>NC_080065.1:157287928-157992184 GCF_949987535.1 Balaenoptera acutorostrata
GCCATGTTACAGATGTATAAAACAGCTGGGGGGATGATGTCACTAGGCTCACCCTGCTGCCTCTGCTACTTACTGCTGTTATTAGAAACAGACACTGGAAGAGGGCACCTAGAATGTGGGCCTGTCCCTTCGCGACCACTCTCTGGTCCTAATTAGGTAGGCTGGGCCCCAGCTGCTGCACATAAACCTCACCAGGTGACTCCAAACCGCCTAGGTTTATAACCCACATGAGCTCTGCTGCAGCTTGCACTAGAAAGAGGCCATCTTCAGTGAGGGATTTATTGTACTTGTTACATTGTAAGCCTGACCCCTGGGTGGGTGGGGAGAAAAATGAAATTCTCAGGGAAAGGATCTGAAAAGACTACAATTAATCACAAACTCAGAAAATATTCAATTAAGAGTGTCATTCTTAAACTGTCTGATATCGGGTGATGTCAGACTCTGTCATGGCTGTGAGTTTAAGACTTATTCTCCAAAACAAACAGGAGGAATCATCCTGTCTTGTTGCTAACTCCAAACATACTTTTTTTTCCCTCATTAAGTCAGAATAGGAACCATTTAAATGCTCACTATGTGCCAATGGGTTACATAGAGTGGCTCCTTTAACAACTCTAGGAAAGATTGCTGCAGAAGAAGTTGGGCTCAGAGAGGTGAAGTGACTTACCCAAAGCCACACAGCCAGGAAGTGGAGTGGAATTTTAATACAGCCCAGCCATCCCGCAGACCACGTTTCTGGCTTCCCCAACCACATTCATCACTCCCACTTCCATCCTAGGAGTGTTTCCTTGTTATACATTATCATACCACTGGTTTTCCTTTCCTCTTCCAATGATGGTAGAGTACCTTATATTGTAATAACCCTTCTGCAAATAACAATACACCCTGGACAAAACAACTATTTGAAGGCAATGGAGAGTTACCAAAAGCAGAAAGAAACAAAAGAGAAGTTGACTAGGTTTTTTCCTGAGACTATACCCCAATCTACTTAGCCCAGAGTGGTTAGAACTCAAGTAAAAAGCTTCACTTATACTGGATTGAAGAGTCAGAGGATGGAGTTTGAGGCTGCCAGAGGGTAGAAATCAAGGGAGAAATACTGGAAAGGAGGGAGCCACAAAATGTGAAACCTCAAAAATCTGCATGAAAACTACCTCAAATTCTTGTTGACTCCTGAACTGTGTGTGTGTAGGGAAGATCCTAAGATTCTCAGTAAAACGCAGTATTTGGGAAGTTGAAGAAATTGAGCAGTTTCAGCTTCTATTCATAACAGATGAGACTGAATTTGGATTTTAAACTGAACCAAGTCATCTGCTTGCTAGAACAAGAATCAACATTCTTCAAAGGAAGAGAACTGAATCCAGAGGCTGTATAAGATATTATTTAAAATCTTCAATATACAATAAAAAATTATTAGACATTCAAAGAAACAAAAAAAGTGTGACTCAATAGAAACTAACTCTGAGACTATCTAAATGTCTGAATTAGCAGAAGAGCACCTCTAAGGGGTTTTATAAATATGTTCAAGGATTTAAAGGAAAACATTGTTATAATTATAGAACAGATGAGGAATTTCAGCTAAGAAACTGAAACTAATGGAAAGAAGTAATAACACAATACACACACAAAGGAATAAATATACAAATGATGGCCAACTCCTCATCAAAACAATAACATCCAGAAGGCAATGAAAATGCATCTTTAAAGTATGAGTGAAAAAAATTATTAACCTAGGATTCTATGTTAAGTACAAATACCTTTCAAAAATGAAGGTAAAATAAAAATTTGGGGGGGGGGGTGGTAAATAAAAATGTAGAGACTTTCCTACCAGTCAGCTTGAAATATAAAAATGCTAAATTAAGTTTTTTCAGGTTGAAAAGAAATGGCATCAGATGGAAACCCAGGTCTACTAGAAGGCTTGAAGAGCATCAGAAATAATAAATATGTGAGTAAGAACAAAAGGTTATATTTTTTCTTCTATTAATTAAAAAAGTCAGTTTAAGAAAAAAAGAATATATTGTGGGATTTATACATATATATAGGCAATGTATATGATAATAATGGCATGATGGGGTAATCAGATTTTTTTTTCAGTCTGCATTAATTTATTATTGCCAAGAGATTACCTACAACCATAACAAGGCATAAAAATTTCACTGTAATTTTTTCACTTTTTATGTGGAAATAATTTCAAAATTAGAGAAAAGTTGCAAAACTGGAAACAATATATAGAACATTCATGTACCCTTTACCCATATTTACCCCCATTTGCTTTATCATATGTTCCCTCTCATTCCCCCCCACCCCCCCAACACACACAATTTTTTCCCCCGAATCACTTGAGGGTAGGTTGGATACATGTATACCTCATGGCTCTTTACCCCTAAGTATTTCAGTGCGTATTTCCTAAGAATAAAGATATTTCCTGGGAGTTCCCTGGTGGCCTAGTGATTAGGATTCTGGGCTTTCACTGTCATGGCCTTGGTTCAATCCCTGGTCAGGGAACTGAGACCCCACAAGTCACACAGCATGGCTAAAGGGGGAAAAAAAAAAGATATTTCTTTAGGTAACCATAGTTTAGTTATCAAGTTCAGTACATTGTAAGTTGATATAATACTTTTATCTAGTCCAATTTTTACCTAATTTAACATTGATACAAACTTTTATTCAATTCTAATTTTAACCACTTTGTCTCAATAATGTGCTATACAGAAATTTTTCTCTTTATTTTAGGATTCAGCCTGGGATCAGGTATTGAACTTAATTGTCACATCTTTTTAGTCTCCTTTAATCTGGAATAAATCCACAGCCTTCTGTCTTTTATAACATTGATATTTTTAAAGAATTCAGTTCCTTCTTTTTTTAAAATAGATTTTCCCCCCATAATCTCCCTATAGTTAGATTCAGCTTTTGTATTCCAGGCTGTGATACTGTGTCCTTCTCAGCTCATTGCATCTGAGGGTAAATAATGTCCATCTACCCCTCAAAGTTGAAGTTAATTTTGATCATGCAGAGAAGGTGTTCCCCAATTTCTCTACTGTATAGTTACTATTCTTCACTTCCAACGAATACATGATCTGTGGAGAGACACCTTAACATCATGCAAATATACTGCTCCTTATCAAAATCCTCTCCTAGATTTAGCAGCTATTGAGTAAGTGTCCTTGCCTGGACCGTTTTTACCATGATGGTTGCAGAATGATTTTTTAACTCTAGCATCCTCCACATTAATCAGTCAGTCAACAACTTTCTGCTGTAAGCAAGAGCTCTCCTTACTCCCCATGTAGTTTTCTATCTATTTATTATCAGTATTAACTCATGAATCATTATTTTTCAATGTCTTAAAATTAATTGTTGTCCTTAATTTTCTTGGTGCTCAGATTGTCCCTCATTTGACCAGTGAGAGCCCCTTCAAACGGGCTCCAATGCCTTGTGACTTGCATAGGCAAGTCACGTTTTATTTTCCAGTATAACAAAATACTTCAGGCTTATCTTGTACTCACCCTGCCTCAACTCTGAAATCAGCCATTTCTCTGAGGATCCCTGGTTCTTTTAAGAGACAATATCTGGACACTAGGTGTGCTCATTGCTCCAGCAAAATATTTTACAGAATTCAACAAAGTGATTCTAAAATTTATGTGAAACTGCAAAGGACATGAAATAGCTAAATATAGAAAAAGAAGAACAAAGCTGGAGGACTTATACTACCTGACTTCAAGACTTACTATATGTAGTAATATATACAATAATCGTGAGGGTATGGGAATGGCAAAAAGATAATTCAATGAAAGAGAATCATAGCTCCGAAACAGAACTACACATATACAATCAATAGGTTTTCTTTCTTTTTTTAAAAAAAACAAAAAACAAAAACAAAAGCACCAAATCAACTGGGAAACAGAAAGTATTTTTGACAAACGATGCTAGAACTATAGATGTCCATATTTTAAAAAATAAAAACAAACAAAACCCACAACCCCTACCTTCCACCATACATAAAAACTAATTTAAGATGAATTACAGACCTACACATAGAAGTTAAATCTATAAAGCCTCTAAAGAAAAAAGGAGAATATCTTCCTGAACTTGGGGTAAGCAAAAATTTCTTAGGGCTCAGAAAGCAAAAACAATAAAAGAACAATTTGACAAATTAGAGTCCATCAAAATTAAAACTTCTGCTTATCAGAAGACACCATCATGATGCGTGAAGAAGCAAGTCACAGACTGGGAGAAAACATCTGCAAAACATATACCTGACAAAGGATTTGTACCCAGAGTATATAGCAAGCTCCTACAACTCAAACACAAAAATATTTAAATTACTTTATTGTCAAAAGACTTGAACAGACATTTCACAAAGACATACCAATGACCTTTGAGAACACAAAAAGTCCTCAACATCATTTGTCATCAGAAATATGAAAATTAAAACTACAATGAGATACCTCTGCATAGCCACTAACTAGGATAGCTAAAATTTCAAATACCGGCAACTTTAAATGTTGAGTAAGATGTGAAGCAATAGGAAATCTCATACATAGTTATTGGGAGTACAAGATGGTACAACCACTTCAGAAAACCACCTGGCTATTTCTTATAAAGTTAATTATATGTGAGTTGTATTCAAAAAATTTGTTTACCAACCCCTCCTCCCAAAAGACCCATGGGGAAAAAAGATTAAATATACACCTACCCTATAATCCAGCAATTTTACTTTTAGGTATTTACCCAAAAGGAATGAAAATATATGTTCACAAAAACACATTTACCTGAGTCCTCATAGCAGCTTTATTCATTATACCCCTAAACTGGAAATATCCCAAATGCCCATCAACAGGAGAATGAATAAAGAAATTGTGCTATATTCATGAAATGGAGTACTGCTTAGCAAAGAAAAGGAACAAACTAATGAAACCTGTGACAACATAAATGCCTCTCACATACATTAGGCTAGTCAAAAGAACCCAGACACAAAAACATACATATTGTATCGTTCCATTCCTATGAAATTCTAGGATAGGCAAAATCTACGTGATGAACCTACAAAAAAAAAATCAGAAAAATTACTGGGGAAATAGGTATACATATAATTCCCAGTTTTGCTAACTAAGAGATTTTAGAAGCAATGACACATAAGTAGCAAGGCACACACCATGCACTCAGATCTTGGTTTCAAAATACCATTCTCTACTGAAAAGGAACCAACAAATGTTTCTTGGGGAAAAATGGTGATTTCAGGGTTGGGACGGATGAGGCTGGAACTCCTAATTGAACCCAAAAGTAGGACTGTGTCAAAAAACAGATATCCATATCCAAAGGACACAGCAGCCAGCTTGGAGGGGCTCCAAATCTGAGATCTGCCAAATCTGAGATCACTTAAATATCAAAATAAATATTTTACATGGAGTAAAATAAGAATCCAGGAGACCATAATAATACATTTTTTTCAAAAAGAATAAGTTCATAAATGGGAGAGAAGAGAAAGGTTTTTTTCCTTAGAATGCCAGTTAATTGATATAAAAGGAATGATAGAGTTAGAAAATTGTTCGTGGGTGATTAAACCAGTGGATGACTGTTTGGTGAGGAGCAGGAGATTGACAAAGTCTCATCGTCTTCCCCAGGTGATTTACTAAGTACAAACAGGAAGAGTGGCGTTATAGTGAAGAAACTTGGTATATATCACTTTAATCAAGTGAACAAAGCTAATGTCCTCAAAACTGGGAGAGAGCAACCCCATGTGCCTCCAGACACAAAGCCTTCAAAAAGACACACCATCACTTTGATGGTATTCCTGCCCCAAAAGGCATAATGTGAATATAATTGTGAGAAAACACCAGGTAAACTCAAATTTAGGGACACTCTGCAAAATAACTAGCCTTTCATTTTCAAAGAGGTTATGGTCATGAAATACAAAGAAAGGCTGAGGGCCTATTCTATATTAAAGAAGACTTATAAAACGTAACAAGAAACACAATCCTGGTCTTGAATTGCCTCCTGGTCTGTATAAAAATGACTATTAAATACTAGATTAATTGGGTCCACTGATAAAATGTGAACATGGTCTGTGGGTTATATAATAGAATTGTATTAATGTTAATTTTCCTGGTTTTAATCCTTGTATCGTTGTTATGAAAGAGGATGATTTTGTTCTTAGGCAAGACAGGCTGAAATAATTAGAATTAAAGGAGCATCATATATATATGTAGAGACAGAAAGAAGTATGAATGAATGAATGAATGATAAAGCAAATGGGGCAGCAGATAATAACTGGTGAATCATGGTAAAGGATGTTTAAGAATTCTTTATCCTGGTCTTGCAACTTTTCTGTAAGTTTGAAATTACATCAAAATAAAAAGTTTAAAACTATTCAACTACACATGCTGATAAGTACAATGAAGAGATAAGGCATGGAAAGCCTTTAGCCCAGGGTAAGCCCCTAATAGATAGCACCTATTGTACTGATTCTTGTAGGTAGAAGAAAATGGGAAGGAAGGAGCTGAGCTTCACAACAGTTAGATAACTCCTCTCAATTTTTGCCCAGCTCTCTCCTTACAGATGAGGTGGATGAGGCCCAGAGATGGGGAACTCCTGAGAAGTGGCAGGGTTCAGTTGGGTTTTGGTTTTTTACTCTATATCAGGAATATCCACAGTCTCCAGGGAAATGTGGGCTGCATGATATTTACATTGGTAATATGGGGAGATCTTTTTTGAAGTAGGCCTTAGCTGTTATATAATGTAATCTGAATATCGAAATGCATCTGCTTTATTCCTGCAGTGATACACAGTAATAGGCCTAGAACAAGTGATGGCTCAGTCCTCCAATGTCGATGGGTCTACACTCATGTAGCTGACATGTCCGTCACTCTTCTGTTACAATATGTTGGTCAGGACACTGATCAAGACCTTTTAAGCACACAGTAACAGAAAACCCAAACTAGAATGGGCTAAAATAACAGGAAATATATGTAAATAAATAGTCCAGGATCAGACTGGGTTCAGGCATGGCTTGATTCAGCACCTTAGACACTGGAATCTAGTCTGCCTCACCATTCCACTCTGCTCTCCTGGGTCTGCAGGCTCCACTAGCTGGCGAGCTCCAGGTCCAAACTCAGCAAGAGAGAGAGCCAACACGCTTCTGTGGTGACAAGAAACAGCCTTAGGTCTGTCTTTGATTGGCCCAGTTTGGTGCGGTTTGAATCGCATTCCCATTCCTGAACCAATGACTCTGCTTAGGAGCATAACACACACCGACTGGCTTAGGGCAAAGTTAAGCACTGTATTCCTGGAACAGCTGAAGGACTCACATACAGTCTAAGTGGTAACCATTGTCCAAACTAAAATTGGGAGTTGACTTAAGAGTAAATGGATGTTTGAACATTTCTGAGTTAACCTGACCCAACAATAGCTACTGGAAGGAGCACACCAATAGCTCCTGTGACCCTCCCCCTCCACTTACACATACATCCAAACCATAGAGAACTAAGCACCTGAACCAAAAGGAGCCAGTCCAAGCCAATCAGATTCCCTCTCTGTGATAGAGTGATTATAAAAGTGGCCCCAATTCTTCATCCCTCCCAGTAGCCATACCCTTTGCAATGTAACTTCACAGCTTCACCCATCAAAATGTAGAGCCTACAACAGGCACATGAAAAGATGTTCAACATAGCTAATTATTAGAGAGATGCAAATCAAAACTACAATGAGGTACCACTTCACACCAGTCAGAATGGCCATCATTCAAAAGTCTACAGATAACAAGTGCTGGAGAGGGTGTGGAGAAAAGGGAACCCTCCTACATTGTTGATGGGAATGCAAATTGGTGCAGTCACTATGGAAAACAGTATGGAGGTTCCTCAAAAAACTAGAAATAGAGTTGCCATATGATCCTGAAATCCCACTCCTGGGCATATATCTGGACAAAACTGTAATTTGAAAACATATATGCACCCCTATGTCATAGCAGCATTATTCACAATAGCCAAGACATGGAAGCAATGTAAATGTCCATCCACAGATGAATGGATAAAGAAGATGTGGTACATATATACAATGGGATACTACTCAGCCATAAAAAAGAATGAAATAATGCCATTTGCAGCAACATGGATGGACCTAGAGATTATCATACTAATTGAAGTAAATCAGAAAGAGAAAGACAAACACCATACGATATCACTTATATGTGGAGTCTAAAATATGACACAAATGAACTTATCTATGAAACAGAAACAGACTCACAGACATAGAGAACAGACTTGAGGTTGCCAAGGGGGAGGGGGGAAGGATGGATAGGGAGCATGGGATTAGCAGATGAAAACTATTATATATAGGATGGATAAACAACAAGGTCCTACTGTATAGCACAGGGAACTATACTCAATATCTTGTGATAAACCATAATGGAAAAGAATATGTATATATATATATATGAATCACTTTGCCATACAGCAGAAATTAATACAACATTGTAAATCAACTATACTTCAATAAAATAAATTTTAAAAAATAAAAATAAAGATTAAAGAAAAAGGTTGAGCCTATTTCCCCTTCCCTTGATCCTGGGCTAAGCTTGTGACTTGCTTTGGACAAGAGAATGCAGCAGAAGCCAGGGTATACACGCTCTCAGACTGGACTCAAGAGGCCATGAGTGCTTCCAACCTCTCTTGTTTTCTTCCTTGCTTCTCCATGAGGACAGGACTGAGCTAGCCTGTTGGAGCATGAGACACACAGAACAGAGCCCAGTCAGCCCATTTGTGCCTGGTGAGGTCTAGACACGTGAGAGAGCCTATCCAACATTCGCAAAGCCACCCAGCTCACCCAAAGCTGACCATAGATGCACACGTGAGTCCTGCCAAGCTCAGCTCAGCTCAGACCAGCCAAACCACCCTGCAACCCACAGACTAGTATGCAACAATAAATGTTTATTGTTATTCACCACTGAGGTGTTAATGATTGTTACACAGCATTATTGTGGTAACAGATAACTGATACACTCTCCCGAAAAACATCGGAGATTCCCAGCGATGGCAGTCAGAAAGGATGGTGCTAAACTTGTAGAGTCATATGGAGATGGGATTGAAAGTAGTGCCAAAATCCTGGTGCAAGCCAAAGTTGTGGGGAGACGGAAACCACAGGGAGGCAAAAAGACTGGTCTGTTGCCTTTCAGAGAGAAACAGACGCCAGGCGGCTCCACAAAGGGAGAAATGGGAAGACAAGTTGCCAGACCACTTTCCAGTTCCCAAAGGCTAGGCTTTGCTCTGTACTTTCTTTCCATGAGAATCCCTTCTATTAATCACCCTTTCATCTGAGCTATTTTAAATGGGTTTCTTTCTCTTCCTCACAGCCTTCCTTTTCCACTGTGGAGTAGATAAGTCTCAGTTATCGCAATCCCATTGAAAACTAACATAGTTTCACGGATACATGTGGGACCAAACTTTGTCCAGAGCTTGGGTAATGGCCAGGAATATCAGAATATAGTTGTAGGATTTATACCCACCTCCATGATTCAAAGTCACCAGGGCTTCTGGATGGGCACTATTTTCATTCTGCCCTAGTTCATCAACTTAAAACCAAGCCACACCCCATAGTTTGGGCATCTACTCCTCCAGATCCCTTCATCTCCAGGTGTGTACAGTTAAGCCAGTCCCTTAAGCCTTAACCAAGAGTCACAACTCCTGAGAAATCTGAGATTCTGTCCTAAAGTATGACCATGTCCACAAAATGGCATGGAACCTTCCAAATCTGTGATGGCGGAGTGGTCGGTCAGTTCAGCAATGAAATATGAATTCTGTTTCCAGTTGCTGAATGCACATATTCAGTTTGAGTCTGGATTTCTGCACTTCCATTGGCAGAAGAGCACATGATGTGGTTTCTTTTCCCTTAATTCTCAACTACAGATTCACTCAGATGTCTCTTCTTCGCATCATTAAGAAGGAACAATCCTGAGGAGCCACTAGGGGGGTCAATAGGTCAGGTCTCTCCAATCACAAACTTCTTGGGTCTGAGAAACTCCAAAATTTCCCCCGAGGAAGCTGCATGAAACTAAATGGATTCTTCAAACACAGATCAAACTTCTTTTAAATATCTGACAATAGAAACTGACAGACTGACAAATAGAAAAGGCACAAATATTTAGAAAGTCACAGCCTCCATGGATTTCTCCCTCCCTTACATCCTACAATGAATCACACCTGCAGAGTTCTCACCTTAGACCCTTCTGATGGTTAAGAGATGAAAGGAGGGTGTGGGGCCTCCTTTTCTGACTCAAGGAAAGGGTTAAAATGCTTTTTCCCTTTCTCTGCAGGTGTCCCCCTCTGGGTTAAGTGAACTTAGCTCTTCCATGTTTAGACCAAATGCTGAAATTCCTTCCTGGCAGGTGTTCATGATGTGAGCAAATTAGATTTTGAAAGTATTTTTGCCACGAGTCTCAGGCCTGCAATATAGGTTACTTGTTGGAAGTCGGGGGCCAGCCAGTACCACCTCTCTGAGATACTGGAAGTCCGGGCAGATGAAAAGGAGAGTTAATAAAGCATGGAATCCAGAATCAGGAACACCTGGGTTTGAATTCAGGGGCTGCCCCTCACCAGCCGTGTGACTTTGGGCATGTCACTGCAGCTCCCTGAACTGCAGCACCCTCCCTCGGACAGTGGGTATACCCACGCTTTCCTCATGGGGACGTTCAGGAATCCAACGAGACGTCACATGTAAACTGGCTCGTGCTTAGCGTTTACCAAACGGTTGTGTATTAGTCAGGGCTCTTGATTATAAGCTGTGTGGTAATCAAATGGAATTTATTGGAAGGCTATCAGGGGCTCAGAGAATTGGCAGAGAGTAGTGATGAAGTCTGGAACATGGCCAGAAACCAGGAGATTGCTGGAGGGTTAAGCAACAGGGCCTTGGTAAGGTCACGGGAAGAGACGGCCGGCACGCCACCGCTGCCGCTGGAGAGCCTCCAGCCCTTCTCCCCATCACTCGCTCAAGGTGCCAGGTCCTGGAGGGAACATCTGGTTGCCCCCATCTGGATTCCATGCCCACCCCTGGTTGCAGCTGGAGCATAGGGAGGGAGAACCGGCTGCTTGTGCTTCCGTGGAGGAGGCAGGGGCACCTGCACCCACACTTACCCCCGCCATGACTACACACAGGGGCAGGAGGGTGAGTGTCCATGGGGAAGTCGAGGGGCTGTTAGAAGGCAGGCTGGCTACTGAATAGCCCCAAACCCACAAATGCTTGCTGCAGATGTTACTATTTAAATCCAAGAGAGAAGGCAGGGTCTTCTCCATGAGACCTGGGCGGAAGTTACATGGCTTGGAGAAATAAGGGTGGGTTTGGGTTTCCTGCAAGCTCCATCTGCAGGGGTTACAATGACCTGAGGAAGCTAAAAGGCGTAGTGCCCAAGCCTCTACTGATCCTGCCCATGACCTTGGGCAAGCAACTTCACCTGCCTGAGCTTCTATTCTGAGCTGGAAATAGCCATGAGGGTCCAATAAGATGATCCGCCCAGAACAAGAGCAGGCACGTGGCAAACACAGTAAGAGTTAGCATGGTGATTACGGTGCTTTCTGCACAGCTTCCCCGGCCGCCTGGGGGGGCCCCAGAGCAGAGAAGCAGTGGGGCGAATACGCTACCCATATGATACAGGTATGCTGCCGACGTGGGTTGGGGACAGGGCCACGGACTCTGGTGGAGCCTCCAGCAATAGCACACTGTTATTAATGACTCCAGGAGCCTGCGGTGTGCATTTCTCTCCTAACGTAAAGATGCCTTCGCACCTAAAATACTCCCCCGCGTAACACTCAGTTCTGTCCTTGGAGGTTTTCCGGGGACATTGAGCAACTTACCTATTTTGCAGCTCAGAGCTTCCCATCCCACCCACTCGTGACTCTGCTGAAATGTCAGAGAAACCCCGGCCCAGCTTCATGTAACCTGAGAGTTGCCAAGGCCAGCCACCCTACGGAAAGAGAATCTGGTTCAGTGAAAACATTCGAGATGGAGCAGACATACACATCTCTCTTTTTCTTTTTTCTGGAAGATGATTTTCCACAGTTAGCCACAAGATCCATTTGCTAAATGAGAAAATAATAGCTTGTATGTAGCCTTTGGGAGCCAAAGCATTTATCATTGATGAACTCGGCAGCATTTATTAAGTACCTATTCTATACGGAGCACTCCATTACATGCCTTTAAGGGATAACGGGGGAAGGCAAAACAAACACAGGATGTGCTCTGCCACTCATTTTCTCCTGGTTTCCAGGTTTCCCAGCCTCGTTCTTTGCTTCCAGTATAATACAGTGCTGACTTTGTCACATCCTTGCTGGAAATCCTTTATGGACTTTCCATTACCTTCAGGAGCCTCTTTGCACAATTTCCAAAGTCTTTCAGGACCTGGCTCCTGCCTACTTTTCCAGCCTTTCTTCCTTCCCTGTCCCTCATGACTTCTACCTCCAGCCATTTGTTCACTCATTTCCCATTCATTCATTCCCCAAATACTTACTGGGCAGCCACTCCAAATTTGATACTCTGTCAGCTGTTAGCGGGGAGACAAGACAATGAGCTCCCTTCTCTTAGGAAGCTTACATTCTAGTGTAAGTGACGAGAGAAAGAAAGAAAGAGGAGTGTTGCAGACTGTGAAAAATGCCACACACGGAATTCCCTGGTGGTCCAGTGGTTAGGACTCGGTGCTTTCACTGCCAAGGGCCCAGGTTCAATCCCTGGCTGGGGAACTAAGATCCACAAGCCACACAGCGTGGCCAAAAAAAAAAGTACCACACACATGAATAAACACAAGAGGGTGATGTGATAGTAAGTGATGGGGGAAGGGACTGGGGGCATTTAGATCCTGTGGTCAGTGAAGGCAGCCATACGTGAGTTGAGAACCAGCCCATCCAAAAGACTTGCAATTCCGTGATCGTCCAACACATGGGCTCTCCTCTGTGCGCATGCTCACACCACTGTCTCCTCCAAGATGCCCTCTTCGCCCCCCACCCCAATTCCTCTTCTGCCCATAAGGCTGGCTCAGTATCATCTCTGCAGTGTTAGCCAATCTGCCAAAGGCAGGCTTGAGCGCCCCTTGTCTGTGCTCCCCAGATGCCCTGAGCCTCTCTCCAGCTTAACCCCCAACTCCACTGTGACACACCTACTCCACCCCCATGATACCCAGCATCAGGAGAGCTGTCACCCCTGCATCGTGGGGAGAACCAGGGAAGGAGGAAAAAGCTAGAGGGGGCTTGGGGGGACCCAGATGGGGTCTGAGCTTGGTGAACATCAACAATTTTTTCCAGCATTTTTTGTTTGATTAAATCCCAAAGGACATTTTTCCCTCCAACTCCTTTTTCCTTTAATTTTTAAGCCATATGGTTCTGATTCATTTATACTTAACTAATTACAACATTGGTTTTGTAAGAGCTATTTGATGTCCGTGAGTCTTCTGAGCCTTTTCATACAATTTTCTAACCCTTTTTACTGTGAAACCCAAAGTGGTCTTTCGCCAGCAGTAAACAGCATCCAGTGCCAGAAGGTTACGGTTGGGTCCTGGTTTGGTCACAGGGACCAGGCCTTGTGGTTACAAGGCCTCGGAATTTGGCAAAATGTGTTTTTCAACTCCCAGTGAAATTCTAAAAAGGTTTTCAGAGAAATAATGGGAAGAGAACACGTAAATAAGAAAAGCAGCTCTTAAAAAGCAAGGCCTTTCCCTGCAGAGAAGCCGTCCTGTGGTCATGGCTTCCTCCAGGCTTGCCCCAGGGACAGCGGCCAGGAGCTGGATTGCTCAAGAAAAGTCTGGAGGCATTTTCACTTTGCCATCCTGCTCTGCCTCTTAGGATCTTAGAAAGTGGCATTTGTGTAAACAGGTAGGATTTTATGGGGATACCAGTATTCCAGCCAACTTGGCAGCCAAGTGCCTCTATTTTTGTTATAGAAGATGAAAGGAACTAAAATCAGTTGAGGGCCCACTGGGTGCCAGGTGCCCCGCCATGCCAAGGGCAGACAAAGAGGAAAAAATGCAGTCCTTGCTTCCAAAGAGTTTAGTGTCCAAAGCTGCAATAATGTGCAAGGACAACTACTATTGGTTGACCTCTCACAATACACCAGGCAGTATACTGAGTGCTTCCAGAACGTTATTTCAATTGACATTTGGGATAACTTGGGAGGCTGAGGCTCTTCATATCTCCCACTAGCACATGAGGAGAGTGAGAGACATGGTTGGTAAGCAGTAGAATTGGGATTGGAAACCAAATCAGTCTAACCCCAAAGACCGTAGTCTGTGGATCATGGAAAGATGCTTATAGGTAGGCCCATGGATTCTGAGAAGGTGCATGCCAGGAATCAGGCCAAAGGTCATCACCCATGAGGCGTGGGTGGGCGAGGTGGCCTGGCAGACAGAGACATGAACTAATATTGCTGAAGGCCTATTACGTGCCCTGGCCCTACAACCCCAGGAGGTCAGCCCTATTCATACCCTCATTTTCTAGAGGAGGAAACTGAGGCTTGGATTGCTGAGGTCACTTGGTCAAGGCCACATGGCCAGAGAAGAGAAACGCTAAAATTTGGACCCCATTCCATCTGGCTCCAAGGTGCTCTCCATTTCCAGCACATCCTTCCAGACGTGGTGACCTCCCTCTCCCGCCAGGTTGAGGATAAAATCACCATCGCCTGCATTCAGCTAAAATCTATGTAAAGTGGGACAGTTCAGATGAAATCTAAATAAGGCTTATGTTAAGACAACTGAAATAAGTGTTAAAGGGGGAAAGGAGCTCAGCCCTGAGAGAGGGATGAAATCATGGAAACTGGATTTGGAATGATGAACAATGGAAAAGATGTATGAAATGCAATCACCCCAAATGGTAAGTGTGCAAAATTCTCAACAACAGAATGAGGAGGGAGCAGACAACGGCCAAATTTGGATGGAAGCTAAGTGGATAGAAAAGTAAAACTGTGAGACCAAAGGTGTCTAGGTTGGTCAAAAGAGAAGGGAGTTTCCGAGTGGATGACAACTTGCAGTTTCTTTTAAAAAGAAAAAGAAGAAAGGAAAACCTTCACAGAGGTCTGCCAAGGCCCAGCCATTTTCAAATAGGTTTATCTCATTTTGCACACTTTCTCATTTAATCTTTACAGGCTCCTTCAAAAATTGGCCTGATTCTCAACTACATTTTACGGAGGAGAAAAATAAAACCTCAGAGACATAATATGACTTTCCCAAGGTCATAGACCTTGAAAGCATAAATTGGATCGTGTCACTGTTCTGCATAAAAGCCTCTGATGGTCTCCCATTGTTCCTAGAATAAAACATAAACATGGTACCAGGACCT
The DNA here is from genome assembly GCF_949987535.1 of Balaenoptera acutorostrata. NCBI lineage: Eukaryota > Metazoa > Chordata > Mammalia > Artiodactyla > Balaenopteridae > Balaenoptera > Balaenoptera acutorostrata. The sequence continues at coordinate 157,303,225 of NC_080065.1, forward strand.
ATAAAAATCTGACTCCTGTTGACATCTCTGATGCATCGTACAATGCTCTCCCCCTCACCCTGAATATTCTAGTCCTAAGTTCATCTTTAGTTCCTCAAATACACTGTTTTATTCTCAACTTCAGATACGCTGTTTCTCTGCCCGCAAAAATATTCTTCCTCTAGCTCTTGATCCGTCTGGATCTTTGGATTGTTCAAGCTTTAGCTCAAATGACTTTTCCTCCCAGCAGCCTTGCTTGACTGCACAATCCACAATGGGTCCTCCCACTGCTCTCTCGGACCACGTCCCATCTTTCACCACAGACTGTGTAACCAGTTTTATATTGGAGTGTTTGTCTTTTCTAGGAGTTTCACAATAGTCCCAGGATCATTAGATGACTTGAGCACTTGGTCTTGAATTTTAGCCCAATGGAAGGAATACTCTGATTGGTCAAGACCAGATCATGTGATCATCCTTGGCATGCAAGATGCTGGGGATGAGGGGAAAGGAGAAGAGTCAGTCTCCCCAAGCACATGGACTGAGAGTGGAGTTGAGGTAGTTCCCCCAAAGGAAAACTGGGGGTGCCACCAAAAGAAGAGGGAATGGATGCTGAGGATGCAAAAACTCCAGATGCCCCCCTATGAGAGTCTAATCCATTCGAAGCAGGAGCTACTTGAGGAGAACCCCCCTGTTCTCCTACTCCAGGAGTATGATCTGGTTATAAGAGGAAACTTGTAGCAACTGAACCTGTGCAAAACCTTTTCCTAGGCCTGGTCCTTGGGATCCCAGCTTCCTTACCCCAGAGTATATTTAAATGAGGAACAGGGACTCCTTCTTGAGAAGCATCTGAAACAATTGAAGGGATGGAGTGGCTTCTAAACAAGACAGATCCTGGGCTGGAGGTTCTGATCTTCACTCCACCACATATCTCCTGGGTGATCCTGGGCAAATCCTCTCACCTCTCTGAGTCTCAACCTCCTAATCTACAATATCCCAGTAAAAATACCCACTTTGCAGGTTTGCTCTGAGGATTCAATGAGTTTATACAGGTAGAGGACTCAGGACAATGATTAGTACAACATAACACTCAAGAGACAATGATGATGGTGATGATGGTGATGATGGTGATGATGATGATGAGGATGGCAATGTTGGTGATGGTGATGATGTTGGTGGTGATGATGACGAAGTTGGTGATGGTGATGATGTTGGTGGTGATGATGATGATGTTGGTGATGGTGATGATGATGTTGGTGATGGTGATGATGGTGATGATGATGATGAGGATGACGATGTTGGTGATGGTGATGATGTTGGTGGTGATGATGATGATGTTGGTGATGGTGACGATGTTGGTGGTGATGATGATGATGTTGGTGATGGTGATGATGACAATGGTGATGGAGAAGAAGAAGACAACGACAGAGGAGAAAGAAGAGGGGATAATGATGATGTTGGGGCTGGACTCCAGTCTTCACATTCAGAGACTCAGAGTTGGAAAGGAACTGGAAGGTCATCTGAGCCATTCAACTCCTATAGTTCTCCTACACAAAGACCCTAAGAGATAGGATTTGACTTTTCCCAAGTTGGGAAAACTGGGGTTCAGAAGGAAGAAGAGCTTGCCCAAGAAGCTCTTGGGCAGAGATGGGCAAGAAACCCAAGTCAGTTAACTCTGGGTTCTCTACCAAGAGCTTGCTACCACCCAGCAGACTGAGGAATTCTTTCAGTCTAGCAGGGTATATGCAGTACCTCCACACAAACACACCCATGAATTTGTAAATTTGCCTCCGCATATCGGCGGAGGGGCCATTGCATTATAGGACCCTCATCTCTTTTTCTTTGGGCTTTTTTCTACCCTCCGTGAGCACCAGACCAAAGAAAAGATTCTATGTAGAAAGAAAACACACGCACACAAATTATATAAGCCACCCATATTTCAAAAGCAATTTCACATCTGCACTGAAATTCCTCAACTTACAAATATTCGCAGATAAGAACAAAGCCATGCACTAAAGAAACAGTGGGCCAACTCTGCCTGCTCCCCACAGATGGTGTGAAGCAGTCATGCACATCCACTGTAGTCTTGGCCATCGCGTTATTCATTAGTGTTGGCCCATGAGCTGTTTAAAGAAGTGTCTTCTTACCATGAAAAGAAGAAAGTCAAAGTAAAAACATCTTTGGATACATTTCTGAAGAGCTGAAAAGAACCAAGTAGAGCTACAATCAATGCCAGCACATCACTGGTTCTTTCTTAAAACTCAATTTTACACAGACACGTACACTGCAGAGGCTTATATATAATGTCTCTTTGGGCTTAGAAAGAAATGGACCTAAACACCACCTTTTGGACATGTGTCTGTACATGGACACCTTCTGAATTTCTATCAGCAGCAATAACACTGAGCATTGCCTTATTTTAACCAGACAGTTAATGGTGTTGTCCAGAGATGACCAAACTTGACATCTCGCTATTGCAGACACTGTTGGTTGCCTATGTAGCAGCCATTCCCCACCACTTTCTTCCTTCCTAGTGAAGTCTCTCTAATAACAGAAGTTGGAAATGGCAGATATTTTCTTAGATTCCCTCACATATATAGTACTGACCAATGAAATGTAAGAAGAAATCTCTAAGGAACACCTTGATAAAAAGAAACGGATGCAGGAGGAGAGGGCTTGTGCTTCCTGCTTTGGATGTTACCCCATGAAGGTGTGATGCCTGGAGCTGCCACAGCCATTTTGTAACCATGAAGTAACAAACCTAAAGACAAAAAGCAACAGGTTAAGGATGGCAGAGCTAAAGGATAGAAAGATGTTGGCTTCTTGATGACAAGGTTAAACTGTGAACCATAATCCCAGGATGTTTTTGCCCGAGCTGGAGTAGAACTCCCATCTCCAGCCTTGTTGCTGTACCCTGCTGACTTCAAAAACCAGAACTAACATTTATTGAGCATTTACTAAGTACCAGGCCCTCTTTTAAAGCATTTCACATGTGTTACATTTAAACCTCACAACAATCCTATGAGATAGGTCCTATCATTAACCCCATTCTCCAGAAAAGGAAACTGAGGCTCAGAGCTTTTAAGTATCTTGCCTAAAAGCACATAGCCAGCATGTGACAGAGCCAGGATTTGAACTCCAGAGCTCAAGCCTGTAACCACTTTGCTTTACTATCTCACCTTCCTATTCCTTCTCCCTACCCTAACCCCTAGTAGACTGACATGTCATTCAAATGTTTTCAGTGGGTGTATCTAAACTGTCTTCTGTCTTGCTATGGCCCCCATAATGCCTTGTATACACTTGAGAGCCCAGATGCTTGAGCTACTAACTGCCTGAGAAATCCAAGAAGTCTTCCTGGAAGAGGTTTTTTGAGTAGAGTGTTTATAAAGATAAGTAGGAATTTGCCAAAAGAAATGGAATGGAGAGGGAGGGTGTACTAGTCGGAGTTCATAGTTACAAGTACAGATGCTGACTTTGACTCTATTAAATAGGAAAAGAATTCATGAAAAAGGATGCTGGGAGCTCACAGAACTACTGAGCTGAATGGAGAACGACATTCTAAGCAACACGGCCAAGAGAATTGCCCTAAATCATGTCACAGTACTAGTCTAATGAAGACCTCAACCCCCCCCCCCCCCCCCGCCAGCACCACAGCTCCACCACCAGCCCAGAGGGGGTTCTGCAGATTCCTTCTACTCTGGGGAATAATTCCTGATCTCAAGGCCAGGCCAAGTGCCAGGCTCTGACTGGCAGAGCCTGGGTCACGTGCCAAGACCTAGCTGCAACGGAGGTTGGGAAAGGAGGTGCTGCCATTCTCAGCTCCTACTCTGGAAAATGGGCTCTGCACCCACCAAGACTCATAGGAAGGGCATTCAGAAGCTGGATGGCCCAAGACAATGTCAAGTTGTCAAGTGTCCACGGCAGGGGGCATCTAAGGCAAAGGGAACAAATCTTTCAAAGGCACGGAAAGCATGTGCTTATCTTGGCTCAGAGCAACGAGATGGTCACTGCGCTCCTTAGGGTATATATTTAGTGCTGAATTATGCCTCCTGAGTTGCTGTTTGGACAGCTTGCCTTTGCATTTCAATGCCTTCCGTCTGCAAGGGCAGACTCTGTTCTTGACAGATCTCAGAAGGCCTAGAGGGGTGCCAAGTGTTCCAGAAAGGTTCGACTGCTATGAGAAGAAGGAAGAGGTAACAGTGGTAGAAGGACAGAGCCACAGTGCAGGACCCTTTTGTCCAAGGTCCAGCTCCCCAGAGAAGCAAGTTCACGAAGAATCCTGGTGCATAAAAACTGCCCTTTCAGAAGACAGTGGAGCCCTGCAATTCCTAAAGGCCCAGCTGCTGCCTGCCGAGTCCTTTTACCCCAAAGCTTTCTCCACCTGCACAGAGCTCAGAGGGGTGGGGGTAACATCTTCTCTAGCTCCTTCTCCCTCTCCCAGCCAGTGGGACGGCCTTCACCCCTCAAATATGGGCTAGAAATCCTGCTCCAGGCTCTGGTCCCAAGAAAGCCACAATGAACTAATGTCAGACAGTAGCAAGAACATAGCCAGAGCCCGAGTTCTCTGTTGTAAAGGTGTGAGCCTTCTCTGGCCAGAGCAGTGACCCATCCTGTCTGCGCTCACTCTCCCGCCTGGGAGAACAGCAGCTATGGGGACCTGTCCTCAGAGATATTGAGGAGACACATTCCAGACAGGGCCGGGGAAGGCGGAAGTGACAGGAGGATCTTGACCTTCTCCCCAAAGTGAGCCCTCGTCCAGGTGTCCTTTCTTCACTCCCGGAACGGAAGTCTGCACAGCGGCCCAAGGCAGACACCTGCAGTCACTCTCTGCCCCTCCCTCTCCCCTGGGCCCCCAATCCAAACAGCAGCTCCAGGACACCTCCCAGATCCAACACCTCTCTCCAGAACAAACCCAAAGGCTCCCTTAATGGGACCCTGGTCTCTAGTCTTACCCTCTCTAAATTATTGCCCCAGAGTGATGGGCAATGTTTCTTGTGGTCCCAGTAAAACACTCTTGCACAAGAAAGATGCTCTTTTGTTCACCTTAAGGCTGTGGTTCTCAGTCTAAGTCAGTTGTAACCCCCAGGTGACATTTGGCAATGTCTGAAGACTTTTTTGGTTGTCACAAGGGGGGGTAGAGGGATGATAATGGCATCTAGCAGGTAGAGACCAGAGATGTTGCTAAGCATCCTGCAATGCACAGAACAGCCCCGCAGTGGAGAATTATCCCACCCCAAATGCCAGCGGGGCCCAGGTTGAGAAACTTTGCATTAAGGTGAAGCTGCCCAACGCAGCTTCTGGTGGCCCCTTCTAGGCCTCCCAGGGACCACCACAAAGGCTTGCCCCACCATAGCTTCATTCATCTTTGACCTCTGGCCCTGAGTGTCCTGCCTGTGCTCTTTGCCATGACTTTCAGGCCTGGGCAGGACCACAGACGCCCCAGCCCGCAGCCCCCAGCTCCACTGCTTCAGCTCTAGAGGGTTCCCTGGTAGGCCTTAGAGTGCCTTGGCAGCCCTCCCAGCAGAACCAGGGAGACACAAGACACAGTGACCCTCTGACTATTCAGAGACTGGTTTTTCTCCAAAGAGACTGGAGAGGCGCCTTCACTGGTGCCAAGAGGGAGAGACGGGCAGGGGTCATTCTGCTTTGGAGGAAAAATTATGCCAAACAGCAACAAGGCCCCAATCACTCCTTCTGTCCCCCGAGGCCCCGTGTCACACTTGCTGCCAGGAAGGTTAGCCAAGGTTGGGGCCCCAGATGGCTGGGGTTCAGTGGAGGGAGCTGGGACAAAGATGACCACCGCCTGGCTTCAACACCCTCCCGGCCGTGGCTTCCCTTCAGGCCGAGCACCCCAGCCAAGTGGCCGAACCCTGGCCCTGCTTTCCTGCCTCCGTGCCTTTGTTCGCACTGGGCCCTCCCCCTGGAAGGCGTTTCCCCCGCTAACTCTACACACCCAGGCCCTGCCTATTAGCTGCTGCCCAGGAAGCTTCCTTTATCCCATGGTTAGAACGGATCATAGCGTTTTGAAAGCAAATTTGCTGTTGGTTTCTAGTCCTGAAGTCCTCAAACTTCATCCTTCCTAATGGACAGTGACTTTCCCAAGAGCAGGAGATCACCATTCCTCTCAAAACCCTCAGTGCCTGGCACAGGGCTGAGTCCCAGGAGAGGGACAGCTAGTGCAATAAACAAGCCACCTCAGCCATGATCTCTCCTTCCTCTTTGCCTTCTCACAAGCTGTTCCCTCAGCCTGGAACACCCTTCCCACCACCCACCCCACAGCCATGTCCACACACGAGGCCATCACTCCAATCTGGCTTCACAGAGTCACCTCCTCCAGGAGGCCCCTCCAATCCCCCGGCCCAGGTATGTGCCCTGCCATATGAACCAATAACAGCTGTCATCTTTTTTTCATAGCCTTTGCCATGTTTTTGTAGATGCTCTCCTAACCAGCCTCTACTTAACCAACTCCCTGGATTAAGAGATGCTCTCCACCCCCTCCCTCTGTAAGATACACAGCTGATGTCCAGAGCAAGCTGCCAGGCCACAGCGCCCTTCATTTTGGGCTGTCTTCCTAACACTCATTCCCTTTCCCTTCATCCTTTCTGGCAGAGCCCATGTGCCTTTATAGAGGTTAAAGATGCCAGTCACCTGCTTTCCTAGCCTCCTTTGCAGCTCGGACATAGGCAAGTGACCAAACCCGGCCAATGGGAGCAGAGCAGAAGTCTGCTGGGAGCTTCTGGGAAAAGCTTCCTCTCCCTCTTCTTTGCTGGGTGCAGTTGTGTCTGCATGAAACTACTGTTGGATGTGGGAGTCATTCTGCACCGAGGGGAGATGTTACTAATCCTCTGAGGATGGCAGAAAGAAATCTCTGGAAAATACCTGTGACCTGAGGACACTGCTGGGCCACTGAGCAGCTCAGGGACTTCCCTGACTCTGGACCCCTTCCTATATGAGATAATAAATGTTTTTACTGTTTAAGCCAGTGGTTTTCACACTGTGGGTTGTACCCCTTAATAAGGCATGAGAGTATTTTAGTGGTTTTTCTTTTAATGGGATAGAAAAGAATAGACTAGAAGACGTTAGGTAGCATCCCACAAAATCAAGGTAAGTAGTGTTTGTGAAAATGTGCCTCAGTTCCTACTTTTTGCATGTGTATGTGTGGGTACACTGAGTGACAATGCAAAATGTCTTTTTTACTATGTACTGAAGGATTATTGAAAGAAAAACTTAAAAGCTAGTTTTAGTGAGAGACTCTGTTACTTGCAGCCAAATGCATCTTATCTCGTGAGTTCTTTGTTGAATTGGATGGAGGTGAGAAGAAAACGCCAAACAACTGGAGACAATAACCATAAAATTCTAGAAGGATTATATACCTGTATTAATTCATAATATCTTGCTTCTCATTATGAAGAAAAATATAGAACCCCACCCTGCAAACTCAGACCCCCAAGAAAAGACACTTTCCTACATCAAACTATTGGCAAATGAGCATATATGTATATATTTTTGGTTAAAACAAAATATTGATTGGTTAAAACAGAATGATATAGATATCATTTTTATAATTTCTTATGGTAATCAAGCTTTTCTTTTGTGCATGCCCCAGCACAGTACCAAGTACACAGGAAATTCTTAATAGATATTGTTTCAATGGATAAATAACTAAACAAATGAACAAACAAACTCATTGCTTTGTTTTGTTAGCTCACTTCATCCCCACAGAAACCTTGTGAGGAATTCCCTGGCGGTCCAGTGTTTAGGTCTCCATGCTTCCACTGCAGGGGGCACAGGTTCAATCTCTGGTCAGGGAACTAAGATCCCACAAGCCATGCAGCACAGCAAAAAAAAAAAAAGCTTTGTGGGATAGAGAGGGCTTATGTATTTTTATCCTAACATTGGTGATGAATTAATTGATGTTCGCAAAAGTTAATTGCCTTAAGTCACACCGCTAGCACCGAGAGCCAAGGCAAGCCCCCAGAATTCCTAGCTCATGGGGTTACTCAGCTGCACGAGGGCTACAGTGTGAGGCCATCACATTACCAAAGAGCCTTCCTTATATTCCACTTCCAGTTCTTTGATTTTGTGATTTATTCAGAATGCTGAAGAGAATTCTTCTGTTTTGTGAGTCCCGTTAACATTTGGAGGGTTATTGGTGAGGTTTTATTAGGGAATTGTTTTTTTAAGTGGGAACCTACAGCCAGAGGCCAACATTTGTTCCCCCCAAAGGGAGTGTTTCCAATTTTACAATAGCAGTTGATGGGAAAAGATTATTTTTGACAGAAATTCACTTTACAGCTGACTTTGGTGGGTCACATCTATTCAGTCAAGTAAAAGATTCCTGATCCTGAATAGCCAACCAGTTGGTATTAAAAGTTGTTATGTCTTTGGTTTAGCTTTGTCCTTCAACTTCCTTGAGCATCTACTTCTTTTTTTTTTTATTCTAGGACACGCATGGTAGCTTATAAAAGAAAACATATAATATAAATATAAAGTCTTCTTATCCATGGGTGTATGCTCAAAAAATGTGGGAAGGGGTGGGCATGAGGGAACCTTCTAGGGTGCGGGGCAAGCTCTATATCTGGATCTGGGTAGTGGTTTCCCAGTGTACACATGAAAAGGCCATTAAGTCCTTTAAGACCTGTGTACTTTACTGTATATAAGATATACCTAAATAAAAAGTTTTTTAAAAATATGCCTGGCTTTAATTTTATAAAGGGCTAGAACATGGGGAATGGAACTAGCACATTCTAGAGCAAACCAGTTCAAGTCTATAAACAATTATTAAGTGCTTACTATGTACAAGGCACAGTGCTAGACCCTGAATAAGACAGATTACAGTGATGGTACTAATTATAAATGGTTTTTGACACAAGATGGGTCCTCAAAAACCACTTGTGGAATAAATCACTGAGTTAATTAATTCATAGCTAGCACAGACAGAGGAGTTAATTTAAATAGGAACAGAGATGTACTGTTCCTTGATACTGGAAGGAGGAAGATAAAAAGTGTATGAGTATACTGGCTATTCTCTGGTCCCAGGAGATGATAAATCCACATGTCAATAGTTGGTCTTATTTCTGGAATATCAGCAGTCAGTCATTTCTGTGGAAAAGATGAACTTGGCACCTGCTATGTTCCACACATCAAGCCTGACAATGGGGACAGCAGTCAGTAAGCTGTTCACTGCAGGAGGTGAAGAGAGAGAAATCTGAGGTGGATCCTGTAGGGCATGAGGAAGTTTATTGGATACTTCACCGCGGAAGGGTGAGAGAGAGCAGAAACAAGAACTCAGAGGGCTAAGCGGGAAGCGAAAAGCGCCAGACCACAGTTGCAGATTCCTCTTTCGAAAATTTTGTATGAGAAGCAGAAGGAGATTAGACAGAACCTGGAAAGGGACAACGAAACAAAGATTGTTTTATAATATAGCAGACTTGATTACGTATGTAGACTGGGGAGAAAGAGAAGAGAAAAGAAAGGGGTTGAAGATATTGAGCAGAAGTGAAGCGATGGCTGCTGAATTAAAGTGTTGGATAAAGTGGGAGAAGAAAGGAGGGAAGAGCCTTTTGGCAAGGCTTCCGTCACCTCTCAGTGACTGCAACAGACCCTTCAGTGGTCTCCCTGTTCCCACCCTCACCCCTCCTGTCCCTGCTTCCCAAGAAGCTGTGGCAATCTTCCTGAAATATAAATCCAATCATGCAACACTCCTGTTTAAAACGTCCAAAACCTTCTTACTCCATGTTGTATAAAATCCCAACTCCTTGCCATAAGCCCTATGTTGGATGGGCCCAACCTCCTTCTCTAAGCTCATCTCTCCATTTCCTCCTTCTCTCGCTGTGAGCCACCACACTGACCTACCCTCAGCTCCTGACATGGGCCCGTCGTCTTTCTGCCTCAAGACCTCGGCACATGCCAGTCACTCATTCTTAAAAGCTCCTCTGCCCCACTCATCATATGGCTACGTCATTCTTATCTTTTGGGCCTTAGGATTCTGGTCACCAGTTCTGATGTGTGGGAGGGTTTCCCACACCATCAAACAATTCTCAGACACCAGCTAGGTGTGGTACAATTCAACTTGATTCTGACAGTATCAACCTGGAGATAGCATCAGATCCCACAGGTTAAGGGCTCAGTCCTGCAAAACTGCCTATCTCCCCACCACACACACACACACTTCAGATGTCAGTTGTCAAGTTGGTTGTCAGTTGAATGTGCATTTTGTGTGATTGTGTGAATGTGCATTGTGTTTTTTTGCAGGACTGGTTTATCATAAATGGATAAAACTCAGGAACAGCCAGATGGAAGAGATGCACAGGGCAAGGTGTGGGGAAGAAGCATGGAGATTCTATGCCTTCTCCTATGCCCACAACTCACCCCACATCTCCACATGTTCACCAGCCTGGGAGATCTCCAAACCCTGTCCTTCTGGGTTTTTATGGAGGCTTCATTATGCAAGCATGATTGATTAAATCATTTGTCCTTGGTAATTGAACTCAATCTCCATCCTGTCTCCCCTCTCAGGGAGGTGGGGTGAAGGGTTGCAACTCAACGTTCCAACCCCATGGTTGGTTCCTCTGGTGGCCAGTGCCCATTCTTAGGTGACCTAGGGGCATTCCAAAAGCCACCTCATTAACATAACAAAAGATACCTTTATTGTACTTATGACTTAGGAAATTCTAAGGGTCTTAAGAGTTCTGTGCCAAGCATGTGGTCGAAGGCCAAATACATATTTCTTATTACTAATTCCTTGCAGTATTTCATTCTTTTTTTTAAAATTCATTTATTTATTTATTCATTTATTCAGTTTTGGCTGCCTTGGGTCTTCGTTGTCGCGCACGGGTTTTCTCTAGTTGTGGTGAGCAGGGGCTACTCTTCGTTGTGGTGTGCAGGCCTCTCACTGAGGTGGCTTCTCTTACTGCGGAGCACAGGCTCTAGGCGCGTGGGCTTCAGTAGGTGCAGCACGTGGGCTCAGTAGTTGTGGCGTGTGGGCTCCAGGGCATGTGAGCTTCAATAGTTGTGGCACAAGGGCTCAGTAGTTGTGGATCGCGGGCTCCAGAGTGCAGGCTCCGTAGTTGTGGCGCACGGGCTTAGTTGCTTCGTGGCATGTGGGATCTTTCAGACCAGGGATTGAACCCATGTCCCCTGCATTGGCAGGCAGATTCTTTTTTTTTTTTAACATCTTTATTGGAGTATAATTGCTTTGCAATGTTGTATTAGTTTCTGCTGTATAACAAAGTGAATCAGCTATGTGTATACATATATCCCCATACCCCCTCCCTCTTGCATCTCCCTCCCACCCTCCCTATCCCACCCCTCTAGGTGGTCACAAAGCACCAAGCTGATCTCCCTGTGCTATGCAGCTGCTTCCCACTAGCTATCTATTTTACATTTGGTAGTGTATATATGTCCACGCCACTCTCACTTCGTCCCAGCTTACCCTTCCCCCTCCCCGTGTCCTCAAGTCCAGAAAGAGAAAAACAAATACCGTATGCTAATGCATATATATGGAATCTAAAAAAAAGAAAAAAAATGGTTCTGATGAATCTAGGGAAAGGACAGGAAAAGACGTAAATGTAGAGAATGGACTTGAGGACAGGGGCAGGCAGATTCTTAACCACTGCGCCACCAGGGAAGTCCCAAGACATACTTTAAATAATAAAAATAGATTTAAAGTAAATGGATGGGAAAAGATATATCACGAAAGCACTAACAAAAAATGTTGTGTAACTATACAAATATGTGAATATATAGCCAAAGTAATTGTAACTCGAAAGTAAAACTTAAAGATACAGAGGAACATTTCATGACAATAAAAGGGTCAATTAAACAGAAAGATGAAGCAATCCTAAATTTGTGTGCACTTAATAATATAGCTTCAGAATATATGTAGAAAAGTAGACTGAAAAAGGTAAAAAGGGAAAAAAAGAAGTAGAAAAAATAGACAGATCTACAAGTATAGCTGGCGATTTTGACACATTTCTCCGAATAACTGGTATAATAAGTAGACAAAGTCAATTAGGATACAAGGGATTTAAACAACACTATTAACCAACTTGACCTATACTGAACACTATACTCAATGACTGCAGAATACATATAAGTGCACATGGAATACAAAATAAGCACTAAAAAAAAAGTCTCAACTAATATCAGAGGAGTAAAATTATACAGAATATGTCCTCTGACAACAGTGGCATTAAACCAGCAATCAAAACAGAAAGATAACTAAAGTATTCCCACTCTCCCTCCTCCACCCCAGTCATTCTCCATCTAGCTCCAGTCATAACATTTATTACAGCACGATTTTTAAAAGATGTTTCATTTTTTCCCTTCTCCCCACCTAGATAGTAAACTCTTGAGAGAAAGACCTCATCTACTTGTTTACTGTGGTATCCCCCAGTGCATAAAACACTGTCTGAATCAAGATAGGCTTTCAATAAGTATTTGTTGAATGAATTTAAAGCACTGATGAAGGGGTTAATCTTAAAAAGAACCGGATGTATTGTCCCCTGATACTGGAATAAGGAAGATGAAGATGTGGGAGCATTTTGATCAGGACATTTTTGGTTAGTAGTAAAAGAAACCCAGCTTAAACTGACTGAAGCAGAAAAGGAAGCTTCTGATTCCCTTAACGAAAAAGACCAGTGGTAGTGTTACCTTCAGGAGTAGCTGGATCTAGGGTCTCAGTGATGACATTTGTTTCCTCTCTCTTCCTTTCTCCATCTCTTAGAGCCATTTTGACTTCAATCTCATGTAGGACTTCTCCTCATGGTGAAAAGATACCCATAAGTAACTCCCAACCTTTATCCTCCTAGCTTAGTCAACCCAGCAGAATGTAAACTTCTCAGTCTGAATCATTCCAACAAAACTCTGAAGTGATTTCTCATTGGACATTCTTTGGTCCTATCTATATCTATTCAAAACCCAATTACCAGGGCCTGGCAGATCGATGCTACTTATTGGATGCCTAAATTCAAAGGGTAGGGTTATTCCCATCCAAATTAGACAGACTGAGCATGGGAAGCGTTCTCCCAAAGGAAATCTGAGATGCTGTCACCAGAAGAATGGGGCACGTATGCCATGCAGGCAAAACCTATAAAGGCCCTCTCTAGGGAGATGTAACAAATTTATGGATAAAAAATGGAAAGTTGTGAAACATCTCCCCTAACAGCCTCAATGGGCCACTGCGAAGGAGATGGTGAAGGTATGGATGAATCTGTGAAGGGTGTGGGAGATTGAGCTGAACCAAAACAAGAAAAAGATTTACAAGCTATAGTGGGCATGGCAATGATGGTACCAGTCTTCACAGTTGTACAGTTCTACTTTCAAGTCACCTGGGAATTAGAGTGGAGAAAGTTGCGAGTAGTACTGTCCCAGAGCTGGGGGTTTGCTTGGTGGGTTGCATGGAGGGGCAGAGGTACAAAGGATTGAAGATTCTGGAGGGGGAACAAATCAAATAACCAGTCATGAGATCGGACAGAGCGGTGACAGAAGAGGAGTAACAGATGAAGAGAGCATGAAGAGATCTGGGAGGCTCAGTGGGGCACAGAGCAGGCAAGAAGTGTGGAGGACCACCTCCACTTTTTTCTGGAGAACCTCCTGCCCACCCCTCTATGTTTAGCCATGTGCATAATGAGTTGTGTATCACATCCAGACTCCATGTGGGCACATGACAAGGCCTGAAGATCATTGTATTTTATTCTCCCACCACAGTGATTGGATCAGGGTGAACACATGACCCAAACTAGGCCAATAAGAGCCATCCCTAGGAATTTTGCTATTAGTCTATTAAGAAATAAGCTTTCCCTTTCTGCCAGGATAGTTAATCAGCCATAATATAAGTCTGCAGTTGCTAGAGGCCTACTCTGCAACATCAGGGGCAAACCTCTTTGAGAACAAAGTCTGTAAAGAGTGAAATGAGCTGAAAGAAAGAAAAAAAGAAATGCCGGGTCATATCTTTGGTCATCTGGACTCAGCCATTTCTGGAGTTCCAGATCTATCCTTAGACTTTTCAGTTAAACCAGAGACTTCTTCTTCCAGGTATGATGAAGTAGACCACAGCAGATCTACGATCCCTCTGAGAACTGGAAAAGTTGGGGGAAAATATCTATTTTTAAAGACTACTTAAAGACACTGGAAATCCACTGAAACAACCAGAACTAGAGGGAACAAGATTCAAAGAGTAAGAATTGTGAAGGGTGAGTTGGATTCTGGAGACACTTTTTCCTTAGGGGCACTTGTTGATTCAGGGTTCAGGGAAAGGAGATGGGAATGCAGGCTTTTCCTGAGCAGAGCTCCCTACTAGGGGACAGAGAAACTGACAGAGCTTTTGTAAGTCTCACAGGTCTGGAGAGACAAACTTGGAGACTAAAGAGGCCAGGATTACTATGAGAAGGAGGGGACAGAGATCTGAGCCTGGCACTAGTTTTCCCCTCAAGATATCTGTGAAATTCTCAAGCTAAACAGAAAGACTTTAGAAACCAGAGTGGAGATTTCAGCAAACTTATGACACTGGGGAACCAAGGACTGGAATTCAGGCCTAGCCAGGGGGAGGGGTCCCAGTGAGCACACTGGTCTCTCAACTGGAAATCCTGGAGGACTGTGCCCTGTGAGCAGGAGGAAACCAGAGTTATATGGAGTCTTCCCTAAACTGCAACCTAGCTTCAATTCAGCTCAGTTTGATTAGGTTAAGGTGATTAGTACCCACACTATCTGTCTAACTGAGGGAAAGGGGAATGAACCTTCCCTGAAGGAAGAAAACATCATCTGGAGACTTACAACTTTTTTAAGCACAATGTCTGATATTTAATCAAAAATTACTAGGTATGTCAGCAGACAAGATCACATGACTAAAACAAAGTTTAAAAAAAATAGAAACTATTGTAGGAGCCAATAAATCTCCTTTTTTGTTTAAACCATTTTGAGGTGGATTTCTATCATGCACTATAGAAAGATTCTTAACTAATACACTCAGAGCCCTTCACTGCCCACTCCAGCCCATTAACATCACAGCACCCATGGCAGAACTTATACCACCGTTTTCTCTCCTACTTTATCCAGGTTTGAACTAGAGAGAACACTTCAGACCCAAAGGTCCTGATTTTTCACTAAGACATTATTGGGTTTCCATAACAAAAGCTGTCATATATTTACATTCCCTGTCTTTCAGCAGCAATAGCAATCATGGCTATCAACTTGTGTGGAACTTTCTAGTTTATGAAATGGTTCACATACATTACCAATAGTCAAAGTCACATGGAGTATTTAAGGTAAATATTAGTTTCTCCATTGATAGATGAGTAATCCTGAGTATGTGGTTGTACCTTGGGTGTAGATGAAGAAGCTAAATATTAGGGAGGTTAAATGACTCTCCCAAGGTCACACAGAAGTAAATGGCAGAGTGGTGCATTGGACCCAGGCTTTCTGACTCCACAGACAAGGGGTCCAGTAGCCCTGCATTCTAGTCCTGGTTCTAGTGTTCATTGGCTCTGCAACCTCGAGACAGTCACTTCACCTCTCTGTGCCTCAGCACATTCAACTGCCCTCCAGTGCTGTACGTATTGCCCCTGACCTTTCCTGACAGTCTTCAAAATGTATCTAGTCTACATTCCCACCTTTTAGAACAAGAAGATCTTACTGTGAGGTCCCTGGATCCCCATTTAGGTGGATGCATTCACACCATGGAATTATAAGTACGTTTTGTGTGATTGTGGGAATGGGCATTTCGTGAGGGCACATCAGAGTTCTATGACACCAAAAATTTAAGAATCCTGCCTTAGAGCCACGCTGGGTGAGCAGCTACACATGACCTGCCTTAACAGGTTTCCTCTTCTCTGGTTGGATTTGCAACTGAACATGAACGTTCAATGCCTAGCCCAAGGCAATGATAAATGTCAGAATAACAGACATCAAGGCAAGGCCAATTCAAAGGACAGTTCAGGGTGCGAAATTTTTGTTTCCTTCAATAAAAATAACACTTATAATGATGGTGCTTCTAGCACTTACAGCCGATACCTCCCTTTTGGTTTTGAGCTTCATGAAGAATTCTGTCTTTAAGAAAGGAACAGAAATAATGATACCCCACCGTATGGTTCTAAGAGGTTAAAAGAATTGTTCAGGTTCAGCAGTCAGTGCCTGGTCCCTTCTTTTTCTCTCTTCAGAGGCATAACCAGGACTTGGAATTGGGAGTTCCTGAAATTGCGACTGCTGGCCATGTGGGTTCTTTATTCCTCCCTGGGGTGGAATCAGTGCAGTGAGAAGGGGGCAGAGTCCTAAGCACATTTCTTCCCCACACCCCTTTCCTGTCTTCTAAAGCCCAGACTCAACAGGCAGCCCACGCAGCTCCCCTCCCTGGACGCCATTCCCAAGGCACAGAGAGATGGCAAAAGTAGCCAGGATCCACAGCATGGTGTTAACAAATCACATTTTCTTAATAGCATACTATCCCCTTAGTCACATGTGTGTTTGTGGGCATGCTGGAGATTACTAACCAAGTGCAGCTGGCCTCAAGCTGACGGCCAGGACACACGTGTGTGAGCGCATGCACACACACACACACACACACACACACACACACACACACGTTTAGAGGATGCCTGCGGCCAATTTCTTGCCTGGCAAACCAGAAATATTTCAGTGGTTTATAAATATGATCCCCATCTATCTTGGGACACTTCTCAGGTTCAAGCCCATCTGGGTCAGGTGCTCATAGGGCTCTGAGTTCCTTTCCGTCCACACCCACACTCCACCCCAGCAAGCCTTCCACATCCCATGATGCACAGCGACCTCCTCAGCACCGAAGAGACACCTAAACTGGACAGTTTCACAGGCTGCATCAGTCATGTCTTGATTTGTTCTTTTTTTCTCTCATGTTACTGAAATGTTATTTTTTCCACTCATACACCACCACCTCTCACCCCTCCCAAATCAGCCTGTTGGAAAAGATGTTTATTTTGCTTTTCCCTTGGCATAATTTAATATCAGACAAGTGCATCTCTGATGCAGACAGTATATTCCTGGGGCATACATTGGAGATTCTGGTTGATTAGAATTACAAATGTGTCATGCGATCCTGGCCAATTTGGAATTGGCACCCTGCCATCATGTTTATGTCCTTTCGGCCTTGCCAGCGGTTGCTAGTATTGTCGGGAGGGGCGGGGCGCTTTTCTCAGCAATAAGTTAGGATTTCATAAATAGTTGGCAGTGCCTTAAAAGAAGCCCGGTCTTTAACCTGAGATAATGTATGTTTTCTTTCTACTTACTTGGAGTAGGTCGTGTTGGGAACCACCCAAGTTCACTTTTAAATCATTTCTCTACATGCCAGACGCAGCTTTTGAAGTCGTCTGCCCCAGCCCACAGGGAAGCCAGAGCCCTGGCCTCTACCAGCGGCCCCACTGTGTGCCCCACCGCCCATAACAGGAAGTGTGTCAGAGCCGGGTGGGCACAGGGCGGGTGGAGCAGGCCCACAGGGCTCGGTTCCACCAAACGGAAAATCCTCTGACGTGTCCTCGGTGTACGCGTCTGGTGCTCCAGCAGGTCAGATGTCACCCTTGCCTCCAAGCCTCAACACCCTTTGTGTCTGCCCTGTTGGCCTTCAGATGTAGCACATGGCAGAACAGCATGCTTTTTCAAAGTGCAGGCCGCAGGAAATCACATTTGAAGTGCCTGGCATGGAGGGTATTTTTATACTGTTCACTTTTTCCCTTTTCGTTTCATCTGTTTTCTGCATTTTTTTCAGTTTGCTTTTTCTCCTTGATTTATTGTTGTATGATTCTATTTTTAAACCAAGACATACTTTCCCATCAGACCCTTTAATGTAACTCATGTGAAAATTAGTGATGGGTGGACCTCAGACGGTGCAGGGGCTGGTTCCAGTAGGAATTGACTTCCCAAAGTGCAGATGCTTATCTGAATCCACACCAGCTGCTGTGGGCTAGGGCAGCAGAGCAAGCAGGAGAAAAAAATCTCCTCTCTTCCTGCCTCACTAACCAACCTGGGGCTCAGCTGTGTGGGCTCCTGCCCCTTGTGCTTGAACTCGTAACGAATGGTGCCCTCGTCCCAATTTGCCTCCCCTTCCACAGGGAAACATGGGCAATCCAGTAAGGATCATGGAATCCCCAACACGGGAAGGAAGAAAACCTGTCTGACCCAACCTAGCGTGCTCACCTTGGGGACTGGTCTACGGGAGCCAGATTTCAGAGCAGGATGGGATGATGGGTCAGGGTCATACTCAACCCTCTTTGAAGCTCCTCCACGTCTCAAGGAAACCACCTCAGCACCATAGCCAGAGACACCTGGGCTGAGATCCCTGCTAGCGTTGTGGCCAGGGGTGAACCTCTTTAACGATCTGTGCCTCAGTTAGAATCTGAATGACATGCTTTTCTTCTAGGGTTGTAAAAATTAAAGCAATGGTTTGTCAAAGAAATGGCAGGTGCTCGGTAAAGTGGGAGCTGGTCCTATGATTCACAGATTTGTTCCTATCTCCCCATTCGGTCTGAATTCATCTCCTTTCCCCCCATCTTCCAGCTGAGAATTGGTCAGTCTCCCTTCTATTTATTTTTTATGTGTCTTATGGGTCTCTCCTCCCTCTGCCCAAATCAGAGAGTTTATGAAGGATAAGGACCATACACCGTG
This sequence comes from Balaenoptera acutorostrata, assembly GCF_949987535.1. NCBI lineage: Eukaryota > Metazoa > Chordata > Mammalia > Artiodactyla > Balaenopteridae > Balaenoptera > Balaenoptera acutorostrata. The sequence continues at coordinate 157,321,831 of NC_080065.1, forward strand.
TGGCCTGGCAGTTAAAAACGCAGACTTTAGAGACCAGTAGTCTGTCTTCACTGCTCATGAGTGAGCTCATTCATCCATTCAGCACAGATGACTGAGTTCTTTTAAGTGTTGAGGATTCCGCAGAGAGCAGTATAAACCTGGTTCCCACAGCAGGAACCCCTGGTCCTCCCCGTCCTATTTCAGCCCCAGCTGCGGCAGACACTTCAAGCTCAAACGGGCCTGATGCTGGCAGCATCCACCTAACAGGTACGCTGCATCACATTCTGCTTCCTGTCCCAAGAAATTTTCTGACATCTGAAGGGCCTATTTGGATCTCATGCAAATGCAACCCAGGAGTGTGGGGCTAACACTCTTGAGAGCTACCCTCAACCCATGGGAAACAAAGCCAGTGGAGACATCCGGCAGCCTCCTGTCCTTCACGTAGACAATTCTGGGAGATTTCTGTATGCTTGTCAGAGGTCCTAGGAGAACTGAGCCCCTACTGTCTACAGCGGTGACCTTGGTAGTGCCCCCTCCTACTGACTTTTCTTCTGCTCTCTCCCACTCTTCCTGCTCCCTCCCTCCTGCTTCCTCCCAAATCAACCACCTGCACCTGAATCCTTGAGTCAGGCTCTGCTTTCAGGAGAACTAAAGCTAAGATAATTTCTGCTCTTATAATGTTTATAATTCAATGAGTGTAGAGAGACAATAAGTAAATAAATAAGTAACAAAGAAATCAGATAGTGGGACTTCCCTGGCCGCCCAGTGGTTCAGACCATGCTTCCAATGAAAGGGGTGTGGGTTCGATCCCAGGTCGGGGAACTAAGATCCCACATGCCTCATGGCACGGCCAAAAAATAAAAGAAAATAAATAAAAAATAAAAGAAATCAGATAGTGCTGTGCAGAAAATTAAAATAGGCTGATGCAACAGAGAATGATGAAGGGTCTACTTTATGCTGGGTGGTCAGGAAAGGTCTCTCTCAAGCCACAAGAAAGAGTCACCCTTGTGATGTCCAGGGAGAAGAGCATCCATGGCAGCCAAATAGCTGGGAGAAGGCCCTGGGATGAGGATGGTGTTGGCACAGTCCAAACACCTGAAGAAGGTCAGGGTGGTTGAAGCATGTGGATGGAAAAGAGAATGGTCCAAGATAGGGTCAGAGAGGGAAACAGAGCCAGATCAAGTAAGTTTTGTATAAGTCAGGACAAAGATTTTAAATCTTATTCTTAGTATGTTAGGGGCCATCGGAGGGTATTAAGCAAACTAGTGTGACATGATCTGATTTACATTAATTAACCTCTTCCAGTCTCAGTTTGTTCCTCTGTAATCATCCATAACACTGGTGGTAATGAGGATTTAGTGAGATCACGTGTGTGAAGGGCTCAGCACAAAGCCTGAAATATATCTACTCCACATGTATGTTCACTATAATTATTATTCCTATTCTGTGTCCATAGCTTACTCTACAGGGCCCAAAACAAAACGGGCATTTACATATTTACTGGATGGTTTAGAATATGAACAACAGTCAAAGAAATTATCTCATGATAGAAGATTATAGTGTTCCATGGATTCAGATCCCAACTCTGCCACTTAGGAATAAGTCACCCACCTCTTTGAAGACTCACCTCCTCTGCAAAAGAGGGAAAGTGGTATCTATCCCGTGGGACTGTTGTGAGCTAATGCATTTAACATGTGAGGTAGATGTGGCTTCTGGTGGGCAGGATGGGAGTAGGGGTGTGCAGTGGTGATTGAAGCACAGTTTGGGGTTTCTTGAAACTCCATATAAAAACAGTCAGAGCAACTAGATAGCAAAATCCAAAACCCATGTACAGCACTTACACCCAAACTAAGTAAAAGCGAATGCCCACAAATCCTGAAGCACCAACAGCCATAAGACCGGCATGTCATTGACATCTGTGAGGGAGAAAGTAGGAGGAAGTAACAAGGTATCTGATGGCCCTGAGTACAGAAGAACCCCCGCAATAGCATAGAGGCGTTCATGAGAAAGTGCAACAGGCCAATTTGAAAACAGCAGCTGAAACTAGTAGAGATTTGCTGAATCTAATAGGGGATGAGTGCTATTATTAAGGCCTGAGGACTGGTGTAGTTCAGTCCCTACAAAGTCTCAAAATGGACCCACAGGGCTCCTTTCCAAGACAGGATCCTACAACAAGGAGAAACTGTTGGGTATGGAATCAAAATTAAACAGAGCAAGGAAAACATAGAGAAAGGAATGAAAAAGTACAGATAAAGTGGGGGAGGGGAACAGAGCCAGGAAATCTCAAAAAAACAAGCTGCTATATTTTTTAACTTAACATGAAAATAACAGAAGAGGGAACTGTGAAGTTATAAAAGCTTCCTAAATCAACTTTCATTCTAGAAGTTCAGGAATATTAGATTAATAGAAAAAGTATCAAAAACAAATTCCTTACAATGTTACTGTAAGAAAAAAGATTAAAGAATAGAAAAATATTCCAACAAATAATAAGAGAACACCAGAAAAATCATTTTTAAAAAAGATTAAAATTCTAACATATTTCAAAATAAATAAAAGACATTAAGAATAACATAAATCAAATTTTTAAAACCTCAGTAATCAGATAATAGAATTCAACACAGAGTTAGAAATAAAAGAAAAAAATAATTTTATAAATGAAGACTAAACTGGAGGAAACACAAGTGCAGACAATACAACAAATAATGCCTTAAGAGAAATACAACATGAAAAAGAGAATTAAAAAAAAAAGATTTAGAAAAAATAAAAATAATTTGAGAGAAAGTTACAAATACTGAACATAGGCAAAGAAGATCCAATATATGGACAAAAGAATTCCCAAAAGAAAACCAAAGCAAGAGAACAAAACTGATACTAAAATCTATGATTTGAGAAAATTTCCTAAACTAAAAAGATTTGAAACTGCCTATTGAATTAAGACACCATGCACCTGAGAATTTATTGACCTAACTTGACCAATACCAAGTCATATTTTAGTGAAATTATTGAAATTTAAAGAAAAAGAAAAAGAAATCCTTTGGGCATCTAGAGAAAAAAAAAAGATTGTGACTCATAATGGAAAGAAAATGTGATTTTCATCAGACTTTTTGACACCAGTGCTTCATGCCAGAAGACACAGGAAAGAAAAAGTGAGCCAAGGATTTTATATCCAGCAAAACTAATTGTTGAATATAAAGGGTACAAAGTGTTATCAACACCAGGAATATTATTTCCATAAGCCTATTGTAGACTCTACCAGAGAACAAGCTTCAGACAATAAAAACACCCAGTGGGATAAATTATGTGTTGAACTAAGACTAAATGAGAGTTAAAAGGGAGAGATTACAGTAGGAAAATGGTTCTTTGTTCTAACATTGTGGATATAGTACAGCCATTGTTTTAAATGAGGAAAAATGGAGCTAATATATGAGAACAACTGTTTCCAGTCATTTTAATCAGTGGTGGTAGCACTGATATTGTTATTTTGAGATTGCTGTATGTATAAAGTGGGACCAAGCAATGAGTAATTATGGTCTATTCTAATTTGACCATCTCCTGTGTCCTTAAGAACAAAGATTCTCAGTGTGGAAGAAAGCAGATACAAATATAACATAGAAGAGATTAACTAAAATCTCTGAAGTCCTGAATTTGAATTAGAAACATCAGTATAAACTCACAAGATATTCATGCATGTGTGTGCATGCACATGTATTCTACTGAAAGAGGCCCAAAAACAGTGACCAGTCCAGTGGCAATGAACAACCTTAGCACTCAGATTGTGATCTGTAAGTACTATGTCCTATTAGTAGAAACTAAGGCTCCTTGGAGAAATGGCTGATTTCATATCTGGAACTGGACATACACCAAACAAGCCTGGAATATCTTGACAGGCCAGATAGCTTCAAGCTATCAAAGGCTGCCAAAGTTGTATCAAAAGGAACCAGAAGCCAATGTGAAGAGACTCCCACTTGCCAAAGACAGGACAACTTGAGCTCCAGCAAGGCTAAAAGTGGCAATGTACTGAAATCCATCAAATATGTTAAACCCATGAGTTTGTCATTATATGTTTAAAAAACTAATTGGTTTAGAGATTATAATACTAAGTGAAGTAAGTCAGAAAGAGAAAGACAAATACCATATGATATCACTTATATGTGGAATCTAAAATATGACACAAATGAACTAATTTACAAAACAGAAATAGACTCGCAGATATCGAAAACAAACTATGGTTACCAAAGGGGAAAGGGGGTGGGGGAGGGATAAATTAGAAGTTTGGGATTAACAGATACAAACTACTATACATAAAAAAGATAAACAACAAGGTTCTACTGTATAGCACAGGGAACTGTATTCAGTGTCCTGTAATCAAATATGATGGAAAAGAATATGAACTATATATATATAAAACTGAATCACTTTGCTGTACACCAGAAACTGACAAAACAAAACAAAGCAAAAACCCAAAAAACTAATTGGTTGCTTTTGGTGGATGATAGGGATCCAATTTATTGTCTTGAAAACTAGATAAATTAAGGGAAGCAATCCAGTGTTAACCTGTCTTTCCTATATACACTTACCGATCAGTAACCCAACGGTAGATTGGGGAAGCATCTCCTTAAAAATTGTTGCAGGAAATATGTAAAAACAAAATGATAGTACTAGGTTATCACTATTTTTGCAACCCCCAGTGAATTAATGGATGTAGCACTGAGCAACAATGACTGCGAAAATCACAAAAAAGCAAAACCAGATATTATAGTTCCTGATGAAAAGTATACACCACCACCTGCACTCCTGCCAAAGGGATTAAACCTGAGTCTGATCAAGCCTCCACCAGCTGCCAATTTGCAGGAAATATAGGGAACAAAGAAATATGTTAAACTGCACCGAGAGAACGCAGACAGCAAAATCCCTAGTGCTGGGGAGTACTCAGGTCAGCTGATCTGGGTTCTTGAACACATACGTTACAGGGGGAAAAAAGAGTACAGGGGAACCTATAGATTAAAAAAGAAAGTATTAATATCCGGTGTAGAGTAGGCACTCAATGAATGTTTACTCCTGTTGGTTGAATGAATGACAGACTGATCAAAGACTGGATGAATAAGTGAATTTCTCGAGAGTGGAGGCCTCATCTGTCTTTGAGCACTGCTGCATCCCCAGCACCAGCACAGTGCCTGGCAAATAGTAGGTGCTCAATTAATATAAGCTGAAGGGATGGATAGCTATGTCTTCAGTGTGTTTCACCAGCACAGGTGAGCATCTCATTTATTCTCACAACATTCCCCATTCAGAATCCCCATGCTTTCTGTCCTCTGGATTTTAACAATGCTAATGACATAAACTGTCTTCCTTTTCTCTCTTCAAATCCACGCACCTCAATTTCTCTAGACGCTCTCCCTGATTAGCGCAGTGCACCTGGAGCTCTCTCCCCTCTGAACCTTGAATTCCAGCTATATTTATTGCTTCTCTCTCATATGGTACAAAAGCCATCCTCATAGCCTTCTTGCATACAACTTGAGCTGCCTAACCTGACATCCAGGATCCATCATGAGCTGATCTCTGCTAGTTTCCACCACTGCCCTCCTGTAGCCAGTTACTCAGATGCACCATGCTCTTCCCGTTAGATCTGCCTGATGTTGCACACGTGGTCCCCCTACCAGTACCACTCTCCCTGCTCCTTTCTCTGCTAGTGGGTTCCTTTAAGAGTTAACTCCTCTAGGAGCCTTCTTTGGAGTCTCTCTCCATAGATCTCAGGCTGAGGCGCTCTTCCATATTCCTTATACTATAGTGTGATGGTCTGCCTACAGGCTGCCTTCCTCAGCAGACTTGGAGCTCCTTAAAGTCCAATTGGATCATTTGTCCCTGTGTCCCCAGGGCCCAGCAGAGCACCTCAAATCTCCATCCTCCAAGCCCCCATAAGTATACTTTTCCAATGTCCCCTGTCTGAGACACTATGATTCTCTGTCAGAGCGGTGCTCTTCCTTGCTTGGCCAGTTTAATAAACTCAGTTTCCCTGCTGGTCCTTGAATGGACTTCAACAGAACCGAGGGCAGTGTCTGGCACTAGTGGATACTTGGGAAGATGTCTGTAGGCAATGGAGGGATTATAAAAGCAGACTGAGTATTGTGGATCAGACATGAATGATGGATTAAAATTTTGTCATTTTGTTATTATTAATGATTTTTCAAAAGGGCACAGAGAAGGGTAGTTTGGGTTGACAAATATATATTTACCTTACTTTACCTTGGATACAGCCAACCTCTCCCAGCTTGATCTATTATTTCAGAGACAGAAAAAATAACTTGCTTATCCTGAAAAGAAGGGGGAATTTATCTGAAAAAGTATTATTCTTTTATTCATCCAAACACACACACACACACACACACACACACACACACACACACACAAATCCCGTCTCCCTTTGGTAGTGTAGTCTCTGACTTTTTAAAAATGGTTGTTCCTTTCTGCTTGAAAGGCTGTATTAGCTATTCAGGGAATACTAGCCCTTTCCTTGGACTGAAAAAAAGTATTTTATCCATTAAAATCTAACCAGGGTGTAGTAACCATAAAATGCAGCCACTCTGTTAGGAAGACGGATATCCTCAAAGATTTATGTCTGGCCGTCTCAAAGAAAATGTGTAAGATGGAGTTTTCTCAGAGACTTCCTGGCTGCACTCCACCCCACACATAATTTCTGTTTGTATAAACCTCAGATCAAAACTCAGGAAGGGTTAAGGGAAACCTTTCTGAACCACAGGTTATGTCTGCTTACCATCCTCGGTTGACCGTTTGGAATGAATTAACCAGTCCCTAACCAGCCCACAACTGGTGCTTGGATGGAATTAAGCAGCCTCTTCAGTCCAAATGCTCAGATCGTTTGGGGTCTCAGATTCCATCCAGATTTGGGATGAGGGTCTACTCAAAGTCATTTGCATGTCCCTATAATCGTGGCAAGAGATAATGAAAACACACCACACGATTAGTCTCCAGGATATGGTGGAGACCATTGGAAACATCAGAATTCGGGAAGGGGTGGAGAAGGGGGTGTGACTATTTTGAATGAACCTGAAAGAAAATACTTCCCGAACCTTCTTTCAGAAGGCGATTTCAGTTCCAATTTTTCATAAGGTTGGAAAAAGTTAAGCAAACGAGAACTATAGACACTTGTTTATAGAAGGTTTTTCTCTTTAATTGCTGTTTCTGTTTCATGAAAGAAAAGTCCCATAAAATAAAAGCTTGCTTCTGGTTCAGCGAAGCAGCGAGACTCCTGAAAATGCCACAAAAAAGGCTGACTTGACTCTGGCCAGCTGAGGAGTCCTGAGGACTTGAAGGTCTATATATTTCCGTAGCAAGGTATGTGCTTTCCCACCCTCCACCCTAAAGGTCTCTCCATACATTTGAGACGGTTTTTAAAATCTGAACTGTGGGACCATCTGGTCTCTGGCAAGCATTCCAGACAAGTGGTTTTCTGAGAAGCCAAGTTCTGGTTTGACTCTTTTGATTGGAAAAGTATCTATTTCACTAAGGGTGATAGGCCCCTGGATGTATTCTCACCAAAAAACCCATAAACCAATACTTGAAATGCCAGCAGTGAGTTGTAGGGAATTCTTCTGGTTTGCCTTCAAGGACATAAAACATCACAAAGGTCTTCTCTTTGGCAGAGAAGGACCTGGCATGAAGAGTTGGCCCAGGGTGTGTGTGGAAAGAGTCAGACGTGGGAGTCAACAGACCTAGGTTCGAATCCGGACTCTTCCACCAGCAAGCCAGTCTGACCTTAGGTGGGCCTCTTCACTTCTCCTGAGTCTGACTTTCCTCCTGTGTAAAATGGGGGCATTACCCTCAGTCTCGGGAAGGGTGGAGGCTCAGGGAGATGACATTTGCGTGATTCCTTCCACCATGCAGCAGGGCCTTACCAAGCATTGGTTTGAAATCCACCTCCCCACCATTCCAGTAGAGTGATGGAGACACAAAACCTCTCTGAGGTCACTGAACCCCTTCCAAGACCTCCACGTGGGGTCTTCAAAGAAAACAGAGTTTTTCACCTGCTTTCATTAACGCAACATAAACAGGCTCATAAACCCTGGGGCTGGTATAAGGCCCAGACAGGAGGGATTCTAAAGATGGAGAGGAAGATATTTCCCCTTGGAGCTGGTGCCAAGAAGAGGTTGACCAAAAAATGTATGGGAAGTATTTGCTAATAACTCAATTAGACAACTAAATAGAGAGTAAGAATCACCAAGCCACATGCTTCAGGGCCAGACAGGTAGCATAACCATGTCTGGTAACAGCAGGAGAACCCAGGCCCCATCTGAAGGCAGCTGCCAGCACCAGGGAAGTGTCATCATTCAGGAACATGAGTCGGTGTGGCCTTCAAGAAAAGACGGAAATCTGGATGTACAAGCTTCTAATTTTTTAATATTGGCAGTTTTTTTTAATGTAAACATCTGTCTGCAGGCCAGATGGGTAGGGAGAGATGGCTGTGGTTTGAGGGCTTCACCAAGAAAGTGGGGCTCATGCCAGGTCTTGAATGGGGAGTGGAATTTAGATTTGCTTATTTGCGTGTACCACGTGGACACTTCTTGGGAGGTGGTATGGCTAGGTGGTTATGGACTTGGTGTCTGATTCCTCATCCGCAAAATGAGAAAAATGAAGTCTGTTCGGAGAGCGATAGCGAGGATTAAGTGAGATCAAGCACGTTAGATTCTGCACAATCAAGAGCTTGGTTGTATTAGCCACTGTTATCCCAATTACCTTGGCTGTTGTCATTGCTATTGTTACCGAGAGCAGGGACAGATGGCATATACAGCTCTGCCACTGTTCACCCTAGCTCACCCCATTTGGAGAGCCCACGCTTCCACTACTTTGACACAATGGTCCAGTGAAAGAGACGATATCCCCATTTTACAGATGAGGAAACTGAGGCAGCACAGAAAAGCGAAGAACCCAAGAGGGTTACACAGAAAGTAAGCTTCTGGAGGAAAGATGGGAACCCAGGTCTCCTCGGCTCCACAGCTCACCTTCCATCTGCTCCACCCACGCCCACAGGACCTGCTCCATGGAGTGTGTCCTGGATTCCACGAGCCCCACGCCCGTTATGCTTCTTGTGGGTTCATCTCACGTAGGTCCATGACAAACCGTCCTCACCTTGCCCGGCCCCACCACCCAACCCCAACATAGGCTCCTTTGAATTGGGTTGTAAGGCTCGTACACGAAGCCCAGGAAGCATCTTGGACACAGAAAAGAGTTTCATGGTGTTCCTTATAAAAGCACAACCTGACATGCAGCTGTTGTGTCAATGATCCCTCTATTCCCAATTGCCAAAAACCCAAAACAGATGAAAACAAAAAGAAACTGGCTCCTGGTCTGCAGGTCCGTGTCTACACGCTCGCTCTGTTTTTATTAACTTGGCTTGCGGCTCCCAATCCGCGGGTCTGGGGCAGGTCTCCCAGGAGCGGGCACAGCTCTCCTCAGGAGCCCCCCTGGGGAGGGGACGCCGGGGCAGTGGGGTCAGGGAGCGAGGGCAGTCCGTACTGGGGCAGCACTCTCAGCCCACAAATGTCCCAGACACGGATGTTTTGGTCTCATCTTGAAGCCATTTCCAGCCAAGGCGGGGTTCAGGGGGCCGGTTGCCAACCCCAGACACTCACCCTCGGCCACGTTCATTTGACAGACACTGCATGCCAGGAGTGCCATGTATTTGCAGCATCTGTACAGGGTCTTTGCATCCATGGGCCCTTGGCCATCGACCTTACTCAAATTCAAATATGCACAGTCAGAGAAGGGAAGAAACATCCAGGATGTATCCAAACAGTGCTGCCCTCCCAACTCAGCCCCAGGGACTGCCCCTCTGAGGGTAACTCTATTGTTTAAAAGGATCTTTTAGTCCCATGTGTTCCTGTAACAATTTCAACTTATGCTCAAATGAAGACACAGTGGTCTTTCCCATTGCCACAAGGAAAGGAGACTGCATTGGACTTTTCAAGATACTGTGACTCTTCTTACTGGACAACGTATGCTTTTTGCTATACGTGCTTCTCTTTAAGACCCAAATCTTCCTGTAAGACAGTAGATGTTAAGAACTCGGGCTCTGGAGGTGACTAGGCCTTAATTCATATCCTATTTGTATGATCTTGGGTGAGGCCCTTGATCTCCCTCAACCTCAGTTTACCAATCTGTAAAACAGGGATAGTATGTTTCTACAGAGCTGCTGCGAGGATCCATGAGAACAGATGCAAAGCGCTTAATTCAACAACTGACAGTAGATGTGCAACAAAAGGGAGCAATTATTATTATCACCAGGGATCAAGAGGACCCTGAGGCCTACAAGGTAGAGTGTGCAGCCCAAGGTCTCCCAGTGAATGAATGACAAGGGTGACATCTGTTCTCAGGACCCCTTGGCTCTACAGCCCGGGACCCTAACCACTATTCCATCACAGCTTCTTTAAGGGAATCCAAAGCTGAGTATAGACACCCCTTCATGTTCACCTACGTCATCATTCTATGCAGCTTTTTTTGGCCAGAGCAGAGCCAAACCCATCCGCCTCTTTCCTGCATCTGCAGAAGCCCCTCTGTCTGCCGAAAACCCAGGTTCAACCAGGACTTCCAGGAAGAGCGAAGTCACAGATTTTACACTGACACACACTGGCATCTCCCATGGCAAAGGAGATATTCACCCTTCCGGCCCCAACAAGACCACTTACGGGAGTTCGGGGGGAAGCCTCTTGATCACCTCTACACCCGTCAGCAGGGCCCATCTCACATCCAGCATCAGTTGAGTGGCTGGGCTATCACGTCTCAGAATTCTATTCCTAGGTCAATTTTGCATGGACTCGGGAGCACATGGCCTTGGGAATTCCACAACCACCCTGGGATTTCTCCCTCACCCTTCCACCCAAGCCCCGATTTAACACACAACTAACTGAGGTGTGCCCTCCACACTACGATCCTTCCCAGCCCTGCTCCTGCAGGTGGCAGCTGAAGTCATGTGCATAAGGACCCAGGTGTCTGAGGAATTCTCAGAGCCTTCTCCTTGATCCATTTGTCTGCAGACATTATCTAGACTGCACGTCTCCGAGACAGGCCACGACAGAGTGCATTACGAGGTGAGCCCGCCTTAGTTTTCCCTCCAGCTTTCCCCCTTTTTTTACTTCTTGGCCTCAGGGCCCAAAGTCTTCTGGACATATTTTTCATTTTTCCAAATATCAATTGCTCTTTTATTCCCCCTTCGAAGCAGTGAGTAATAAGAGTTGTGTCTGGTCCTAAAATTCCGACTGAAATGAATTAGCCCAATGACCAACAGGAGGTGCCTAGAACAATAACAGCGGAATATTTGGCATATTACAAAAGAACCCCTGGATGTCAAAGTACAGTAAGTCTAGAAGCACATTACAGGGCTATGTTGCCAAAACGGGTATGCAATGAGCCATCCAGGCAGCAGAACGCCTCATAAATTAATCCCGCTTTTTTTTTTCATTTTTGGTCCACTGTTCACAGTTCTTCTAGCCCTCTGGTTAATGGGGTATGCAGAAGGGTATTTTTGGTGTGGCCCGCGTCCCCAGCAGGCAAGCCTATGCCAAAGCTGTGTGCAAATGTATACATTTGTCCCCTCATTCGTCTGGCATCCCAGGTGCCACTTGCTGCAGTAACAGGGGCAGGAAGAGACACAGACTTTGGAGGTAGCAAGCTGTTAATAAATACTGAGCTCCTACTAAGTGCCAGGCATTGTGCTAAGTTCTGGGGATGCCACAGAGGATGACAGGGAGATGGTCTGTGTCCTCAGGGTGCTGGTAACTCAGACACGCCCCAGTCGATCTGAGCTGGGTCTCCGTCTTGGAGCAGATGGGAGATGGGGGCAGCAAGCAATGGTTTGATCTGCATCCCAAATCCCTCTTTTTCTCGAAGTAATCCCCCAGATGTGAAGCTTAAGAGGGGTGGGGGCCAGACACAGCCCTGTCTCCCACTCTGTAGAAGTAACAGAAGCCCAGATTCTCCTCCCTACCTGGGGGGTGGCCAGGGGCCAGGCCTGTGACAAGGCCCAGTCTAGCCGTTGCCCCAGTCCAGAGCTTTGAATCTTCAGGGAATGTCCCAGACACTGTGGTGGGCTGGAAAAAGTCCCCCAAAGATATCTATGCCCTAATTCCTGGAATCTGTGACTGTTACTTTATATTGCAGAAAGGGACTTTACAAGTGTCATTAAATTCAGGATTTTGAACCTCAATTATCTGGGTGGGCCCCAATGCAATCCATGTATCCTTATGAGAGGAAGATTTCACACACGCAGAAGAGGAAGCAATGTGACCATGGAGGCAGAGAGTGGAGTGATGAGGCCACAAGCCAAAGAATGCTGGTGGCCACCAGAAGTTGGAAGAGACAAGGAAGGGATTCTCCTCTAGAGCCTCCAGAGGGCATGCAGTCAGCCTGATGCCCTGGTTTCAGCCCAGAGATACTGACTTTGGACTTCTGGTCTCCAGAACGGTGCAAAAGTTAACTTCTGTTGCTTTAAGTCACTTAGTTTGTAGCAATTTGTTATAGAAGACATAGGTAGCTAATGCAGACACCAAGAGAATTTGGAATTCTTTCATGTCTTTGGGATCCAACATTTGCCCTCATACAATTCTGGGTTCAGAATGTTCCTGTGACACGCCCTGGCCTGTGGTTCCTCTCTCTGGATCTCCAGCCTCTCCATCTATTTTTCCAGGAGCTCCCTTTGGACCTCCCTCCAAAACTTAACTTTTCTAAATTTAGCGAACGCTAAGGACTTCTGTTGCCTGCCATCATCGGTAAGAAGCCCCACACGGCCAGGCTGTTATGAAAATTAGGGACAAGCCATGTTGGAGCCCAGCACAGCGCCTATCCCACAGCAGACACACAATAAATCAGAGTTCATAAACCAGTGGCTTGCATTTTACCCATACAGTGCTTTTTTGGTTCGTTTCCTAAAGTTGAATTTGTCACCAACATTTACGAGTCAGGAGATTTCACATAAAAGACTGAATTTCTAGCTTCTCTTGAAAAAAGTCAGAAGATCTTATGACACCGGATCTTACATTCTCATGGCAACAATTGGCTGGCCCTTCCAGACATGCATGTTATAATTTGCCACAGTCCCCACCAGGCCTTTTCGTTGTACACCCAGCCCACTCCTCTCATTTTATTAATTGTTCAGCACCTCTATGCATTTGAGTTTGTAATCCTTGTTACACATGCAAGTCAGACCCAGGTTAGGACTGGGTTCCAGTGTAAGACCCAGGTTGGGAGGTCTTTGCCCATGATGCTCAGTCTCCCAGATTCCCTTTCTTCTCCCCTCCAGCTAGCCAAAACTGCCTCCTTTATGGGGCCATCCCAGTCTCCTTTCTCCATACCCCATTAGGCCCCACCCACTCTTATCCAGGCTTTCCTATTAGACCACGTGTATCAGTTTTCTGGATAGATTTTTCATAGAAAGTCTTTGCCTTCTTAAATTTACTGGGCGAGACTTTTGCATTGAGTTGGCACTGGAGCAGCCAGTCTATAAAGACTGGAAAAGCAAGGAAGAAAAAGGAGGGGGGAAAGGAGAGAGAGAGGGAGGGAGAGAGGGAAGGAGAGAGGGAGGGGGACTAACTGGGTTCCTACTTTGAACCAGACCCTATTCAGTTAGATCATCCCAGTTGGCCCTCCCAGTATCCCCACAAGGCATACGTTATTACTGGTCTCATTTTTCAGATAACTGAGACTCAGAAACACCGTGACACAAGGATTCGAACCCAGATATGTTTGGGAGACAGAACTCAAGCACAGAGCACTGCTTGGTCTCCGCCTGGTAGGTATGGGCAGACTGCTCCCTGCAAACGGTATAATTTTTCCATTAGTGATTTGCCTGGAACTCTTTTTTTCACCCACACATTTTCCATTCATTCCCCCACTCCCCCATTCACTCCCACGTTCACTCAGGAAGCCTAATTCCCTGGTCCGCGGTCCCTCCCTCCTTTCCCATCCCCTCCCTCTTCCTGTACTGGGTAGTGGAGTGCTGGCTGGCGGGGGAGGTTGGGAGGCACCCCGCCCAGAGCCCCAGCTCCTAGCACCTACCCTGCCCCAGCCCGCAGCCCACACCGGCTTCTGGGCAGGCGCTCTGAGGGCCGGGCAGGGATGCTTGGCTTCCCTCAGTTTCCTGCCCCAGGAACTGGCCCTCAGAACTAATCACAGAAGCTTCCCAACTCATCAGTGCTCTTCAGAGCAGTTTCCTGGAAGAATTCATTGGGTTTCTAGGAAAATGTTTCCGGTTGTCTTCTCTTTCCATGGCTGTAATTCATTACTTTCGATATGCCACAATTAGTTTAATGGGCAGTCCTGGAGTATCTGCATTTCACATTTGAAACGTTTCCTGGAGGTAAACCCCAAGAAGCCAGTAGCTGCCCATGTGCAAGACCATGGAGATGACACAGATGGCCTTGTGAAGAGTCCCCGGGTGGGAGCAAGAGACTTGAGATCTGGTCTCTTTTTTCTGAATGGCTTGGGCAGATCCCTTTCTTTTTCTGGTCTTGAGTTTTCCCATGGAAGGGGCAGTATCTCATGGCAGTCAAGACCCTGGGTGCTGGAATCAGACCCACGGAGTTCAGATCTCGGCCCTGCTTCTCTGTGTAACTTTAGGAAAGTGACTTAACCACTGTGAGCCTCAGTCTCCTCATCTGTAAAATGGGGATAATAATATCATTTGCCATCCAGAGTTGAAATAATAATACAGTGAGTCAATACATGTAAAGCACTTTGCACAGAGCCCTATGCTCAGCAACTTCTTGAGGTATCTTAGCTGTGGATGATAATAATAATAAGGATATGCAGGAGAAAGGGGAAGAAGAAGAGATGGAGATTGTTTGACATTCCTGGGTGCCAAACTGGGGTCGTCATGAAGTTGAAGTGGAAAGAGGGAATATGGCTACTTTTGATATTTCAAAAAGCTTAATGGGACTCCCACATCTACTCACCCACAATAAAGCCACAAAGGACAATGAGAATGGCAATTTTCTTTGCTTTTGGCTGAAATTACATTAACCCCTTGGGGTAAACTAAAAGGCTTTAGAGTTAAATAGACCTGCACTCAGACCCCTAGCAGAGTGGATGATCTTGAATAAGGAGAGTAACGTCCAGACAGATAGACAGCCCCGATCTTGCAGGGCAGTTATGAGGATTAGGTGAGATAATGTATGGAATGCACTTAACAGGGGTCTGGAACAGAGTCGATAACTCAGCACGTGACAGCTACTATGGCTAATATCCTTCCTCGGCTACCCTGGGCCTCAGCTTCTTCATTGGTAAAATTAAAATCATACCACCTGCTTTCCTCATTCAACAAATATTTTCTGATCCAAGTACTATGAATACAAAAATGTATTCACCAGACATAGCTCAGGGCCTCTCAGAACCCACATTTTAAAGTTGCTCATTATTCATCCATTCAACAAATATTTTTACTGAACATTTAGTATGTAACAGGCTGCATAATGGGATTTAGAGATACAATGGTTAGTAAAACAGACTTAATCCCCAATTATCTACAGAATTATAGCCTGGAGAAGATGTAATAAACAAAGTAGTGAAATGTCTAGCATACAGTAGCTGCTCAATGAATAAAAGTTATCTGGGTGCTAATCAGAAACTTGGTATGTGTCACTTTGGGAAACTTAGATCACCAAAATGTTGAAAATTAATGATTTCTTAACACATGAAATTTCTTTGGTAGATGGAGTCTTTTAAAATATGAGGGGAGTGCAAAGTAAATGAAACATTTAAATATACACTTAAAACACGTATAGGATCTGTATGCTGAAAACTACAAAATGCTGATCAGAGAAGACCTAAATCAATGGTAAGGCATACCATGTTCATGGATTGGAAGACACAACATAGTAAAGATGACAGTTCTCCCCCAAGAGATCTGTAGGTTTAATGCAATTCCTGTCAAAATTCCAGCTAGCAAGGTTTTGTTTTGTTTTGTTTTTGTAGACATAGACATCTTATTCTAAAGTTTATATGGAAAGGCTTAGGCCTTAGAAGTGCTGAAAATAATCTTGACAAAGAACAAAGTGGGAGAAATCACTCTACTCAATATTAAGGCTTACTGTATAGTTATAATCAGGACAGTTGGTGTTGGTGTGGGGATCAATACATAGATCAATGAAACAGAGTAGAGAACCAGAAATAGACCCACTCAAATATGTTCAGCTTATTTTTGACAAAGATGCAAAAGAAATTCAAAGGAGAAATGAAACAATTTTCAACAAATGGTGCTGTAGCAAATGGACACCCACAGGCAAAAAAATGAACCTTGATCTAAACTTGACACCTTATACAAAAATTAACTCCAAACATATCATGGACTGGAAGGTGAAGCATAAAACTATAAAACTTTTTGAAAATTGGGCTTCCCTGGTGGCGCAGTGGTTGAGAATCTGCCTGCTAATGCAGGGGACACGGGTTCGAGCCCTGGTCTGGGAAGATCCCACATGCCGCGGAGCAGCTAGGCCCGTGAGCCACAGCTACTGAGCCTGCGCGTCTGGAGCCTGTGCTCCGCAACAAGAGAGGCCGCGATAGTGAGAGGCCTGCACACCGCGATGAAGAGTGGCCCCCGCTTGCCACAACTAGAGAAAGCCCTTGCACAGAAACGAAGACCCAACACAGGCAAAAATTAATTAATTAATTAATTAATTTAAAAAGGAAAAAAAAAGAAAAATAGGAGAAAATCTTCTGCTTCTAGGGCTAGTGAAGAGTTCTTAGATTTGACACCAAAACCCATGATTCACAAAAAAAAATAAAAATTGGTAAGTTGAACATCAACAAAATTAAAACCTTTTCCTCTGCAAAAGTCCATGTGAAGCAGATGAAGAGACAAGCTACAGACTGCAAGAAAATATTTACAAACCATACATCCATCTAGTATCTGAAATATACAAAGAACTCTCAACGCTTAACTGTAAAAAAACCAATCCAATTAGAAAATGAGCAGAAGATGTGAACAGACGTTTCACTGAGGAGGAGATACAGATGGCAAAAAAGCACATGAGCAGATGTTCAACATAATTAGATATCAAAAAAATGCAAATCCAAACCACAATAAGATATCACTATATACCTACTAAAATGTCTAAAATAAATAATGAAAACACCAATGCTAGGGAGTATGAGGAGAGACTGTATTGTTCCTATATTGCTGATGAGAATGTAAAATGGTTCAGCCACTCTAGGAAATAGTTTGACAGTGTCTTATAAAATTATCATGCAATTACCACATAATCCAGCAATTGTCCCCTTACACATCCCAGAGAAACAAAAACTTAGGTTCACACAAAAACCTGTACTGGTATACCTCGGAGATATTGGTTCCAGACCACCACAATAAAGTGAATATCATAATAAAGCGAGTCACACACAATTTTTTTGCTTTCTCAGCACACATAAAAGTTATGTTTACACTATACTGTAGTCTATTAAATGTGCAATAGCATTATGTCTAAAATGATGTGCATACCCTAATTAAAAATACTTTATTGCTAAAAATGCTAACCATCAGCTGAGCCTTCAGGGAGTTGTGGTAGTAATATCAAAGATCACTGATCACAGATCACCATAACAAACATAATAATAGTGAAAAAATTTGAAATATGGCAAGAATTACCAAAATGTGACACAGAGACGTGAAATGAGCAAATGCTGTTGGGAAATGCTGTTGCTCCACGCAGGGCTACCACAAAACTTCAGTTTGTAAAAAAGGCAGTATCGGGCTTCCCCGGTGGCGCAGTGGTTGGGAGTCCGCCTGCCTGGTCTGGGAGGATCCCACGTGCCGCGGAGTAGCTGGGCCCCGTGAGCCACAATTACTGAGCATGCGCGTCTGGAGCCTGTGCTCCGCAACAGGAGAGGCCGCGATAGTGAGAGGCCCGCGCACCGCGATGAAGAGCGGCCCCCGCTCGCCGCAACTAGAGAAAGCCCTCGCACAGAAACGGAGACCCAACACAGCCATAAATAAATTAATTAATTAATAGGAGCTAAATAATAATTAAAAAAAAAAAAAAAGGCAGTATCTACGAAGTGCAATAAAACAAGGTATGCCTATACAAGAAAGCCCATATTAGCTTTACTCATAAAAGCCAAAACCTGGAAACAGCCCAGATGTCTGTCTTTCAGTGGGTGGCTGGTAAACTGTGGCACACCCCTGCCGTGAAATACTACACAAAAAGAAAGAGGGACAAACTACCGATGCAGGATAATCGGGATGAATTGCCAGGGAATTATGCTAAGTACCAAAAAGCCAGTCTCCAAAGGTCACAGACTCTTTGATTCCATTGATACGACATTTTTGAAAAGATAAAATTTTAGAAATAGACAACAGATCAGTGGTTGCCAGGAATTAGAGACAGTGGTGGCGGGGGGCGGGGGGGGGGGGGGGAAGGAGGGAGGGGGCGGGGATCAAACAGCAACACAGAACCCTGTGGTTTGGGAATTCTTCTGTATCGTGACTGTAGTGGTGGATACCCAAATCTAGCCATGTGACAGAATTATTTAGAATTAAATACACGCACAAATGAATACAAGTGGAACTGGGGAGATTTTAATAAGATTGATAGATTGTATCCATGGCAAGAGCCTATGTTACCATCAGTGGAAACTGAGTAAAGGGTACCCAGGATCTCCTACACTGTTTCTTACAACTGCATGTGAATCTACAATTATCTCAATAAACTCAGTTAAAAATATTCTATTGTTTTTTTATTTAAAGACTTGCATCTTATAAAACAAAACTGAAAAGAGAAGAAAAAGGATCAGAAAAATCACCATCCTGAAATAAAATCTTTCAGTGTATTTCTTTCTGGCCTTTGTTTTTTACATTTATATGAAAAACAAGTTGGGGCTAAACACCAGGGTGGTGCAGAATGGGGGCCTGACAGTCCCCACCTTCTGTGACATCAGAACTCATGGCTTGAGAGATGCTTGGTGACCAGAGGCCGGGGAGGTGAGGGTACCTTGTTCCACCCAGGCAGCCGGACCTGAGATCATGGTGATCCAACAGGTGGGCAGCAGGGGGCGAGTGGCCGCTGAGAGAAGGGGAGGTCACTCTGAGGACAAGAAACAGGTGAGGCCAGACCAGGTGTACATGGCTTTCCTCCCATGTGGACTCCATTGGACACTCCAGGCAGACTGTAAGGCCCTCAAAGTCAGGAACGGGCTTTCAGCCCGACTCTCCCTAGAGCCCAACCTGGTGGAACGCAGCAGGGCTCAGGAGCTTCTTCTAGAAGTCATTACTGACACTCTTATTTAATTCTCCACACTGCCAGCAGAAGGTATGCTCCAGGAGGGCTGGGATTTTTATTTAGCTTCCTGCTGTATTCCTAGTGCCTAGAATAGTGGTTGGTACATAACAGGTGCTGAATGAATGAATGAATGAACTGAAATAAATAGGATAATACACCTGAATTGGAGAGGTCCTGGAGCTTTTGTTCTTAGGGCTGAAATTCAAACCTCACATAGGATTTTGTCAAAATGGAAAATGTTAGCACTTATGTGCACAGCCTGGTGTTTCTACCCCTCTCTCTTTCATGACATTCCCGAGAAGCAACTATTAGCAACCTCATTCACAAATGGGTAAGCTGAGGTCGGAAAGGCAAAAGGCCAGACAGCAGGGACATACTGGGATTTGAAGCCAGGGCCATCTGATTCCAGAACCCTTAGCAAGGTGACCCTGCACTCCACCGCCTGCCAGGTGGAGAACTGAGGGAAGGATGTAAAAGGAGGCTGGGAAGGTCATATGGGCCTTGCACACCGTGGAAAGGGGTGGGATTTTATCGCAGAGCGATACATGACTGACCTATATATGTTTTCAAAAGATTTGTTTACTCATACATTTATACACGTTCCAATGCTTCCTTTACGCTGGACTTTGCGGGGCTCCCATTATGCTGCAGCTTTCGCTAAAAAAGTGTCCCACGAATCTCAAACCCCAGGAATGCTCCTTTTAGAAAAGTCATTTAAAATGTTCTGTGGTTTGGGGAATGCTGATACCCTTGTTCCCTTCTTGGAGATTTACACAGCTCGTTCACATAATGAAGGCTCTGACAAGTCCTGCAGCAAGGAAATCCACATAACTTTGTTTACCACAGCGTTTCGCAAATCAATTCGATGACAGAGTCCCCACCTTGCCTTTTTGAAAGACCTTTCAGCATATATCAAAATCCACTTTACAGGTGAAGAAACTGAGGCTCAGAGAGAAGAAATGATTTGGCTCAGGCCCCACAACAGCACAAGAGAAGGACCAAAACTCAATCTTAGTCCCTGTTCCCTGCCTTTGTCTCCACTCTGCACACACACACACACACAAAATAGCAGCAAGTGTACTGGTGAAGACACCATCCTGTAAAGCACATTGACAGAGGAGTGGTTAAAGAAATAGAAGAGCTTTCAGACCACAGAATGTTCATCAGCCATTATAAAGAATGAGTCAGTTCTATGTGTCTTAGATAAAGAGAGTCTCAGGGAATATTGTTAAGAAATTTTAAAAGTGCACTAATCTGAAGTGTACTATGATTTCACATTGGGTGTCCACACCCAGGCAGTTGCTACCCAGATCAAGCTATAGAGCATGTCCAAGGTTCCTCCAAGGCCCCTCCCAGCTCACACTCCATAACCACGATTCTGAGTTCTATCATCACAGATAAGTTTTGTATGTCCCTGAATTTCATGGGAATGGAAGCAAACAGCGTGTCCCTTCATGACTGGCTCTTTTCACTCCTAGTGTGTGTGAGAGACTCAGTCACGTTGCTGCTATGTAATTAATTTTTACTTTTTTTTTTAAGTTAATAATAATATAGTTGCTAGTATATATTTTTGAAAAGCTATCCAGGGAAGAGACAAATTATGCAAATCTCTTATCTTCTTTGTTTGTGGTAGCCAGTCTAAATCTTGCTTCACAAAGACAGGTGCATAAGAAATGTATTATTTCAAGTCAGATTAAATCTGGCTCAGCCCACATCCAGTGAGTTGGGGGGACAGTCAAGTCGGTCACTACTGTGTCCGCCTTAATCTTCTCCCCACTTTTGTTTGCCCCTGACACCATCACTGTCCCAACTCACACTGTCTGTTGAAAGCAGGTGTCTCTGAATTCCCTGTGCTAAGACCTCCCAGCCACACCACGAGGCCACCCAGGAGAGGGTACCGGGCCTCTCCCAGACTCAGATTCCCCCTCTATCTTCTCCCATCTCTCAGTTTTCTCCCCTCTTGATCCTGGCACACCCATCAGAATCTCCTAAATGGTCTTGGACTGACCCAAGCTCTAGGGAGCAATGTTGTCTTCAAGCAGCCGTTTCATTCCTGCACCCAAACCCCAAGAGGTAGACTTCCAATTGCAGCCTTAACACAGTAACTGGGGCTAAACTAGCCCTCCCATTCATTGTAAGCAGCCATGAAATTGACAAAATAAATGAAGCAACTACTATTTTCCGGTGAGGGCAACAGACAGCACAAAAGTGCAATCCCTGAGAAAAGAAAACTGGTGATTGCCTCAACTCTTTCCCGACGACGGTGGCACCAAGAGTTAGAGGGTGAACAGAGCCCAGCAGTCCTGCTGAGCTGCAGAGAGTCTGCGCAACTGAAGCAGCTGGACTCCGTAGGACAAGGCATTGGAGAGGAAGAAGAGCTGTGTGTTGAGAGGACCCCGAAAGCCCAGGCAGGGATCTCCATGACTTCTTGGCTGTGGGCTGCACGCAAAGGATTAGATTATCCACGGCTTACCAGACAGCAGCTGCTATGGGGTTTAGAGCAGAGATACTGGAAGTCCAGCAGTGCTGGAGGTGGATGGAATTCTGATCCAGCTAGAACCATGAAACTCCTTAAGATCCCAGGCATCCATTTGAGAGCACACATATAGGTACAGACATACATACACACATATATATTCTATATCCATACAATATAATATTACTCATCAATAACCTCAAACATGAAAACACGGAGACATCTCAGAAGCATTACGTTGAGTAAAAGTAGCTCAACAAAAAAGTATATAATATATGGTTTCATTGATGTGCAGTTACAGAACAAGCAAAACGGCTCCACAGTGACAGAGAGCAGATGATCGGTTCCCTATGGTGGGGGGCGGTAAAGAGGGAGTTGGCCGCAAAAGCACATAAAGGAACTTTCTAGGATGATGGAAATGTTCTACATCTAGATCGGAGTGGTAGTCCACAAGCATAGACATTTGTCAAAACTCATCAAACTGTACATGTAAAATGTGCATTTTATTGTATGTGAATTATACCTCAATAAAGTCAACTCCGTTTAAAGATCATTTAAAAGAAAAAATGCAAAAGCGAGGCAAGGAATGAGAATAGAGGTGGGGCTTCCTTCTCAGCAGGGAGAAAGGAGGGAAAACAGCAATGAAATGGCAGTAAGTTGCCATGTTATCTAATTCTGCAACATTTGCGGGTTTTGTAGTAAGTACACGTGACTTAGATAATTAGAAAAAAGTTAAGCTCTAACCATGATCTTATAGCAGCCCCATGCCTAGCCCTCTGTGAGGGAAGCAGGGATGCACGTATACCCTCCAGAAATTCACCTCCTTCCTCCTTCTCTTCTTGCCCCCAGACACTGTTGGCGTTGCTGATCTTGGTGCTATATGTGGGCACACAAATATCAGGTGAGCATTCTGGAATCTGAGGAGGGAGGAGCCAAGTCCACATGGAGTCAGGAGCATATTCTGGAGATGGCTGCATGCCAAGGGGGCCTCCACAGCTTGCCTTCTCCCATCCTCTTCATCCCATTGGGATGATCAACCGAGTTTATTCCAACTCACTCTCCTTTACCTTATTAAGAGGTGGTGTCTGTGCCTGTTTCAGGAAGAAGTTGGGAGGTGTCAGAAAGAATCAGAGAATGTAACTACGCCCAGAATCCTATGACTTCCCAGGTAACATATTCAAGAAGGTATTGAGGGACGTCAAGCTTGGCTGAGGAAATCTGAGAAGGCTTCCCAGAGGTGTCATTGATGGGTCTCCTGGTGGAGAAGGTGGGGGTGGGTACTTCGGGCAGAAGGAAAGCATTGCAAAGGCTCGGGGAACTTTTAGAAACCAGCGGCAAGGGAGGGTCTACATGAAAAGGCTCAAGATGCAATGTAAGTGTCTGCCTTTCAGGTGTTTGAATACCAGACCAATGACCCCTCAGAAGAGCCAATCAAGGTCATCAGGACCTGGTTGAAGGAGAACTTGCATGTTTTCGTGGAGAAGCTAGAGAGAGAGGTGCGAGACCTGGAACAGCTGGTGCGAGATGTAGAACAGCTGGTGCGGGACCTGGAGGAGTGGCTGGATGCCCTCCTGGGAGACGGGTACCCAGAGGAGCCCTGCGCCACCCTCAAAAATCACTTGTGAGGGGCCAGGGCTGGGACCTGGGCAGGAGGCCAAGTGGAAGGGGGCAAAGATTCCCAGGGGTTCCTCTAAATAGGGCTGAGCTGTGACACTTGAAGTTTAAGGCAGCCAAGAAAATAAAGTAGTTGAGACACAGAGAACTCTGCTGTCACCACTGCTGGTCCATGAAAGCTGAAATCAGGTCAGGAAGACACCAGGCTCTGCTGAGATACCATCACAGGGTTACACTGAGGATCAAACGTGTATATATCGTGTACGTCTGGCATATAGTAGGTACCTGATAAACAGTTCTTCCTTTTTCACATTCCTTTTTCCTTCCTCCTTGGAAGTCAGCAGGAGGATGCTGGGTCTAGAGTATAAAGATAGTATGTGGCAACTCAACCTTCTGACACTGCTGGTAGAAGCGTAAGTTTCCAGAACCCTTCTGGAGGGCAATTTGGTGAGAACTATCAAATTCACAAATGCATTTATCCCTTGACCCAGCAATCAACTTCAGCGATTTATCACATGTATCAATATATGCACATTGTGAAGTTACATACTTTGCTTCTAATAGCAAAAAAAAAAAAGGAACAATCCAAATGAAAATGACATCAGTAGGGCACTGGTAAGTACATCCAAACAATGAGATACCCTGTAGCTATGAAAGAGAAAGAAGAGGAGGCTTTCCTACTGATATGGAAAAGCCTGAAAGATATGTTGTTAAATGAAAGAAATGAGTCCATATTTTATTGTTGATGACGAAGTTGTGATTGAATACGCGTAAAAACTCTAGATGGATACAAAACAGGGGGAGCTTGAAGGGAGTGGAACTGGGGCAAATTTATGACAAGGACGGGAGGGAAACTTTCCATTGTTTACTTTTCACACTTTCCTATTTTCAAACTATGTGAATGTTTTGCCTATTCAAATATTTTTTTAAATAAAATTACCTATTATTTTGCTTGCAGACAAGGACTGGAATACAGTGTATACAAGCAAAAATAACAATATCACTATGATGAAATTATGAGTGATCTTTAATTTTTTTCTTTTTGGCCATGCTGCACGGCACAGCTTGTGGGATCTTAGTTCCCTAACCAGGGATCGAACCTGTGCCTCCTGCAGTGGAAGCACAGAGTCCTAACCACTGGACCACCAGGGAAGTCCCTAATTTTTTTTAAGATAGTGCCAAGAGAAAACCTCTCTCTTTTGATTATTTTTATTAAGCAATGAGAATGCTTGTCTAGGATTTTCCCTTTTTCCCTTGACTCCCAGGAAACTCAGAGTTCATTTGTCCATTATAGGAATTATATTAGTCTCACTTCTTTAGGTTATTTATTTCCCCTTCTTATGACTTTTTTGTTTTTTATTTTAATGGAATTGTTATATATCTGCCAATTATTAGGACCACCTCAAATCTTTCAAAAGTCATGAGGGTTCCACTTAAAATAATCTCAGAGGATATCTGACTTACAGGGAACGTCACAGCAATCCGTTTGCCAGAAGGAATGAATCAATTGTCATTTGGGTTGGAAAAAGTCTTTGCAAGTTATGGTCACAATTTGCCTGGGGGTGGGAACCAGAATCTGTTTTTTCTCATTTGCAGCTATTTCAGCAAGAGTTCTACAGGAAGGGGTTGATTGATATTTCCTGGTGTTCATGTTTACTATTACCATACAAGTTGTAGTTATAAATCCAAAATCATGTATATCATGTATGTTCTATGGGTACTTTAAAGGGTTCTCAGGCGTAAATTTGACAATATACAATATACAATTTAGCCTAAGACACACTTTAGACTTTAAACCAAGTTGTAATTCTACTGTATCTGTAATACATACGTATGTGTTTATATAATACTTATATATTATATGTACTTACATATTTTGTTATATATAAAAGACCGTTTAGATGTTTATATATGTAATTTGGGGGATACATGAAAAAAAAGAAAGCAGAGCCTAGATCCTTGAGGAATGGGACCACCCCTGTGGATATTACCAGAGCCTTTGAGGAGTTAGTCCCCTAAAAGTTCTTGGATGCCACTCATCCTCCCCTCCCCCCCACACACACAAAGTGCCTAATAGGGACCCACTGACAGTGGTTACTGTTGGTTTCCTGCCTTGTGAGCCCATAAAGAACAGCGAGCCCTTCAGGGTGGCTCAGGCCATGAGGCCCAACAAGGGAACCGGGATCTCACAGGAATCGAGAGCATATCATGACATGGGATGGTGGAGGCTGGAACAGGAAGGTCTTTATGAACCCAAGGTATCCACCAAGGCACTCCAGGAGCCCTCGCTGAAAGAATCTGGGTTCTCTCCAGTGTTCCACCTTTACCTTGCCTTTCTCCGGGTCTCTGCATCCCTGTGTGTGACTACTCCATCTCTTCTGCTTCCAGTGGCTTCCTTGTCCTCCACTCTATCCCTTCTTGAGCTCCACGCTTCTGCTTCTGAATCCTCATAACTCTGATTCAGTCCTAGTCTCACAGGCCTCTCTCTTCCTCATGACCTTCTAACTTTCTATTGACCATGTGATTCTGCCGGTATTTCCCAGGTCAAACTCTAGGGGGAGTGGATGGGATACAATTGGCCCATCTCATTCACTGGAGCTTCTGGTGCTGAGCCAGGCTCTGTGCCAGGCAGCCTTTGGATTGAGTGAGCTTGGGGAGGATCACATGCTCCAGGACAGAGATGCTCATACAAGAAACAGCCTGGGCCCCTTCCTGACAAGAGGCTTTGGACCACATGTGATGACCGGATTTACATTTCCCAATGGGGTCAAAACATGGCAGGGAGGGTGACAGCAACCTTTGTACCTGGAGCCCCAAGAATCTATATCAGAGAAGCAGAATTGTGTGAGACAAACATTCAAAGGCTGAACACAATTGCTGAGAATGAGGTGGGAGGGGCTTGACCACCAGAACCACATAGATGCATGGGGAAGCTCAAATAGAGAAGATTTAACTCTCTGCCTTCACTTCCTGGGTGTGAAAAATACAAATGACACACTTAAAAATAAGAGTATGACTACCTTCTATAACTTTGAAGTCTTATAATTTGAATGATTTTAGCAAAATGTTGCCCAGTAATCTACAGAGTGGATTTCCCTTGAGAAGAGAAAAAGTCTTTTGCTTAAGAAGGCAACTCTACATTTCTCCAAAGAAGACATACGGATAGCCAACAGTCACATGAAAAAATGCTCAACATCACTAATTATTAGAGAAATGCAAATCAAAACTACAATGAGGTACCACCTCACACTGGTCAGAATGGCCATCGTCAAAAAGTCTACAAATAATAAAGGCTGGAGAGGGTGTGGAGAAAAGGGAACCCTCTTGCATTGTTAGTGGGAATGTAAATTGGTGCAGCCACTATGGAGAACAGTATGGAGAATCCTTAAAAAACTAAAAATAGAGTTAGCATATGATTCAGTAATCCCACTCCTAGGCATATATCCAGAGAAAACCATAATTCGAAAAGATACATATACCCCAATGTTCATAGCAACACTATTTACAATAGCCAAGATATGGAAGCAACCTAAATGTCCTTCAACAGATGAATGGATAAAGAAAATGTAGTGTGTGTATGTGTGTGTATATATATATATATATATATATATATATATATATATATATAGACAATGGAATAATACTCAGGCATAAAAAAGAATGAAATAATGCCATTTGCAGCAACATGGATGGACCTAGAGATTACCATACTAAGTGAAGTAAGTTAGACAAAGACAAATATCATATGATATTGCTTATATGCAGAATCTTAAAAAAATGATACAAACTTATTCACAAAACAGAAATAGACCCACAGACATAGAAAACAAACTTATGGTTACCAAAGATGAAATGGGAGGAGGGGTAAATTAGGAGTTTGGGATTAACATATACACACTACTATATATAAAATAGATAACCAACAAGGACCTGTTCCCTGTATAGCACAGGGAACAATACTCAATATTTTGTAATAACCTACAAGGGAAAAGAATATGAAAAAGAATATATATCTGAATCACTGCGCTGTACACCTGAAACTAACACAACATTGTAAATCAACTATACGCCAATTAAAAAAAGAAAGAAAGAAAGAAGGAAACTCTTCCCAGCTCTTTCCATTCAATCAAGATTGTGATTAAGATATACACACTACGAGGGACTTCCCTGGTGGTCCAATGCAGGGGGCATGGGTTTGACCCCTGGTCGGGGAACTAAGATCCTGCATGCTGCATGGCACGGCCAAAAAAAAAAAACCATATACACAATAATATATATAAAATAGATAACCAACAAGGACCTACTGTATAGCACAAGGAACTCTACTCAATATTTTGTAATAACCTATATGGGAAAAGAATCTAAAAAAGAATGGATATATGTACATGTATAACTGTTTCACTTTGCTGTGCACCTGAAACTAACACAACATTGTAAATCAAACATACTCCAATAAAAATTTTTTAAAAAAGAAAGAAGTATCGATTGGACCACACATGTGCCAGCCACTGATGAATGAGACGTTTATAGGCTAAGGTTAAAACAAATGAAAGAAACAAGTAGAAAAGTCAGGACAAGGCAATTTCAGAGAATAATAAATAAAAGAGTGGAAACGAGACCACTTAGCAAATCACTGTAGTTCCAGGTAGAAATGGAGGCTTGGTGTGGGGGAAAAGTGCCCAGAATCAGGACACATTCTGAAAATGTATTCAGCGGGACCTGCTGATGGATGAGAATGTGGGAGAAGAGTCTAGAAAGCTGTTTGTCAGGTCTCAGGACTTCCTCTCTTTTCAGCAAGGAGGAACCTGAGCCATGAGTCAGGTCTTGACCCAGGTAGCCCACAAGGGCAAGATGGAAGAGACAGGCTTGGTCTGGTTAAGGGGAAAGTGGCCAGTTGGAAAAATGTCATGACCACTCAAGTATCCACATTTCTTTCCTTAGTCTCAGGCTCCTGGAGCATGAGGTCAGCATTACAACAGTTAAAAACTTTTAATTAATTGTAATTGATGGTTCTCTCCCTTATCTCTCTTTTAGTTAATAGATTTGGCAGCTTTCCTAATGCTCCCTCAGGCTCTTCTCTTTGGTTATCACTGATTCATTCTACTTTTTAATTTGTTTGTCTTATTGCATTTGGTCAGCTGCTTTTCTGTTCTTTCACCTTATATATATTATATAATGGGGGAAAAAACCACAATCATTCAGATAATTCATGTTTTAAAGATAAGAATCTGATAATCTAGACAAAACCTAGGTAAGGTAAAGTCCACCTGTAGGTTAGCCGTAAGTAGTTCATAAGCATATTATGATTATTGGGAAGAAATAATAAAATTGTGATAGTTGACATTTAGAAAATGCTTCCTGCATTCCTGTTTTAGGGGCTTGGTCAAGTGCTACTGTTATTTCCAGTTTATGGGAGGGGAAACTGAGGCAGGGAGAGAGTACATCATTGTTAAAATCATATCATCAATAAATGGGGAGGGCTTCCCTGGCGGCACAGTGGTTGAGAATCTGCCTGCCAATGCAGGGGACACGGGTTCGAGCCCTGCTCTGGGAAGATCCCACATGCCGTGGAGCAACTAGGCCCGTGAGCCACAACTACTGAGCCTGCGCGTCTGGAGCCTGTGCTCCGCAACAAGAGAGGCCACGATAGTGAGAGGCCCGCGCACTGCGATGAAGAGTGGCCCCCACTTGCCGCAACTAGAGAAAGCCCTCTCACGGAAATGAAGACCCAACACAGCCAAAAATAAATAAATAAATAAATAAAAATAAATGGGGAGCCAGGATTCAAACCCACACTGTCTGGCATCAAAGCCCTCACACTAACCCAATGTGCTTTACAGCCTCCCCTCCGTTAAGTCCTGCCAAGATAATCTCTTTCTCTCTTTAAAAAGTTATCCTTTTATTGTTAAGGAATCATATGCCAATTAAATATCGAAGGCAGTAAATACTACATGTCAGGTACATATATAGAGAAGTAGAAATCATATTTCCTGCCCACGTATAGCTGGTCTGTCTACCATGAAGCCAAGAAACAAAGATGGAAAAAAAGAAGTATCTAGCTTGTTTTAAAAGCCATTGGGTGAAGTGCCAAAGGCACCTAACTAATTGCCAAATGAGTTAAATATTTATTGACTTGACTAAGAGTTCAGAGAAGGGATAGGGCGCTTGAATTGGCACTAACATGAAAATCTGTTAGTCCAGTTATAGAAAAATGCTGAAACTTGAATTAGGCTATGGCCAAGAGGAAATCGTGGGAGAAATGGAAGGAAAGATGAATGATGGGCAGGGGCAGAGAGGGGCCTTTCCTGCTGGAATCACATCTCAGGTATGGGTACTGTGGCCCAAACTAAACCCAAGGATCAGATCTCAGGTCTCAGGTAAGATTTGCAACCTGCTTCCCAAAGGTCTTTGTGAGAATAAGGTTTAAAAAAAAAAACAAAAAAACCCCACAAACCCTTAAGAAGGAGGGACTCAGGCTCCATTGAAATTATTCCAAGACCAGGAAGGTTCAGTTCCAGTCTTCATGTCATATTTTTGATGATGTCAAATAAAAAAGTGGATTTAATCTGTTCCCTTAATCCACAAATTTGTTCAACAAAATTGTGAAATGCACTAAATCCAATTTGGTTCAAATCTGGCTGTCAGGATAATTGAGGGATGGAACCAAAGAAGACGCCTTCTGTGGCATCCAAATCCTTTCTGTTGTGACATTTCCAGGAGGAGGAGCATTCTTGACTTAGGGCAGGGACAGAGCTTTAGTACAACAGTGCTTCTGGCCTTCTTAGTCGAGTGGCTGAGCCTTCAGCAGAATGCCCCAAGTTACCTGAGTGCTTTGGCCAAATCACTTCACCACTCAGAGCCTCAGTTTCCCTCTCTGTCATACGGTGCTACTACACTTTTTTGAGCAGCTGCTGAGACACTAAGAGGACATAATGACAGTAAAGCACAGTGCTAGGAAAGCTATTAGGGGCTTAGAAAAGGAAGCATAACAGAAAAGTCCAGGTAGATCCAAACACAGGCTCAGTTAAATCCAGGGACATTGGGCCTTCTCTCTCTCTCTCTCTCTGTCTCTCTCTCTCTCTGTCTCTCTCTCTCTCTCTCTCTCTCTCTCTCTCTCTCTCCCCCCCCCACCCCTTTTGCCTCTGGGCTGGCCCCATTCTCAGGCATGCTGTCCCCACAGTGGAGGCAGCATGGCTTCTGGAGCTCCAGGCTAGATCACATCCTCTCCGTCTCCCCGGAGGAAAAGAAATGCCTCTTCCCTGAGAGCTGTGCTCGAAGTCCTGCATTTGAGCCTGGTGGCCCTGGGTTTGGATCACATACCATTCCTGAGCTACTCCTCTTGGCTGAAGTGATGCAATGCTCACATTGGCCAGACCTGCTCACACACCCATCTCTCCAGCCAGGGATAATCCTAAGCACAGACTGAGGGGTGGGGTGCCGTGGTTCCCCAAGGGAAATCGGGGTACTATTAGCAGAATGGGGGAAACCAGGGCTAGGAAAAAAAATTTTAAATACTTTGTTAAAGTACCAATAACAGCAATTCATTTTCATCACACTCCAGCAGGGTGTAAAGTGCTTTCTCAGCTATCCTACCTCACGTGGATCTGAGCTCTAGACAGGACAAGTGATCTTTTTTTTTTTTTTTTTTTTTTTTTTTTAGGACAAGTGATCTTTTTTAACACCCTGGTGCATGGCCAGCTACAGCAGAATTTACTTCTCCTGCCTGTGAGCCCAGGCAAAGTGCACATCAACGGAGGTGGCGTGAAGAAGCTGAAAGGTCAGGGCTTTGGGGTAAAACAGATGTGGTCCAAACCCTGCCTCTCCACTCCCACCTCTGCACTGTGCCCTCAGACAGGTCACTCCATCCTTCTGAGCTGCCCATAAAGTGGGGTTTGTCTACATATCTCCAGGGCCTATTGAGAGGATTAAGTAATAACAGCCAACTTTTAATTAGTGTTTACTATGCTCCAGGCACAATTCTAGATACTTTATGGGCAGCACCTACCTTATTTAATCATCACAACAAATCTATGCATCAGGTACTATCAGTGTCTTCACTGCACACGTAAGGTAACTGGAACACGGGGTACATAACTCTTCCAGGGTCACACAGTAAGTGGTAGAGCCAGGACGCAAACTCAGACAAGCAAATTCCGGGGCCACGTGCTGAAACCCCACCCTATGCTCCTTCCGGATTAAATGAGGTAATGCGCATGCAAGAGCTATGTAAACTGTAACACGTTGTATAAATGTCACTTGCTATTACTTCTTTCCTCCCGCCCTGGTCATTAAGGCCACGAGGGACCTCATGAATCTACCGTTCAATATTTTCTCACAGTGCTAGACTTGGTCCCCGAGCTGCACTTCCTCCCAGCCTGCCTTTGACTCTGAGGCTACGCCTCGAGATCCATCTGATTCGTTTCATTCTCCAGTCTCGGCAAAGTCGCTCTTTGCACACAGGCATTCATTTCCTCCACAACTCTTGATGACCACAAGGATGAACTGCAGCCACACTGGACAGAACAAGAACCAATATGGTCTCTGCCCACATGGGTCTCCCAGTATGGTGGAGCAGTCACAGAAAATGGGGCCAGGGGAGGAGACTTAGCTTCACGGATAAACTGGACATAATATTAGAACCTGGCTGTCAGGGTGGTGGCAAGATACACGCGAGAGGAATCAGGCAAGAAGGGTACCCAGCACAGTCAGAGCTGAACACACTTAGCTATTGTCACAAAATGAATTCTACTGACATAGAGCTTAGGACTCACTCAGTACAACTTACTTGTTCCCCTCGCTAGACATCCTTTGTTATTCTTGGTTTCTGCTTTATTTCTCATATCAAAACACACACTCATTAGCAGAAATTCAGAAAAAGTAAAACAAATGTACATTTTTTTAAAATAACAGGCGTATAGAGACAGAAAGCAGATTGGTGGTTTCCAGGGGCCAGTGGGAGGAGGGAATTGGGAGTGAATGCTTAATAGGCACAGGGTTTCCACTTGGGGTGATGAAAAAGTTATGGAATTAGACAGTGGTGATGGTTGCACAACATTGTAAGTGTACTTAATGTCACTGTATTGTACACTTTAAAATGGTGAAAGTGGTAAATTTTATGTTCCGTGTATTTGCCACAATAAAAAAAAAAAAAAAAATGCTGGAGAGCATAACCTCACTACCCAGAGTCAGCCAAAGCAATGTTTTGTGGGTTTCCCTCCACCTTTTTTTCAATGCATATTTTAAAATAGTTAAAGTCATACTGCAAGTATAATTCTGTATCCTCCTTTTTAAATCCAACCATATGTCATCAGCGTTATTCCCATGTCCTGCATAACATTGTTGGGCATTTAGGGAGTTCTTTTCTTCAAAGAACTATTCACTATTATTAACAAATGCACTCAGAAAATGAAAGGAAAGCCATAGATGGGGAGAAATTATTCACAATACTATACCTGACAAAAGACGTATATCCAGAATATATAAAGAACTACAAATCAATAAGAAAAATATAAACCACCCAATTTTTTTAATGTGCCATAGGTTTGAAAAGACACTTCAAAAAGAAGATTTAGGGCTTCCCTGGTGGCGCAGTGGTTGAGAATCTGCCTGCCAATGCAGGGGACACGGGTTCGAGCCCTGCTCTGGGAAGATCCCACATGCCGCGGAGCAACTGGGCCCGTGAGCCACAACTACTGAGCCTGCGTGTCTGGAGCCTGTGCTCCGCAACAAGAGAGGCCGCGATAGTGAGAGGCCCGCGCACCGCGATGAAGAGTGGCCCCTGCTTGCCACAACTAGAGAAAGCCCTCGCACAGAAACGAAGACCCAACACAGCCATAAATAAATAAATAATTTTTTTAAAAAAAGATATGGAAATTTAAAAAAAAAAAAAGAAGATTTATGAACAGACAATAAGCATGAGGAAGGTGCTCAACATCACTGCTCATCAGAGACACGTGTATTAAAATCACAATGAGACACCAGGGGGCTATCCACGTTGGAGAGGAGGGGAGGGAGCTGCAAATCTCATACATTGCTGGTATAATATTATGCAAACCACTCTGGAAATCAGTTTGGCAGTTTATTATAAATACACATATAATACACTGTGCCCTAATGATTCCATTCTAAGTATTTACCCAAGAGAATGAAATGAATGAGGCCACACACACACAAAACCACAAACTCAAACACAAAAACAAAAACAAAACCTTGCACAAAAATGTGCGTAGCAGCTTTATTCATAAAAGATAGCGACTGGCAATAACTCAAATGCCCATAAATAAATTGTGATTATATTCATACAGCAGAATACTATTCATAAATAAAAGAATGGACTACTGATACATAGAACAGCATGGGTGAGTCTCAGAAGCATTATCTTGCATGAGATAAACAAGATATAAGACTATATATTGTCTGATTCCATGAATAACTAGACTATGGTGATAGAAATCAGGTTGGTGTCTCAGGCAAGGTGTACAAGGAAACTTGTTGGAGTGTTGGGAATAATCTATATCTTAACATGAGGCGGTAGTTACATGGGTGTTTGCATTTGTTGCAGTTCATCGAACTGTATACTTCAAATCTATTTTATTGTATATAACTTATGCCTCAATAACATTAAAAATAATAAAATTATATGCCAACTCTATGACTCAACAATTTCATTCCTAGATGTTTACCCAAGAAAAGAGCATGTACTCACAAAAAGTCTTGTATAAAAATATTCATTGCAACTTTATCCATAAGAGCCGAAAAGTGTAAATGGATTAAATATTCCAATTAAAACAGAAAGATGATTAATCTCAATTTTTTAAAATGCATGTTGCTTACAAGAGACACAAATATAAGGACCCAGAAAGGTTGAAAATAAAAGGATGAGAAAACATATCTATAAAAATACTAAAAAAATAAATAGGTATATTAAGAAGCAGGTATAGGTCTACTAATATCAGACCAAATAGACACTAAGACCGGAAGTATTATTAGACATAAAGAATAACAATTCATAATTATAGAGGGGTCAATTCAACAGGAAAATGTAACAATCCTAAATTCAAATGAGTTTAGTAATGGAGTCTCAAACACCATAAGAATTAAACGGGGAGACAGCCACATCCATAATCATAGCACAATGTTTAGAAACATGTCTCTCAGTAACTGATAATACAGATATAAAATTAATATAAATATATTAAGATTTAGTGACATGAATAACAAATTTGATCAGACCCAAACCTATTCAGTCACCTAGTTTATGGCAAACATACCACTACAGTGTAGCAGGGGCAAACTCTCATGCTAATAAATGGTGCTAGAAAAACTGCACAAACTCATGGAAAATATGGACCTTGACTCTGACCTCATACCACACCCAAGATTCTATTTCAGGTGAATCATGGACCTACATATGAAAAGTAAAACAATAAAGCTTCTAGAATAAAACATGGGTATATATTTACAGCTATGGATAGACAAAGATTTCTTCAACAAAACATAAACACTAAACATAAAGGAAAAGATTAGTAAATTAGACTATTTTAAAATTAAGAAATACTGTTCATCAAAAGACATCATTAGAAGATTAAATGAACAAACAGAAGAGGAGAAGATATTTGCAATGCATGTCTCCTACAAAGAACCTGTATACTGAATATATAAAGAACTTCTACAAATCAATAAGAAAAAGACAGACACCACCCCCCTCCCTATGGGAAAAACATTGAACAGGCACTTCACAAAAGGGCATACCCAAGGGGTCAATTAGTTATTCATGAAAACCTAATTAAAACCACAATGAGATACCATCACCTAAAATCAGAATGTTTACATTTTTTTAAACTGATACCAAGTGTTGCCAAGAGCTCCTGGCACTCTCACATACTTCTGCAGGAGTGTAAATTCGTACAACTGCTTTGGAAAACTGTTAGCAGGACCTACTGAAGCTGAACATACACATGTTTTATGAACCCAAAATTCTACTCCAAATGTAGACTCTCAGAAGTATGTGTGTGTATGTGTGTGTGCAGGTGCGTGTGTATCGAAAGTCATGTCCCAAAATAACATAGCAACATTATTTTTAAGGATTTTCTTTTTAATTAATTAATTTATTTATTTTTGTCTGTATTGGGTCTTCGGTTCGTGCGAGGGCTTTCTCCAGTTGCGGCAAGCGGGGGCCACTCTTCATCGCGGTGCGGGGACCGCTCTTCATCGCGGTGCGCGGGCCTTTCTCCATCGCGGCCCCTCCCGTTGCGGGGCACAGGCTCCAGACGCGCAGGCTCAGCAATTGTGGCTCACGGGCCCAGCTGCTCCGTGGCATGTGGGATCTTCCCAGACCAGGGCTCGAACCCGTGTCCCCTGCATTAGCAGGCAGACTCCCAACCACTGCGCCACCAGGGAAGCCCAACATTATTTTTAATACTTAGAAACTAGAAACCATTCAAGAGTTCATCAATGGTAGAATGGATAAATAGTTTTCCATTCATACAATGCAATACTATCCAGCAGTGAAAAAGAACAAACCAATACACGCAAGACCATGAATAAGTCTCACAGATATAATGTGACTGAAAGTCAGATACAGTTCTCTGTCACCCATTCACATGAATTTCAGAATCAGGCAAAATTAATCTATAGTGATACAAGTCAGAATATAGGTTTCTTTTAGAGGGTAATGATCAGGAGACAGTACAAAAGAGACCCTTGGGATGTTGGTAAAATTCTATATCTTGATCTGGATGGCGGGTACCTACATATATTCACTTTATAAAAATCCATCAGGCTCTTCACTTAAGGTTCATGCGTGAAGCTATATCATATTATCCTTCAGTTTAAGTTTAGCAAAACATAGTATATGAAGAGTACTAAAGTTTACAATACCTATTGCCAAATTACTTTTGAGTAACTTTGTACCAATTCCCACCAGCCTTGTTGTGTCCAACCAAAGTCTCCCAAATATTGAGCATTATAATCTTCAAAGAACATTCTTTAGCTTCATTTTAACTTGACTTTATCCAACAAGTCAGCAAATAGTTACCACAGCTCAAGCTACAATGAATCCGGATCAAACTGTTTCACTTTCTATCTCTCTACTCCCTCCTCACCCCCACCAACGCAGTAGGAAAGGATGGGAAGGGATGAACTTGAGCAAGGTATGATAGGGAGTAAATCATTCCTTGGTGTCTGCGGGGGATTGGTTCCAGGACACCCCTGCAGATACTAAAATCCAAGGATGCTCCAGTCCCTTACAATATAAAATGACATAGTATAGGTGGCCCACCATATCCGTGGATGCAGAACGTGCGGATATTGGAGGGCTGACTGTATCAACAGGACTTACCAGGGAGTATGCCTGCATGGTGGCTCAAATCCCTTCCCCAAAGCAGCCTTTAGAGAAATCGGTGATGGGGGCTCCTCAAGACAGGTGGCCTGGAGGACAGAGTCTGGGACAGGAGTCAGGGGGTCTTGGTTCTTAGCCCAGCTCTGCCACTAGTTCATGGTGACCTTGGGCAGTCCTTTCCCCCTCTGGGTATCTGTTTCCTCAATTGTAAATAAACAGTTAGATTAGCGGGTCTCTGAGCACTTTTCCAGTTAGAATTGGCTATGATCACATATGATTCTGTGAGTCTACATAACACTGTTTTAAGCGCTCTGTGAGGCACCTATGGGTACATTTATGTATGAGCTGAACATTGTATTCACCGGAATTCTCATTAGGAAGAGAAATGTATTTGTTAGGGGATGTGAGGATGTGAGCCTCCACGGGCACCCAAGTGTGCAAGGAAGGGGTTCTCCTGTAGGAGGAAAGGGGATAACTTTGCTTGTATCTCCAGAGAGAAGAGGAAAGAGAAGCCCTGATAGACCCACAAGACGCTGGAAGGCTGTGTGTGTCTATAAAGCAACCGTTTCCCATAGCCTGGCCGATCGTCAGTAACATCGCTAAATGCATGATATGCTTGGGGGCAGATTTTCTTGTGAAAACTGGTGAAAGGCTTGAGCTCCCTGCACAGATCCACATGGGCCAGTCGCAAGGCAGCACATGCAAATGCAGGGGCCAGAAGGGAGAGGGAAGCGTGGAAACATTCTGCGCAGGGACCGGCATATCAGGGAGCATGCACTCAGCTTACACACCCGGGGCAGGCAACGGGGGTTTCAGTTTCGTTGAACCCAGCCTCCAGGGTGCAGGAGAGCCCTAGCTGACAAATACCTCACATCTTCTATGTGGAAGACCGCTATCCACTGCCCTCAACCTGCATGAAATAACCTTGGGGGACAGACAGGGCTCTTCCCTCCTTTCTAACTGGAGTCCCTGTTCTGGGGCTGGGACTGTCTCGCAGCAGCTGCCTCCCTGACACCCTCGCCCCTAGCGCCCTCTTGTTCCAGGGCACACTCACCTGGGTTGGGCGAGTACCCATGGTTGGCAGTGGGTGCTCTGCAAACACGGTCCTCGCTACCCATCGCACAGGCTTTGCACGCTGGAAACCATTTCCCCCTCCCTTGATGGAAAACAAGGTTGAATTCATAATTTTACAATTTTTCAAAACTGCCTAACTCCGAGGGGGGAAAAGGGAGTTTTCCGTAACCCCTAGCCGGTAGCCAAGAATTAGCAAGGAAAATACTGCTTCCCACTTTCTAATTGATGCGTCTGCCAAGGGCCCCAGGTATGTCGGCTCCTGAACACGTGCCTTTGGGGAATTAGTCTCAGGAAACATATCCTCCGAGGCCATGTGCGCTTCCTGTCGCCCGCAGGGCTCCCGAGACCCGCTAGACGCTAATTTTCTTAATACAAAACCATTCCTTTTTTTGAAATGAAAAATGACTTGTTAAACCCCTCTCGGGTCCCCTTTTTCTCTCTCCTCCCAGAGAAACACATTAAAGTAAACAAACTTGAGATGTAAAATGAAAACAGGGGCCCCCGTAGCACCTGCAGGGTTTTACCAGCTCACATTACAAAGCTCTGTCTGAAGTGGCCCGAGAACTGTTTCCATTACAAATAGCCAGTTCTCTTGAAAGTAAGGCAAAAGCCAAATTAGTCAGATTACATCAGGATATATTTTCCTGTAGCATAAGTTCTTTGGAAACACCTGCCTGACATATTTCAGACGTGTGCCGAGGCGAGCCGGGCCCTCGGTGGTTTCCAGGGCTCGTCAGAGTCTCAACAAAAAAGGGTGTTTGGGTTTCACTAAGTAAAACTGGGTGAGATGCCTGTGTGGAATTTGAGTTGCTGCAGACTGACTTTCTGGCACCTTTGAGGAGGCAAGTTTTAACCAGCTCTGTCCCTGCAGCACTTGGCGGTGTCAAGAGGGTCCTGGCACATGGGCAACTTGCGTCCGAACCTCCATTGGGTGCAGGGGGAGACACATGGGGGTTACGTGGTCAGGGAGGCTTGAAGGGCCCGGCTGGAGTAGGAGTGTGTCCTCACTCTGTGGGAAATGCTAAAATTAGAGAAGAGAGCAGAGCCCACAGCCAGGCGGGGAGTTGAATGGAGCAGACAGACGAAGGCGGGTGATGCTCTAGGTCACCCCACCCCTCTTATCTTTCCCAAAACCCTAATTGACATTCTGCCCTTGACAACCCTCTCCCGCTGTAGACTTTATTATTTATTATTTCAGTAACTAATATGAATAATTTACTTTTTCAAATGATCTGCGTTGCTTAGAAAGTGCCTGGTCAAGTGAGTTGAATAAAATTATGGTAAATCCACAATGTGGAATATTACATAACCATTCCAGTGAATCAGGGTGAATGACAGGGATTCTTGTGGAAAGACCTCCAAGGTGTACTAAGTGAAAAAAATCAAGTTGTAAAACAATAGAGATAAGATGATCCCATTTATTTAAAAGGGGACTTGGGGGGCGGGGGCAAAGGCATACACGTGAAATACACACGTGTCAGAAAATGCATAGAAAGTGGACCAGGAGAAGAGACAGTAAACTATTAACAGTGACCACCACTGGGGAGGGAATGGGGGTGGAGGAGGGAGAGATGAGGAGGCTTTCATTCAGAATATGCTTGAAATGTTTATGATGAGAATGGAGTCATGTATTACTTGTGCAAAGAGAATGTCCTTAATAAAATAATACAAAAAGTACATATACACACTACTATATATAAAATAGGTAACCAACAAGGACCTATGGTATAGCACAGGGAACTATACTCAATATTCTGTAATAACCGATAAGGGAAGAGAATCTGGAAAAAAATAGATATATATGTATGTATAACTGAATCACTTTGCTGTACACCTGAAACTAACACGACATTGTAAATCAACTCTACTTCAATAAAAAAAATACAAAAAGTGTGTGTTGGGGGGCAGTGCCTCAGCATTCCCATTGAGTTCCTAAATCCCAAAAGCTGAAGAATTCACATCTCCAAGTGTGTGATGGGCCCGGGGCATGGCTGGATTTTCTTACACCCTGGCTGGGTCAAACACTGGCCAGCGATGCACTCAGGAAGCACACAGGTCGTGGAAACTGTTCATCAGCAGTGAGAGTGTATCTAACAGCACAGTGAGGATAAAAGTGCTAAGATTCACCATCCTGGATTGACACCCTGACTCAGCCACTCACAAGCAATAGGACTTAGGACACCTTCCTTAACCTCTCTGTGCCTCATTTTCTTAGCCATGAAACGGGGAGGAGAATAAAAGGTATCTGATAAAGTGGTCGTGGGGATTAGAATAAGTAAATCAAGTGACAGCACTTAGCACAGGGCCTGGAGCACAGTGAACACTCTAAAATGTGAGTTCTTATCGAGATTGGACACATCATAAAGTTTCTTCTTACATTTATATGTTCTAAATGAGTACCTGATGGGGTCCAATTCAACGGATAAAGATTTCCCCTTAAGATAAGGATATGGGTATTGCCACTGTCAGAGTAGGACCCCTCAAGCACCCCGTGTGTGAAGGGCGTAGGACTGGGTCCTTTCACACCCATCAGAGAGCTCTTTACTCTGTCGGGAGAGACCCAAGATATGTAGACACAAGACTCCGGCGTGCCTCAGGTGAGGTATTCCAACAGGTCACCCAGAGGGCCAGGAGCAGACCACAAAGCCAGGGGAAGGCACTGAGCAGAACTCCAAAGGCCAGGAGAGCAAATCGTCTGTCATCTGGGCGCAGGGACCTCGAGGTTTGTGGAGGAGCATAGGGAGGGGCAAGGGGGGCTCCACTCCAGCCGCAGCACCTTGCCAGGGCACACCAGCTGCGTGAAAAGACCAGGGTGGAACTAAACAGCCAGAGTTTAAACTTAAAGCCAGGAAATTACTGACCTGGAGAGCAACCGTAGACGATCATCAGACGCAATGCGTGTCGGCTCCAACCTGCCTCCTCTCCCAACCAGCGGG
This sequence comes from Balaenoptera acutorostrata, assembly GCF_949987535.1. Classification (NCBI taxonomy): domain Eukaryota; kingdom Metazoa; phylum Chordata; class Mammalia; order Artiodactyla; family Balaenopteridae; genus Balaenoptera; species Balaenoptera acutorostrata. The sequence goes on from NC_080065.1 coordinate 157,362,526, forward strand.
AATCTGAACTGTGCAAACTGAAATCAGCCCTCTGGACTCCTTTGTCTCACACATCCCAGCCCAGATTGTCAGCACAATTCCCCCTGCTAGGGTTTTTATGACTGGTGATGATGTAAGGAGTCAGAGAAAACACAGCTGGTCCTGCGTGCAGTTTACAGAGAGGGCGCTGGGAGAAAGTGTGCCTGTCCCCAGACGCCAGCCTTACAGCTGCTCAGGTCCCCCCGCAAGGCTGAGGGTCTCCACCACCTCTCACGGAAGGAAACACATGGCTCAGACCAATGAGACATTGCTTTCATTTTAAAAAAAAATCAGATGTAGGCATTTTAAAAGCACTGTGATGTCTGGGGTTCTCCTTCCCTGCCCCCATCATCAGTGAGTTCTCATTCTTGCTAACTTGACCCATTAAATACCACTCTCAAATTTATTGCTTTCTCGGCATCCTCAGTACCATTTCCTGGGTTGGGCCTCATCATCTCCACCTTCTAACTATTCTTCCTGCCTTCAGTCTTGGTTCCTCCAATCCAGTCTCCACCCAGTAGCCAGAGGGACTTTCTCAAACACAAATCATATCAGTCTCTCTCTTGTATAAAACCTTCAATGGCTCCCTATTGCTTCCAGAATAAAGCCTAAACTCCTTTGCTGGTGCAGTGCATTCTTGTTATTCACAGAAGTCCTATTCTATACTCACCACCAACAGTGGATTTGCGAACATGGAACCATTGCTCTTAGGGGAAATACAGAGTTAGGGTCCTGTGAGCCTTTTGTTGTTGTTAACCAATCAATAAATAACCTTGTTGTATGTGTCTTTCTGTTTAATTTTAATATATATTTAACATATATTGCTGATTCATTAACATTGAACTCACGGCCAACAGGACTGTAGCTCATGCCTCAACGAAGCTTTTCCAATGCAAGTATTTTCTGCATATGGCACAGGATGTGATCATCCTTCTTGAGGTTAGGAAAAGTAGACAGCACTACAGCACTATGCTTGGGGGTCATTTGAAACAGAGAAATCACCATCAAAATGCACAAAAATGGGACTTCCCTGGTGGTGCAGTGGTTAAGAATCTGCCTGCCAATGCAGGGGACACGGGTTCGAGCCCTGGTCCGGGAAAATCCCACATGCTGCGGAGCAACTAAGCCCGTGCGCCACAGCTACTGAGCCTGTGCTCTAGAGCCCGCGAGCCACAACTACTGAGCCCGCGAGCCACAACTACTGAAGCCTGCGTGCCTAGAGCCCGTGCTCTGCAACAAGAGAAGCCACCACAATGAGAAGCCCGCGCACCTCAACGAAGAGTAACCCCTGCTCACCACAACTAGAGAAAAGCCTGCGAGCAGCAGCGAAGACCCAACGCAGCCTAAATAAATAAATAAAAGCACAAAAATGGGACAAACATAGCACTAAACAGACTGAAGAAAGAACACTTGTTTATAGTATGAGAGCTGAAAGAGGAAGGCAGAGTGCCACCTTATTAGTTCTCAGCTGGGAACGTGGCCATTGGATGATTCACATTTTTCATTGCTCTCCACATGTCCACAAATGACCACAAAAGCACTGTGAGTATTGATTTTGAAGGTGCAAATAAATTTTAATGAGTAAGTGAATTTGCAAATACGAAATCTGCAAATAACGGAGATGAACCGTATTTATTACCATTGCCTGCCCAGCACCTCTTTGTCCTGCTTCCATCTGGGAGCAGAGTGACCACTAAGGGTGGGCACATGACCACACAGAGCCAATCCCAATGTCCTATGCTCTTGGCTGCAGTGATTTGTCCATAGATTGGCACATGACCCAAGCACAGCCAATCAGAGCCCTTTCCTGGGATTTTTCTACTAGTTTTCTTCTAAGAGGGAAGAGTCTTGAATTTGGGGGAAGGACTTGGAAGGATGTGACTCTGGGCTGCCGATGACCATGTTCCTTGCTATGTTGGCCACCTGTGGTAGGAGAGGATGTAACTGAGGATGGGAGAGTGCGAGAGGAAAACAGACCAGGAACTGTTAAGTCTGGTTTTTCTTTACCTCTGCCCTCAAGTCTCCAGAATCCTTCAAAAAACACTCTTTCTTGCCTCTTACAACTAAGAGTCCAAACTAACATGGCACAGGAGGCTCTACCTGGGCTGGTCCCCATCTCCCTTACTTACTGTCATGTTCCTATTTCAAAAGTTACATCTCACGACACAGAAACACTCAGACTTCCCTGTATGCACTCTGTAGCTCCTCACCTCCACATGTGCTCAAGCTGTTCCCTCTGCCTGGAACCCACTTCCTTAACTCCTCAGCTCCATTATCTAGTCTTTCTCCGACCTCTCAGGCTAGGCTGTCTGCCTCTCTCTTGTTGCACCCAGACCAGAGTTCCATCTCCTTGGGTTTCCCACAAAGCCCAGACCCAGCTCCTCTCTTATCTCAACACATGACCTTGAACTTACCTATTTATAGAACTCGAGCGCCTTGAGGGCAGAACTAGTTCATACATCAGGTAGCTGGGGCCTGGTGCTCTAGGGATGTCCAGTGGGAGGGTGGCAAACTTGAATTTGGGGCCTAAAGTGTCAAGTCCAAGTCTCTGTTGCCATCTCTTTCCTGAGGCTAAGCGAGTGCTGCTGAGTTAGGCCCTTCATAAAACCCTTCATATCTGGACGACGACTTGCAGTTCAGGAAGCCCTTCCACATGCATGATTTCATACGAGCCTCACGAGAGCCCCAGGAGACAGCTGTATTGTTCTCTCCCTTTGAAGAAGCAGAGACTCACAGAAGTAAAGTGCTACTCTCCAATACACATAACTAGCAGGTGATGGAGCAAGACATAGAATGCAGGCTTCCAGGCTTTAAAACCAGTGGGTTCTGGACCATGATAAAAAGCTGGACTGGGCTTCCCTGGTGGCGCAGTGGTTGAGAATCTGCCTGCCAATGCAGGGGACACGGGTTCGAGCCCTGCTCTGGGAAGATCCCACATGCCGCAGAGCAACTAGGCCCGTGAGCCACAACTACTGAGCCTGCGCGTCTGGGGCCTGTGCCCCGCAACAAGAGAGGCCACGACAGTGAGAGGCCCGCACACCGCGATGAAGAGTGGCCCCCAATTGCCGCAACTAGAGGAAGCCCTCGCACAGAAACGAAGACCCAACACAGCCAAAAATAAATAAATAAATAAATAAATTTATTTTTTAAAAAAAGCTGGACCTTCTTAGGTTGACTGTCCCTGAAACTCAATATGCCTGTCAACTTCATCTCACATGGATGGAGAATTGAGGGAGAAAGTGCCACATGTGGGAGAGGAGAGGGGCCTGTCCTATGCCAGGGAAACTCATGCTGTCTTGGAGGAAGGAGCACCTCTTTTTTACTAGCCCCAGTCAACAGGTACTTGGTCAAAAACTAGACAGTAAATAATATATTCAACCTTTATGAAATATCTTCCACATGCCTTAAATACTCTGCAGGCCCTGTCTCATTTAGCCCTCACAACCTAGGTGACCAGCTCATCCTGGTTTTGCCAGGGATGTCTCAGGTTTAGAACTAAAAGTCCTGCATCTCAGGAACTCCCTCAGTCCTGGACAGACCAGGAGAGTTGGTTGGTTCCCACACCTCGTGACAATGACATGAGGCGGGCATTGCTCCCATTTTACAGATGAGGCAACTGAGGCTCAGAAAGGGAAATTGACGGACAAAGGTCACACAAGTAATTAGCAGAGGAGCCAAGATACAAACCAACATCCCCTCTGATTCTAGAGCACTCCCACCCCTCAGCAAGGCCTCTCCAATCGACCATGTAACCAACCAGTCAGTCATCCGGAATGGATTAGCAAAATTGAGGCGTCATGCAGGAAGAGTGGGTGTCAGGCCACAAACATGACACAGCATGTGAAAAGGGAAAAAGTGCATCTAACCACCATTCCTTGGGCTTATATTTCTCATCTGCTCTTCACTACTGTTGTGTCTCCATAGGGCTTCCAGATCAGCTAGAGGAACAACAAGCTTGACAGATGTTTTCCCCACTGAATTGGCCCATGATTTGACTGTAACTGTGTCTGTACCTGATGCCAAAGCAACAGGCCAATTAGTCCAATTCCATTGGCCAATACAGTGGAAAGAGAAAATAAACAAAGCCGGTTGTCTGGGAGAGATGACCCAGTTGAGGACTGAATCTGGCTGGTTAATTCACCACACTGACCAGCAAATTTGGTTGTATCAGGTCACCTTAAGGCCCTTGGAAGACTCAGGCTGAACCATTTGAATTAATCAGTTCTGTTGGCAAGGTCTATATGTGGCCCGTACCTCCTCAACTGTAAAAGACTAGATCAGCTTGATGATGGGAGTTGTACACTTTCCACGTTATGTAAGGACTGTCCATGCTAAATGCTTGCTGGGATCATTATTTTCAAAGTTCATTATGTAAGAGGCACCAGCTCATGCATTATGAGCAGACCAGGGCAAAAATGACATTTAAGATATTTCACAAGTTTTCAAACTAGTGGCTCTACAAATACACAGTGATTTTTAAAAGAAAGGGGAAAAAAAGAATTTATAAACCCAATAAAGTTGCAACAGGGGCCAACAAAGATGAAAAGAAAAAGTTTCAAGCTGTGGTGAACCACTTTCTGAGGGCTTCAGAACACTCAAATGCAGAATAATTCCTCACACAGAAGAAGGAAGGGGCGTATTCTTAGAAATGCCAATCAACAACTTACCCTCCTCCTTCCCTACCCCATCACCACCACTAAGTTGTTTGGATTCCATGTACAAAGTAAGAGGAAGCCAGCAAAGAACCCAATTGTCCATTCCTTCTCTGGCCTTTTAAGCAGACTCAGCCCAGATACCTAGCCCAGCTCACCAGGGCAGATACTAGACATCTTCCCTGCTTGCTATGCACCCAGATCACACCAGTGTACCCATTAGAATAGCCAACAATGGGTAACGTGTATTAAGCACTGACTGTACACCAAGCCCTGTTCTAAGCACCTTGCATACATTATCCTACGTAATCCTCACAAAACTTTGTGATACCTGCTATGATCAAACTCAATTTAAACTTGAGGCACAGAGAAGTAAAATGACTTCTCCCCTGGTCTCACAGTGGTGAGCGTGGGATTTGAAACCCAAGGTCTGATTCTAGAACTTTTTGTTCTGAGTACCTGTTCTCAACCCCCTGGACTTTCCAGCCATTGGTACCATACTCTGACTCCCAGTTTCTGTCCTAGGTTCTCCTTATTTGGGGACCCCCAGCTGGAAGACTGAGCTGGGGCTGAGTGTGCAAGTGTGGCCGCCAGGAGTCGACAGGGACTGTGGTTGCAGGAGAAAGGAGGTTTTTATAAACAGCAAAGGATCAAGGCTCAGGGATTTGCATCTGAGTCCTTTCAAGAGAGAAGCTAAAGACAGAAGCCAAAAAGAGCTAAGTGTGTGTCAAATGCTTCAGAGAGCGAATAAAAGAAAACCCAATTCAAAGTGGCTTGAGATAGTCATTTTATCTGTTCGTATAAGAGCAAGCGTTGCGGCGGGGGTGGAGGATGGGGGGGACTTCAAGTTCAGTTGATCCAGTGACTCAACCTATCGCCAAGGACTTGGGGTCTTTCTGTCTTTCCATCCGCAGTGTCAACTTCATCCCCAGGCTGGTTCTCCTTGTGTCGGTGAGATGGGTGTCAGTAGCAGCCATGGCTGTTGTACCCTCACTAGGTGTGCTGGGAGAGGAAGAGAGCCCGGCTCCCTGTGGCCCTCTCAAAACAGTGAGAAACCTTTTCCCAGAACACACTTCCCCACTCTGCCTGGAACTCATCCTGACTCCAACACAGGAGCCCCCGAGGAACGCTGCCTGGATTGGCCCCTTGAGGGGTTGCGGCTACGAGAGCTCTCAAGGTGCTACGTCATCATCCAAACATCTTGATCTCACAGAGGTCACAGGTGACGGGCGTGCTGACATTGGTAATGCACTGCCCTCGAGTAGGTTTTTGGGCAGCAAACATTATAAGGGGACAAAAGAATCATCTAAAAGGACCATTTGTGGGTTCACATAAGACACCCCCAGGGATTCCCAGAAATAACCAGGGAGACATCGGGGAGCCCAATGTCCTACACTGTGTGAATTGCAATAAAAGTCTGTGAAAGTTGAATGCATTTGCACCATGAAACTGGAAAGCCCTGGGGAAAAATTAGGTTCCATTTGCTTTAATGACCCTTTTGGAGCCACTTGTACCTCTGCCTGACCCTCAGCCCTCTCCCAGACATATTTGTCCCCTCTGGCTCTTTGCATCAGAGCAGGGGGTAAGGGATACCCTCAGCCGGCATGACCTGTTCCAGATGGTCAATTATCTTGGCTGCCCACTCAGGGGAGAGGCTCAGACACCATCAACTCAATTTATTCATTAACTTGCAACAGCCCAAGTAGTGTAAAAGGAAGCTGGCTTAAGTAAACAAGTTTCCAGTCTGGCTCCAATCATTCCAATAACCCTGTTCTTCTACCTTCAGCCTAATACTCCTCTGCTTGGATCTACCCAGGTAGCATTTATTAGGGAAAGGTGAAGCCCAGAAAATGACACTTGTCCTCAAAACATGTCCGTCTCCCTGCATGTCTCTTGACTGACAAGCAGTCAACAGGTAAGGAGAACCTTAACATCAGACATTGGTAGATCTGATGCCATCTGCAAGACCAAGGAGCTCACTTCCACACTTGCTGATGGCTCACAGCTGAGATCCACCCTGGGAGTTGCCCTTGACAAAGACTCTTTCCCTGACCAAACTTTAGTTTCTAGACTAGACTAGACTAGACCTAAGCTTTGGGCATCCATGTCCATCCTCACTAAGTCTAGTCTTAACAAGAATCCTGCTAATTTAGTTAGTGAGAATCCCCTCCCACACACACTCAATATCCAGTCATCCTTGATATCTGATCAAGTTCCTCATCCTTCACCTTTTGATGTATATAAGTCCTTGGCCTGCCTTTAGCAAGAATCCTTTCAGGCCAGTTTAGCAAGAATCTCCTTACCCTTGATGTCTCCTTTTGGTAACTTTTCATCCACTAACCCCCCACCTTCTCCTTGGCTATAAACCCTCATTTGTCCTTATATTCAGAGTTAAGCCTGATCTCTCTCCTACTGCAATTAGTCTTGAATAAAACCTTCCTTGCCTTTTTTAAAAAGTGTCAGAATAAGGTTTTCCTTTACCACCTTCAGCTAAAGGAAACTGTCTCATCCACAGTTATAACCCCTCTGCACAGAAGCCCACATCAAATGGTTGGTTGGTGCAGGGCTACAAAGGCCCAACCTCCTTGCGTCAATTCAGGATATCTCTGAAGGGTCATCTCAGCTTCAGAGTTCCCAGAGGGATCAGCTGAATCCTCTGATGCACATGCGTCACAGTTCAGCTTTTCATCTGTCTAGTCCTGCCTCCCTCTCTATACAGGTGCCTGCTAAGGGTAGAAAGGAACAATACCCTGAAGGAGCCAACATGGACCAGAAGGGATCAGATGCTGGATAAAGGGGACAGGATATAATTGAAAAAGGGAGAGTTTATAAATATGGGCACATGTCCTTAGGATACAGGATTTAACACCTGGCAAGGACCCCAGGAGAATGCACTAAACATGCTGCTTGATGGCTTTAGAATGGCTGACACTTAGTAAAGTAGAAATGCCAGAGCTGTCATCAGAGATGATGGAAAAAGGGATCAAAGGACTTGGAAAACATGGGCTGGATATATTCTCCAACTGTCTTCTGCAGGCAGGCCTAGAGGACGCTGCATCTACTGATGCCATAAGTAATGTGCTGGTGACAGGGACAGTGGTGTCACTGAACTTCAGGGTGGCTGTTCTCCCCAGGGCCAGGGCTGATGGTAGGAGATGGTGTTGCAGGGCTCCATGAGAGCAAGTGGGTCACAAAATAATCGAGGCCAGGTTATGGTGCTGAACCAACAAAAGCCAGGTCAGAGCAACATAATAATGAGTGGCAGGATGGTGGGGGGGGCGCAGCCAAGGGGACTGACCCACAAAGATCTATAGAAATGGAGAAGAGAATACAGTGCAAAAGAGCAAAAGAGATAGATCCCCAAAAGGATATTTCTCAAACTATATAATTAAAAGAAAGTAAGGATGATTGATCAGGAAACTGAGAGAAGCTGCATCCATAAGAAGCCATGATCATACCCAGGCTTCAGACCTGAAATCTGTCAACTAAAGGAGAGTCCAGGTCCTCATGAGGAAGGACCCCGGGACACGGCAGCGAGTATAGACGGTAATGAATTGCCCAACCATTCCCCAAAGGGAACTGTAGCCATTTACTTGGTAAAATATCCGGACATTTCAAAGACTGTGAGACACCAGATCTGAGTTGCAGCAGCGCCATAGTCTCCTGCAAGAGTAGAAGCAGAAGGGAGCCAGGTCATCAGTGGAGGCCTGGCCCAGGTTGGGCTCACGGTGAACCCACCTAGTGGTTGTTTCCCTGGTCCTCAAACGTCAAGTGGAATGGATACGCATTGCAGTTAGGAGAACACCCACATTGCTTGGAGCCGCAGTCCTTGACATGTGGAGCCATCCTAGTGGAGAAAGCTTCTAAAAATGCCCCCATACCTCAGCCAAGATATTAAATCACAAACAACATCACATCTCAAGCAGCATCTTTAAGGAGATACCCTTAATGACCTAAAAGAGCAGGTCGTTAAATAGCCCCATTTAATCCACCCATCTGACCCCTACAGAAACCAGATAGACTCTGGAGGATGACAGTGGACCACCACAAACTCAATCAAGTAGTAGCTGTCACAGGCACTGGTCCAGATGTGGTATCTTTGCTAGAGAAGACTGACACAGCTCTGATACGTGGTATGCGACCTGACTCTGGTAAATGTATTCTTTTCTCTCCCTGTCAAGAAAGAGTACCAAAGGCAGTCTGCATTCCCATGGAACAGTCAACAGTATAAATTTACAGGCTTGCTCTAGGGCTATATTAACTCTCTTATCCTTTCTCATAATACAGTCCAAAGGGATCTGGACCATCTGGACATTCTGCAGAGCATCCCATTTATCAACAACAGACATGGCAGATATCACTACATCAATGACATCATGTTAATCAAATTGGCTGAGCAAGAAGTGGCAAGTATGTTGGAGGCCTTGATAGGAAAAGAGCTCCAGAGGCTGGGAAAGTAACCTTGCAAAAACTGAGAGACGTTCTCCATCGTTGCAATTGTTACGTACTGTGGCTTGAAGCATGCAAGAGTAGATACACTAAATAAGGGGACGTCCCGTCCAAAACGAAAGATGGCTGCTAAGCTCACCTGAGCCCCTGGCAGTGAGCAGAAAGCTGCATCAAGGAAATGCGTCCAGCCATTCACTCATTCACTTATTTATTCATTCGTCCACCAAAAATTTGTTGACAGCTACTCTGGGCAGGCTGCCCTGTACCTGAGGTTGAGATGGGTGGATTGGGAACTGTTGGATGGTTTCACCACAAGGGAACCAGGGATGCCTGGATCCTGTCTTTTATGACCGCCACCACCATCCCCCAGAAGGAACCCAAGGAGCAAGAGTAGAGGAGAACAGAGAAACCATTTGAGAAACAGCAGCCCAGGTGACCCTATGAAATGCAGAGCACCCTAGACAAAGTTCAAGGTCAAAGTAAGGCCACCTATCCTTCTCCAAATTCTTTTAGTTACCTACTCTCTTCAAAACTCCCTCCTGGAAACACAGTGAATGCTCAATAAACATCCAGACTGTCTTGAAGGACAGAGGGTTTCCTCAGGGGGATTTGTATATTAATCACGAGGGCTTATGAAGTCAGGTTGGGGTTTTTTCCCCTGAACTGTGGGTATTTTTGAAGCTGGTTTGTGGTGTGCACACGCCCTATCCTCTCAGAATGTTTGGCCCCCGAGCGCTCTGCACCCACTCCCTGCGTTCTGCTCGGTGGCCACTGAAACAACAAACATCCCTCAGCTTGTACACAGTGAGCTAGAGACAGGCCAACTCCGACGGAGCTCTGCTGCTTCCAAAATTATCCAGCAAGCTTACTGGCGCCGGTCCACGTTCTTCCAGGTTTTAATGGGGACAGAGGCTGAAAACTGGTCTCTTGAAGCACCCTTGGCTGAACTGAGTGAGTTCATGAAAAGAAAAAAATAAATAAAAACATGGAACAACTGCTCCAAAAAAAATTCCCATTGGGTTGCAGTGTGTCACTCCATCTGACCTTTTCCAAAGTAGGGTAACCATCTTTATAGAGTAAAATGCCCCAAAGCAAGGGCACCCCATGTGGTATCATGGAAAGTACAGAGGCTTTGGTGTCAGAAGGAGCCAAATTCAAATCCTAGCTCTGCCTCTGTGTGGTCTTGAGCTACAGCCTCTCAGAGCCTTGGTTTCCGCATCTGTAAAGTGGGAATATTAACTGACTTCTCACATGGATCAAAGGAGAGTGCAGCTGTGAGGTGCCTGGCATGCAGTGGATGGTCTTGGAGTCGCTTTACCATCATTGGATCAGCTCTCACAGAATCAGAGCTTGTCAGAGTTGGAAAGGACCAGAGAGAGCATCGTGTCCAAGCTTCAGTTGAATATTCAATTCTTACAGCCCCTGGGGCTTCTGTCTTATGGTTGACCTCACCCAAAACAGGTAGAGAGGTCTCAAGAAAAGAAACCAAGATGACATTTCATTAGAAAGAAAAATATTAAAAGGTGTCTTCTCCCACCCCAGTTTCTGAGATTTTGCCATCATCTGTGCTTGCTGTGTGAGTCTAATATATGGACCATAGCAGGAGAGCGTGACAAAGGAGGGATGGAGAGGCTGGTCCTGAGCAGCCAAGCAGGGATCCATAACCTCCCCAGCGTGTTGTCCCCTGAGCCTGGTGCAGGGGTATAACTCAGCGGCTGCATCTGCAAGATGGCCTGGAAATGCTTCCAAGGAGAAGAATGCGGCGGAGGCGGTAGCTCTCTAAATCACTTAGGAACAGCTCGTTCTCAAGTAATACAAAACTAATGAATTAAGGGACTGTATTGGCCCCTGCAACTGAGAAGTCCAGAGGCAGGATAGGTTTCAGCAAAGCTTAGTTAGCAGCTCAGTGGAGAATCCAAGAAGTTTGTTTCTTTCCATCTCTTCCCTCTGCCTTCTGCCCAAGGCTGCCTCCCCTCTTGGTCACAAGACGGCTGCCAGCAGCGGCAAGGACATCCTAGTCCAGTGAGAAAAGAGAGCTCCTTCAAGAGAGCTTCTGTGAAAGAACAAAGAAAGGTGGGGAAAGGTTTCCTTCTCAGAAGTCCCCAGCAAATGCTTCCCTGGGACACTTGCCAATCACGAAGGCCAGGGTCACTAGTGAGCTGTGAGCACTTGCCAAGGCCAGCTAGGGTCCACCTCCAGGAGCTAGGACTTGGGCCTGCTTTCCCTTGAGGTACAAGAGCTATGTGGGGACAGCACCCTACTGAAAATTGGTGAAAGCAAGATAAAGAGGGAGTGGATGCTGGGAAGCCAATGGCAGCAAATGTGCAGGACACCATCAAAAGCTTTGCCTACCCCAGACAGGCCTCAGCTCTGATTCTTCCACCGCGTCCCCGGTCTCCATCCTCCTGAAGACAGATGAGCAAATCTGACCAGATCGTCTCTCTCCAGTGTAGACGTGGCTCCTTGACTGACTAATGTCTTAGTGGGAAAAGCCCATGGTTGCCCAACTCCCTGAAATCACTGGTTTCCAAATTTTTACCAAGGAGCACTTTTGTCCATGGAGCCGTCTCAGAGGGCATTGTAATTGCAACAGAAAGGGGGTGCCTGTGGCTGGAGAATGCTGAACAGGCCAGGCTCTGGATCCCCCTCTTCTATTTTAAGCTCACACATATAACCCTGGCACCACCTTAAAATGGGTCTCTGATACCCAATATTATTGCAGCCTTGACCTTGGTCTTTGACCCTGCCCCACATCCTAATGTAAATACCGAAGCCTTCCAGCCTCTGCCTTCAAGAGCTCAGTTTCCTGATTGTGTGTGACTTCAGTCCTCAGACCATGTCCCTGCGATTTACTTCTCCCGTGGCTCTGAGCCAACCCCTAGAACCTTCTATGTCACAGTGGCACCGCCTACACACAGTCAGCACTGTCACTTGACTAACCAGAACTAGCCTGCCTCTGCCACATCCTAGCTGTGTCACCTTGGGGAGATCACTTTGCCTCTCCCAGCCTCAGTTTTCTTCTCTATTAAATTGCAAAAACAAGCCACAATTTGGACCAACAAAAATGCTGCCAATTGGGGCACTGGGTTGACTGTTACATTTGCAAACTCTCTCTTCTTATTATCCTTAGTGGCTGGAAATGCTTGACCTGCTCAACATTCATGTTAACTGTATCCAGGCTCCATTTTGTTTAAAAGCTCTTTATAAAGGGGATTAGAGGCCCCTAAAGACAACACTTGCACTAAGTGGATTGCGAGTGGCCCCAGGCTGGTTCCCCAGAGCTCCATAACTTTCTAGAGCCTCTCCAAACAGGACGCTTAAAGCTAAGACCGTACTCCAAAGCTGGGTCCACTTACAAACACGCCTGCCCCTCGGAACTGCCTTCTGCGGCCGCTGCTGGAAGCAACTCTAAAAGCTGACTAAGATGTGCAGGCCTGGGTCTTCTCTTTGCTGCTCCAACCTCCTGCCTTTGGAAGCCCAGCTGCTAGGCTCAACCAAGGCCCTGACAATGAGCAGAAAGCTGTCTCCAGAAAATGCATCCAGCCATTCACTCACTCACTCATTCATTCACCCAAAACTGTTGACAGCTACTCTGGGCAGCCTGCCCCAGGCCTGAAGTTGAGGGAGTGGTGAACTGGGAACTATTTGACAGTATCACCGTGGGGGACCCAGGAATGCTTGGATCCTGCCTTTTACCACCACCATCACCACCCTCCCCCTGAGGGAACCCAAGGAGCAAGAACAGAAGAGAAACCAAGGAATAATTTCAGAAACAGCACCTCAGGTGACCCCTATAAAAGGCAGAGCACCCTAGACAAAGTTCAAGGTCAAAGTAAGGCCACCGATCTCTACTCCAAATCTTAATCTTAAAATCATCATACCAATGCATGCTGAGAATAAGTGCAAGAAAGAGAGGGGAAGATGGGGGGCGGGAGAGAAAGGCAGCAACCATGAGAGACAACCAGGCACCAAGAGGGGCCCCGAAGTCCCCTTACCACCCACAAGGATGGAGAGGAAAAGAAAGACAAATAAGAAAATCCCCGACCCTGAGAGCCAAGCCTTGCTTATTCAGAAATGATGTGATGGGGTTGACCAGGTGGACGAGGCAGTGAAGAGCATTCTAGGCTCACAGAACAGCACGTGTACAGACACAGAGGGTGAAAAATCAAGGCAGGTGCAGGAGACTCAAGTGGTCTTGGGTGGCTGCAGCAGAGGTGCCAGAGAGAGGAAGAAAGAGATGAGACAGGGGAGGTCTGCAGGGGCCAGATTACAGAGGATATACTTTAAACCCCACTTTTGCCATAGCCCTCAGAGTGTGCATTCCCATCCCTTCACTTTGGGTTTAACCATGAGACTTGCTTTGACCTGTGGATGCTAGCAGACATGAAGAGAGCAAAGGTGAGACATGTGCTTCCAAGATTAGGACTGTCCCCTTGTACTCTGGCCTGTCACCATGACAAGAACGTGCTCTAAACAATCGCTGATCCAAGGAGGCTGAGACATATGGGGCAGACCTGGGACTCAACACACAGCCTGGAGTCAAGCCCAGTTGGGCCCAGCCAACATCAGCCACATCCTAGCCCACCCACAGATGCATGAGCAAGACCAATAAATGCTTACTGTGGTATGCCACTGCGTGTTTGTGGTTATTTGTTACATGGCAATTGCTAACTGATTCAGCCTTGTGTGCTTAGGGAGGACATTTGGAATTTACCCTAGATGCACAAGTCATTTAATAATCTTATACTGATGGTCCTCTCACAACCTTCCCAGCTAAAATCTGGAGTATGAAGTTCACTCCCTACTCAGTCTCTGGAGCAGTGCTGGACCTGTAGAACATACACACTAAATCCTTGCTGATAAGCTGACAGGATTATGAGCTTTGGTTTATGCAGGTTCCTCTGCCTGGGAAAACTTTGCCCATCTCAGCCACCTAACAGATATGTTTTTTCTACCCCAAGAACTCTGCTCAAAACCTTCACAGAACCTTCCCCAAGCTGGGTTAGAAGCTCCAGCAGACAAGTGCACATGGAACATGCTCTAGGATTGACCACATACTAGGGCACAAAACAAGCCTCAACAAATTTAAGAGTATAAAAATTATTTCAAGCATCTTTTCTGAACACAATGGCATGAAACTAGAAGTCAACCACAGAAAAAGACACAAGAAAAAAAGAAGCTCCAGCAGATATTAGACTATTGATTTGGCTTCTCCTTTTCTAGACTGCGAGTCACTTAAGAGTGGGGACAAAGTCTCTTTTCTCTTGGGTCCCCAGCACCTAGGACAGGGCCTGGATGGAGTCGGGGACTGGTCAATGTTTATTGAATGAATGAACAAATGAACTTCCCAACAGCTCCCAGCACAAAGCTAGGCCAGTGGTCCTCATGCAATGAATAACTGGTTGCCTGGCTGCCAATGTTTATCTTAATTAATTCCCTTGCCTGTTATTTCTTTCTTCTCTCATTTAGAATCACAAACTCCCTCCTGTGTGCTACTCAGCTTCTGCTACAATAACCTCTTTATTCCATTTTAATAATACCTAGACTATGGACAGAGTGACATAAAGGAAACCCGTGAGTCAAAACATCTATGGTAGGAAAAATACAGGTGACCTATAAAGTACTTCACCAACTTTCCTGAAGACTTCACGTTTGGACCTTATAAATCACGGGTGCCTGTCCCACACAGGCTAAGCCAGCCGCACTGCAGCGAGCTGCCCATCTTTAAGAGACCTGGTGACACAACGCCTTGTTGATGTAGGGTATTTATACAGAATTTCCCACATCAATCTTGGTGTAAAAAAGATGATGTCATCAAGCAGTGAAACAACTATCATCTGTAGAAAATATTAGGCAGTCTCTGGGAAAGAGTTATGCTTGTTTATTTATTCAAGGCTGTATGGATTGTAAGATGAACACTGAAGCTGTGCTATAAAGACCAGGAGCTGCATAAATGGTCCTCCCCTCTGACCCAGGAATCATTCCCCTTCTAGGAATCTGTCCTAATAAAATCATCAGGGAGGTGCAGAGAGAGATGCCAAAGATTTACGTTCATAGTTCGATTCCTGGGATGGTATTTAGAAAAAAATACAAATGGCCTCTACTTAATACTATGGGGAGGTGGTTAAGCAAACTAGATACTGTAGTGTTTTGCAGCCATTACAAATGGTCATTTGGTCCTCTCCCCTTTTCTTCCCTCCCTGATAAACTCTGTCTAGAAACCATTAGGTTCAGCTGAACAAGGTAGGCGTCTTCAGAAGGTGAGTGTGGGGAGTTCCAGAGCCTGAGCGAGGTAAGGGGTGTGTCTACACAGAGTGGTGGCAGTGGCAGGGGTGGCTGGGCCCAGCATGTTGAAGCCTGAGTGTCCATGTAGGAGGGTGGCCTGGCACAGGTGTCTCATCAGGCAGGTGAGGAGTGGGGGCAGCCTGGAGTGGGGTTCAGAGCCCGGGTGAGTGGAGGAGAGAGTCCTCATGAGCAGTGGCAGGTGCAGTGGGCCAGTACGGAGTGTTGGAGCATGACCAGAGTTGCAGGGGGAGGGAGATTCACCCCAGCACACCAGGCTAGAGCCCAAGTGATCAGGAGGTCACACACATGATAGAGGGTAGGTAGCAGTGGCAGTGATGAGGTTGCAGGAGCGTTAAGCAAATAAGTAAATATATTTTAGTTTTCTCATTACCAGAGAAGAGTGTTATAAATATGGAAAGACAGAAAACTAGAATCGATCTGTGGTATTGGATTGGAGATATCAGTGAGAATTTATGGAGAAAGAAAGGTAGATAGATAGATAGATAGATAGATAGATAGATAGATAGATAGATAGATAGAGAGGCAGAATAGACAGATAATTAAGCATAAGAGTGTGTGTGTGTGTCTGTATTCCCAACTCTGTCTTCTGAGAGCATCTATGAGCAAAAATAGCTCAAGGCAATGAGCACACCTAGCAAGCAGATCTTGGTTTCTAAACACCACTTTCCATTAAACGGAACCAGGGGTCTGTGGAGAAATGGCTGTTAGAAGAGGTAATTTGCTATAGGCCTAAGCATTCCTGGATATTCTTACTTGCTGTGCTAAGAATGGAAGGATCTGACCACTCCTTTCTGGGCCTGTCTCAGAGTTGTGTTTGTGGTGAGCAATTTTCAGAATGAATAATGTCTCCCTCCAGGA
This sequence comes from Balaenoptera acutorostrata, assembly GCF_949987535.1. Classification (NCBI taxonomy): domain Eukaryota; kingdom Metazoa; phylum Chordata; class Mammalia; order Artiodactyla; family Balaenopteridae; genus Balaenoptera; species Balaenoptera acutorostrata. The sequence goes on from NC_080065.1 coordinate 157,378,809, forward strand.
TGAAGAGAAGGCTTGCTTAGTACTTGCTATAAAAGCAGTGGATTTCCCAAGCTCAGTGGTCTTCAGCTGTAATGCAAATGCACTGGCATGCATCCATCTGGGCCATTTCACATTGCTTCAACTGGACTTGGGGGCAGGAAAACTGATTTAAGTATGCTGATGCTCATGTTTCTTCCTGTGTCATGAGTAATAAAGTCCTTTGTCTCTGACTCAGGAGTCTCATGTATTCTGCCAGCATCCATGAAAGAGTAACAGGCTCTTATTAGCTTGAAAGTAAGGTAAAATCAAATCCCAGAACCAACGATTACTGATTCCAAGTCTGGGCCAGGAAAAGTATGAGACATGCCTGGAATATCCTTTACCAGAGAAAATGAGAAATTGCTCAGAGAAAGATGGCAACACATCAAAAGGATATAAAATGCAGCTTGAAGGAGCTCTCATTGGCCAAATCTGGGACAATTTGAACATCAAAATAAATAATGATAGTAACAGATTATTACCTATTGAACAAGATGGAACCCATGACTTCATACTGATTTAAGTACACAAACAACAGACAAAAGATGTATGCTCTACTCTACATATAGGATGGAAGATAGGAACTCTTTTTGGTTTGTTCGTTTTTAAGAAACTATTCCCCGTTTCCCAATATTTATTTGTGGTTCCCGCCTCCTTCCTCAGGCCGTGAGATCTGGATGAGAATCTCTGTTTCAGATGTGGAAAAACACATGAAGCATTCCTGGTCCATCAAAGCAGGCCATGCTTTTGGCCATTGAAACTAGTTCGGAGATGGGCACTTGACCTTAGCCTGTCCAACCAAAGTGAACCTCAAAAGTTTCATGAGAAAAAAAAAAACCTTTACTTTTTCCCATTGGGCTTGAATTTGAAAGGGTGTGACTTTAGAGCTGCTCAGCCATCTTGCCACCATAAAGGAAGATCCTGGAGCTCCTGGGGACACCTTGCTGAACCTGTGAATGAACACTGTCATGTTGTCTGGATGCCCAGTGACTTGTCAGCATCCTTGATATGTATGTGTGTTTCTTCCACCCCACCAAGCAATTAACTCAATTCAATCCTGACACCATCTACCCGGTGAGAGCATTAGATCCCACAGGTGAAGGGCTCAGTCCTACAAAACTGCGCCACTTCAGATGTCATTCTCAAGTCCAGGTTGTCACCTGTGCTTCTAATTAACTGGCTATAGATCAGGGGTTCCCATGACCCCCTCCTCAAGTTCCACTGATTGTCTAGAGTGGTTCACAGAACTCAGAGAAATATTTACTTGCATTTACCAGTTTATTATAAAAGGATATAACTCAGGAACAGTCAGATGGAAGAGACGCATAGAACAAGGTGTGTATGTGGGAAGGGCACTGTCCTTCCATGCCCTCTCAGAGTGCACCACTCTCTCAGCATCTCCACAAGTTCACCGACCCAGAAGCTCTCCAAACCCATCCTTTAGGGGTCTTATGGAGGCTTCATTGTATAGGCATTCGATTAAATTACATAGGTTTGATTGAATTGTTGGCTATTGGTGATTGAACTAAATCTTCAGCCCCTCTCCATTCCTTGGAGGTCAGAGGGTAGGAAAGTTCCAACTATTTAATCTCATGGTAAGTTCCCCTGGGCAAGCGGTCCCCATGCTTAGTTGACCTAGGGCCTTTCCAAAAGTCACTCATTAGCATAACAGAAGACACCTTTCTTGTTTATCACTTAGGAAATTCCAAGGGTTTTAGGAGCTCTGTGCCAGAAACGGGGAGGAAGACCAAAAACATATTTCTTATTATAAATCACAATATGTTTATAGACTCTTCATCCTTATGAATTCTTCCTACAGGAGAATTCAGAAATTTTGCTTCTCTAGCCTCTTTGCACCTAGCCAGAGGCCTGTATTCTGGGTGCCAGCAATACAATGTATTTATGCAGATTTTGAATATAAAGTAGCCAAGGTGGGCAAGGAGTCATTGCTCAAAACACACGTTTCTGGTGAAGGTAGCAGCAGAGGCCTCTGGTTGCAAGGGTTGTGGAAAAGTCACATTACTGGCACTGGACGAGCACCAGTGTTGACAGAAGTATTAGTTGCACTGAAGTTGATTTCCTGACAGTCATGAAAGCTGTAGCGTTCACTGCTTGGTCATCACAGTGGCAACGGTTTTCTCATCATATTGATCCCCCAACGTTTTGGGGGACATTATTTCTGGAAACTTAGAATTGACCCTGATTCTTCAGCCCTTGCGACAATTCTAAATTACCCAATACCCTTTCATTAATCTCCTTTTCTGCTTAATAAGATGGATTTGATTTCTGTTGCACACATCTGAAATTCCTCCCTGTTTTTTAAAATAGTATTGGTACCACGAGTGGGGTAATGACAGTAACAGAACTTAAAACTTAGGAGAAAAAGGACCTGATCATTAACGGCTGAAGCAGATGACTTTTTATGCAGTGGCAAACATTTGGTCAAATTGTCTGCTCTACCATAAGACTTCATGCCAATTGAGGTTACAGAGTCAGAAGAAATGATAGGAAAATTCCAGAATATTAGTCCATGCTGGCTACTTCTTGCCATTTTTAATAAAATTCTAAAAGAGAGAGATGATCTCAGACAAGAGCTAGCCAGTCTGCAAGCAGGTGAAAGGGATATAGCTTTCCTGAGAGAGGCACTACTGTATCTGACTGCAGCCCACTTTCTCAATTTGCAGAGAATCCTATAATTTGAAGCTACATAAATGGAAAAAGCCCAAGTAACAGCAATGAAGCTACAGCATTAGCAGGAAATTAGATCAGTGCCTCAGTTTATTGTTTAGAATCTCCCCTTAAGAGTTCTCTGTCAAGGGACTTCCCTGGTGGCGCAGTGGTTAAGAATCCACCCACCAATGCAGGGGACATGGGTTCGAGCCCTGGTCTGGGAAGATCCCACATGCCGTGGAGCAGCTAAGCCTGTGCGCCACAACTACTGAGCCCATGTGCCACAACTACTGAAGCTCATGCTACAGCCCGTACTCCGCAACAAGAGAAGCCACCGCAATGAGAAGCCCGCGCACCACAATGATGAGTAGCCCCTGCTCGCCGCAACCAGAGACAGCCCGCACACAGCAAAGAAGACCCACCGCAGCCAAAAATAAATAAATAAAGATAAATAAATAAATTGTCAAATAAAGGAGGAGCATCAACCAACATGCAAAGATCCAACGAAAGGAGGTGTTTCTCCACCCAAGGTTACTATTTTTAATTGCTCCAAAGAATCACCCAATAAACCAATGACGAGAGGGTTGGGCCGAGCACAGAGAAAGAGTGGGTAAGAGATAGGACTATTTAGGCTTCCATGCTACCTCTAGATGAAATCTTTGTTGTAGTTACTTACACATGGAAGTCCCCGAAATCAAAGACTGAATCTCTATTACATTTTTGAGGGATGTATATTTTCAAAACAATCTGAGCCTGGCCTATGATAGCCTGTGACTGTTAAACCCTGAAAATAATCTTTGGGGGTCAAACTCTCACCAGGAAGAAATAAGCCACTAAAGCTGTGCAGCCCCCAGAAAAGACACCCATCCCAATAACTGTCTCAGATGTAACTGAGATAATAGATAGGCATCATCCTCTCACATCTGGACCAGATGAGTGGGCTTCACATCATCACTCAGATTCCTGGACTTGGAGGTGGATGCAGTAATTGACTCTGGGTAATACATTGAGTATATATCCAGAAAGAAAGGCATGTGTGGAGGTTGGGTAAATAAAAGGATGAACTACAGCAGACATTTTTAATTGGTTCCCAACAGCCACTGACAATTCTCTTCTTCCTCACTTCCCTCTACCAGCCCAGCTGAAAACTATTCACCTTTCCAGACTCCTTTGCAGCTACGGGTGGCCATGTGACCCAATACAATGGCCAATGCAATGTAAGGAAAATCATTAGGGAGGCTTCCAGTAATGCTTTTTTAAAAGAGATAGGCTCAGCTGACATAAGTAAGGCAATTAAACTTTTTCTTTAAAAAAAATCAAAAATATTACATACAAAGTTGAAGTGTCCTTTGACCACCCCTCAACTTTTTCCTCTTACCTTCCCCTCCTCTCCTGTTATCAGGTTGGTATGTCCCCTGCCAGACCATCCCCACACATTTGAATATATTTATATTTGTATACATCCAATATATGTGTGTGTGTGTATAAAACAGAGTGTATATGATATATAATATTGTTGGGGTTTCATATATGGTATCATATTGAGGGCATCACTGTGCAACATGACTTTCTCATTCAACAATATGTCTTAGAGGTATTTCCATGCCATACTTATAGATCTACCTCATTCTGTTTACCTGCTTCATGATTTTCCATAGCATGGATGCTCTGCAATTTATTTAGCCATTTTTTTTTTATTGATGGACATTGAGACCATTTCCAATTTCACTATTTATTTCTTATTCTTAGAAATAACACTGGAATGAGAATTCTTGTCCAAGGCTCTTCGTGCACATGTGCAAGTATTTCTCTAGGGTAGATACTCAGAAGTGTAATTGCTGGGTCATAGGCTATGCACATTTTTTATTTTTATGTCCTTTTAAAATTTTAATAGATCCTGCCAAATTTCCCTCCAAAGTGGCAGTACAAATTTATAGTCTCTCAGCAGTGCATGAGAATTCCCTACACTCTCAACAACTTGAATTTTGTTTTTTTTCTAATCTGATGGGTAAGAAATGGCTTCTGATGTGTCCCCTTGCAATTTTCTAAAGAGTAGTGAGTTCAGCTTCATTTTCCCAATTCTTATCTCAGCAGGGGCTTGTTTTGGCCCCAGCAGCTCAGTGGGTTCAGGTCAAGGATCTACATTATGTAAAGGAAGGGTCTCTGGAGTGGGAACCACCAGAATCAGGTTCTCATGTCTTTGCTGCAGGAACTCAGGGAAGTTAATGAACCTTCCTGGCTCACAGAGGAGCATGGCTATTAAATGAGACAATGCACAGAAGGGATTTAGCCCAGTGCCTGGCACAGCAAAAGCAGCCAGTAAATAGCAGCTATCATTATTATTATTATTATTATGACCACCATCTCCACTTTCCTTAAATGTGATAGGAAGCTGCTGACACGGCAGCTCCCGGTATACCCCACCTCCTGGTATTCACCCCCTGGTGTAATCTCCTCCTCTTGAGTGTGTGTTGAACCTAGTGACCCACTTAATGCAAAGATTACAGCAAAAGTGATGGGATATCACTTCCGTGATTAGGTTGTAAAAGACTGTGGCTTCCATCTTGCTGACATACTCCTATTGCCTTCTCGGTTTGTACACCTTGATGAAGGAAGCAGCCATGCTGGAGGGGCCCACATGGCAAGGACTGAGGGCGCCCTTCAGCTCTCAGCCAGTGAGAAACTGAGGCCAACATCCCGTGGGGAACTGAAAGCTGCCAACAACCATGTCAGTGAGCTTGGAAGCCAATCCTTCCCCAGTCATCCCTTCTGATGACTACAGCCCTGGGTGACACCTTGACTGCAGCCTGTGAGGGACCCTGAGCCAGAGGACCCAGCTAAGCCACACCCAGACTCCTGACCTGCAGAAACTGTGGGGTGGTAGTAAATGCTGTGATTTCAAGACATTGAGTTTGGCGGTAATTTGTTACGCAGCAGCAGATAACTGATACATGATATTAGTTTCTTGAGGACTGCCTTTCTTGGTCAGTAGCATGAAACCCAGAATCTCTCCTAAAAACATGGCAAAAACGTCCATTTGACTACAAATAAACCTGTTGGATAGTTCTCTAAGACAGGAAGATGTTGTGAATTATTTCAAAGCCAAAAGCTTCTGGGTATTTGCATAGCCATTAGCTTGATTTGCCACCCTGCGCTTATGAAGGTGGGAGGCAATGCACCGTGACAGAAGGTGCAAGGGTTTGACAGTCAGATGGACCTGGCTTTCAAGTTCAACTCTGCTGCTTCCTCGCTGGGCCACCTCGGGCACGTCAATTCTCCTCTCTGAGCCTCCATTTCCTCAACCATCAAAAGAGGTTTCAAAAAGAAAGCAACCTCCCCACCTCTTTTACTGTGCGGATGCAAAGATACACGACATACCCAAGAAGCCAACACACAGTGACACAGAAATATTACTCTCTTCTTCCAAGACTTTTTGACCTTGAAATATTTGCCCCTTCACAACCAGAGAAAACACTGGAAAATATGCCACTGAAATGGTCAAGGAGAAATCCCAGCTCTGTTGAGCTTGTATGAAAAGAGAAGGGAGGTCCAGGCTTTTCTTCACAGGATTAAGAATAAAAGTGGATGAGGTGTGAGAATCTATTCAGGAATGGACAGTACTGTAAGAGAATGTTATCAAAATGGCTGAGATACACTTGCCCTCTGTTCAGCCTTGGAAAGGAAGAAAGAGAGAGAGAAGGATTTGGAGCGTTACCTAGAAGGCTGAGAGTTGATTTTTCTTTTAACTTTTCAGTTAATCTTTTCATTCACCTTCTAAGTAATTAAGGGCTGAAAAGTAAAGGTCTGCTGGCCTTGGATGGACCCTATCTGGGGCACTTTTCCTTCTTTTTTCCAAAAGAAATAGTCTCTCTAAAACCACAAACCTGCACCTGTTTCCCCTGATTTAAAGGCCCCCGAAATGATGTTTTCAATTAGTAGATGCCTTTCTTTCTAAACTTGATCTCAGGCCAAAGCTTTATAGCTATTCATTTTCTCTCACAGCCCTCCCCCAAACAAACAGATAAGAAAAAGAAGGAAGCATCCAATGTTCCTTACCTTTCATTAACTTTCTCACTGTGATATTTCAAGCTTTTCCTTCAGTGGAAGCACGAATCCTTTGAAACTAGAGCGAGCAACAGCCCCAGGCCAATTCTGGCGACGGCCCAGACAGCCCAGTCTGAGGATGGCTTGAGAAGGACCGGTGGTGATGGCTTGAGTTTCAGCTTTGGCCAAAGCCTGCTTCTGCCTGTTTCTTCCCCAGCCAGAGCCCCGTCTAGACAGTCAACCCCATAGATTATTTCCATTTCAGCTCAGTTCCTTCCTTCACCTGCTCTGGAGCCATGGGGACTCGTTGGTAAGGACTTCGGGGCCCTTCCAGAAAGAACCTTGCGTTCTCTGCTTCCAGGATGACCTAGCGGGTGGAGGATGGAGACGAGACATCTTTTGTGTTATGAAAAGTGGGCACAGAAAAGGAATGACCATGGGAGTCATTCCTACCACCCAGGTCTTCTCTGGGTGAAGGCAGCTTTGAAAACAATTCAGGCAGGTGACTTTTTAAAAAAAGAGAGGTTTTGAGAAGCTGCAGTTGATATTTGCTTTTTTGGCTATTCTACATTCAATAATGTGATCAGTCCAATGCCCCAAGATTGTCATTGTCACCACAGAAATGGAAGGGGCAGATGTCCCCTCCCACGAACCTAAAGCAGAGCACAGCCCTCTGGGTGGGTTGACCAGAGTTAGCAAGTAAAAATACAGGATACCCAGTTACATTTGAACCTCAGATAAAGGTCTGCTAAAAAATTTTATTATCGAAAATTCATACGTAACTGGGCATCCCGTGATTTTTCCCCAACACTGCCTGGAAGGAATGACCCAAAGGCACAGAGTAAGAGATGGCTCACCATGGCTCCAGTGGGGTTAAGAGTCCAGGAGGGAATAGGAAGACCCAGAGCTGGCAGTGCCATTGGTGACGGCAAATGTGCCATTGCAATGGTGCCAGCAGCGTTAGGTGAAAGGAACCACCACTGGGCAAGGTCTTGTCCCTGCCTCAGTCTCCTCCTTCCTGCCTGAGGCTCATCCTTCCACCTTCCTCCTGATTCTCAGAGCTGGCTGATAATCATCCAAGAAATTCCTTTTCTGATAATGCGTTTTTAACTGTAGTTTTCCTAAATGTATCTCCTGAGTTTTAAAAAACAAGTCTCTTCTCTCAATCTGTCTCTGGGCAGTCCCAGCCTAGGGACGGGGGCCAGGACCCCACCCTATCTGATCCCAGCCCCTCAGAAAGGGCTCACCTTTTCTGATGCCCGGGAGGCCACTCCGCTGCCCTTGACTTGGAGAACCAGGCCAGGATGCAGAAAGGCTTCTGGCTGGCCCCGCCCACCTTCTTCTCTGCTGTTTGTGGGTTCACAAGGAAAGGGGCCATTTATGGAGTGGATTTTAGTGCAATGGGGTGCTGCCATCCCAATGCCGGCTGCATCTTCTTCGCCTCTGAAGGCTGCTGCTGGCAGGGGCAGGACTGTTTCTGCGCTCCATCCTCTGCCAGTAAAGAGCCCCTCGGGTCCTCCTTCAGCTGAGAGCTGGTCCATCAAGCCACTTGCTAAAGAATTCGGCAGGGCACAGTATCCACCAAAAAGGAGGGGACCCTGCCCTTATGGCTCACTGCTGGGCTTATTCCTGGTTGCCCCACCTCAGCTGCCTGGGACCTGCCCTCCACCCACTGACTCTGTCCCTCCACCTCTCCTTCAGCCCTTTCTTCCCTGCATCCCCCTGTTTAAAAACACGGGGTTTGGAGTGGTACAAATTCTGGTTTGAGCCCTGGCTGTACCACTCTCTGAATATGATCTACCACTGTCCCTCTCTGAGCCTCAGCTTTCTCATCTGTAAAATGGGGGTAATAAATGAATCTAGCTTATGGGCTGCAGTAAGGATGCAGTGAAATGATGCAAGTGAGGTGCTTAAAGAGGGCCAGACATCCCCTAGTCTCTGCTCAGGCCCACTCTTACAGAATCAGAACCTTAACTCATCCCAGGAGGCAGAGTTAGTTAAGCGTGCCAGCTGTGATGGATTTGTCTTCCCCACCTGGACCACAAGCCCACAGACAGTCCCTGTAGGATGCCACACAGAAAAGTCCAATCAATGCCAGACAACCATGAATCGTGATAACGATAATCATCACTCTCATTTATTTAGTGACCTTATATCCCAGGAACTGCAGTGGGGATCAAAATAAAATAAAATGACAAAAAACCCTGCCCTCATGAAGTTCACATGCTTTATCTCAGTCAATGTTCACATTCACTTACCCCATGAGGTAAGTACTACTGTTATGCCCATTTTACAGATTAGGAAATTGAGGCTCAGAGAGGGTAAGTGACTTGCCCAAGATCACTCAGCTTAGTAAGAAATCAAACTAAGAGTCAAACCCAGACTCCAGAGCCCCTCCCTTTATTACTACTTGGTTTCACTCAAGCTTCATGAGAAGGCTGTGCAGTAGAGATTACCTGGCACCATTTTGCCAATGATGAGGATAAAAGAGGCTGAGTCAGGATAAGTCACTCACCACAAGCCACCAGATTGGTCAGGCCCAGAGTTCCAAGTATATGCTGGTGTTTATGAATCCACAAGGCCATGGTGCCTTCATCCTGCTGCCAGAAAGATCACCTCTGAGCATCCCTGGAGGAGGCCAAGGACTGGGACATGGCAGGCACCTCAAAAACCCTCTTTCATTGAAAGAGACCCCATGCTCGACTCAGCTGTAATGAGAATGGCAGAGACAGAAACCATGGAAAAGTCAGGGCATCCACTTCAAGGTCAAAAGGAACTAGATGCTGAACTGGTCCTCACCTCATTTCTACTCCTTTCTGCTCGTTTTTGGATGGCTGATGGGGACTGCCTTAGCCATGGCCCCTCCTTGCTCAGCTCCCCACATGAGGGTTCAGGAGACCAAACCCAGTGCCACGTGTGTTCGGCGACTCCCATCTGTAAACTGCTGTTCGTTCGAGTTCCTGTCTGAGCATCCTACTAAGTGACAGCCGAGTTCATTCTTCACAGCCCCATCCAAGGATTTTCAAAATGATCTTTCCCCTTCTTGGAAGCCTTTTTAAACCCAAACTACACTTTTGTTTTTAACTGCCAGCACCCCAGCCTACTCTACAAACTAAGAACATTGGTGGTAAAGGAGCGTTCTCCACCTCTGTCCTGCATGGCTTCAGAGGCAAGGTGGGAATTCCTGCCTAAGTAAGAAGACACTGGTGCCGACTCACCTCATTCTACTTCTGTATTTGCTACCTCTAGCTATTGGAATGGAACAGACCTGGGTGCAAATATAAGCACTCTCCTCGCAAGTTGTAATTTAATTAATCTTAATAGTTACTAACTGATCCCCCTATGTATTGTTCAGGAATTTTAGCTGTTAAGTAACAGAAAACCAACTCAACAAGTTTAAGGGAAAAAAAGGAAGGGAATAGGGGTTAGGTATTTATTGGTTCATGAAACTCAAGAGTCCAGTATAGTATCAGTGCAGCTGGATCCAGGAGCTCAAACAAAGTAGGACTCAGTCTCTCTCTCTGTATGTTTTTTTTTGTATTGGCTTCTGTTATGGGCTAAATTGTGCCCCCTCCCCAACCCACCAAATTCATTTGTTGAAGTCCTAACCCCCCAGTACCTCAGAATGTGACTGTATTTTGTGAAAGGGTCTTTAAAGAGATAATTAAGGTAAAATGAGTCACATGGTGGGCCCTAACCCAGTACAACTGGTGTCCTTATAAGAAGAGATTAGAATACAGATATGCACTAAGAAAAGACCATGTGAAGACACTGAAAGAAGATGCCCATCTGCAAGCCAACGAGGGAAGCCTCAGAAAAAACCAACCCTGATGATACCTTGATCTTGGACTTCCAGCTTCCAGAACTGTGAGGAAATAAATTTCTGTTATGTAAGCCACCCAGTCTGTGGTACTTCGTTATGGCAGTGCTAGCAAACTAATACAGCTTCATTCTCAGGCAGAATCTTCTCACATAGTGACGGCATGGCCTCTGCAGTTCCGGGTTTACCTCCCCGGCTCCGCAACCTGAAAGAGTCTCTTTTCTCTAGCAGATTTTAAAAAACAAACCAAACCAAAACAAACAAACAAAAAAACCCCGGAATTGAATCTCATTGGCCTGACTTGGGTCACATCACATGTACACTCCTCAGCCAATCCCTGCGGCCAGGAAGATGGAAGACGCTGATTGGCCAGACCTGAATCTTGTGCCCACCCCCTCAAGTCTACATAGAGTCAGCCAAACCATGTGGCCTGAGAGCAAGGGGGTCAGGGGGAGTACACCCCTGGGGAAGATCAGGGCAAAGGGGAGAAGAGTGCAATGGCAGGAGGCTGAAACAGCAGGTGCCTGCTCTCCCTGGCTCTAATCTAACCCCACACACAATTCACCCTCCACTGAGCTGCCCGAGAGCTTTCTTCATTTCAGATCAGACCATTTCACCCCCCTCCTTCAATAAAGTGTCATTATCTGTCCCTGCCCGCCTTTTCCATTTCCCGCCTTGGGATGTACCTCTCAGGATGCACCACAGCGCTTAGCAGGCACCCTCAACGTTGGAGGCCTTGGGTCACCGCTTCCTCTACCTCAGAAACGTTCTCACTCCATCCTCAAGACCCAGATTAAAAAATCACTCTCTCAAATATTTGCAAACGAAGCAATTGGCAAAGGATTAATCTCCAAAATATACATGCAGCTCAATATCAAAAAAACAAACAACCCAATCCAAAACTGGGCAGAAGACCTAAATAGACATTTCTCCAAAGAGGATATACAGATTGCCAACAAACACATGAAAGGATGCTCAACATCACTAATCATTAGAGAGATGCAAATCAGAACTACAATGCGATATCACCTCACACCGGTCAGAATGGCCATCATCAAAAAATCTACAAACAATAAATGCCAGAGAGGGTTTGGAGAAAAGGGAACCCTCTTGCACTGTTGGTGGGAATGTAAATTGATACAGGCACTATGGAGAACAGTATGGAGGTTCCTTAAAAAACTAAAAATAGAACTACCATATGACCCAGCAATCCCACTACTGGGCATATACCCTGAGAAAACCATAACTCAAAAAGACACATGCACCCCAATGTTCATTGCAGCACTATTTACAATAGCCAGGACATGGAAGCAACCTAAGTGTTCATCAACAGATGAATGGATAAAGAAGATGTGGCACATATATACAATGGAATATTACTCAGCCATAAAAAGAAACAAAATTGAGTTATCTGTAGTGAGGTGGATGGACCTAGAGTCTGTCATACAGAGTGAAGTAAGTCAGAAAGAGAAAAACAAATACCGTGTGCTAACACATGTATATGGAATCTAAAATAACAAAATGTTTTTGAAGAACCTAGGGGCAGGACAGGAATAAAGACACAGACGTAGAGAATGGACTTGAGGACACGAGGAGGGGGAAGGGTAAGCTGGGACGAAGTGAGAGAGTGGCATGGACATATATACACTACCAAATGTAAAATAGATAGCTAGTGGGAAACAGCCGCATAGCACAGGGAGATCAGTGACCACCTAGAGGGGTGGGATAGGGAGGGTGGGAGGGAGACGCAATAGGGAGGGGATATGGGGATATATGTATACATATAGCTGATGCACTTTGTTATACAGCAGCAACTAACACAACAACATAAAGCAATTATACTCCAATAAAGATGTTTAAAAAAAAAAAAAGCAAACTAGCTGGCTTAATCAAGGGAAAAAGTGGGGAAACATCTATAATGAGAGCGCACAAAACAAAAGACAGAAAAATTTTTTTAATTGTACTGAAATATATACTAATAAATTCGAAAATCTTAAAAAAAAAAATCACTCTCTCTGGGAATCCTTCCCTTTTGAACAGACCCATCTCATTTCCAAAGCAGAGCTGGATAGCATGACGGTAGAAGGCTAGACAGACCGCTTAGGTGCAAATCTGTTTGCTGTGTGACCTTGGGGTAAGTTACTTGCATTTCTGTGCCTCCATTTTCCCAGGACCTAGCTCCTAGGATTGCCGACAGAAATGAATGAGTTAAGACATGAAAGCACTTGGAACAGTGTCTGGTACACGGAGAATGCCTAAGAAGCTTTCTCTCTTATTACCTCCTGTTGTTTGAACACATCCCTATTGGGAATGACCTGTCCATTTCCCCTACGGAGCCTGGGTTCCCCTCTGAAGGAGGGAATGTCTGTTTATCACATTGGACCCCTGGGGTTCTGTAGGTGTGCTGTTTCCCCAGCACAGAAAAGGTGCTTGGAACTTCAAAACCCTGAATGCAGGAATGAGTGAGTGAGCAAGCAAGTGCCTGCACACGGAGCAAGAGTCTCCCACAGCGAGTGGGACAGCATCCTCCCTGATCTGCACTCTGTGCAAACCCCACCTGGCCTGCAACGGCTCTCACCTCTGAGGCAACCCTACCCCTCTCCCCCAAGCCACTTTCCTCCCACCCCCTCCTCCTACTTCATTCAGCCCAAGTTCAAGGGCAAACCACCAGGAAAACCCAAAGAACGTTCATCGGATAAGTCACCCGATTACTAATCAGGTCCACCCATCCCACGGCTATCTACTATTTTCCCTGCGAAAAGTAAACACCGCCTCCTCCCCACCGCCTGACAGCAAAGCCATTAAACCCAGGAAGGGCGTGTCTCCACAGCAGCCCAGAAACAACTTGAAAGTGGAAAAATACGGTGGATTTGGTGATTCAGTGGTCGTTAAGATAGCCAGAATGTTTGGTTTCAGCTCACATGGAACCTATTCCTCTCCCCTACTGGTCTCTTCTAAGATGAGAGGGGGCAGAGCCTCAGAAGACACCTGAGCAGGTTGGATGTCTTTGTGACCCCGCCGGCGAGTTAACCCAGCCCTTGAGTTTCTTTCCGTTGTGCCCCCTATGCGTGGGGCTGCCTGGAGGGGCCCAAAGGTTCCGACCCAGGCAGGCCAACTTGAACAGCGCCCCCTGGAGGAAGCCAAAGCAGTGCTTGCGAAACCAGGGAGCAAGGCCCCCAGCACTTGGGCGACACATTTGGCTCCGGCTTCTGGCAGCTCAGGCAGAAAGAGAAACACATCGGGTTGCATAGTTTTCATTTTCCAACAACAGAAAGCATGTTCAAACCTCGGCAGAGACAACATTTTTACTGGAACCAGGCTGCAGAAGGAATGTCTTGGGGCGCTGCAGGTTTAAAGGACACTGGGTGACAGGGTGGGTGATCCCTGTGACCGCAGCTTCATTGTCCCCACGTTGGTTCTTTCACTCTCAGAACAGACACCTGCTGAGCTGGCATGCTGTGCCTGCCCTCGGCTGGGCCCAGGCCACAGAGAGGGCATGGCGCACTCCCTGCTGCCCACGGCTTCCGGATCACTCCCTCCTGCAGCACTGAGGACGCCTGCTCCCTGGGTTATCACCTCCATCCACCCATCAGTAACAGCACGACAGCAGTGTCACTCTAAGGGCTGCGTGGGACTTCCTCCCTCACCTCTGGAACGTAATCATTTGGACAAAAGATGGGACCAGGGGTAGCCCACACACCCAGGGGCCCCCCTGTGCCCCAGTAGCCAGCCTCCCACTTCGTCTTTGCTAACAGAACCCCTGTCTTGGTAGGGTGTGCCAGGCCCTAGGGGATACATGATTGATCTAAGAAAGCTAGGACACCTCCATTCCCCTATATTAGAGACTTATTTTCCCATCCCTTGTAGCTAAGTCTGAGCCTCTGTGACCCAGTGCTGGTCAAAGAGATGTCTGCTAAGGCCTCTGGGAAAGTTCTTTCCTCCTTAATAAATGGAAAGCCCCTATTTTCAGCCTTGAACACCATGTGTGAAGACATGATGCTTTGAGCTGTGGCAGCCATCTTAGGACTACGAGGTAATAAGGCTGGACTCTTAAAGGAAATACATGGAAGACGGCAACATAAAGAGAGAGAGTCCTTGATGTTAACTTGGAATCATTGAACCCACCCGGGACCAACTGTCTCCCTGAAGACATCTAGTATAAGATGTCTTTATTGCTTATACTACTGTTAGCTCATTATCCTCTCACTTGCAGCCAAATACATCCTAATTAATACAACAGGTATATACACAACATAAGAAAATTCAGTCCTGGGGAGACCACAGGCAGTCATGAAAAGAAAGCTTGCTTTGGAATAAAATGATTTTGGCTTTCATCTTGGGCTCTAGCATTTATTTGCTATGCATTCTTGGAAAGTCATTTTTACCTCTGTAAGCCCCTGTTTCCTCGCTGGATTGATGTAAAGATGACGGGGGAGACTAGATGAGAAAGCTCTGGACCCACTCTCTGCTTGGTTGCCTGGCTGCTGTCTGCCTGTCTTGTTCACTACACTTCCCCAGGCTTCTAGAGGCAGGCCTAACATGTGGGAGGCATCCGATAAAGTTTTGTTGAACAAAGGAATAAATTCCTTTCCTTCCCTCTTATAAAATGAGGTTTCAGTGGTATATTGGTTTGCTAGGGCTGCCAAAACAAAATAGCACAGACTAGGCGACTTAAACAACAGAAATGTATTTTCTTGCAGTTCTGGAGGCTGGAAGCCCAAGATCAAGGTGCTGCAAGTTTGCTTTCTTCTGAGGCCTCTCTTCTTGGCTTGCAGATGGCCACCTTCTTCCTCTGTCTTCATATGGTCTACCCTCTGTGTCCTCACATCCCTGGTGTCTTTCTGTGTGTACAAATTTCCTTTTCTTATAAGGACTTCAGTCCTATTGGATGAGGTCCTGCCCTAACGACCCCATTCTAACTTAATTGCCTCTTTAAAGGCCCTATCTCCAAATGCAGTCCAATTCTGAGGTACTGGGGGTTAGGGCTTCAACGTAGGAGTTTGAGGGAGACACAATTGATCCCATAACAGTTGGTTATTGCCAAATTTATCCCTCATTGCTTAATTCGGATCTTCCCCTCATTCCCTGCATGTCCACTGGTCATTTGGGCTTCAATCTTGGAATGTTTAATGAAGATTATTTTGATAACTGTTATCATAACATTCATTTGACAAACACTGGCATAGCCCTTTTTGACTTTTTTTCCAAAGTACTTTCCATATCTATGATCCCACCGTCTTGTGGTGGTTCTTGTTTTGCACACGAGAACACAAAAGCCTAGAGAGGTCAATTGACTTTCCCAAGGTTATTTGCTAATAGTTGAATCAAAGGACAAGGGGCCAGGTGTGTCTGACGCTGAGCGCTGGCTTCTCCGCACTGCCTGGTGTGTGTGTTGGGGGGGTGGGGGGTGGTATCTTAAGGTGGTGTGGTGATGGCAGGGACCCCAGGCCTCTTCTTCGAGGAAGCTCTGCTCTGTGACAGCCCCTGCCATCTCCCACCCCTGCCTGTCTTTCACTTCATGGCCCAATCACAAAACGCTTCCCCACACACACACCCTGTCACCTGGACAGGCTGTGCCTCCGCTGAGACCACCCTTGCCTACATCCTCCCTGCCTTCACGATCCCCCCAGAAAGGCCTACGCCCCCTTTCTCTGTAATCTCAATGCATAGCCCTGACCTCAAGGAGTTAAAATAGTCCTGCTGGTGACAGCCTCCGTCGTGGGCCAGGAGCATTTCCTGTTGCTTCTGTGCCCTCAGCACCGGGCAGCACAGGACTGGGCAGAGTGTCCCTGCCCAGTGAATATGGCTCCGCCCGTGGACAGAGATGGCAGCCTGTTCCCATGCGGAGCGAATGTTTTAGTTATTTTACAGATCAGGGGAAGGGAGAGTTAACTGAGGGCCGAGGCCATGGGGAGGGGCTGCAGGGGATGAAGATGGGCCTCGGTGGTCACAGGTGTCCAGGAGGGAGGGGGATTCAGCTTGTGCACAGACTCTCCCTACCCTAGAAAAACAAGAAGCCAACTTCCCCTCCTGTCTTTTTGTTTTGGGTTTTTTTTTTTGACTGCGTCGGGTCTTCGTTGCTGCACATGGGCTTTCTCTAGCTGTGGCAAGCAGGGGCTACTCTTCATTGTGGTGCACGGGCTTCTCATTGCGGTGGCTTCTCTTGTTGTGGAGCACGGGCTCTAGGTACGTGGGCTTCAGTAGTTGTGGCACGTGGGCTCAGGAGTTGTGGCGCACAGGCTCAGTTGCTCCGTGGCATGTGGGATCTTCCCAGACCAGGGCTTGAACCCGTGTCCCCTGTATTGGCAGGCGGATTCTTAACCACTGCGCCACCAGGGAAGCCCTACGTCCTATCTTTGAGCCAAAAGGAGAGAGTCCACACCTGAGCATCCCACGTGCAAGTTTCTTGCCCAAGGAAGGGGGAAAATCCTGTTTTCCTGCCAAGGAGAAGGCCTAGCTCACTTTTGGTAGAGAAATAATGACATCCAGTGGACATCCACGTCATCCTCAGACTCGGGCCATGGCTTCCCTGGCCAGGAGGCCTTCCAGGGCTGGGATAACCGGGAGCAGTGAATTGAGCACTGCAAAGCTGAGCTCGAATCTTGATTCTACCTCTTAAGCTGTGTGACCTTGGGTAAGTCACTTCCCCTCTCTGGACTTCTGTCTCCTCCATGAAAAAGGAGGGACTCCCAGAGCCCTTATTGTAAAGTGTTAAGCAAACAGGGTTCTCCTACTATCAGAACTCAGGTTTCTTGTTAACTATAGATTCAAGGCTCTACAAACTAGCAGGGCAAGCTTTGGAATCAGACAGCCCTGGGTTCAAATGCCGAATTCCCGACTGAATGACCTGAAGCAAGTAACCATCTCCTTGAGCACTTAGTTCTGCAAAACAGGTTCATGGTTGTTTCCAGACCCAAAGGTTGTTGCCCGTATGGGATCTTATTGTGGGTGCACAGGCAACAGCACTCCTGGAATATGGGAAGGCGGACAGGTCCCCACCCGGGGGCGCGGAGGAGAGCTTCAAGGCCCCATATTTCCTGAGCAGCCTCCAGCAGCCCTCTAGGCATGTCCGGGGGGTATGGCTGAGATCCCACAGGGCTCCAGAGGCCTAGGCCACGGTTTGGTGGAAGAGTCACCCAGGCCAAGGGAGACAGGCTGGAGAGAAGTGGATGGGAGGCAGGGGAGAGACAGACCCCTGACCACCATCCCATCGAGAGGGAAAAAGGAAGCTGGGAAGGGGGAACTATCACACCTGAACGGGACTGAACTGGAAACCCAATCAACAGGGCTGGAGTCCCTGAACTGGAGTGAGGCAAGGCGGGAAATGACTAGTGAAGGGCTGTGAGGCACACAGGGGAGCTCGGAAACCAGAGTCATCAGCCTGTGTTCTAGAAACAAAGCTGCATTTTTGCATGCCCGAGTCTGTGACTGAGACAGGAATACTATTGACGAAGGCAAAGCATGTGGAAATAGGAGGCCCTCAGGAGAGGTTGCCTGCCTCTCTGTTCCCTTCGCTCTCCATGAAATGAGTTCCTGCTTGTGGAGAACCCCATCCGTGTCACAGGTCTGCATGTGCTAGGGCACTCGTCCCGTTCACCTGGATCTCCTGGGAATGTGTCTGTGATTGTAACCCCTCACACGTTAGCCCGGCCTGGGCAGGAGACAAATTCTCAGCACTCATAATCGCACTCTCTAACCCCCCAACAAACCTGCAAAGGAAGTATCATGCCCCCTCCCCACCCACTTTACAAACAAGGATGCTGGAGCCCTGAGAGGGCGCGTGAGGTTCCCTGAATGGCACAGGTAGGAAACTGAGGGGCCAGAGCCCAACATAAAGAGAGAGAGTCCCAAGAAGGACTCTGGATGGGATTCACTGAGGCCCCGCTGTGTGCAAGGCCTCGTGCTGAGGCTTCATGATGAAACAGAAAAAGTTAACGTTTATTCAGCAAGTATTACATCCCATGCTCTGTAATGGAAGTAAAGTATGTAATACTTGACTGCATTGTCTCATTTATTCCTCACAAAATTCCTATGAACTGCTCTTCCCCTTCCTCCCATTTTGCAGATGAGGAAACTGAGGCTCGTGGAGGTTACATGACTCACCTAAGGTCACTCAGCCAGTCAGTGGTAGAACTCAGTCTATGCAGATGCCGACGTCCTCATGCTTAACCCTTCTGTGATACCTGGGGAGGCGGGCATGCTGCAACAGAAGCCAGGTGACACCTGGACAGGTACGGCGCCTGCACTCCAGAAGATCTTTCAGGCCTCCACTGTGCCTGTCAGTTGCTCTCATCATCACCTACCTGCCTGAAATTTGGCATACCCTAATGCTGCAGTATAAAATATTTCTTTTCTCTTCCCATCTTAACTAGCTCTGTGACGTTGGACAAGTGCCTCTACCTCTCTGAGCCTCAGTGTTCTCATGCATGAATTGGGGCCTGTAAGTCCCAGGTACAAAAGTACCGTGAGCTGTGGTTTTCATCCCACATCCCTCTGCTCCCTGAGCATACCTGTGAGGTACTCTCTACCCACACAGCCTGGGTTCCAGCCACCGGCTCTCCTGTCCTGGCTCTTAGTGTGGCCCCTGCAACAAGCCAGCACATCTGCCTGAGAATGCCATAGAACTCTACCCCTGAGCCAGGGTCCTGCCAGCAAAGAGTTTAAGCAAATAGAACTGGGCTGAAACGAAATGGTCTATTGGTTGTAAAGAGTTGCGCCTCATACTTGTGCTCTCAGGTTTCATGATAATCCAAGCGATGGTTCTCCAGAGGAGGATTAGGAAGAAAACGGTTGGGGGCTCTGAAGGGAGCGGAGAAAATACAGTCATGGACCCAAGGCAAGCATTGCCAAGAAAGTGGCCCCAGAGGGTCAATAAAACAAAGATGGGGGGGGGCAATGATTGAGGCACAGGAGGAAAGGAAAAGTGGGGCTCTTTCCAACTCTTCTAGTGCCTAAGTCAGACCTTCACCAGCGAGAGAGCTTACCACTAAATTCGTGGAGAAGGACTACCAGCCCCCGCAAAACCACTGTGGTCAGAAGCTGGGATGGGCACCTTGATGGGGAGCTGGGGCTGTGAGCTCAAATGCCCTCCAAGGCCGTGCAGGTAAGGCACAAAGAGCATAAAGAAAACAACAGACACACAGGATGAGGCATGACAACTGATGCTCAGCCTCAGTCTCAGGAAGGCAATTGGGAGCGATGGGGACTGTGGTGCTGGGGACAGCTGGGACTGAGCTGTCAGCCCCAGCCAATCTCTATCAGGCAGGAATACAGGCCCGGGGTTGCCAATCTTCTGATTTTTTGCAAGAGAAGTAGGAAAGAATGAATTTTGTTTTTTAATGTGCAGGTTCTCAATTTTAAAACATTGGCAACTAATTCAAGTGTTTTTTTTCTCTAAGTACTATGTGGGCCAAACAAAATATATCTGTAAGCCAAATTTGACTCACAGGCCAAGGGTTTGCAATTTCTGAAGGTTTGTGTCATGGTAAATGCAATGGAATCTGTCTGGATTCAAACCCCAGTTCTCCCATCTGCTTTGGGGTGACCTTGGGCAAGCCATCTAGCCTTTCCAAGTCTCAGTTAACTCATCTGTAAAATGGGTATAATAGTAGCATCTACTAATATGATATTTGAGAAAATTATATGAAATTTTGTCATGGAGATTCCTTGGCACAATGCCCAGCACATGGTAAGCCCTCTAGAAATTTTAGCTATTATTAATAATGCACCCAGAAGGATAAAGATAGAACAGCAGGAATGGGCCAAGAAGGAGGCCGAGAAAACAGATCAAGCAGGCGAAACAGGGCCAAGTCTGAAAATGCCAATCAACAATTTCCTGTCTTGCTGTGTCAGGAATGACCCTTAAGAGATTATTGTCACAAACTGGCATCAAATTGACAAGAGAATTTTGACCAGGTTAGGCAGTGACCTGAAAGGTGGTGGCCCTCCACTATTCCTCTACCTCCTTCCAGAACATCATCAAAGAGATCTTGTGAAACTTCTGGATTGTTGTAGGGCAAAAGGTGGTTAGGGAGCGTGCCCTGCAGGGGGCAAAGTGGTGCCCCAGGTCTGTGGCTCGGTCGCTGCCCAGCTGTGTGATTTTGGCTGTGTCATTTCTTCTCCCTCTGAGACTCCACTTACCCATCTGTAAAATGGGATGATAATACCTGCCTCTCAGGATACCGGTGGGGATTAGGAATAATTCAATGCAGCGTCTGGTGCAGAGCTCATGTACCACAAATGGGGGCTGCCATTATTGGTTATTGTTGTTACAGTTTGTATTATTAATGGGGCAATTGAGGTGCTTGCCTGACCAGCATCCACTGACATCTTTTCAGGTAACTGTCTTAGTTTTCCTATGGGGAACCATCCCCTCCCCATTCCCAACTGAATAGTTCAATTGGTGTTGGTTCCACCCCTGGCTCGAGGGACAGGGGTGTGAATCAGGCGTAGCTAATGAGAGTAGCATAGTCTGGGCCAATGGGAATGAGATCCAGGCTTTCATTCAAACTATGAGAGCAGAGAAGCTCTCCCTTTACCACCAGATCTGTTGTAGTGAGGACTAGGCCGGAGCTGCTGGCAGCTATCTCACCACCACATGGGAAGAGCCTAACTAAGAATGGAGCCAAAATCGAGGAAATCAGAGCAAAGAGCTGGAAAAATTCTTGATCCTTGATAACATTGCTTAAGCACCTGGATCCAGCTGTGCCTGAGGCTCACACTATGCTGGGCTATTCCATTACATGAGCCAAAAATAATTTCCCTTTTTTGCTCTTAGAACATTTTGAATGGGGCCTTCTGTAACTTGCAGCCAAGAACCTCAACAGATACATGAGCTTTAAAGATGAGTTAAGAAAAATGCCCAAAAGGGAGTTTAATCAGTTGGCAGTTCTTATAAGCTCTCAGATCATGCTCTGAGTGTGATAGCACTATATTCCTTCCCTTGAGAGGATGGTAATATACTCTGAAAGCCTTTGGTCAAGCTTTTCGTAAAGTAATTGTTCTCAACCGGGACGGTTTTGCCCCCCAGAGGACAATAGGCATGTCTGGAGAGATTTCTGGTTGTCACAGTGGGGCAAAGGGGAGGAAGTGCTGCTGGCATCTAGGGGGTAGAGGCCAGGGGTGCCGCCAAACATCCTACAATGCACGAGATAGCCCCTCCCCCAACCAAGTATGATCCCCTCCAAACGTCAACAGTGCTGAGGTTGAGAAATCCAGAAGAAGTAATACGTCATCCAGTATTTGACTCCCACCAGCTCTCCTCTACACCCAGAGCTTCCCTGGGGTCTTAAAGTACAACATACTTGAAGACAAAAACCAGGCTGTTAGGGAACTTTATTACTTCGTGATGTCCTCTTGGACTCAAACCCAATTGACTCAAACCCAATTCAAAGAAGCTGCCCAGAGTTTACACACAGGTTATGCATCATCCCCTCCCATTACCATAACAACCACACCTCATAACTACTGGACCAACAGGATGAGCAGGCAACCTCTCTGAAGACAGACAGTTTCATCCAGTGACACCTGCATGGCTTCCCACATCCGGCAGTAATGATCAAACAAATAAGCAAATTATATAAATCCCACATATCCAATAAAGAGGAAAGATAGCATTCCCTTTCTATCTAGAGGAACATTTCTCAGTGTGTTGCTCTAGTCCTGTGAGATAATCATAGGATTAAAAAAATATATATATCAAAATCAAACAAATGTGGGAAACATGAAAGCCTCCATTACCTTTGGGCAGAAGACTCTGATAAGTCCTACCGTTTAAAAAAACCTGTTTAACTTTCTTGAACTTGGTATTTCCCAAATTCACATGATCACAGAATCCTTTTTCACTTATAATACTTATTTAATATTTCATAGAACTATTGCCCCACAGGACACCCACTGGGAAATATTTCAAGGGAACTACAGACAAAATGAAATATTAATGAGAAATAAAAGCAGGTCTGGGGAAACCAAGTAATGGTGGAAATAGACCAAGGTCCTTTGGCCAGAGAACTGTGCCTTAAACTTCTCAGTATGGCTCATCCTAGTTTCATTTGAGCATCCCGACATTTTTATGGCTACTCCAAAAGAGGCTCTTGAGGGCTGACCGACTGTCAGGCACTGGGCTAGACAGTGGGATTGAGAGAAAATCTCCACCAGACTCTAGTGGAGTCTCCATCAGACTCCACTAGATACTGCAGTGATGGGTAGGATTTGGAGAAACTGCCATGGAAGAGATGATATTGCCCTGTGAATGCCAGCCTTCCTGGAGAGCCTTCTCATGTGAGGGAGAACGGAGGGATTGACCCCTTGAATCTTAAAATCTTCAAGTAATTTCAGGAGCATGCAATTCCTACATATCAGTTATATTGACCTCTCAAAGTTTAACAAGGAGCTGGGCAGGCATAGGGGGTCGGAGGAACAGTGCCCTGACCCGTGAATGGTGGTGTCAGGCACAGCTAAGTGCCTTCCTAAAGGAAACCACCCCACCCAAGGCCCCTGTAGAGGGAAATAACTTTAGGCTGTGCTTGATCAAGGGATGGCCACGGATTGGACAAAAGATGGGCACCTGGGCTTCCCTGGTGGCGCAGTGGTTGAGAATCTGCCTGCCAGTGCAGGGGACACGGGTTCGAGCCCTGGTCTGGGAAGATCCCACATGCCACGGAGCAACTAGGCCTGTGAGCCCCAACTACTGAGCCTGCGCGTCTGGAGCCCGTGCTCCGCAACAAGAGAGGCTGCGATAGTGAGAGGCCCGCGCACCGCGATGAAGAGTGGCCCCCGCTTGCTACAACTAGAGAAAGCCCTCGCACAGAAACGAAGACCCAACACAGCCAAAAATTTAAAAAATAAATAATTAATTAAATAATTTAAAAAAAAAAAAAAAGATGGGCACCTGACTCAAGGGCAGCCCATCCATTGGCTGGTTGGTGACCTATGAGAAGGCCAGAACAAAAAACCCTGCCCAGTAATTTCAAGTAATTGAGTTGATGGGCTCTGTGCTTCTAAGATTTAAATAGGAAAAATATGGAGTGAGTCAGCAAGTTGGTGGCAGAAGAAAAAGATGCACAAGTAACAAGCTGACACTGCAGCGATGGAATGAAGATGCGTGAGCTCCTGCTCTGAAGGGATCAGACAGCAAAGAGCCTGCCCCAAATCCTGACCTCAGAGACTCACATGCAGAGCCAGGAGCCAGGCTCCAGGCTGTTGACCCAGAGTCCTGGCTCCTAATCAGTGGGGCAGCACAGGGAGCCCAGGAGTCTGCTGTTCTCCAAGGAGCCAGTGTCAACCTCAGGCTGACGTCACCCAAAGAAAGGTGCCGTTTTAGAGCCTGCAGTTAGGAGAACTGGGACCTTGATAGTGACAGTCAGTCCAAAGGCTGGCTGGGACCAGCCCTCAGCAGGAAGCCCCTTCGCCTCCCAAGGTACCTTTGGAGTCTGGGACCGTTGAGACTTCACAGATTCTGCAGTCATGACATATTACAGCTAATGTCACACCCAGGGGCTTGCCATGGCTGTCCCAGAAACCACACGGAAGACACTGCAAAAACACAATACAAAACCTTGTGCCTAGAATAATAACGCCACAGTGCTCTTGATTTGAAGCTTGGGTGGCTTTTTGCAGGGGAAGGAGATGGTCAAATTCATATACTTGTCTTGAAAATGAAGTAATGCCAACCAAGATGCAGGGAAAAGGGGCTGGGGTCGACTTCACTTGCCTGAATTCTGCTCCCAGCAACAGCATTCTGGAAGGAGCAGTGACAGCAGAACTATATCACAATCCACTTGAATTTCGTCCCAGGCTTTAGGACCTAAGCGTCAGTGACCAATGTCTTGGGGCAGGAGTGTGAGAGCCAGCGGGAGATACAGGCAGCCGGCCGGACCTCCACTGCAGCAACCCAGGGGGTCGCGTGTATGTCAGACCACCGAGCAAGACTTGGTTCAATCCCATCACAGTCACTGAACCCACACTTCGTGCTACACACTGTCCTCGGTGCCCTTACATGTGTGACCCCATTTGTTCTCTCCGTAACAAACAAGTCTCTCAACACGTATTAAAGTTATGGGATATGGCTGCATATTAAGCCAGAATGGAGTGAACCTTGCAGGCAATTTAAATTCAGAATTTACTATTTTCTCTTTGCCTTTTACCCTCTCACCTCCCGAAAGTTATTTTAAGAGCAGAATCATTTGAATGATGGAGTATCTGCATTTAAGACTTTTCTCTTGCCTCCTTTGACCAGCTTGGTTGTTCTCAGACTCTAGCTGGATGTCAGAGTTACTGCACTGGGTCGTAGAGCGCACACACTGTGTCCTGCACTGAATTCACATTTTAAGGGTTTTTAAGAGTCTCTGACGCTATGGTTTTTCACCTGAAGTGCTCACTTTGGAATCCAAGGGCTGCAAAAGGGGAGACCCTATTGTACCCTGACAGTTCTGGAATCCACAGGTTTGTTCATTCAACACACATTTATCAGTACCCGCAATCAGGGCTGGGATCTTAGCGATGACCAAGGATGGATTCTGCTGTGAAGGAAATCGAAAGCCCTCTGAACCCAGACGGGGCTGGTTCATCTCACTGAATGCTCAGAGCAGGCCCGAGAAGGAGGAGGGCTTAGAAAGAAGCATCTGGTCCTCGATCATCCGACCAATAAAGAGCAGACAGGAGATTTGAACCCAAACTCTCTAACTCCAAGGTGGACTCTTTTACCCTCTCCACCCCCTAATCCTCAAACGTGCACATTAATAGCTACAACACCCAGGAGAAAGTGACAAGGCAAGAGAGCAGTCCAGGCGTGGAGGATTTAGCTCCCGCTCAGTGGATCGGGAAGGAGGTCATATCTGAGCTGAGCCTCGAAGAATGTGCAAAATTAGTCATTTCCCGTGGCAGAAAGTCAGGCCAGGTGGCAGGAGCACTGGACACTGGATTTTCTCTGTCCGGCCTCCGTTCCTCTTTCTTTTTGGACCTCGGCACCCTGATCTTCCTTTGGGCATCTTGCCTCCCTTTCCATCTCAGTCCACGTGGTTTGTGTGGGGTGGACCCCAACCCCTGGCTCCAGGGTGGCTACGTGATCCAGTCCTGGCCGATCAGAACATCTCATTTCTCTGACCACAGTGAGGGGTTTCAGGGTGGGCACATGACCGAATCTGAGCCAAGGAGATGAATGCCAGGACTCTTTGGGCCCGCCGGGAAGAGGGATTTTGCTCCATCAGAGACACTAAGAGGCTAGGATGTGCTCCTGGGGTTGCTTGGAGCCACCTGGCCACCTTGTGAGGAGAGAGCCTGTCTTCCAAGGAGACCATGAGAGAAGAGAGCTGGGCAGGTAGGGAGAGTCCCAAGAGGAGGTGACGTCGTTTGAGGCCATGCCTGAAGCTACCCCATCCCTGGGCTTATGTGTATATGAGCCAGTAAATGCCCTTCTGTGAGGAAACCAGTTTGAATTGGGCTTCCATCCTTGGGTCAATAGAGTGAGCAGAGTAGAAATAATAGTCTGAGAATAATAGCGCTGAAACTATGTTGGACCTTGACATTTACTCTTCAGCTGGGGATGCAGAAATCAAAACTTCTTTGTAACCTTTGCTGGAGCACAATTTACAGGTTGCTTGATCAGAAAGCAGGGTAATAGACTCTCAAGAGCTTTAGCAGATGTACTGTGGTTCAAATTCTCATCTGGACAAGGAAACGAGGGCTCAGAGAGCTGAAGGACATGGCCCACAGTGGGGCAGAGAGTGAGTAGCCCCATAGAGAGCGGGATGCTGAGGAAACAGTCTTGGATAGGTGGGCTTGGATGGGCGGAGGGTGGAGGAGCTAGAGGTGGGCTGGAAGAAGGAAGCAGTGGGCAAGGCACCTGGCAAGAGGCCTCGGGCTGGGCAGGCCTTGTGGAGAGCCAGTTCAGGATCAGACAGAATTGGAGTCACATCCTTGATCTGCTGTTTTATTAGCAGAGTGATCTTGAAAGCCACATCCTGTTCTGTGCCTGAATGCCATGGTTTATAAAAGAGGGTTCAGTCCTTCATTGAACTATGAGTCCCTGAGCTCTCTGATGACCACACCCCGAAATGGCCTCTGAAGAAGACAAACCAGGTTCTGGGCGGGCCTCAGAAAGGTTACGTTTCGGGTCAGGGAAGTCAGGAAATACACAGTTTTTTCATCATCTGCCTTCCCATCTCATCCTGTAGGCTCCAGGGCATGGGGAGATTTGTTTTGTCACTGCCTAGCTCAGTACCTAGCACGTGGTAGGCCTTCAAAAAATAAGTCTTGAATAAATACGAGTGAACAAATAAAGTAATACAATGGTAAGGACTGTACAGTAAATAGAATACAGGATGTGACAGAGACGTGACACGGGATAGTTTAGATGACCTGGTCAGAGGAGGCTTCTCAGAGAAGAGGGTATTTGAGCTGAGACCTGAATGGCGAGCAAACAGCCATATGAAGAAGCTGGAGAAATACCTGCTAGGCAGAGCAAACAGCATGTGCAAAGGTCCCGGGGCAGAAATCAAGACTGGAAAGAAAGCCATGTAGTTCCAGTGGGAGTGACAGAGGGAAGCTGATGTTGGAGAGGCCGGCAGGGGCTTGATCACTGCTGACCGTAAACAAGGAGTTTGAACCTGAACTAAGCACAGTGGACAGCCATTGGAGAGTCCTGGACAGGGCGGGGACATGATCTGACTTACATGTTCAAGAGCTCTCCCTGCCCGCGGTGTGGTAGCTGAAATTCAGCAGGAAAGACGATAATGTATGTCACACACAGCATGCGGCACACAATAGGTGCTCAGCGAACAAGAAGCATCCTTCACGACCCCTAATGCCACATCTACAAAGGCTCGCCAGCGTCCATTCCAGGCCAAGAATGTGCTCTTTATCCTCTGGGTTCAGGCTCTCTCTAGCTACCCTCTGTGTACTGTGATGGTCATAGGAACGCCAACAGGCTAAGCTTTGGAGGAAAACCCTCTCCCCTTTTTGGTTACAGTAACAATCCAGGAGTCACGGTGGGGAGGTGTAGGGTGCGGGGCGGGCGGAGTGGGAGCCTTCTGTTCAATGTTGAGCTGCTCCCAACATACTTTTCAAACATTCGTTTGCTTTTGCCCAGTCTCCTCCGTAAGAGACACGCTTTCGGATGTGTTTTGAAAAATATTCCATATGCTAATGGAATGTCACCATCTGCCAAAGAAGGCAGAGCTGTTTTTAAAGGAAAAACTATTACAGAAATGAGGTATTCACAGAGGGGCACTAAAGAGCCCAAACGTCGCTGACCTGAGGCTGACCTGGGCTGCCTCGTGTTACCAACATGAAAAGGGAGTGAGAAAATCTGAGGCCAATTAACTTCTCTCTCTCCCTCCCTCTCTCTCTCCCTCTCCCTCTCTCTTTTTCTCCCCTCCTCTTCTTGGAGACATGATGAAATTTCCTGAAACAAAAACTTGCAGCCCGTTCTATAAAATGCTTTCTCCTTTGGTGGAAAAAGCCCCGATGGTCCCTTTTATCTCCTCATTCCTGAGGTGCAGACCTGGCCCCCGTCTGTTTGTGCAGATGGGCCATGGGGAACACTCCCAAGGCCCCGAGAGGCCGGGCCGGAGCGAGAGTCTGCTCCCCTGCGCCCGCTGGCTCTGGCCACCCAAGCCCTTGCCGTCGGGAGAGCACGGCCCTGTCTTGGACGGAGCAGGAAACAGGATTAGGTGTCCTGTGGCGTGATTAGTGGACAGGCATTGTTCCCTGGGAGGCCTGGGCAGCTCGGACGGACGCAGTGTTTGGAGAAGAAGGTTTTCCAAGTTCTGGGCACGTCCTCCAGGCCCTGCCAAGCCTGCTGGTTATCACGCCCCTACCTTTCCGGTGGCTTCTTCTCCGCCGTGGTCGCTGGCTTGTCCTCCTGTGCCCTCTCCTAAGTGCCATGTGCTTCCGGACTCCGTGGCAGGCCTCTCTCTTCTCCACAGCCCGAGTCCGCACCACTTGAATATCTCCCAGGCACCTGCAATGTCCAAGTCCAGACGCCCTTCCACCCCCTCAGCCTGACTGTTCCTTCCCTTATCTGGGGGACCAAGCGCCCCGCCGGCTAGTTTGGTGCAGGGCGTGCAGGGGTTTCCCACCTCAAGGCCTTTGCATCTCTGCCCCCACTAGCCTGGAACACTGCATGGTGGGCTCCTGCTTATTGTTGAGGTCGTGGCTCAAATGTCTCCCAGGCCACTGCCCCCCACTGCCCTGTGTGATCTCTTCAGAGCACTTATCAGGGTCTGAATTTATCTTGTGAACTCATGCGTATATGAGCAGGTAGCTTTCGCTGTGTGTTGTCAATTTCTTCTCGGGGAATGTAAGTTTCCTGAGAGCAGGGACCATGTCTCCTTTCCATTAGAGCGGCACCTAGTGGCACACACAGGGAACACGGGTGCTACTGTCAGTGCCCACCCCCGCCCCCCAGCCAAGGTCCGTACTTTCTGTCTCAATACCCCCCAAAACCGCCCTCAGGGTTCTGCCCTATTCCAGACCTCAACCTTTCTCTCCTGAATCTCAACACTAGCCTTCTAACTGGACGCTACCAGTTTCAAACCCCGCCATGGCTGCCTACTGCCCCCAGGATACAGCCCCCTCCTCGGCTGGGCCCCTGGCACCCATCCCGTCCAGCTCCAAGCACTCCCCCACCCACCGTGCCTCGTTGAAGGCACACCACGCACATTTGCTAACGACTGAAGAACAGCTGCACAGGTATGAGTGGGAGGGAAAAGAGATGTGCAGAGGGTCTGTTAATGCAGGGGGACTGCACAGCGTGAGGCCTGGCTCCGTGGGGAGACTGCTGGCATCATGGTGCCCACTCTCGCCCCATGGCGAGAGGGAGAGGCTAGGCAGCGTGGTGAGAGCTCAGCCGTGGCAGTCAAGACAGACTGGAATCAAGCCCAGGGCTCGCTAGGGAGACACACCTGAGCCTCGGTTTCTTTAATGTTAATAATATAACCACACAGGGTTATTGTGAGGATTAGAGTAAAGCCCTTAACAGCAGTCCTGGCACGCACTAATGGTGGTCATTTCTATTCTTGCTGTCGTTGCAGTTGGTGTTAATCACTCTCTCCCCTGCGTCACCCACCACCCCCAGCCCTGCCACCTACATGCACACTGAGGACCTGATATTGTCTCCTGTCCACTTGGAGACGCTACAACGAGCTGAGGATACTGGCAAGTTGAGGTCTCATTCATTTTCCAGAAACATCCCCTGCAGATAGGATATATAGGCTGACTGCTTTTAAAGCGGAGTTATTCTTAATAAAAAAAAAAAAATTAACAAAAATAACTTGGTGTAAACATGATTCACCTGGTCCATCTCCCCCTGTTCCACCCACTGAATAGCCCAGACTACTGGTTACAAACTCAAGTCCTCACCGGGACCAGTCCTCACCGGGGACGGTCAGCATACTTCTTCATCTTTCCCCTTCAAGAGGCCCAGGTAGGCTTCAGTCTGCCTGTGCACATTTAAATTTGTCTCATCTCACACCCTCCCAAACTCTAACCCTTATACTTTTCTCTGCTCTGGGAATTCTGTACCATCTGTTTAAATGCCACAGTTGAAGCTACCAAAAAGAGCTGGCACCAAAAACCTATTATGTACCAGGCACTGTGCTAGGCACTTTAGAATATGTCATCTAATCCTTACTTTAAAATCCTTATTTTAAAATCCTTGATTTTAAAATGCTGTCTCCACTTCCCAGATGAAGCAGCTCAGGTTCAAGGCAGGGAATGCCCTTGCCCAAAGGGCCTGCTGTCAGTTAGCTGGCAGAGCTCCAATACCGACCTAGGTCTGTTGGCCCCAAAGTTCATGCTCTTTCCTCTCTGCCATCCAGTAGACCAGTGACCCCCGTGGATAGTCTCCATCAAGATCCAAAGGCTGTGGTGTTCTAAGAGCATTTCTTCCCAATCCCCAGAGCTGCAGGATATTTGGGAGAACAAACACAGCCCATGAGCACAGAATGGTCCCTTGGATCCAAAAATGGTGGTGAAGGGTGGAGGGAGCTTAAGTTGTAGTCACTGATACCTCCCCAGAACATCGGCTTTGAGCTGCTGTTCCTAAGGCATGGCCCACCACAGATTTTAAGTCTTTGGTGTGGTCACTTCCCGGTTTTCCCAGACCAACCCAACAATAACATGTCTACTCTGAGTAATACAATTAAGTGATTCTTGGAGACAGGATAAATAGGTGGCCATAAAGTTGAAAGCAATGGAACAGTACAAATCCATTTATAGGAGTATGCTTTCCAGGTCACCCTGCATGCACAGAGGAAATAGTTACTTCTGATCTGCACTACAATTCTTCCACATGGCTTCATACAACCAATAAAAATTTTACAACACTTGAATGAGGATTTCAGTGCATTTGGGCAGGTAAACACCTGAAGATGGCCCTGTTCTCAATTATCCTACAGATGCTGATTGAGTGTCTATGAGGTGTTAGACCCAGCTCTGTGCAACAGGCAAGCAGGAGTTTGGAGGTCTTGGAGCTCCCAGAGTCTTCCCCAGCTGGAAGACCAAGTCAATCTTAGGCCTAAATCCTGCTTTGCTTTAGCACAAACTCAACCCCAGCACAAAAGCAGGCAGCTGGTGTGCACGCAATGTGTAGCATGTACAAGCACGCTACCTTCAATGTTAAATGTGATTGAGGACAGTGGCTGCCAGCTCTTCGCTCCTTCCTCCTCCTCCTCTTGTCTTTTCAAACACCTCCCTTTTTGGGTCATTTTTTATTAACCCACGTGTATTGACTACTGTGTGCTGGTCACTTTGCCACAAAGCTCATCACTTAATTTGTCCCTTTTCTCTGGAATCTCTTTCATTCTTCAAGAATTCAGTCGCCAACCTTGGATGCAATGCTTCAACAGGTCACTGCTAGAAAAGCTTAAGATGGTTTTAGTTCAGGGACAGCAAACTGATACTCCAGCAATTGACTTAAAAAAAATCAGTTCTCAACTTTGATAAATTGGGTCTCTTCATAACCTGGATTTTCAGCTTTTCTTGAAAATTTACACCTGGCATCACTGGGTCTGCATTCCAGCAACAGATCATCCAGAGCTAGAGCACACACCCTCCAGGACTTGGACTAGTGAAAGCTTCTCTTATACATGGGAAAGCTGAGATCCAAAAGGGGATATTGCCACACAGCTAATTAGTAACAGGATGATCAGCCAGTCTCCCTAATTTCCCTTCTCCTTGTTAACTAGAAAACAAACAGGCTGAGGTGGCAAAGCACCACTTCGTCTGATTGTATATCCAAGGAGTTCTACCAAAATCTGAGAATCTCTGTGCTTTTGCAGCTGTGAATTTCTTGCAGTAACACCTCACCTATCAAGGAAAAGAGAAACTAGTATTGACTGCTTTGTATTGACTGAAGTTATGGACTGAACACCATATGTGAGGGCAGGAGACGACTGGAGGGGTGAAGATCCAGTCCGACACCTGAGGCTCTTCCACCCTGCAGCACAGTTTGGGTTCAACATCTGCTGTTCATAATGATTAGCCCAAAGCACCAAGAACAGTTTATTCTGTTTAGCACAGGCAGGGATAGAAAGACCTGTGAAAATGGAGAGCCATCACAGGAAAAGACAAGAAACCACCTCAACCCGATGCTCAAGGAACTAAATAACTTATGGAATATCCTTATAACCAAATACTAGGCAGCCATCAGCAAGAATGAGGTAGAATTACATGTACTGACATAGGATATAATCTCAAGAAGACTAGATGAGAAGGTGCAGAACAGCATGCTACCATTAATGTTACAGGGCGTGGGGACAGTATGTATGTTTGTATGTAGGCAGGTAGGCATATATGCATAGACACATACATACACACACCCTTCCACACACAGACTATTATCCGTCAGAGGATATGCAAAAAACTGGTTAACAAGGATTGGAGGACAGAGGGTCAAGAGTGAAAGGGAGAATCACTTTGTACACTATCTTTTATGGCTTGTAAATTGGTTTTCTTAACCGTATGCATACTACCTATTTCTAAAACATTTTTTTTTTTACAAGAAAAATGAGTGGGGGCAAAACTCACAGAATTTTAGAATTAAACTCATAGAGTATAGAATTACTCTAATCTCATCTCAGAAATCTACATTACCAATTCGGCTAAGGGCTGGCAGAATCTAGTTATCAGGAAAACTCTGCTACTACTCAGGTCTCCTGAGCAGAATCCTGCAGATACTAACTGTATTCCTCCTGCTCTAGTCCTCAACCAGCGATGTGTCAATCTGCCAAAAGGAAAGACAACAATTTCATGTCCGATGTGTAAGGGGGAGAGGGCTGCAGCTGCACTTCTCACACGGCCCCCCCCCACCCCTTCGAGAAGCAGAGGATCCACTCCCGCCCCGAGCCATTTGGCACGTTTAAGGGGCCATTTTCACAGTAACTTGCGAGGCAATTAAGCACTTGTGGAAAGCAGATTTGCTGGGGAGGAGTTCTGAACCAGCCCCAGGGCATGGACTGGCATTATCTCATAGCAGTTCTCCCACACCAAAAAAAGTACTTTGTCTTCAACCTCACTGTACAGAGCAGATGATTTTTTCAATCTACAAACTTTAATTGTATGTCACTGAATTACTGACAGCACGTTAACAGTTTTTTTTGAAAAATTTCTTAACAGAACATCAGAGTATTGCAACACTTTATTAAGAGTATTGGCTTTGAATTAGTAGCTGAAGTAACAATTGCATGAAGCCAGATCAGGTGTACTGCATAATACTCATACTTGATTTATTGACATTACTTAGCAATTTATTGGACAAAGGTCAAACTTTTTGTTTTTTATTAAGCACATTCCACAGTACAAAGCTGTCGTGAATAATATCTGTACAATTTAACAGTTTCAATAGCTGTTCAGACACAAATTTATTTCAAACAGTTATTGGCAAACATAATTAATTACAAGTTAGAATTAGACTATCCCAGTGCTTTAAAACATTAATATAGCAGTAATTTACAGTTTCTCAATTATGGTTAGCAAAATAAAGTCCAGAGTACAGCTGGGAATTACTACTATAATCCCAGAAAGTCAGAATTCCTCGGGTGCCAAAGTCCCCTGCTATAATTTAGTAGGCACAATTCAAAGGTTGTGTGCATATTCAAAGGCCATGATCTCCCAAGGAACCAGAATTTCTATATTAAACATGCAAAAACAACCACGGAAAGTCCATTCGTTCAGAAGAATTGCCTCCTCCCCTGCCCCTCCCTGCCCTGCCCCCTGGGCTCTCCTAACCAATCTGATATTAAAGCTGTAAGGTAAGAGTGGTCAAAGTTAAGTCACTTTCACAACCGCTGTCAGGGTTACAACATCCACCCGCTGAACGGAGATTTCTTTTTTTTAACACTTTGAGACTCAACTTTTCAAGAACAGAAATTAATTTACTAACATGTAGGAGGGAAGGATGTATTTTTTAAAAAGGATAAAGGAAAACAAAAAAGCAAACCAACCCAATAAACAACCACAGACACACACATTGATTCCCACACCATTCTCAATGTAAAGGACAAAGCAAGAGCCCAGGCACCTTCCCCTCAGTGGGAGAGTGTGCTTCCACGGGAAGAGGTTTAGTTACAGGAAGTTCTCATTGGTCCTTTAAAATGTTAGCAACATTCCTTGATCTTTGGAAACAATGGCAAGGGGCAAATCAAAACCTAATATTGAACAAGGGAAAAGGAGTGCCAACCAGATGCCAAAGTCCTTTCCATGCACGTCAGCATGATGGTACCATTCACACCTTCGGGCTGCGGAGCGCTCGGGAGCCAGGAGAGCTTGCCGGGGCCACGGCAGCAGGCGACACTAGAGATGACAGGGATGGGATCATGAGCCTGAGGCTTCACACCACCTGGGAGGCCCCTTCCACTCAAGACAGGCCCCTGAACCAGCCTGACCTGGGTCCCGGGCTCCAACACACAAGTGGGCCCTGCTACCACCTGACAAGGGCAGGACGCACGAACGCCAGAGCCGGGAGAGCCAGTCAGCGGGGCCTTCTCGCTCTTCCCTTCCCAGGGTTACTAACACACAGAGTGTGACCTGTGACGGTGAAGTCAAATGAATGCTATGGGAAGTGACCACAAGTACTTAGGAGTACTGATGAGGAAAAGAACAACAAAAGTATTTAAGGTACCTCTCTATTGTATATACTGCACAACGAATAAAACATTTTGTGTTAAACTTTAGAAATTACATCTTAAAACAAGATTCCCATTAAAACACACACACACCACACGCACAATGACAATGACAATGACAAAATAAGAACACCATATGAATACTGCAGGAAGGGTTCTAGGTAATCCACATCAACCCTGGTAGCGGGTTCTTGAGCCCAGGCCACGGCTAA
Source organism: Balaenoptera acutorostrata (assembly GCF_949987535.1). NCBI lineage: Eukaryota > Metazoa > Chordata > Mammalia > Artiodactyla > Balaenopteridae > Balaenoptera > Balaenoptera acutorostrata. The sequence goes on from NC_080065.1 coordinate 157,413,695, forward strand.
GGGTGAACACACTCTGCATTAGTGTCTCAGGCACGGGGGCCCTGACTCGAGCAACCTTGAGGTTAAACTGTTATGTACATTATATCTACATGCGGATACAGTATTTTAAATTAGGAGGCAAGCACACATGTAAAGGTGTTACTCTACTAAATATCAGGAGATGGTTGCGGGTACAGAGAACAGTTAATAAAAGAAAAGAGCTATATTACCTGTTGGGAGATAATATAACCTGGCTTACAGTTCTTTAAATTAAAAGAAATTGGTACAGAAAGGAAGTATAATCCAAAAAATATTACTAAAACAATCCAGAGAAATGTTTCCATTGTCCAACATGTTCCTAATACAAGTCACAATTCATAATGACTTGGACGGTCAAAAGGAGAATGCTAACTTCTGAAAAGGAAAGCCCTGGACATTCTGGGTAGGTGTTTGGCACCCAAAATTTCACCGAAGAATGCTGTTTCTTAGTATCAGACCAAAGTGCAAAGCAATATAAATTAGAGGCCAAGTCTTCTCTTGACGGTCGATTTACTTCTGTAAAACAGACTGTACGTTCCTTTTATATGAACAATTTACATTTGAAGCGATAGATTTCTTTTCACTGGTGGGGGGAGGAAATGGGCTTCTGCACTACTGAAAGTCGGTGAAGCTAAGGTATCCTTCTCAAAGTAGAGGCCGGAATCGGAGGTGAGAAACGTCGGTACTTGAAGAGTTAGGCTGCTTTGCATCTACCCAGCGTCTAGAACCAATTCCAGCTTCATAACTCAGCTGTGAAGAACTCCCTTAGGCATTTGGTAGCCATGTAGCCAGTAGTTCAAGACTAGGAAACCCTGAAAAAACAAAAAAACAAAGGGAGTATGGATGGATATTCTGGTTAGACATGGAGATATACACCACAGCCCATCCACATCCACACAGGCATGTATGTACTTGCGCACACGTAACACTGATTTTTAAATAATCAGCATCAAAATAGAAGCTGCAAGTTGTTTTGCGCATACTACATACCAGGTATCAGGTTTATTTCAACCTCTCAAGAACTTTATGAGGTAGAAACTATTATACCTACTTTACAAATAAGAGAACTGAGGCTCAGAAACATTATTTGGTTTAAAGCATTAGCCATTATATCCTGGGATAAACCATAATGGAAAAGAATATAAAAAAGAATGTATTTATGTGTGTATTACTGAGTCAGTTTGCTGTACAGCAGAAATTAACACAACATTGTAAATCAACTATGCTTCCAGAAAAAAAAAAAAAGCAAGCATTAGCCGTTAAGTGACAGAGAGGGGATTCTAAGAGATGACTGACCCTATTACCTATCATCTTTCATGCTGCTGCTAAAAGTTATGCATGTAACAAAATATGCTTAATGTTAGATTTTATATTTAGCATAATCTTAAATTTACGCCATCCAGAGGCCACCAGGACCTCTCTCATGACCAACCAAGAGTCTTCATCTATCACTGTGAAACAAAAATACATAAAATCTAGGAAACAGAGTACACCTTCTAAACAGAATGCCAACAGTCAGAAATTACTTCTTTTTGAAATAAATCATTTATAAAAGGACAACACAATGTAGAGGGGAAGACAACTGAATGTTCTATATTTTTTTGACCATGACCTTGAGTCAGGAACACATTTTAATCACAATCTCTACATTCATCCGTGTATGTAGATACACACACAAACCCCTACGCAGAACATTCAGGAAACAACACTAATCTTTACTATGGACAATGCAGGCTGACATTTTATATTCTAAATTTCACTCAAAGTCAAAATCCATTAAAATGATTTCACAACCACTAATAAGTTACAACCCTTTCCAAACACTGCACTAAACCTTGGCCTGGAAGATCTAAGTCACCTTTAGGTCTAAAATTCTATGGCCAAAAAGAGAGAGAAAAAGAAAGGGGGCGTGGGGGTGGTTGTTTGGTTTTGTTTTGCTTTTAAAGCTTGTATATATTTTTTTAAAGGCAATTTTCCTAAAAGGTTGTTAATTTTCACAAAATCCTAATTTCACAAGAATCCTAATAAGCTTCCAAACGAATGCAAGACAGATTCACAATTTCATCTGCCACTGTTTTCCCATGAAGGATATGTAAGAGTACTTGAATTATTTTAAAAATATTAACACCCAGAGATAAGAAGTCAGCACTCTCAAATGCTGCTGGTGGGAATGTCAACTGATGTAACTCTTCTGGAGGGTAACACAACTCTTAAGTATCAAACCTCTTTAAACATCATACCTTTCAACCTAGACACTGCAGACATTTCTAGAATTCTATCCAAAGGTAATAAAAGATTGGGCAAAGATTAAGCTGAAAGAATCATGGCAATGTGTTTTATAATATGGGGGGGGGATATAAATATATAACAGGTGCATATCCAAACAATCAAATATGATTTTGCTATTAGGAACGATAATTTAGACAAATAGTGACATTACTGACAGGCAACAATTTCACAATAAAGAAAAAAAAAAAAGCACGGTTATCAACCATAATTTTTAAAAGCCTGAAAGGCTACATACAAAGGAGTTAATAATGGTGAACCAAGAAGAGGAGTTATCTACCTTTTACTAATTTCCTAATAGTGCTCTTATATTGTCTCATAATAAAAAAGAGAGCTACTGTATACATAGCTCTTGGGAGTTAGTAATTTTTAAAAAAAATGACTCAGCAAAAAACTCTATTGCTAAATTTCTCGACATAGAAATACTCTTACCTTATATTTTAGGGGTAAATATTTTACTGCAAGGTTAAATCATCATTAGGGTAGTGTTTCTTATTATGCATAAATTTTACAGCATCACATGGTAATAATTTTTTTCATGTTACAATAAATGAAAAGAATTTGGAAAAGAGCAATAAAATCTATAAAGTTGACTGCCAAGGTTGTCAAAAGTAATTCACTTTGAAGAGACAAACACATTTGAGGTTTCATTGCTTGTGCTGCTTAAAAAGCAGATAAGATTTTTCCACTGATTTATAATTGTGGATCATAACAAGGCAGTTGTTCTTAGGTTCCCAAAAAGGGGGCGAGAGGAGGGCCTGGAAGAAGTAACACTACAGTTTCCTTTCCACCACAGCCAATGAGAGAAACGGCATTGGCGATCATTTCATCTCTCAATCAAAGGAATCTAATTTCACGGCATTTTAAAGTAGTATATAAAAGTTGTCCAATTTGTGAAAGTTTACTATGTTCTATAATTCATCTATCAAATTCGCCAGAGGGGGAGAAAACATACTACAGATGTCTTAGATTTTATCATGTGCTTCTTTAGCAGAGTGGAAAGACACAAACACATATCAAAACTACAAAAGAGGTATACTTAAGTTGTTGTATGATATACCTACTCCCCTGACCTTATCCATTCCAGAAGCTCAGCCACAATTGTAGTTGTCTGTGTTCTATTTTATCTATTTCTCTTATGTGGGAAAATAGAAGCAGAAGCATTGGGATATAGTCAAAGCAATGCAGAGAGAGAAATGTATAGCCTAGAAAATAAAAAATTAAGAACAGAATAAACTTAACAAAAGATGTGCAAGATTTCTACACTAAAAACTGCAAAACACTGCTGAAGAGAAACTGAAGAAGACCTAAATAATAAAGAGATATACTGGGTTTATGGATTAGAAGACTCATCAACATTTGTTAAAGATAGAAATTCTCCCCAAAATGACCTTTAGATTCAATGCAGTCCTGATCATAATCCCATAATCTTCATAGAATTTGACAATTTCATTCAAAAATGAGTATGAAAACCAAAAGGACCCAGAAGAGTCAAAACAATTTTTTTAAAGTTGACTTATTACACAGTGTGGTATTGGTAAAAGGATAGCCATAGATCACAGAACAGAATAGAGGCCAGAAAAAGAACTACAAACAAGTGGTCAATTGAGTTTTTGACAGAGTGCTATAACAATTCGATGGGAAGAGGACAGTCTTTTAACCCAAAAGAGCTGGAACAACTAGAAGGCTGTATAAAAAACACACACACACAAATATTAATTCTAAATGGATCAAAGACCTAAATGTAAAAGCTAAGCATGCAGAACTCTTACAATGATGCTGGTCCAAACACGGTAGTCACTAGCTACATGTAGCTATTTATTTTTTTATTTTTTATTTAAAAAAATTTTTGGCTGTGTTGGGTCTCCATTGCTGCACGTGGGCTCCCTCCAGCTGCAGTGAGCGGGGACCCCTCACTACGGTGGCCTCTCCCGCTGCGGAGCACAGGCTCCAGGTGCACAGGGTTCAGTAGTTGTAGTACGCAGGCCCGGCAGCCGCAGCTCGCGGGCTCCAGAGCTCTCAAGCCCAGCAGCTGTGGCGCACAGGCCCAGTTGCTCCGCAGCACGTGGGACCTTCCCGGACCAGGGCTCGAACCCACGTCCCCTGCTCTGGCCAGCAGATTCCCAACCACTGCACCACCAGGGAAGCCCGCTACATGTAGCTATTTAAATTTAAGTTTAAATGAAGTATAATTAAATACAATTAAAAATCCAATTCAATTCAATTCAAATATAATTAAAACTTCAGTTCCTAAATCAAACCGGACACATTTCATGAGCTTAAAAGCCACATATGGCTCGTGACTACCAAAGTGGACAGTGCAGGGACTTCCCTGGTGGCACAGTGGTTAAGAATACACCTGCCAATGCAGGGGACACAGGTTCGAGCCCTGGTCCAGGAAGATCCCACATGCCGCGGAGCAACTAAGCCCGTGTGCCACAACTACTGAAGCCCGCGTGTCACAACTACTGAAGCCCGCGTGCCTAGAGCCTGTTCTCCACAACGAGAGAAGCCACCACAGTGAGAAGCCCGCGCACCGCAGTGAAGAGCAACCCTGGCTCACCGCAACTAGAGAAAGCTCACATGCAGCAACGAAGACCCAACACAGCCAAAAATAAATTAATTAAATTAATTTTTAAAAAACCCCCCACAAAGTGGACAGTGCAGCTGTAGAAAATGTAAACTAATCTAGTGAAAGGAAGCAGGTCAGTGTTTGCTAAGGCTGTGATGGGATCAGGCTCTGACTACAAAGAGGACACAAGAGAACTTCTGCGGGGGTGATAAAAATGTTCTTACCTGGAGTGTGGAGGAAGTTGCAGGGGTGTATACATTTGTAAAAACTTGTCACAAAACAGTATACTTTAAATGGGTACAATCTGTTTTACAAAAATCATACCTCAATAAAATTGATTCAAGACCAGCAATGGGGCTTAGCGAAGGTGAAGGGGGCAGGGCAGAGGGAGATGTGTACATCTAGGTACCTGTCTATATGTAAGGAATATATCTAGTACTTGACTATGCCACTTTAGACAAGTTATTCCAATTTCTTACTGAGCTATTATCTTTATGTTTGTGGAAGGCGTATGAATACACTGCAGTTTCACACATATTTATTTATGGGCAAATTCTTGTTGGCCCAGGAGAAAGAGCACAAAGATGTCATGTTGGCCCCGGGTGTCACTTGACCAACAAATGTCAACAAGCACTCATAATACGCTGTGCGCTCTGTTAGATACTGGGGCTCCAAAATAAAAGGAGCTCCACGCCTTGTAAGAGAGACAGGCATGTAAATCATTTCAATACCAAATAATAAATTAAGTCAGATGAAGTAAAGGAGTGGGGGTGTGGTGGTATCTACAAAACCCTAACAACACAAGCAAGGGGAGGGAGGTGGCAGAGGTCTGTACTACTTAAGTGTAATTAGGGAAATTAAACAGAATTCAGTCTGGTTGGAGCCCCAGATTTTTGGGAGGGAAGAATGCAAGGCTGGGGTGGGGGAGGGTAGAGAGGACAGAAGGTAAGAGCTAGATATTGAAATTTCTGTTAGCTAATCTTAGCTAAGCCTTGTTCCTGAAAACAACAGGAAGCTAGTGAAGAGGAGTATGGCAGAGGCAGGGCTAAGATGACCATAGTTGGTAGCAGGATGAAGGGTGGGCTGAAGAGGGAGAAGAAGAGACCAGGAAGGAGGAAATTTGGGTCCCTTCCTCCTTCCTTATGTATTTCTTTGGTTTGGGGCGAAGGGAGGTTGAGGCGGGGAAGAGCAATCACTCAAGAAATCCTTGCCGGGCTTCCCTGGTGGCTCAGTGGTTACGAATCAGCCTGCCAACGCAGGGGACGCGGGTTTGAGCCCTGGTCCGGGAGGATCCCACAGGCCGCAGAGCAACTAAGCCCGTGTGCCACAATTGCTGAGCCTGCGCTCTAGAGCCCGTAAGCCACAACTACTGAAGCCCGTGAGCCACAACTACTGAAGCCCGTGAGCCACAACTGAAGGCTGTGGGCCTAGAGCCTGTGCTCCGCAACAAGAGAAGCCACCGTAATGAGAAGCCCGTGCACCGCAACGAAGAGTAGCCCCCGCTCGCCACAACCAGAGAAAGCCCGCACGCAGCAACGAAGATCAAATGCAGCGCCACCACCCCCTGCCAAAGAAAAGAGATCCTGGCCTTCTTCCTCTGTAATTTCCTATAATTCAATAAACATAAAAATTCTGCCATGTGAATTTCTCAACTGACTTGTGAAGAATCTATCCAGAGAGAAAGCAGCAAGGGAGATGGCCACTGACACAAGAGCCAGTATGAACACACTTGAGACCAGGAACAGCAACTATTTATGTGGCTTACAGGTCACTACTGTGGCTCAGCTCCTATAGCCAGGAAGGCACAGCCAAGCCATCGAGGCACTTAGTCCTTCTGGGTCCACGTGGGGTCCCATCATCCTTCCAAAGGCAGTACACAAGCCAGTCACTACGGATCAAACTGAGTTGGCATGAAGAAACAATGCATTTGCCATTCCTGATGCAGATCCTTGGTTTATCACTAATAGATGGAACAGGGGCAAGACCAGAGGTCCGCATGCTTCTTCTTAAAGGGCCAGACTGTACATATTTTAGGCCACACAGTCTCTTTTGCAACTACTTAGCTCTGCCACTGAAGCACGAAAACAGCCACAGACAATACATAAACAGATGAACTGTGGCTGTGTTCCAATAAAACTATTTATGGGCACTGGAATTTGAATTTTATACAATTTTCACATGTTCTAAAATAATATTCTTCTTTTAATTGTTTCAAAGTATTTAAAAGTGTAAAAAACTATTCTTACATTGCTATGGTAAGGATAAAAAAAATTAGGCAGTGGGTCAAATTTGGCCTCCAGCTGTAGTCTGCCGACCCTGAATAAGACAAACTTCCTGGAGCAGAAATAAGGAGTATCTGAAAAGATGTCAACTTAGTGATCTAGAAACCAGTGATTCCCTATCTTTTCACCCAAAAAAAGTCACGATTCTACACATGGACTTTCTTTACATTTTTAATATTCAATGAACAGGAAAATATACAATGACAAAAAGCTACTAAGCATTAAGTAATGTTTTTACATAAATATGAATTTTATTAACAGTCTTTACATACATATATACATGATAGTACAAATATGCACAAATATTATTTATTCAATCTACAAAGTTTAATGTGCACAGAATTCACAGGCCCCCTCGCAATATTCTCAAGAGTTGGGAATACTGCTCCAGATGAACATGGTAATCAGTTCCAAGGACACTGCCAAGTAAGGCTTCTCATCCTCTAGCTGGACACCCTTAGTAATCAAAACATGCCATCATCAGTGTTATTATGGCCCTAAGTCTTCCTGTAACCGGAGCAAAGGACTTGGCTTCCAGGGTACCTGTTGTGTCTAATGGATGAAGAACGAGTTTTAGGGGCTCTCTCAGCAAACACCCTTCTTTGATTCCTACCCTAGGGAATGGTGGTGGTGGGTGGATTGTAATGGGGGGGGGGGCGGGGAGGGGAGGTCGTTTTAAGTGTTTGCCTGATGGTGATTTTTTAAAAAATAAAAGACAGAACTGAAAGACAGGAAAGATAGAGAAAAAGGAGATCCCTGCACCGCAAAACAGAATTTGGAGGACTTTACTGGTACTAAATTGGTATGACCTGGGAAAAGTTTTAAAAAACAGGAACCATGGTGTCTACCAATATGAAAACCCACAATAAGCAGGATTCCGATTTATATCTTATTTTGATGTGACCATAAAGATCAAGCCTTATGCTAGAACTCTGCAAAGTTGATGCATCTAATGTTCCTATTACTGAGAAAGGAACCCAAATCATAAAATTTCCCCAAAGGGAAGGTGAATTCAATCAGCAAAATTAAAAGTGGGGGCAGTACTCACCTGAAACAGGTAAAGTGCAGACTGTTATCTGGAGATGTAAGTGTATGTTCTGGAGGGAGAACGGGTCTCATTCTGGGCACTGGGAGGCACATTTAAGAAATCCCAAATCAAAATTGTGTCATCATGGGAGCTGCTGATGATCTGAAATTCATCAAACTGTAGCCGAAACACACGTCCAGAATGTTCCTGTGAAACATAACAGCTTGATGCATAAAACGAAATCTTTACAATCCCTCCTATCTCACTACCAGGGAGCTGGCACAGGCTGAAAATACAGCTCCTTACCCAGGATTCCTAAATAAGTTTCCAGAGCTTTATTGAGCTTTGTCCTTCACCCTAGGAATACAGATTCTGCCTTCCCTTCTAGGCTTTTTCTTTAATTTAACTTTGTATCCTAGATCCTGGCCCATTAATATGTCAAAGAAGAAAAACTATGTGATCCGTCTTACAAAGGGTCTTAAGAAGGTAAGCAACAATATTTAATACCCATTCTTGATACACTGTAAAAACTAGGACCAGAAGAATAGTTTTTAACACCACCAAGCATATCTATCTCCAACCACAGCTAACATCAAAATTAATGGTGAAATACCAGAAGTCTTCCTATTAAAATCAAGAAGAAAACAAGAATGGCCCTGACTCAAGTTCTGCATGTTCTAGTCAATGAAAGGAGAGCAAAAATAGAAATAGAAGGTAAAACTACTGAAAATAAGAAAACTCTATCAATATTTTCAAACAACTGTCTCCTCAAAAATACAACAAAAGTAAACAGACTGTTAGAAATAATGAGCTTGGTAAAGTTGCTAAAACAAGATTAATATATAAAAATAAAGTATTCCTAAAAAAAAAAAAATAAAGTATTCCTATATGCCAAGCAATAATCCGTAGAATACAGATTGAGGGGAAAGTCCACCATAATAGTATAAAAATGTGCTGAGTTATAAAACACAACACAACTACAGATACCCATATTAGGAAATCTCCCAAACTTGCAGACAGGAAATACTTTATGTTCTAGGAGGAAACCAGTCCACCTACAAATGAGGAAGTCTGCTTTCATATTTTAAGTTGTGTTAATACTCTTTATAAAAGAGCTCACAGAAATATGAATGTCAAATATTCTCTGATTTTGACTAAACAAAATTAACAGAACAGCGCATTTCTCAGAAGGCACGCTGTGAGGTACAGAAGCTTTCCAGTGATAGGCTCAGGGAGGTCTATCTGCAGGTGGCCAACCGCCAGCACAGGGAAGCACTTCCCTTTCAACAGATCACATACCACCAATGTGCGCAGACACAACGTGCTTGCTGGGGCTCGGGGGTCGAGAGCAGCCTGCAAGTCCCAAACTTTGATTTTCCTAGAAAGGAAAATGAAATCACAATTAGTGGAAAAGTCAACATTTTATATATTGTCAAGCATTTCCTCGACAGAAAGGAGTGCATTCGAACTGCCTATTTTAAAAGCTAATGGGGAACCTGCTGATGTTTTGACAAGGTATTTAAACCAATTACACTTGATTTGGAAAAAATAAGGACCTACACATTCTCAGAATTGCTGAAATTGTGAAGAAATATTATTTGAAGGGAGACAAGAAAACAACTTCACATTATCTAAATTCAATTCCTGACTTGATAATCTATGTCACCAAATTCATTAATCAGGGGGCTCTCTAGGGCTGAGTAGGTGCCGCTGACAGAAGCTAGGGCTCTCTGTGAAATTCCAAGGATACCTTTCTCCAAACTAAGCAAATGCTCAAAGTTAATAATAGGAGTATGAACAGACCAACTAACCCGTCTGTGAAGTATATATAAGGTCATCTTGAAAGGTTTACGGTTGCCATTTGCTCATTTTAAAAGTCATGAGGCTTTTTAAAGAGGATGTGTTCAATTCACCAAAAGGGGAAAAGAAATTTATCATTGAACTCACCAAAAAAAAAAAAAAAGCCTGGTTTAATTTAGCACTGGGACAAGGAACTGAATTCCTGCAAAGCCTAAGCTACTCCCTGAGTTTACAATAATGGTTAAAAGCATAAGATTATTAATTCATCCTTCTGCGTCTGAGTGTCCCCACTTGATCAAGTGGTATAATAATACCTGCCATCCACCATTACATAGGAAATACCTAGCATGGGACCTAGCACATACACAGCTGCTTAATATGCAGTACTTATTTTTCCTCTTCATATAGTTATGGCTGTGCATTTGAAAATTTGAAACACGTACCCATCATAGGCCCCACTGACAATCCTCTTGTTATCAAACCGGATGCATCGGACCAATTCTTCATGTCCCTCTAGGACTCTTAAACAGGCGCCACATTCAATATCCCACAGCCTTGAATGAAAAACAGATTTCTGTGAATCAACTTCCTACGCATGATTCAAACTATCCATACGTGATCTTCTCTACCCTGGGAATCTTTACTTCTATCTCACTCCCAGTTCACATTATACACATGTGAAGATATGTGTGTACATTTGTACCATTCATGTGTTTTTTAAGAACTAACTTGGGAGAAAGGCTTACTTTTCGTTTTATTTCCTTTTACATAGTTTGAAACTTTTAAAAATCACATGCATGTTGTTATTATTTAAATAATACCAACAAAGAAATTTCAATTACATTTAGTTTGTAGGCATGCTCTTGATGTCTGAGTTGATGAAACCAAGTAGCCAAATGGTCTAGGAAGAATTTTTGGGGGGAGACAGGGATTGCAGGCCGTAAAGAAGAAAAAGGATGTAGGTGTGGGGAAGATAATAAATACAGCCCAGGGGGTTAGGCTTCCACCACCAAGGTTAGAACCGGTGGACCAGCACAATGGTCTCCCTCTCCTGATGAGGCTGAGGGATTCCGCTTCCTAGATACAGACTGCATCCTAGGGCTGTCTAGGTTTACAAGGTCAGAGTGGGAGCCTCTCATTAGGCATATGCAGTGTCTTAGAAATATAAACCCAGTGACTACCATCCAGCCTTCTTCTCTGTATATGATTTATGTAACAATTCTGGAAATAGAGTTTTTCTTTTATTATCACTGATTTAACTACATTATTTGCAAAAAGAAACCACAGCAAACTAACATGTACAAAACAAAGTTAGCAAATTAATTCTATAATGACATTTTCTTAGCCTCCCCACTAGTACCTATCATACATCCAATGAATAGTCTACCCTCAGCAAATGCTCTCATCAGTGTCAGTGATGATGGCTTCTCTAATCTACTGTGAAGAGAACACTGCCACTATAACCAAAGTGGTTCCCTTCCATAAACTATTCAGCAGTACACATTATTATTTTGTAGAAGCTCAGAGATTCCAATGAGGAAGTTAAGAATTGTTTATTGCTGAAATATTAAGTAATACCAAGCATAAAGAATGCAACAGAACCAAGATTCAAGTTCTCAACTGACTTTTATGATACCTTAAAACTTAAAATGATAAAGAAAACTTCTGGCAGTTTAAGCTACATTGTGTTTGCTTTCTTTCTTTCTTTTTCTAAAAAAATAATCTTGAACCCAATTCTTATTTTGCCCAAACAGGCAATTTGATTATAAAAAAGCTACTAGAATATGTTGGGACAGTTGGAAAAATGACTTGGGGTAATTAAACAGATATTTAAGGGAAGTTCTTAATAAGATAAAAAGTGTTTAAAGATATTCATATTTATTAGAAAGCAAGGACAATGAGTGTTGGGAAGAAAAAAAGGGAGATAAGATAAATGACCAAACAGGAACTGATGACAGTGTTGGGAGAGAGAAATAAAGTACACTCCCCTCTGTTAGGGAGAGAGGCAGGAGCTCACCGGTAAGGGAAAGGAGAGCATCAGGCCGGAGCATCCTCTGTTCTGAGGCACTAGGGTAGTATTAAGTGATCTTGGGTGGAGTTGAGGTTATAAAACCTTGTGCACTGGGGGAATCTTGGAAGAATACCCAGGGCATACTCAATTTACCCACTTTAGTGTGCAGAACCAGAGAGATAAATAAAAGTTACCTAAAGTTTTCTTATCTGAAGCAGCCCCCAAAACTGAGTCTTTTGAGCAATCAGGACTGGAGATAAGTCAACACTATGGCAACAATGAGCCCACTCTGTCAGCACACCAACTTCTACCCACCTTATGGTATTATCCGATGATCCACTAACAACCAGCCGATCCCTGTACTGGAGACAGGCAATGCCTCGCTTGTGCCCATTCAGAGTACGAACAAATTCACAGGTGCTCGTGCTCCAGACCTGTACAACAAATTAGCAATACGTTTAAGAATAAATGCAGAAAAGCCCTTGCACAATATACCTTTAAAAAAAAAATCAGAACTTCTAAGAATGACCACAATACTTGATTATGAAATACGCTGGGGAGGTTGGGGAACAGATTGGACAGCATAACATTTCCTTAGCTGCTGAGTGATAAAACTGGAATGAAATACAGAGGGAAATTGTGAAGTCTCCAAACCTTGAGATCTTCACAAAGAGAACATCTCCTGGATGGTTCAGACATTCATTTGCCTAGAGGGAAGGGTCTGGGCCAGATTTTATGTTTTTATGCCAGGTGACACGTCAAACCCAATGTAACTGACGTGAAAGGGCTTCACCTTTTGCATCCTCTTCTTTTCCAGCAGAGTTTCTCGAACAGCTCCATTTGTTTTGACACATCACTCCTAATATTATGTATGTGGAATAAATAACCTCTCTTTTGTGAAGCTGTCTGCAAGACTTAGATGTCCATAGACACACTTAATACCAGCCAAATAAGGAGACACAAAGCAACCAACGTGCCCTGAATCATTTCATTAGCTGCATTTGTAGTTGAATGGGACAACCAGATATCCAGAGGCAAAAGGATGAAGTTGGATCCCTGTGTCACACTGTATACAAAAATGTAATTCAACATGGATCAATGATCTAAAAGTAGGAGCTGAAACTGTAACTCTCAGAAGAAAACATAAGAGTAAATCTTTGTGACCTTGTATTAGGCAACTGTTTCTTAGATATGATAATAAAAGCACAAGTAACAAAAAAAAAATTGATAAACTGGACTTCATCAAAGTTAAAATTATTTGTGTTTCAAAGGACACCATCAAGAAAGTGAAAAGACAACCACAGGAAGAAAATATTGCAAATCATTTACCTGATAAGGGACTTGCAACCAGAATATGTAAAGAACTTTTGCAACTAAATAATAAAGAGACAAATAATCTAAGTTTTGACAAGGGCAAAAGATTTAAGTAGATGTCTCTTCAAAGAAGTTATAAAAATGGCCAATAAGCACATGAACAGATGCTCAACATCATTGGTCATTAGGGAAATCGAAAGCAAAACTGCAGAGATACCACTAAATACCTACCAGGATGGCTATAATAAAAAAGACACACACACACACACACACACACTCTCTCTCTCTCTCAAGGGTTGGCAAGGATATGGAGAAATATCTGGGCTGATATTATGCAACATCTGTTTTGTACAAAGGCCCAAACCCTCTTGACTTCCAGGCACTGGTCTCGTACAAATTGGTGTGACTGAGTGGTGAGTGAGGTGCCAAAAATCCTAGTTTTTCAGCTTCCAGACTATCCAATCTAAAAGTCTGATGCTATCTAGTCTGTGATCTGTGGGGCTAGATACTAGAATGCTGGCCAGTACGGGTCATAAAAGGAAGGTTTCTGAGCCCATACACTGCTGGTGGGATTGTTAAATGGTGAAGCCATTTTGGAAAACAGTTTGGCAGTTCCTCAATATGTTCAACACAGAGTTACTATCCCAAGAGAATTAAAAGTATATGTCCATGCAAAATTTGTACACAAATATTTATGGCAGCGTTATTTATAACAGATAGAATGTGCAAACAATCAAAATGTCCATGAACTGACGAGTGGATAAACAAAATGTGGTGCATCCGCACATAGAATTTTTCTAGTCAACAGAAGGAATGAAGTACTGATTCATGCTACAAAGTACATGGATGAACCTTGAAAACACTACACTAAGTGAAAGAAGCCAGACACAAAAGGCCACATATATATGATAACATTTATCTGAAAAGTCTCAAATAGGCAAATCCATAGAAAGTAGATTAGTGATTGCCAGGGACTGGGGGGAGAGAATGGGGGTTGAACTGCTAATGGGTATGAGGTTTTTTCAGCGGGTGATGAAGATGTTCTGAAACTAGTGACAACCATACAACACTGTGAATATACGAAACCACTGAATGGTATGCTTTAAAATGATGAATCTTATGGTATGTGAATTATATCTCAATAAGGCTGTTATAAAAATATAAGGAAAGCTAAAATTTTAATAAGTTAACATGTACATTGGAACAAGCACTGCATTTACCATACCCGATGGATCACCCTAAACTACAAGTGCTTGTCACACGTCTGCCTCACACCACATGTTGAGCTCCGTGGAGGCAGGGACATGTCTTGTTCATCATCATATCTCTAGCATCTGGCCCAGGGTCTATGGCATGGCAGGCTCTCAAGATTAGGTGAATAAATCAAATCTCAACTCTGCCACTAACTAGCTAATGTGGTCTCCAGCACAGTCTTCTGTGCCACATCTGTAAAATGTGGCTCAACAGAGTGCTCGGAGGGTGGAGTGAGGCAGTAATGGGAAGCCTCTGGCACATGGTATATGTCCCATGGGTTAGTTCTCTTCCCCTTAAAAAGGTTATCAACAATGTCCTTTCATGAAATAGAGGACTGCTCTTGGTCTGGACCCCATGACCCTTTTCTACGACCTTGCTTATGACTTGAGAAGCATAAAGAATGAGCATGCCTTGAGGTCTCATAAGCACAAGTGGAGGAGAATAAAGATCTTGCCAGATGCGAGATTGGTATAAGCCACCTCTGCTTTCTCTATGCTCTAAAAGGGATGGGAACAAGCAGAGTTATGACTGCAGACACACTTACTTTGATGGTCCTGTCCCCAGAGGCAGACACTATGTACTTATCATCAAAGTCTACTACGTTGACAGCAGCACGGTGGCCAACCAGGACACGGCGTAAAGTGATATCAGTGGCAGAAGCCATGTCCCACACTGCGATGGAGCGGTCCTTGGAACAGGTCACCATCAGTCCATTGCTGAAGCGTAAGTGCAGTACAGCCTCGTTGTGGTGGATCAACGTGTTCAGAACTTCGCCCGTGTTCACATCCCAGACTCTAGAGAACAGAAAAGCACAATGCTTAATTATCGAGATAACCAGGAAAAGACTCCTGTGTCTGTGCTCTGGACCCATTTTTAGTAGTAGGCTGGGGAGGTGTGGACTTCACGTGTATCTGGTGACTGGGACCTGACATCATGCTTAAAAGGAGCCCCCAGAAGCAATTTTTCTATTTGTGAAGAAATGGTAAGATGGTTTCAAAAAAGAAGGCCAATTCTGACTCCTGCCCAGGTATTCAGGGATGGTGTTCGCAGGCTTGTGCTGATGGCAAAAAAAGATGCAAGGAAGTGGGCTTTGCAGTGAGTTTGAGATGACAGAGAGAAGATGGCTTGGTGGCTGGGTTCCAAGCTTAAGGTTCTTTTTGACCTCTGACAAGCTTTCGAGTCTATTATTTATCCACTGCAAACTGGAGACTGTAAGTCACGGTGTCTCATCAATCACCACACCCATCTATTTACCCAACCGCTTTATGGACAAAGCGCGTGTCTCCAATTGCTTCACCCTTGAGATACAGGCTTCTTAGGGGCAGCCCTTTCACGTCATAGCTTTTCTGTAACCCCAGTCTCCTAAGGGGACAAGTTCGTGCAGAGCAGACGAAGAGAGACTCAGGCTTCTAAGGCCGAGACATGACCTATGGTGGAAGCAGCAGCCTGGAAGCACTGAGTCAGGGAAAGGATACTAGGCATGCTGGTGACTATTTCAATCTCTTAGGTGTGCCTGTAAAGCAATCCTTTTCAAATCTCTGACTCACTCTAGAAGAGGCATTTCCTTTCCTCCCCATGCCATGCCTTCCTCAGGCTACCAGCAGTCCAGCTGAGGCTTTACTGTATTATCTCTAGGCTCTGGTGAACTCATCACTACAGCAAAATCCAAAGCCATCTGGTATGGAAAAACATCCTTGTCCCAGTGGTTTAGGAGTAGATCCCAATAATGTTTCCTTTCTACTCTCAATTCCCAACCAGCAGTCACTGCTTCCCTTCTACTGTAGAACACTGCCACTTCCATCTTCATCACTCTGCCCCTGGGGTGGCATCTGAAAACTAGTGTCTCTATTACTGGCAAAGCTACATAATATCAAGATAGTCTTCAGTGTTATAAATTCAAGGCTCGAAATTAACTAACTATGTGACTGAGTAAATTATTCGCCTCTCTGGCCTCCATTCCCCAATACTACATCTATAAAAAAGAAGATACTACTTACCTTAGAGAGGTTGATGTGAGAATTCAATAGAATAACATTATACAAAATATCGGGCACATTATTTGTGTCCCTCACAAAGTGCTGCAAATCTCTGCTTCTGATTCTTTTGGTATTTATAGGTTAGTGTCCACCACACTACTAGAACACCTGCTTCCTTCCTCTCTCCTCTAGAGCGTGGTCTCCCACGAGAAAGCTACCCTGATACCATTAGGTACTGTGCTTTTACAGGAAGGCATGTTGCCATCTCTAGAATGTATGGTAATGGGAATAGGACCTACTTAACAAAAGTTGGCTTTTCTGCCTACTTTGCGCAAATGTACCTACACCAAAAGTGGTTTTGAAATATAGCATACAAAAACATATACAGAGCATGTGTGTACTTTATCACAGAAGAGGAGGTGAATCTGTCTCCTTGTGGAAGGTATACAAGTTCAGGCCAGTGAAATCAAATCACTCACCTCACTGTAGAGTCAGAAGAGCCAGTCACAATGACACGTTCATCATACTGGAGACAAAGGACAGAGCCAGTGTGTCCTGTTAACACTTTCAAACATTCCAAGCTGGTTTTATCCCAAATCTATTGAGACAAAATCAAACACAAACAGTAATTTAGTATATCACATTCTGATAAATGTTTTTATCGTACCTTATTTTCTGAATCATAAAACAAAACAAAGCTGTGTTACAGTAAATAAGAGCAGTAAACATCAAACAGGTGGTAAATGACAAGAGGGGAAGAAGAGGCAATACTGAATAACTTCCAGAATAGATATACTACTTTGTTTACTTTGTCCCCATAACTACTGTGCCCATTATACTTAACAGCTTTATAAAGAGAATTTTTAAATAAACTCTGTGAAAAGAGTTGGCTCACCCTCTGGAAAACAATGTGACAGTATCTATTAAGAGCCTTTAAAAATGCATACCCCTTAACCCATTACATTTGTTTACGAAAGTTTAAAAATGAAAAATGTTCAGCATCTCAGAATAACTTCAAAGTAAATTATGAAGAGTTTTTAATGAGAAAACACACTGCTTTATTATAGTTACTTTTTTTAAAAAAATCAGAATAAAAGTCATCTCTATAGTGACATAAACATTATGTATATCTTAAAAAAAAAGATTAAAAGGAAGTAAAATGTTGATAGTTGGCTTTGTACTCTGAATGCCGTTTTTCTCCTCTCTTTTGATCTTTCCAGTGTTTTCCAAGTTTTCAATAATGTCCCAAAATAATGGGGGGATGGAAAGTGATTTTTTTCAAAGACTGTTTTGTTAAAAATAGAGTCTATGGAACTATTTCTTCCCTTGTAAAAATACTATCATAATTTGCAGTGTCCCTAACGTTTACTACAAATGGCCAAGATATTACAAGCACTACAGACAGTTAAGTGTCCTTCTATAATAGTAAGGCTTGCTTCTAATTTCTGACCTAGTAGAACCACAGCTATTTTGAAAGTGTGAGCTGATCAAGGACTGAAGCAGAATGAAGTACAGAAAGTTTCCAACCATTGGTCTAGATGAGCTCCCTAAAGCCTATTTCTGCTCCATTGTTCCGTGTCTTATAAATCAAGTGTAGGCCTAATTTAGGCATGGGTGTGCCTCTATTAAGAGAATTCTTTAGAAACATCCAGTGTAAGTGAAATGCAAGCCCATGGCCAGCCCATGCTTTGACAAGGTCATTATAAACCATTCTTACCTACTCCTTAAAGGAGAACTGCCAAAATTAAATAATAACACTCTTTCAAGAGCGTATTTGTGGCCACAGGTTAGGACTATCAATAAGTATTACATAAAAATAGAGTTCTGTGGTCAAATATGTTTTCAAAGTTGGAAAACTCTGGGTGTCTCTCCTGTATGTCTTCTCAGAGCCTTTATATGCTACTGTAACCTGTAAATTTCTAAGAAAGGGATACAGCATGCAGTGTTTTCTAAATTTCTTTGAAGGGAATTACTCTTCAAAGCAACATCCTTTGGATTCACATCCACAGAATACCTTTTGGGAAACACTATAATACATATAGGAAACCAACAAAACAGTTTCTTTATATTCTATAATTCAGTGATTTTTTTGCCCTAGTTATTGGAATTATTGAAATTCCACTATTTTATAAAACAAAAAACACACAAGCAAAAATACCTTTTAAGTCACCCAAAGTAAAACAATATAGAAAACCAGGCCAAAGGCAGAAAGCCCACTACAACCTATCTTCCCAGTTGATTGTAACTAAAAACTCTAGAAAAAATACAAAAACAACTAGCTGAGGACTCTGAAAACTGTGAGGGGAAGGGCAGCCAGGAGAAAGCAAGTATTATATTGAATACATTGTAGCAAGGGCTAAGAGTTTGGAGACAGGATCCACATGGGGTGAGTTTACCACTCTTTCTGTTTTCTGTTTTCTCATTTCCTTCTTTTGTGGTCTTGACCCAAAGGCAGGTCCAGATCAAGGAACTGCACAGTGAAACAGCAGCACAGGCAGCTACAATCTGAGAAACTAGTCTTTCTGGACAGAAAGGCTGAAAAAGGAATCTTTGGGGACCAAAGAATGTGCAAAAGACCCTATTTTCTTTTTCTCTTTTCTCAAACGGCTTTGATCCAAAGGACAAGCCCAGTCACGGAGATGTACTGCAGAGCAGTGGAACAGGTAACTAAAATTCTAAAAGAAACCCCATTTTTCTGGCCAAAGGAAAATGAAGAAAGGATCCTTGTGGGCTGTAGACACTTAGGGAAATCCAAAACAGGAAAGAGCTGGAAAAAAGAAAAAGGCTTCCTTAATTGTATATGAGAACCCACACAACACATGACTTGGGCTTGCTCTTAAGCAGTGCGTGCACAGGACAGACTAAACCAGCACACAAAGGCCGTAAAAAGCGCCCTGATATTTAAACTGAAGTCTCAGACTAAACTCTGAGTAGTGCAAGCCCAAGACAGACCCAAAGTAGCATGGCAAAAAGCAGAAAAGAGATTAGAACCAACCCCCCTAACTAGGTTGACCACCTGCTTAAAAAAATACTCACTCACACATATTCTCTAGAGGATTATTAACAGGATCCACAGACTTTACAATACAACATCCATAATGTACAAGATACAATCCAAAATTACTTGACATTCAAAAGCCAAGAAAAGTGATCATTCTCAGGGGAACAGACAATCAACACATGACAAGCTAGAGATTACCCAAATGTTGTCATGGTCAAAGACTTCAAAGCAGTTGTTGTAACTATACTCCATGAAGTAAAGATAAACACGCTTGATATGAATGAAAAGAGAGAAGTTCTCAGTAGAGAAATAAAAACTATAAAATATAATATCTGAAATCTTAAAATTCACTTAATGGGGGAAAATAGCAGAATACAGATGAAAAATTCAGTCAACTTGAAGACAGGCTAAGAGAGATTATCCAGAAAAGAGAGGGAAAAAAGACTGGAAAAAAGTAAGACAATATCAAAAGATCTAATATTTGTGTAATTAGAGTCTCAGAAGGAGAGGAGAAAGAAATTGGTGCAGAAACAAAATTGAATAAATAATGGCCAAAACTTCTGAAATTTGGTGAAAGACATAAATTTACAGATTCAAAAAGCTCAGTGAAAGAATTCTTAGATATGACATCAAAAGTATGAGGCATACACAACTACTGAGCCTGCGCGTCTGGAGCCTGTGCCCCGCAACGGGAGGGGCCGCGATAGTGAGAGGCCCGCGCACCGCGAGGAAGAGCGGTCCCCGCACCGCGATGAAGAGTGGCCCCCGCTTGCCGCAACTAGAGAAAGCCCTAGCACGAACCGAAGAACCAACACAGCCAAAAAAATAAATAATAAATAAATAAATTAAAAAAAAAAAAAAAAAAAAAAAAGTATGAGGCATAAAGGAAAACACTGGCAAACTAGACCAGACAAATGAAAATCTTCTGCTCTACTTAAGACATCATTGAGAAAGTGAAAAGACAAGTCACAGAATGGAAGAAAATATTTGCAAGACATATCTAAAAAAGGACTTGTATCCATAATATATAAAGAGCTCTCAAAACCCAATTAATATGAAAACAGAGTACCCATTTTAAAATTGTACAAAAGATCTGAATAGAAACTTCACCAATGAATATACAGATGGCAAATAAGCATGTGAAAAGATGCTCATTATCACTGATCACTGGAGAAACGTAACTTTAAACCAAAATGAGATATGTCTACATACCTATTCAAATGGCTAATATCCAAAAAAAAAGCCCTGAGACTACCAAGGGCTGACAAGGATGCAGAACAAAAGGAATTCTCATACATCGTTGATGGGACTGTAAAATGGTATAGCCACTTGAAAAAACAGCTTGGCCGTTTCTTCACAGGTAAAACGTACACTTACCATATGAGTTAGCAATCCCACTCCCA
Organism: Balaenoptera acutorostrata; assembly: GCF_949987535.1. NCBI lineage: Eukaryota > Metazoa > Chordata > Mammalia > Artiodactyla > Balaenopteridae > Balaenoptera > Balaenoptera acutorostrata. The sequence goes on from NC_080065.1 coordinate 157,434,639, forward strand.
GGTTTTTATCCAAGTGAACTGAAAACTTACATTCTCGCAAAAATGTGCATGCATATGTTTACAGTGTCTTTATTCATAATTGTGAAAAACTGTAAACACAAATGTCCTCCAATAGGTAAATGGATAAACACACTGTGGTGTAACCATAAAGCAGAATGCTACTCACCAATAAAAAGGAACTAACTATTGTTATGTGCAACAATGTAGAAGAATCTCAAATGCACAATGCTAAGCATAAAAAGCCAGACTCAAAAGGCTACATACTGTGTGAGTCCATTTACAGGACATTCTTGAAAAGGCAAAATTATAGGGACAGAAAAAAAGATCAGTGGTTGTCAGGACCCGGGGGGGGGGGGGAAATGGGTAAACGCAAAGCAGCAGGACAAAGGAATCTGGCGGATGACGGAACTATTCTGGATCTTGATAATAATTGTTATGGTTGCACAATTCTTTGTGCTTGTCAAAACTCACGGAACTTTACACCAAAAAGAGTGCATGTAAATTATAACTAAAAGTAAAATTATCCCACAATGTTTTCTTAAATATGAGAAAATAAGCTACAAACAATGTGAAACAAAATCTATTAGAGCCATTAAACATTAAACACAGAGAAATGATCCAGTTTATCTACTATTGAAAAGTAAATAAAAACAATATAAATTGCTCTATCATTCTTTTGTGTTATCAACTGAGCCTTTCACAGAAACCATAAAAGGTAGTGACTTTCATTTATATGCAAGTCAGCAACACTTTTACCAGCTAGCCAAGAAATCAAGAGCCCTGTTTATACTGAGATATTTTCTACTTGCACCTAAATACAGAATACAGAAAGTGAATGTACTTAGAGAAGGGTAAGAAGCGAGAAAATCCAAGGGTCCAGTGTTAGTAGAGGGAAACGCTCTGGCTCTAGTTCTTTAGAACCACGCAGACAGCTGCCAAGATTGAGTGGAACAGATAAAAACCAATCAGGAGGAAATGGAGAGACTGTTACATCTAATGTCTAACATGTAACCACAATTCTAAAAATAATACATACAAAATGCAGTCATTCACCTTAATAGAATTATCTCGAAGGCCACTGATAATTTTTTCATCATCATACTGTAAACAGTAGACACCTTTACTATTTTCAGAGCGGCACTGAATCCTCTGCAGGTTGTGTCGTCCACACCGCCAGTTAGATTCTATAGTCTAAGGGAAAAAGGAGGCAACAGATGAGTTTTTGTGAATCAACTATTCTATTAGGGTTCAGACTTTGGGGTTCCAGAGACAGCATACCACTGATACTCCATCTTGGTTTGCATAACTGTCTGTGGATAGGAATCACACTCTTTTCCAAGTAAGACATTAGCCCAACAATATTTTTCCTCAAATGTTCCCTGCCCATCTGGCAACTGTCACAGGATTTCCAATGAGTTTGGGTTGGGTTTGAAAAAAATGGCCTAGACAGAATTCAATACGTTTAAAGAATGCCATTTGTACCCAAAACATACAAATAAATAGTAACTCATTGGGTCACTCTCTAATGCCAGTTTAAATATCTGGCAGAAGACCACCACTAACATTAAGCATATACTAACAATCCGTGTAGCCATCCAGAGCACCGATCGTCCTGATCATTGAGAAAAGATACTGACAACTACTACCTGCCAACTACTGTAGAAAGAATTTTATTATCCATTTTTAATCTTCTACCAGACTGAAGCTCCTTTAGGATAAGAATGGCACATTTCAGCCCTGGATTCTCATTCTTTCATCATTCATACAACACTTACTGAGATGTTAGTATATTCCAGGTACTGACTGTGCCAGGCACGGGGATGAAAAGACTGACAGGAAGCATACTGCTTTCAAAGGATGCAACTGCAATACACAGGCACGCAGTAACTGGAATTGGATATACTCTAATCATATGTTTATTTGGTTAAATGATCCACACATTAACCTTGGAAGGAAGTTCTCCTTACTTCCCTTTTACAAACAAGGAAACAAGAGTTTAACTTGCCTGAGGCCACAAAACTAGTAACTGGATGAGTTGGAAATCACACCCAGTTCTTCCTGACTCTGAGCCCATGCTTTTTCTACTAAAATATGCAGTGTCTACAAAGAAAGTATAGCCCTAGCTACTGTGGCAGTGAACACATAAAAAGATCAGTAACAACTCCAGATAAAATATCAGTGCCAAATGAGTGATTAAAAACTGTAAGCGCTGCAGGACTAAAGGGATCTTAAACAGTGCGATAGCCTGAGACCAGTGGGCAAAGTTTAAAGAGGAAGTGGGTCATGCCCAGAGCACTAGAAGACCTAACCTTTGGTTGTGGATGTCAAGGATTTTCAGGATCAAAAGATACACTAAGAATAACCAAAGTATAAATTCCTGATCCTTGAATTTAGGGGACAATAGGGACTACAATTGGCTATACCTGAGAGTTCAGGATCTAGTTCAAAAGACATATCTGAGTAGCTAATTATCTGAGTAGCTAAAAGTTTAATTAGCTGCTTTAGTGAAGAAAGGAGATAAATCTCATCTTTATTCACAATAAGCACTTAATTACTGGTTCTGCTGACATCTAACAAACCACGTTTCCTCTTATTTTGAAGGCAACATGCTTCTGTATGCTCTAAAATGTTAAAATTTACTGAATGTTATGCCAGGTACCACGCTTCCATAACACTATGCTATGTGTTTTATATAGTTTACAGTTAATTTAATCATCACAATTCTGAAGCCAAAATTATTGTCCTCATTTTACAGAAAAAGAAATGGAGGACTGGAGACACTGATACATGTATACTTAAACAGGAAACTGTTTCCTCATTTGTGGCCTCAGTACTTAGCACAGGAGCCTGGAAACATAAGCTCTGCCCTCAAAGAGTTCCCATACATAGCCTGGAGAGAGGGCAGGATCACGTATTCCCAACATCCAGGGGATGCAAAGAGGTGCCATGAGCGAGAGCGAGCTCATCTGTCCCTCTGCTACCAAATCAGAGCTTCTTAGCCAGCATCGCCATCTCTACTGAGTTTGCAAAATGTCAGACACAGAACCACATTTCAGAAACAAAAAATCAAACAAACAACAAAACAAAAACAAAAATTTACCCCACTGTGGCTACCGCTACCAAGGTAGACAACAGATATGTCTGTAAGCAACTTTTTAAAAAGGGATTCAGAATATAAGGAATTTCTTAAATTGAACTCAATGTTTGGAATCATTTAGAGAAATAATGTATTTTTAGAGAGTGACTGAGCCACGTCAGCATGCTAATAAGCATACCAGGAAAATGCTGACTTAGGAGGCAGGCCTACTGGTAACAAGCCTTATTCATGGCCAGTGATCCTGGCAGTGGTTACCAACGTTCAGGCTACACCCTGGGGGCCCAGAAGGTTGCTGCTAAATGTGACTCCACATAAACCCAAAGTATTACAAAGTAAACAAAGTATTACATAACCTGTCTTGTCAATATATATGGTGTTATTTTCAAAATTCATATCGTTGTTCTTAGTTTTAAAACATACACAATTGCTTTAAAATATTATTGAATCAGTAAGCAGCTTTGCTACTCTGTATAATAGTTCAATGAATAGAAAAAGCACATTTATTTACTATCACATGGGAGCTTGAAAAAAATTTTTTTAACTTTCGTATGGGAATCCCCATACCAAAAAGAATTTCCTACATGCTCTCCCACTACTCTAAAATGTTTTTGAGAACCAAGAGACTTGGTTATAATCTACTACTGTACCTAAAGCCCTGAGGACACAGCAGAGAGAAGCTGGGTAAGGCGACACGATCAGCCTGTGATACACCCATCCCCTAAGGTGTCTGGACAGAGAACACTACCCAACATAAAAGGCCAAGCCATACCCTCTATCTCCAGCCCTTAAACAAGAGCCAGAGGTCAGGACCTCTCAAAAGCTCTGCTAGATAACAGGCTTTCATTCTAAGTCAAGTAGAATTTAGGAAATGGCTTAGCTTCTCAACACTTAGAACGAGCCTATTTTCTTTTTTTTTTTTTTGAGCCTATTTTCTAAAATACATTTCTGAATTTTAAAAGAAAAAGGCTTACCAAATCATTTTTGATGGGTCATTTTAGGAAGTTCCCATCTAGGGCTGTTTTAAAAATTATTAGGTTCCTGAATCCCAAAACAGGTATAGTTTGTTTCAAAACGCCAGGAAAGGGACACTAAATGAGATCAGGGAGCTGACTACTTTGTTACACACCAACCAGGTGTAATTCCTAAGACTTACTCTTCTCAATTCTCAAGGCCACCCACAAAAGAAAGCAACACCTCCTGCTGACTGTGCCTGCCCAAAATACTACCTACCACCATATTTGACGACGTCAACTGGCTTATATAAGCCAGGACTTTTTCAGAAAAACTAGACCTTTAAAAATGGAAGGCAGCCCATTGTAGTAGAAAATACCTAGGTCAATTAGCAGCTTTAGCAAATGACTTGGACTGTTTGAGTTGCAGTCTCCTCCTCTGTAAAAGATAATATATACTTTCTCAAATCTGTTGGAAGGATCAAATGAGATTACGTACATACAGTGCTTATCACAGTGCCTACAAACGGTAGCAGTGACGCTCTTTCTCATTTGTGGAGAACACTGACCAAAAGGAGTAGGCTGTGACCAAAAAAAATCTCACCAAATTGCCGGGAACTGTTGTCTCAGTCTAGGCTGATCTTCAATGCTGATAGCCCTGAGCCCTCCCCAACCATTCCCAGGAAGGGGCTCAGCCTGCAAATGCAATTCAACAATCATCTTAACTTCAGCAGTAGGAATACAGGGCATACACAGGTGCACCTCTTTAATGATGCAGATACCTGCCATTTCACTTAGACATCATGTGGTGTGGCTACTGTAGAGGAATATTTCATGTTTTTGAGAACTTGTAAAATCCCCTTACCCTGTGCAAATTTTCAAAATACTGGGAAAGTAGCCATGATACACAGAGTATACAGCAGCATTTAAATTGGCAATAGAGTGAAAACAGATGTCTGAGTATGAAGGAATAACATTATTTTTAGAAGCCTAAACACAACTGGGTGGGTGGGCAAATTTCAGCATTTTCTGGTTAGGACAATGTTAATATCAAGTTTGCAAACCACAAAAAAGCTCCCCACTTTCCCTGAATAAAATGTGGTTTATTAAAAGGTGCGATACAACACACCATCATTTTACTAGTGGTCTGTTCCAAGGAGAGTGCTTCAAAGGCTTTAATCCAGTGAATAAAAAAAGGAAAAAGGTATATTACATGAAAGAGTTTGCCACTACTCTGAGATGGCAAAAGAGAAAAATCCAAGTTCAGGACATCAGGACTCTGACTGCTCGAGTCTATTATAACAACTCCCATCCCTCTGTTGAGGGACATCTGAGGGCATGGTAGGGCGAAAAGAGCATGGACTTTGGACTAAGAGTCTCAGTTTTGACAATTTGAGGACTAAATTAAATTACTGTGGCAAAGTACCTAACAGTAACCTCATCATTAATAATAATGATGATGATGATGATAATAACAATTAAGACTCTAGATAGCAAAGGAAATATGGCTGCTTCTTTTAGGACTGTGCCTCGGGTTTTCCAGGAATTCCTTCGCAATTCAGAGGCACTCTAAATTCTCTCCCTCCCACCCTAGCCCCTCTCCTTCTCTCTCCCCCTGTGTGTGTATGTGTGTGTGTATGGCAAGAGCACCCATGAGAGATGAACCTTTGCAGAGAACTAAGAATTCTTATTCTCTCCAGACTTCATTTCTCACAGTCTCATTTCCTGAATAATAGGGGTTGGCCACACTAAGCCAGGTTCGCTACTTTTTTCTTAAACATTAGCCAATTTCTGTCAGGTCAATGTGGAAGGGCAAGGTCATCTGCTTGTCAGAGCCAAATACGGGAATGGATAGATGACAGGAGCCAGCACATGAACTGGAGCTGTCAAGGTAGAGCAAGAAGGATAGAAAACAAAAGGTGCTGTGAACTGGCAACCCTGCAAAGCATATGGGAAAAAACACAAGAGACTCCAAGGCTGTGTATGGGCAACCAGGGAGGGGGACAAAAACATCCACTTGATGTTCAGGGTGTAATTTATCTTTTGGCAATAGGCTTAAAACCCTATAAAGCACTACCTTTGCTGTAACTGGACTAAAACAAGGCCAACTAATCTTATCTTAACTCATACGCTTTTTTCAACTAAGAGTAAAGGACACTGAGTTTTCACGCAATTGGACAAAGACGAGAAGATCACCTTGAAACGTCTGTAGGCATTTAACAACATACCTCTTTCTCCTTCTCTTCTGGAATTTTCTACTTTGAAAATGACAAACAACAACACTAAGCCTAGAGCTGGCCAGACCTCAGTTAAAATCCCTTCTCTTCTACTTAAATGTGTAGGAAGTTCTAAAATTTCTCTTAATCTCAGCTTCCCCTCCTTACAGATGAGGATGACAGGTAGCTTGTTGTAAGAATTAAATGCAATTAATAATCTATGTAAGTCACATAACATGGTTCATGAGTATACTGCAAGGGCTCAAAAGAGAGTACTTGTAATTATTATAGTCTGCTTGTGAGGGTTTTGTACCAGGCACATGAGTAACAGCCAAGCCTGTGAGTCTCTCATTTGTTTGACCCACGGATCACTGACACAACTCTCTGCTTTGTGTGTCTACTCAGGACAGAATAAAACACACTCACAAAACAGAGGTAAAGAACTCTATTTTGATGAAATACCAGTGATCTATAGCACACAAAAAGTTGCATTAAGTGCAGAAGAATATAAGGTTGATCACAGACTCAACTACTCACTGGCTGTATGATCATGGGCAAGCTATTTAACCTGGGTGAGCCTCAGGTTCCTCAATTTTAAGTATGGACAGGGCCTACCTTTCAAGTATTGTCCAGAGTGTTAAATGAGAAAATGCATTATAAAATGCTGAAAGTATCTAGGACAAGTAAACACTCTACATGTGGTACATTATTTTTATTATTATTATTATGAGTGAAAGTACCAAAGTATAAAACATCATCCCTTAAACTAAGAGATCTAGCCCACAAAAATCTGGAGGAGACTCTTGTGGCCAACCAGTGGGTTTTCCTAAACCACACTTTAAGAACCACTGGGTAGACCACCATGATATAGAGGGTTTGTGTCAAAAAGGGTTTTCCCCCATAGCTCTATTTTCCGTCACATCTGCCTCTTCCTAACTTTAAAATATTATTTCAGCCTGAGGAAATGGTTATGTTAGGTGGTGTCACATACTGTCATGCCATAGAAAACTGAGTTCATACTGTCGATTATAACAGTACTAATGGGAATTAAATAAAATAATATATGTCACCAAATCTTCAACCTGATCAAAGTTCTTCCAGAGTTCCTATTTATTAATGATTGACCTTAGACATCATCCTTCTTATAATAAAGGACTTGCTGAAATTATTCAAGGAAATGTGGAGATACTTTATAAAGAATAGTTGGGAGGAAAAAAGTAACAAGTAATATAGTTTCTAAGATCTATGCATAAGCAGTGTCTTAGTAAAACTACATGGGGTAAAAGACAATCCCTCTAACCTGAAACACACATACACCAACCTAAGGTTCAAGTTAACACTATGTTTCAGCTACTAAAACTGTAGGAGCAATTTATTCTAAGTTTTGAACTGCCAGTGGATCAATTAATTCCTAAACTTTAGGATTTGTATGGCAGAAGTTTTAAATCATTTAACCTTCCCTAAAAGGTTACTTTATAGCTCATTTTAGGGAACAGAATACTCAAGACAATGGCTTGCATTTGAAATAATGATATTCCAGTCATATTCAGATTTACTGTTAACAAAGCGATTCCATTACTTCACATCTGCCTTAAAAAGAAGGCAGCGAGGAGGGGCCTCAAAAAAAAGCACATGTTTCTCCATTAATGAATTTTGGCACAATAACTTTTATGGCTATCACCTGGGGGTGAGGATTACTTCATGTTTGGGAAACTGAGTATAACTTTATGGGTGATACAGCATTGCCTAGCAAAGGCTGAACTTTTTTGCCAAGGAGGAAATAGTGAAGTAACCAAGACCTGCCAAGAACACATGTGAAAGAGTTAATCAGAAATGCCTGTGCATGTCTTTCTTGGTTCAAGGAAAAGGGCTAAATAATAAAACTGAACTAATTAGAACACATGAACAATATCAAACATCTCCAATGTTTCTCATCAAGTTCACAGAGTTTTACTGGTCTGGGGAAGTTACACTCAAATCCAAAATGGTTCACGAGCATAATTTGCTCTATAAAGGCCACTTAACTATTGCTTAGAATCATATTTGAGTCCTTTTAATGAAAAAGTATGGGAAATGTACAGAGGAAACTGAGACTGTGCCTTCTCTAGTTCTCTAGAGATGGCTCAAAAAATGTAAAACTATGCTTACCTGACAAATTGGGCCTTGGATTTAGGAAATTTCATCAAATTAAAATAAAAAGTTAATTTTGGATTAAGGTTTTAATTAACTGGTAGCCTTGCAGAAGCATTTCATGTTTTAGAAAAGTTAGATTATTTTTTACAAAAAGGCACTATCTACTCTGAAGGATAGCTGCAGATTACACATTGATTGTGACATAATTGCTGTAAGACTTCAACTTAAAAAAAAAAACAACAGTTCTATGATTTTAGAACTAGACAACTAAGAACACTAAGACAACAAAGTTGAGAACAAGACACAAAGAGCCCATAAAACAGATAAATCATAAAATTACCTCTATATCCTGGATAATCTTTGGGTATAATGACCTATAAAATGAATTGGGAGGGCCATCTGTTGGTCTGTTTTTAAACAGGTACTGATCCCTGGCAAATAAAAACAAACAGATGTTACATTTTTGCGCATAAAAGGGTGAATTTTATTTAAACATGGTGCTTACAAAGATGTATCTTTCAAGTCTTTTGACTTGCATTGAGCTTTAACAGTTCAAAAGCAGGATTTCTGACAATTAAGTGTACATGTTAGGCACAAGTTTACTTCAACTTACAGTTCTTTAGCATGATCCTAACCTTTCGTTTTCTGAGCACCCAACACAATAATCTAGCCTTTCATTCTACAGTTCAATAAAAAGTGTTAATGTAGCTTTGTGAAAAAGCTAACTGAGTACATAACTAACTTTTTCCCATAAAGAAAGCACAGCCCTAACCATCACTCACACCACCACCTATCTGTCCTAGCTGTGGCACTCTCTTTCTCTGTGCTGTCAGGGTACTGACATGTACAGAGCTATAAAGCTGTATTTCAGATAACAGGTTGTCTCTGAAAAATCCTGCCTGCTGTACCTTCCATCTTCAACCAGGATCAATATCTAAGAGCAAAATGGCATTATTTGACTTTCTCATATTTTCCTTTTTCTTATCTATCTTTTGGTAATGGTGCCATCACCTAAGGAAAATGTGAAAGGAAAAGCATAAACACATAGCTTTGAAAAGCCAAATTGCTCAAACTGTACAATACACCTTAATAGTTAATAAATATAAAGGAAATATGCATTTCAGAAGGGGTTATTCTAACAGCTTTAACTTTTTTCCCCCCCCAACTCTTGACTACTCATCTTTTCCCACTTGTTTAAAACAGGCCAACACATTTGGCAAGTATAATTGCATTTTTTAGTAATCAAACTGACCCTAGGTCAAATAAACTTTTTTCAAGGGAACAACCAACCTAAATACTTACCACCCTCTTCTTTCTGAAAGTCCCTTCCATAGAGGGTCAGTGCGCACCATTCGTTCAATCAGCTTCTTCCAAAGCATTCCTTCGGAGATCACTCGCTGCCATTCCTTACATACCAGCTCTGCTGCACACAGAGACCTGGCATCCAGGTAGGAAAGAATGTTTTCTGCTATGTGATCTAAACCTTGCTCTACAAAATAGAAAAGGCAATGAAGGAATAGGAAGGGAGATGGAAATGTACCAGTTACCATTTCCTTAAAGATAAGAGGAACAAAGAAATCCTGAACCAGGAAACATACCTGAGTAATATCAAAAGCTCTTCAGATATACAAGTGCATGAGTACATAAACATATACACTTCTTTTTGGTTCTGATTTTTTAAGATAAAACAATTGATGGCACCAGTTCCTGTGTGTAAAAGCCAACCCTGGACAGTTCTATATTTGTCAGATATTATAATAAATGATTTCTTTTCATTTTCTTTTACATAACTCTATGGGGTAACGACACCCCGAATTTTACAGACGAGGCAGAAAGAGGTGAAAGGATTCAAGGTTTTACAATTATAGGGTAGTGAAGCCAAGACTGGACTCCGATCTCTTGCTCCAAAGTCTGCATTCTTTCCCCTCTGATTTACTGTTTCTCGTAACAAATCATCCTATTAATACATGACCTATGTGAATCCCTTGGGGCTAAGGAGACAAAAAGGTGAGAAACACTGACTTACCTGAAAAAGTTTATGAAAAGTTAAACGACAATCCAAGAATTAAGTCAGGTGCACTTAGATGTATTTTTGTCAATCATTTCTCCATCTCCTTATGGAGGTAAAATCCTCAAAACCGTGAACCACATGCCTAAAAATTCTATAACCTTAAGACGTTTATCCTACACAATGCAAGTGACCTCTCAAAGACAACCAAGAGTCAGCCTTTGCCTGACATTCACAAAGGTAAGAAGATCACTATGGTCAATGCTGTTGCCACCTGTACACTCCCATCCTGTGGTTCTGGGCATGTCCTCTGCAACTACAAGAAACAAAGCTCATCCCCAGGCCTCCTCTGTGTTGGGGTGGGAACACTAAACACATAGTCGGAAAATTCCAATTTCAAGTCTAGGTTCACCACCTAGAACTTCTATGATATGAAACAAATACTTAAACAATACTGAAACATCCCTGCCCCTTGGTTTTTTACCAAATAACATGGTAATGGCCAGTAACAACTGTCCTTTCTCACACTATCTGTATGAATCAAAAAAGTTTTACAGAAAGATTTTAAAGACAACAAAGTACCATTCGGGGTTAATATTTGTTCTCTTTTTCAAGATAAACAGAAGGAGTATAGTCATACTAACTTGGCAGGGTATAGGTAAATCGTTAAACTTTCAGAACCTCAATTTCCTCATCTGTATAAAACAGGGATAATAATCTCTGCCTTATTTTGAAAATATCACAATGAGATGATACATAAAAAATGCTTTACAAACTAAGGTTTTTTCCAACTCTAAGAATGACTATTTACACTGTTGATTATGGTTTACAGGCCCTTCATATACTAGTTCTACTCTATAGTAGGTCTAATACCCAAGTTATGATGTGATAATGAAGACTAACTACACTGGGACCACTATCTTTTCCTGCACATGTCATTATATTAAGAGTTAAGGCCGTCAAAGATTATATTGCCTTCATCTAACAGTCATATCACAGTAGACTCCTAAGATGGTAGTAAGGTGAATTAAAATCTTAGGCCCTTCCCCCCAAAACATCTATTAAAACAATTCCCCCTGGGCCTTCCCTGGTGGTCCAGTGGTTACGACACCGCGCTCCCACTGCAGGGGGCGCGGGTTCAGTCCCTGGTTGGGGAGCTAGGATCCCGCATGCCGTGTGGCACGGCCAAAAAAAATACAAAAAACAAAAAAAAAACAAAAAAAACCCCAAAAAACAATTCCCCCTAATTTCTGTATTTGTATGGGTAGTTTAGAAGGGGGAGGGCAGCTCACACAGAAGTCTACAGTTATCCTCTCTATAATTCACCTTCAAAGCTTTATCTGACCCTTCCATTTCAGTCTCTACAATTCTGATTCTGTCATACAGAAAAGTGGATATTCCACACCAGATCTGCATGGTGGGCAAATGCAGTAAGTCTTTATCCCAAGTTGCTGGCAAACATGTTAAATGGGTCAGAACCAAGGACAGCACCCGTGATTCTATATTTCCCTTCAAGCTATCATACACCCATTCATTAAATACTCACAAGGTACCAACACTGAGCCACCAGTTCTAAATCACCTGGATTTTATACTACTATTATCCAGCCCATATCTCTCTATTCAGTCCTCAAGGATATTTGGAGAAACTTTGCCCCATGAAGACACTACCATCTTTATTTATACCATGTTTCTGACTTGCTAGTCTCATAACTTGATCCAAAAAGGAAATCAAGTGAATTTGGTATGGTTACTCTCCATGTTTCCTTGCTGGTGCTTACTACATAAAGTTGGTATTGTAATTTTTTGTTTACAAGTTGGCACTAGCTGCTTTGTGTCACTTTTAAACATATATAACCCATGTTCATTATAGAAAAACTATAAAATGCATATAAGCAAATACCTTTAAATCCCTAAACCCCACCTCTCAGAGATAATGGCTTTTAACATTCTGTATACTATATCTTTCTAGGATTACACAACCCTACATAGTCTTTTCAACAGCTGATTAACTTTTGATAATCCATTTGAGAATTAGGCTAGAATGGAACATCAAATTCAATAGCCAATAGCTCCCAAATACACCTTCTCCAGTTCTCCCGTTCTTAAGACCAGGAAATCTGCTTATCAATCATCTCTGGGTACTATCATGCAGGATTACCAAACACAGTTGTACAAGCTGTATGTGCAAAATTGTACCCAGTAGCTCTGCCTACTGGTTTTCAATTACTTCTCAATGTTCCACAATTCTGAAAATCACAGCCTTAGGTTCTGTCACTATCCTGGCACACAACATTTTTAGCTCTACTTGTTATAGGAGCTATGTTAAAGACATCTTCATATCTTTCTTGGACTACAATTTTTCTGTCCTTTCTGGTTTTAAAACCATTATTCTTAGTGGGGAAATAAAAAAGGATAAGTTAAATGAGGAGTGAAAATATGCTGTTTCTTTCTATTACCACTACAGCATCTATTCCAAGTACACTGTCCCTTCATTCTTCATGCTCTTGCTCCAAACAGTTGATTATTTTATTTGTTTTTAACTATCCCAAATTCCTTAACCATTTTGGACAATTTCACATTATTTGGGGCTTGGCCTTCTTGATACCATTTTCAAAGGTTCAGTCTACCTTTTTGTGTATCTCCATGCCCCTTTCTTCCATCTCCTGTCCAAGTGTATTTAAAATCAGGGAAATTCATGGATAATCACATGGGGTTCTACTTGTGCCTATCCACTGATAGGATTAGCAAATTATTAATCAGAACTTTAAATTTCAGAATCTCTCTACCGTCTTTAATCATATTTTCTTTTACAGTCTCTGGCCATGGCCTAATAAACTTAGCTCTTCTCTGAATTCTTCTAATTCTGGGGTACTTATTTGACTATCTTCTAGTTTCTACACTTAATATGAGAACACAGTCACTTTCCAAGGTTTATGTTAATTCTAATCACTAACCAAATCCTCCTAATTGGTTATAAACACACCCCTAACCAATTCCCCTCTCAAATCCTCTGCTGAGAGAGGAAATGAACAGACAAGAACACATTATATAGCTGTCTTTTCAGGCCTCAGTGGCTGCCACATCCCCATGGTCTATATATGAACTGGGAAAGCTGCATCCAAATCCTCCACCTGGCTGGGCAGTCTATGAGCTGGTTCTCAGAAGCCTGTGTGGTTATACTTGAATCACTTAGGGTTACTGATCTGAGAAACAACAGCAGCAGAAACAGCTTCCTAAATATCCTCCTGATCCACTGAATCAGAATCTCTAGATGGTGGGGCCCAGGAATCTGTATTCTTAAGAATTACTACCAGATAATTCTGACATGCTGGGAACTACTGCTTCATGGCAATAATATCCCTTTTAGTCCTCACTGATTTCCCGTCACCTCAATATCTCACACCACTGGGCTATCAATGAGATTCTGCATAAAGAAGCTCATTATTAGACACGTACTTCCTACTCTTTCAAATGCCACTGGTCAAATTCGGCAACATCTCAGTGAAATCCATGAGATTTGATTTATTTCCTTTTGGTAATACTTTAAATTCACTTCATCCTTCTAGGGGGTAGCATGTTTTAGTCTCTCGGAAAATGCACTGGCTATAGAGCCATATAATCTGGGTTGAAGCAAATCAGTTTCCCTTTTTGGATCTCAGTCTTCCATAAAATAGGAATGATATTAAAAGCCTAAGAAGGATCATCTCGTATAATCTGCATGATAACCCTCTGAGATAGGCTATAAATAGCCTCATTTTATAGAGAAGGAACTTCTTAATCTTGTTGGAAAGGTTAATAAGGGGAGGTTATTCAGGAGCCAGATACAGAGCAGGTACTCGATAAATGTCAGTCTCTCTTCTTCCCTCTTCCAGAAATCACTTTAGCTGATATCACTGGTCAAGGAAGCTAAGCAGTAGTCCCCTTCCTTGTTACTTTCTGCAGAGAAAATCTGACACACCTCCCCTAGCAAATCGCTAATTCCTCACTAACAGCTTGGAGTAAGTCTCATACCCCTTAAATATTTAAAGAAGAATAGGAATCACACAACCTCTATTTTGGGCACCTTGGAGTAGCTAGCCCCAGGAGCCATGCAGACCTTATAACTTTCTGGTTTCAAGACTATTCAGAACAAAGAGGTTACTGAATAAGGTGGTCCATTTGCCTGGGCTAGAAAGTGCTCTGAGGTGTTAAAGCTAAGCATTTTCTTAAGTATCAATGTCTGGCTCTCATTTACTCTATGGTGCTGAGACGCCCCCATCTCCTGCCACCCCCCTTCCCAAGGCAATAAGAGGACACATTATGGCCTCAGAAAATGAGTCCAGAATACTGCACACACAGTGCTGAAGAAGTGCTGCTGTTGCTAATTATAGGCACCAGATGAAGGTCTGGAAATTTTTCAATAATAAATTAAAACAATTAAAAGGCAAAATTTTCAAAGCTCAATATGTAAATAACATTGTACCAAAATGAAACTCAAATGTGTAATGTCAGTTCAATGCCCTTGACTATAGCCAGTTTTAAGACAGCTGCTTAGATCATACAATTACAGAAACTTTTATTATTTTAGAAACACATTTCAAAGAGCAGCTGCAAAGAAATTTCCTTCCCCACCCACCCCTGCTGTCCCTTCTCCCTCCCTAGTCACAGATCTAGTGGTAAAATCTGAAGTTAGAAACTTTCTTTCCTGACAGCAATAGTCTGTCAGTGGATGCCTTTAACTTGGAATATACTGACCTAAGGATTCAGACACAAATGCTCAGGTCACAAAGTCCAACATTTTGTTATGCCAACAAAGTGGCACACACACCTACCTAAATGATGTCAGGATGAATCAATTCGGAAATCAGTGGGTGAATAATTAAAACTTCCTGGCAATAAATCGTATTGCAGGTGCTTCCTGCCTCTCTGGGCTTTTTTTTTTTTTTTAACTGCCATCCTCAGAATACCCACCAGATGCTAGGCATATTATATACACTGTCTTTAATCTTCACAATATCCTATAAAGTATTATTATCATTCCCACACAGATAAGGAAACTGAGGCTCCAAAAAGTGAGCTCACATAACTATTAGGTGCAGGGGCTGGGATTCAAATGGAGGGGCTGTCAAATCCAACATCCATCATCTTTCCACTCTGTCATGCTGGATCTCTGACCCTGCATCCAGCCTAAAGCCTACACTCCGGTTCTTCCACATCTCCCAAGACCTCTGATCTAATCTCTGTCACATTCACAGTCCATAATGGTTTATCATCCTTACTTGAGGATGAGACAAAAGAATAAACCATGGCCAGGAAGGTAAGTGTTTTTAAAATTCTTAATTGCTTAGACACCTCACCAAACAGATCACCAATGCTTATCGTCCTTCTTGAAGTACAATCTGTCTCTACTTCAAATGGTATAAATTTTCCCTTTAACAACAGTTCTTACAAACCACAAACTTAGCCTGCAGAAATTGACATTGCAGACTAAACATTTACCATGATTTTTAGAAAAGCATATCATAATTATCACTTTTTCCACTGAACCAAAAGGAGCCAGAGACCACAAACATTTTCCATTTTCCCTATACTGACAGGTACGATATTCACAGTAAGCATTAAAAAGTCAAAACTATAGACCGTTTTTATAGAATTAATGGTTTTCACAATCAAAAGAAGTCTTAAGTAGACTGTCAATTTCAACAAAGTAAAAATTCAAACTAAGGATCATCTACAGTAAAAGTTAAACACCAAACCAGGATAATGATTAGTAAGTTGTTCCACACATTATTAAATCTAAGTATGAACAAACACATGGACCTGTTTCTCCCCTAATGCTCTTAAGGCAAGATCTGTGCTAAGGAACTAATGCCAGATTTAATCCAAGTCTACTAGACACTAACTAACACAATCAACTTGGCCAGCTTGTCCCCAGCTATTAGATTCATATGTATGATATATACTGACATATGTATATATGTTCAGATCAAATCCTGTTAAAACAAATAGCATTTTAACAAAAATATTTCCATGTCCCAGCCAATGGTCCGTTCATTTCATGTAATACTCGATACCACAAAATTCCACTTTAACAGAGATATGGACAATGCCTTAAAATTCGCTGTAATGAAAACTGAATTGTATGCAATTATACTAACCATATTTATATACATAACACATGTTCATCTGTTCTGTCTCTCCTCCAATTCTGTACACTCCCCAAGAGAAGGGGTTGCCTCTGAACTATACTCTGCAAATCAAGAGAACTACAACAGTGCCACCTCGTGGATATTCTGTAAACATAAGTTGAGTTCCCTGGTGCTCTAAAATGTTTGAGAGGCAAATTATAGGGAAAAAATAAAAATAAACCAAAACAACAGAAAGCAAACAGAATGGATTTGCCTCAAAAAATGGGAGCATAGTTTCATTTATTTAAAAGCACTTAAGAGGAACAAGTATAACTGTCAACTTTAAAAACTACCCTGTCTTTTCTTGGTGTGAAATGTAGCATGAGTCAGTAGAAAGCCTTGGATGAGGGGGGTTCTGAGTTCTGGGCTGCACATACAGAGGAGCTGCAGCACATGCGCACTCATCTTACTCAAATTCACCTATAATTCTCTCTCTTATGCAATTAGAAGCATAGCTCTTCTCTCCCACTCTCTCTCTCTTATAATTAAAAGTAAATGTTGCTGAATTGGGGTGTAAACCATGTAGTCTATACTTGAGGCCAGTTTAAGGCACTGTCCAGAGTAATCTTAACTGGAAGTGATTTCAGCTTTTGCACCAACCCCCGCCATCACCCGCAAAATCACAATAACCAAGATGTACGATCTTAGGCATTTCACCCAATTCTCTGATCCTTGGCTTCATAATCTACCCAATGAGAAACAGCACTAAGTGACGGCTAAGATCCCTTTCGGCAATTAAATACTATGATTCTAGAAAAAGAGGGTTCATGTTTTGCTTTTCTAGAAATACTAATTCAAAAAATGAGGAAAATAATGCTACATCTCAGCATATAAAGAACAGTAGGGTCAAAATTTTCTAAGCTAACTCTCAGATATCCTTAAAACACTCCCTTTGTAGAAAGTAAACTTACAAGTTCTAGAAGAGGGATTAGGAATCAGAGGCTGGCATGTCACTGTGCATTCCCAGGTTTCAGGCCTGAGGCATGAGCCCAGGTCCTGTCTACTGTGGAAATACTTAGACTATGGAGTCGTGATGCACTGTAAATCACAGACAGGCTAAGAGAGAAGCTACTCTTTGAGGAGCCATCCAGAAGCTCTGAAAAAAGGGTAGGGCTGGTGGCAATGCTACTGGTTTATCCCTGGCTATTTCTAGGCATACCCTGGCACAGCAGCTGTAACCTCCAGGTTACCCTGACCACGTTAGAGGAGAATGTTCTGGCCAGCAGTCTCACATTCTCTTCAAGAGTGAAATCTCTCTATCTTACCTAGACACACTTAAAATAAAAAATTTAAAAAAGAACACAGAGAAGAATTAACGAGTGACCAAAAATCAAAGAGGGGGACTTCCCTGGTGGCGCAGTGGTTAAGAATCCACCTGCCAATGCAGGGGACACAGGTTCAATCCCTGGTCTGGGAAGATCCCACATGCCACGGAGAAACTAAGCCCGTGCGCCACAACTACTGAGCCTGCGCTCTAGAGCCCGTGAGCCACAACTGCTGAGCCCGCGTGCCACAACTACTGAAGCCCACGCGCCTAGAGCCTGTGCTCTGCAACAAGAGAAGCCACCGCAATGAGAAGCCCGTGCACCACAACAAAGAGTAGCCCCTGCTCGCCGCAACTAGAGAAAGCCCGCGCGCAGCAACAAAGACCCAACGCAGCCAAAAATAAATAAATAAATAACTTAAAAAAAAAAATCAAAGGAGGATGAACAGGCAGAGCACAGCAGGTTTTTAGAGCAGTGAAACTGTTCTGTGTGACACTATAATGGTAGATACATGTCACTATTCATTTGTCAAAAGCCACAGAATGTACAACACCAAGAGTGAACCTTAAAGTATGTACTTTGAGTGATAGTGATGTGTCAGTGTAGGTTCACGTACTGTAACAAATGTACCACTCTAGTGTAGGATGTTGATAGCAAGGAGGCTGTGCTGGGGGTTGTTGTGGGTCAGGGGGAGGATATAGAAACTGTACTTTCTGCCCAATTTTGCTGTGAACCTAAAACTGTTGTAAAAGTAGTCTTTTTTTTTTTTTTAAACCAAAGTAAACTTAACTAGGGGGTGAGGAGGGAGAGAGAGAGAAAGAGAAAAGGGAGAGAAGAACACACTCATGCAGGGGTAGGATAGTGAGGGAGAGGATGCAGAAATAAGTTTTAAGAAATGTAATAAGACGTTATCAATTTCCCCAATACTTTTCTGCCATTCCCTAAGTGTCACTTCAGATATAAATGAACATCTTAAATTTGGGGACACTTCCCAAACACTGTAGGAAAAATTGTCCCATATTAAAAAAAAATACTTATAAAGGCAAAATGCAGATTCTATAGACACCACATCAAAATAAGAAGTACAGCATTAATTCACTAATGTAGCAATAGTATTGACCAATGATCAACACTATTAATCACAGAAACTGCCTACAGTTCCTAGATAGATGCTAAATTATAACTCCTCTTCAAGTACCACATATTAAAGTACAGTATGTTTCCCAAAGAAATGCGGTCTCACACTGTACTCATTCATTCATTTCACAAACACCTACTCGGGTCCGTCTAGGCTCTTGGGCTGGGCACTCTTCCACTTCTCAGCTTTTTAAAAAACAAGCATGGTTACCTGGTAAAGCGGTAATAAAGTCCCGCTGCAACATGGGCTTCAGGTAAGAGTTAATATGTCCATGCTGGTAATGACACATTCGTGAAATAAGGTGTTCCACAAATTCCACTTGATCTGATTCAGACCACTGGTCAAAATATTTAATACACAAGTCTTTTTCTTTTTGATAGTTTCCTTCTGATGGCCTCTTTCTGGAGACGATCACTGATGATGTTCCATTACTTATCTATTTTAGAAAAACAAAAAAATAATTAGTTTGACAAGGAAAATAAATCTTAAGAGCATATCATCAGAAACATTTTTTTGCCCTGTGTATTTATTCTTAAAATGGCAGTTTTACCCTAAAGCTAAACTCACTCCTTTATTAATTAATTCAGGAAATAATTAAAAATGTATTCAGGGCCCATGTACTCGAATTAGTCACTAAAGTAATGATAAAGTCAGAGTTCTATCTAAAGCTAAATGGTGTCTTAAATCATCATTCTCCAATGCTTATTCCAAAACCGTGCTGTTATCAGTTAACTAATGTTGGAGAAGACCATCTTAGAAAAACTGTTCAACTTGGCAAAGTGGCAACTGATTGATTATTGATGGTTTGTTTTCCTTCCTCAAAGTTGGAAGGTAAAGCTATATTCATCTATGCAAATAGTTCTCACACTTGTGCATGCATCAGAATAACAAAAGAGCTTGTTAACACACAGACTGCCGGGGCCGCCGTGGAGGTTCTGATTCTACAGGTCTGGAGTAGAGCCTGAGCTCTTCCAGCAAGTCCTCAGGTGATGCTGATGCTGCTGGTCTAGAGACTGCACTTCAGGGACCTCACTCTGAAAACCACTGGTCTATGGAACGGAGAAATCAGAGAGCAATTCAATCTAAAAAGCTTCATTTTACCTAACAGTTTCAATCTCCTCCGTATTATTTCCAGGGCTGCTAACTGCTGACAGAATAGTTTACAGACTTTCACTCCCTCTTTCAGTCACCTACTCAGAAAGTGACCCAAGGTAAACCACATATGCCTGAAAAGTTCCTCATCTTATTTAGTTGGTTTATGGATATCCCACAGACTCCTATACTAATAGTTGCATCTCTCATCAAATCTACATGGTCCTTGCATAAAATCAGTATGCTTTTTAAAAATTGAAACTACATATACTGCATCTGGACAACAATATCCAAAAAAATCTAAATCCCTAGACTGAAGCTACAACTGCTACTGATATTATGAGGCTCAGTAATTTCCCTGTTTACAAACAAAAGAACCTCAATACTTTTGTCAAACATTTGCCAAGCCATCTGTTCATCACTATTCTGAACGCCCCTTTATGTGTAACACTAGAAGGAATAACATATAAGAGAATTTTGAAAACTGAAGAGTTGCATCACAAACATCCATTAATTCCATTAGGAGCTTATTTCAGAAGTCTTACATGGGAAGAACCAAGAGCTTTTGTTATCAGTATATCCCCTAACTTAAAGTGAACTGAACCCATCCCAGAAAGAAGACATCCTTTGTAAATATCCAAAGGCATCTTTGGCCTTCCTTGGTAAAATCTTAAAAATCCTTCATATCTGAAGTGAGTTCTTATGTCGACATTTAGAGGTATAAACCTGGAAGGCATTAATCTCCCACCTCACTTATCTTAACCACTTCCTTGTCTGAGAACGTTTTTTCCCTTATATTTTGGGTGAGGGAGAGCTCACTGACACCGGGCACCACCAGGGGGCAGCATTGAACAGAGATTTTTGATGTTGCTTGTAGTAAAACATTCATTATCAAACAGAACCAAAAACATCAGCATTAAGAACAGTCAGATGAAGTAAAAATTCTTTGCTGTGGTGAATATCAGCTAGCATAAGGAGCACCTTTGCTACTTCTAAGCATAAGGATGTTCACCATAATGTTATAATAAAATTCAGAAAAAACTACCCAGTTACAGGCAACTGGTTAAAGTGAATTATAATACATCTACACAAAGTACTACAATGCAGCCATTAGAATTAGGTTTATAAAGTAAGATTTTAATAACAAGAGAACATGTTTATGAAATAGTATTAGGAACAAAAGAATTTTATATAGCATATGATCACAATAATTTGTGTGAAGGGGAACACGCCAAGAAAAAGTAAAGAATATAAATGAAAATGTTAAAAGTGCCTAATCTTGAGAGAGAAAGCTACATATTTTTTCCTTCCCCTTTTCTTTCTACATTTTTTTCATAATAACTTGCCAAAATAATTGCTTTCGTAACAAGTTAAATTATGGTAACAACTTGAATTTGTGTAGTGCTTTACTATTTATAAAATACTTTCACACCCATTATCTCACTTGATAAACAAAAGGGTTATTATTTCATTTACAGAAGGGTTCCTAACCATCTAGCCTCCTTAGAGCATCGGTATACCATTAACTAGTTGACTGAAAGACAGATGAAAAAAAAAAAAAAAAACCTGAAAGCTAAAGTGTTAAGAACCACTGTGAACTGAAAATCAGTAGTAAATTAAGAGAATCCTGTTGCAAATACCAGACGTGGAGGGAACAGAAGTCAGTCTGCACAAAGTTCCCCCTAAAATAACAGTATGTGCCCAATTCTACAGCACATTTTCCATTTCTATTTCTAACCACCTGCTTGGCCCAGAAAGATCTTCCTGGAATTGCACTGCTTTGTTTCTTTTCATCGTAAATTTGTTGGGGACACTTTATTCTTGCTAACGCCTTTGCTTCAAATCAAATGAACCCAGAGAATTTTTTTTTATCATTATTCTCTTCAGATTTAGATTTGTTTTGCCTTTAATTGTATCTTCATGAAGGGAAAAATTATGTGTACCATAATGGTTGATGAACACACGAAATCATGAAACTTTATATGCTCTCCATCCCGCGCCTTACAAAAAAACTGGGGGATTGGAAGGAAAACTGGAAAACTAAAATAGAGCTAGGAGAGAAGGAAACTGAATTTAAAAGGAAAAGGCAAACAAATAGGAAACAGGAGAGAAGGGTGACGGCTGGGCGAAAAGGTCAGTGCATACACTGGTATGCGGCATGGTGCCATTCTGGTGGCAAAGGACACCACCACTGTCCATCTTTGGCTTAGACAGTGGCCCCAGAGACGGGATATTCTGGGCTGCAGCCAACTTCAGAATCTTGGTGAGAATTCCTAAATTCTTTACTATTCATAATGACACTTCCCTAAGGAAAAGACGATAAATTAGGGTGAACTCTTTTTTTTTTTTTTTTTTTTTTTAATGTGGACCATTTTAAAAGTCTTCATTGAATTAGTTACAATATTGCTTCTGTTTTATGTCTTGGTTTTTTGGCCCTGAGGCATGTGGGCTCTTAGTTCCCCGACTAGGGATCGAACCCCCACCCCCTGCATTGGAAGGTGAAGTCTTAACCACTGGACCGCCAGGGAAGTCCCAGGGTGGATCCTGAAACTAGCAGAATTGCACAAAAGAAAACAAAAGTACTTGGCTCTTAGTTTCACTGAGGACAGGAGCTGAGGGAGCATCTTATCTACAGTAAGTCAATTGCTATCTTATCTGTGCGCCGTCATTCCTACCTGCCAAAGAGTATTTTTCTTTGGGGACTCATCTTCATTTTGATCCTCCATAACTGAAGTGTTCTAAGGGGGGAAAAACAGGTTATTTGAATTATGCCGAGTTTTGCAAATCCTAAATAACTACACCAAAATATAGTTTTGAAAACCCAAACTGGAGTGTACCAACACCAACCCAAGAGCTGTTTGGCTTGTGGCTAACACATGCCATTTTGGGTCAACAGGGGTGTTTTCATCTTTCATCAATCATTAGTTAGTGGTTGGACAAAAGTAAGCATAAAGTCTTTATGAAGGTTGGGTGTACTTAGAAAACAGGCTAAATTATGGGAGTGGGGCTGAAGCTCTACCTCAATCATCCCTGTTATTCTTTTAACCTGAAGAAAGAAGCCCCAGAGACCCACTAAGTTCCTGATGATTGCACAAAACATTTACTAGAATGTCTGCTATTCAGTAGCCCACCCCAGCCATCAGCAATTAGAAGTGACAAAGCCCTGGAAGCCCCCCTGCCTTTCTTTTTCCTCCCTTGATGGCCTTGTTTCTCTGGAATGGCTTTGCAATCTCCCCTAGCAAGCATGGTGGGTGCCCCAATCTTTTCCCTTAAGAGGAGGATGCCGTTAGCCAGCAACAATCTGGCTTGCCTTGGGAATGCATTAGCTTTTGATTTTTGTGTTTACTGCACAAAGAGGCACTGTGTATTCTTTCTGGTGACCTAGTCGCTCAATAGATGCCCATTAACTGGAGATTATACATGATTGGATTTTCCCTTTTGAAGCTCCTACCTAATAGCTAAATGGAAACTTAATGAGAAGGGGAAGTGGGAGAGTTGTGTTCTGAAAGGAATAACAACTCATTTATGGATAGCAGTCTCGCTAAGATTCCTTCCCAAACCTAAAATTCCAAGATTGGGGTACAAAATTTAAACTATAACATTTGTCCCATAGTATTAGTCAAAAAGATCCTATAGATCTATTTAAGTCATCAGTGTTTACAAGAGCTTGTTTACTGCCTATAGGGAATAAGCCTACCTCTCAAATTTTCCCTGTTTTTCCTTTATGTTCTTCAAGTTGTTAAATGTTTGGGCATATACAGTATTTCCAAACACTCCATTTGAAAATACCCAACGTAGGTGATGGCAGAAGAATCACCACTGGACACTAGTGCTCTGCAGGTCTCACAGCAGGCTCTGATCAGATATGTAGAATGAGGGCTTCCCTAGTGGCACAGTGGTTAAGAATCTGCCTGCCAATGCAGGGGACACAGGTTCGAGCCCTGGTCCGGGAAGATCCCACATGCCGCGGAGCAACTAAGCCCGTGCGCCGCAACTACTGAGCCTGAGCTCTAGAGCCCGCAAGCCACAACTACTGAAGCCCGCGCACCTAGAGCCTGCGCTCCACAACAAGAGAAGCCACCGCAATGAGAAAGCCTGCACACCACCACGAAGAGTAACCCCTGCTCTCAGCAACTAGAGAAAAAACCCGCGTACAGCAGCAAAGACCCAAGGCAGCCAACATTTAAATAAATGAATAAAATAAAATAAATTTAAAAAAAAAGAAAGAGATGTAGAATGATATAGTAGAAAAGCCAAAGGCTTTGAAACCAAAGAGAGAAGTAGGAATCCAGATTTGGTCACTTACTCTGTGTGTGTGTGTGTGTGTGTGTGTGTGTGAGAGAGAGAGAGAGAGAGAGAGAGAGAGAGAGAGAGAGAGAGAGAGAGAGATCGATCGATCCTGAGCAAGTTGTTCTACCCATGGACAAACACAAACCACACAAAGTTGTGGGGATTGAGACTACCAGCACGGTGCTTGGTGTATAGTGGGTATTCAAAAACTCCGTTTATGCCCTGCTTTGAAGATAGTACTTTCCCCCAAGTGTTATCTTCTCATGCTTTTCTAACCTCAGACTTTGACAGAAAGACTCCAGATGGTTGCCTAATAGGGAAAACCCACTGGCTTCCTTGATAAAACCTTATAAGCCGCATAACACCGAGGTCTGCAATGGGGAAGGGGGACAGGAGGGCAGGGCTCCCTATGTTAAAGTCAACCATGAGCTAGAGAGGAAGGAAGTGTGTCCAAGTGTCCAAAGCAGGTCTAAAGTGGTGGCAGCAATAAATGATCCTGAATGGGAAAGGGGGGATGAAGAATAGGGAAACACAAGTAGTATTCCTCCCTCAAATTTTCCTTTTACTGCTATCTTGAAGGGCTTAGGGATTAATAAAGCTGGCAGGTTTCCTTAGGGGAATGAACAAAGTGGGAACAGTGACTCAGTATATCACCTGGATCTGACTGGTAGTTACAAAGGCATCCTTGCAACATCACAATGTCCTGGGTTCTGAGAGAGTGGCAAGAAGAAAGAATGGCTGGGAACACAGAGAGGTGAGCGTGCCAAATGGAAGAGAGATGGGAAGTAAGTTCCTGCTCCCTCGTCTCCAGGCAGCCCAGGAAATGTGTGAAGGAGGTATATGTGCACAGGGTTTTGAACTCCAAACTTTTAAAACACAGGAGTCTGAATACACCAGAGCTATTCTGACGTAAGCTACCTCAATACTTTCCTCACTCAGGGAGGAAACAAAAAAACGTCAGAAGTTCCTGCAAACTACACAAGAAACAACCGTCTTTCCAGTAAGAAAATTTAATTCTTCCTTTCAGTCATTCCAAAACAGAGAAATGGTGTTTATTTACATAGCTGAGAAGGAAACAACCCCTCTGATAAAAATAGCAACTACTCTCTTAAGGCTTGATGAAAGTGGATAAAGACATACAATTTAGTAAAACTGTATTTAATAGAGCCCTGTGGGGGCTGGAATACATATTTTTTTCAATTTCTCTTACAAAGCCTTCAGGAAAAGATGCCAAAGGGAAAACACTGCCCTCGAGCTACACTGATCAGAGGATCATTTCCAAAGAGTAATCCAGGTGACACAAGAGATGCTCAGAGGAAAAAGGGTCCTGGGGTCTAGTTAAGTTTGACAAATGCTGCATGCTCACGTGTGTGCTCTCCCCTGCCACCCTTCTTCCTTTCCTACACACACCCCCCCCCCACAATGCACTTCGTTAAGATACTAAAGGCTCTGACATCTCATAATTTAAAAAATCAGGTTAGATTAGTTTAACACAGCTATCCCTAATTTGTTGGATATGGCCACCCCCCTTTTACACTCTCTCAATAAGAGCTCAGCACACTGGCAAACAGTGGACTAGGGCAGTAGCATGGCACAATTCCTTCCTCCTCCCACTTCACTACATGGATACTGCTGGGAGACAAAGGAAATGCCCACTTTTGGTAAACACAATATACACCTCTCCTATTCCTCAATATCTTATGTGGGGATAAGAATGGGTGGCAAGCATCGAAAATTCTAAGAGCCACAGGTTTTACTTTTTAGTCACTTTGACGGGGCTTCCCGGGTGGCACAGTGCTTGAGAACCCACCTGCCAATGCAGGGGACACGGGTTCAAGCCCTGCTCCGGGAAGATCCCACATGCCGTGGTACAACTAAGCCCGTGCACCACAACTACTGAGCCTGCGCTCTAGAGCCCGTGAGCCACAACTACTGAAGCCCAGAGTCCACAACTACTAAGGCCTGTGCACCTAGAGCCCATGCTCCACAACAAAAGAAGCCACCGCAATGAGAAGCCCGTGCATCACAATGAAGAGTAGCCCCCGCTCGCCCCAACTAGAGAAAAGCCTGCACACGGCAATGGAGACCCAGCGCAGCCAAAAATAAATAAATAAATAATCATTTTGACTTTTATTCCTTAAAGGTTTAATAGACAAAAGGTCACAAGTTCAAGGGTGAGGTAAGAAAAACAATGAGCCTTCCTTCCAGGAGAAAAGGAAGGTGGTTTCCTACATCCAAGCTCTCAGATGAAACCATGAGGTAAGCCAATCTGAGAGCTGAAATCCTCTTCTAAGTCTCCAACACTTCTGGGAAAGGAAAGTTCTTTGAAATACCAACCTGGCTTAATCACTTCCTACTCTTCTCATCATCATCTCTTTCCTCCTACACCTACCAAGAAGCATCACATGCAAACAAACAAAAAACGTAGACCTTCCTACTACCAATGGAAGATACAATCTAGGAAGCAGCAGCTAGACTCTAGGGCAGATCAACCTTAGTACTAGTGACATTTGGGGCCAGATTAATTCCGTGGTGTGGGGGGGTGGCTGTCCTGTACAATGTAGGATGTCAGGCAGCATCCCTGGCTTTTCCCTGCTAGTTGCCAGTAGCAACCCCTTCCCCTGCCCTAACTGTGATAACCAAAAATGTCTCCAGATTGCCAAATGTCAGGGGTGGGGATTGGGGGTGCAGGGCAACAAAACTGCCCCCTCCACTTGAGAGCCACTGCTCTACGGGTGTGAGCTCCTAAACTCGCTTCCTTAGGAAAATAAACTAAAAATCACTGCCATCTCACACCTGGCCTTTCTTTCTTTCTCTTCAGGCTTCTTTTCCTTTAACCCCTGTGACAGTATGTGATTTCTTCAAATACAGACTGATCACACCATGGTCAAGTAATTCATAGAGTACATAGATATCTAAATTCTGGGGTAAATCCTGCTTGCCATTCAATGCCTATCCAGGAAAACTTGATATAAGGAGTTCTTTACTAGAGATCCATGGGCTTGGGGGTGTGGATGAGGGTGATAAATATCATGAAGTCGTATATAAAAGTTAGTGTGTATACAGTCCTCCAGAAAGAAGATCCAGAGCTTTCATTAGATCTCAAAGGTGTCCCAAATGTAATAAAACAGCAAAGCATGTCTTTGACCAAATAGGTGGCCAGGGTGGATGGAGCCTAGGTATACGTGTTTTGCTTTGCTTTAAAGTTCTCCAGGTAATTTCTATGTATGTCTCTGCTTTAAAATCACTGCTATGGCAAAATGATGTGGTCCATGTAGTACCACCATCCTAAGGAAATTGCACTGATACCGTCATGACAGACTCCATCCCAATATGTGGTATTTCAGAACTACCAAATACCATGAGAATCTAATGCTTGTTCCTTCTCTTATAAAGCCTTCAGGAGAAGATGCCGAAGGGAAAATGATGCTCTCAAGCTACACTGATCAGAGGATAACTTCCAAAGAGTATTCCAGGTAACACAAGAGATGTTCAGAGAAAAAAGGGTTCTGAGGTCTAATTGAGTTTGACAAATGTGGTGCACTGCATGAGTGTTCCCCCCACTCCGCTCCCAGAGGTTACGATACACTTCATTAAGATACTAAAGGCTCTGTAACATCTCATAATTTAAAAATCAGGCTAGATTAGTTTAACCTAGCTTTCCCAAGTTTGCCGGATATGGCCACCCCCCTTTCACACTCTCTTAATAAGAGCTCAGCACATACTGGCAAACACAGGACTAGGGCAATAGAATGGCATGATTCCTTCCTCCTCCCAATTCACCGGACAAATACTTTGGGGGGGGGGGGGGTGGGCAGGGAGGGCCAAGGAAATGCCCACTTTGGTAAACACAATATATTCCTCTCCTATTTCCCATCATCTTTCCCAGTCTGCTATATAGGGTTAGTCTGTGTAAAAGCACAGCAGGCTCTAAGCAGTGATATATCTTTGCCAGTAGGTGCCACCAACTAACACAGAATATATTTCACTTGGAAAATTCCCTACTTTAAGAGTTATGTAAGAGGAATCAATTTCCTACTTTAAAAATCCTACAAATTCTGCATTTTGGCTTTCATGATGAGAAATGCTTATACAATGTAAGGTTTTCTTATCAAAAACATCTTTACTCCTTAGAGGAAGCAAAAACAAAAACAAAAACCTTACAAAGGATCTAGAAAACATGCGGGCATTTTGCCATTTTCTCTTGTGTTTTTAAATGTTTGGATTTAAGAAATTAAGGATAACAGATACATTGTGCAAAATGTTATTAGATAACTTTAGTCTCTGTACTAGGCTTATTTCACATTGTCTTTTTCTTAACATTTAAAAAAATTTATTTTATTGAAGTATAGCTGATTTACAATGTTGTGTTAATTTCTGCTGTACAGCAAAGTGATTCAGTTATACATATATATGCATTCTTTTTCATATTCTTTTCCATTATGATTTATCACAGGATATTGAATAGAGTTCCCTGTGCTATACAGTAGGCACACATTGTCTTTTAATCTTCAGAAAAAATATGTAGGTAGACATTCCAATTTTACAGAAGAAATTGAGGACCACAGAAGTAAGTAACTGGCTCAGATCTAGGTCTGTTCTACTCAGAAATCGATGTACTTTCTATACAGAAAAATACAGCTCAGGTGTTTTCCAACTGCTGGTTGTAGCCTATGAAATCAATTTAATGGGCTGTAACCAGCACTTTTAAAATAAAAAGCGAAATTGAATCCAGGCATTCCCCTGCCCACAAGGGTAAGCATAACAAAAAACACACAGAAAGGCTAAAAGCAATAAGCAAAAACATAACAGGAAAATTCAAATTAAAAGGAAAGCAAAAGTCATTATTGCAAGGAGAGCAATATTCAAGTCAAACCACTGAATAACATAAAGAGCTTTAAAACTCTCTAAAAAGCAAAAATCTGTAAAGAGGATAATGTGTGCTTTTATATACTGAATAAAATTCCACAAAGTACAAAACAGTTAGAAATATTTTTTAAATTTTTTAAGCACCTTTTCATCTTCGACAGATCAAGCAGACCAACCAACAAACAACACTTGATTTTCCATGGAACGGAACAAAAAACTGATAGAGAATCCTAGGCCACAGAAGAAATCTCAAATACAGTTAGAAAGCAGGAAGAGATTATATACATTTGAGAGCAGGCCAAGCAGAAAAGTCTAGATTTAGTTTGCCAATTATTACTTGCATAAATTCCAAAGGTAAATACACGGAACAATGACTGGCACAGGCAAACCAAACACCTTTGAGTTGTTATTGTTAATGCCATCTTGGCCCCTAATCTAGCCTACAATTCTTCCCCCTTAAACCTAAATCTTACCAACACATTGTTGGGAAATGAGATCAATGGAAAGCCAGAAGCATTCATTTGGAAAAAGAAGAGACAAGCTTGTCCAAAAAAGCAGCCCCTACCTCTCCTACCACTCTTGCAACTCAGAAGGAAGAAAGCCATGAATAAATACATCTATGCATACATGACTTTTTAATACAATGACTCCGGCCACCAGTAAGCACAACTTAATCAGAAACCTTCTCCTCCTCCACACAAACACTAAAATGTAGAAACAAACTAGCTGTTTTCTTTCTACAATATAATAAAACTAAAAAGTAATAAAAAATTTTAAATCCATTGGGAGTTTGACTGAAATCACTGCTACATGCTATTTCCAATGTAGTAAGTTTCCTTCCAACTTACCTAACCTGTACTTCCACTCAAATTTTTAACAAGTATTTGGCTGCTATTAACATTACATGACAAGATTATACTAAGGTATCTGGAAGAATAAATATCAGAGAGTTTTTCTTCCTTTCCTCAACACCAATTATTTTTTTAAAAGAGGGGAATGCGGGCTTCCCTGGTGGCGCAGTGGTTGAGAATCTGCCTGCTAATGCAGGGGACACGGGTTCGAGCCCTGGTCTGGGAAGATCCCACATGCCGCGGAGCAACTGGGCCCATGAGCCACAACTACTGAGCCTGCGCGTCTGGAGCCTGTGCTCCTCAACAAGAGAGGCCGCGATAGTGAGAGGCCCGCGCACCGCGATGAAGAGTGGCCCCCGCTTGCCGCAACTAGAGAAAGCCCTCGCACAGAAACGAAGACCCAACATAGCAATCAATCAATAAATAAATAAATCTTAAAAAAAAAAAAAAAAAAGAGGGGAATGCTTATGTTATTAGATATTAAAATTTTTCTTAAAAGCTATAATAATTAGTGTGGTACTAACAAAGCAAGACCAATGAAACAAAACAGGAAGTCAAGAAACAGATTCATTTACACTTATAATTTGTGTATGATGAAGTTAGAACTTCAAATAGGGGAGAAAGGGATCATTTAAGGAAGTATTAAAAATAAAAGTTAAATGCTACCTCATGTCACATACCAATATATACTATGGATAAAAAGAATCAAGTGTGAAAAACTCTAAAACCATAAAATGACTAAAAGCAATTACCAAACAGAAATAAAATTTAGATTTGACTAAAAAATTTTTTTAGCTCAGGAATGTTCATAATCAAATTTTAAAGACAAATACATTGGGGGAAATATTTTGGCATATGGTAAATAACTTACCATATAAAGATCTCTTATAAATTAGTTAGGAAACCAAAATTAATACTTTAATAGGCAAATAAGCAAAGAGTAACTACCAATATTGCAAAACAAGAAATTTAAATGGCTGTCAAAAATGAACACGTACATAACAAAGAAAGATGTAATTTTTCACCTATCAAATTAGTAACTTTATTTTTATATACTTTATAGGAACTGGGCTCTTTGGTAGGATTATAAATCGTTACCTTTCAGAGAGTATTTATCAACATATAACTTCAAAAATCACTACATAACACTGGACATAATTTAACTTACAGAAATTTATCCTAAGGAATTGTAGATCTACACAAAATTGTAGCTACAACAATTTATAACATAGAAAAATAGAAAACAATGTAAATGTCTAACAAGAGGGTTTGGACATCATTTAAATATATGATACAACAGGAGAAAATTTAAGTTCTTTCAAAAAACTTCTCTATTGAAGCATAATACATATACATAACATACATATATAAATACATATATATACATATACACACACATATATTACACACACATAAACACATATGCTCATGTATATAAGGTCTAGATGTAAATTTTATTTCTTACTGTAAAAACACTGAAAACCCCTGGTTAAGGTATTAGAGTACAATGAATCCCATACTGCAAAACTTACCACCTTTTCAGTTTTCTTTCAGTTCTCCTAATTATATCAAACGATATTTTCATATCTCTCTAATACCTCTAATTGTCTGTTCTTAACAAAAAGAGCTGGTCTCCTGTTCAGTTTACTGTAACAAACAGTATCTGGCTAGAATTTCATTATAGGTTTTGTTTTTAACGGTATTTATTTTTACAGTAACCTATCTCAGTATGTTGCCATTATTTCATGGCAACTTACAGTGATGCATAAGTTGCAGTGATGCATAGTTCCCTTTTCTGATTTTTCAAAGAAAGCAGATTTTAAAAATATGTGAAGTAGAACAAAAGAACAAATGTTATGCACATATCAAAAGCTGTGAAGGCTGCAGTCACCTGTCTAAAACTGGTGAAATACTATCTAAAAAGAATAGTGACATGAAAAATGGTCTAAACTATATTAAATGGAAAAAAAAGCAAGTCAAAATATGTCTGTATGACCCCATCTTTACAAATAAAATTTTATCTATCAATCTATTTATTTATTTAGAAAAGCAACTAGAAAAAGTGTTAAAATGCTAACAATACTATCTCTGTAGTTTTTATTTTCTTTTTCCTTATATAGCCCATCTAAATCTTCCTTAAAGACACATCTCTTTTCAATAACAATGAACAGTGATTTTTTTCAAAATGAAACTTAAAAAAGTAAAAGATCTACATCAAGACCCCAGATATATATGCTCTAGTTTAAAGAAAGAGAAACTAGTCACTGAAACTTCCAGCAGAGTCAGATGCTGCTGCATGTCATCAGACCTCTCTATGCCTGTTTCCTGATCCATAAAACTGAAGTGAAAACAGGGCCTCCCTGACAGAAAATTTAAAAAGATAATCCTGGCACTTAATATGGGCTCCTTTAGTCAAATTTAACCTCCACAGGACAGAGGTGTTTGACTGTTTTATTCATTCTGTATTCTTAGCATTTAGAATAACTCCTGACACACTACTTAAGTACAGAAGTATAATAAATATCTACTAATAATATTATCTATAGTTATAACAATCTTCCTGTTAATTGTAAAGGCCAAAACTGTAATTTTGTTTCTGCTTACTCCTTTTCCATATTTTCCAAACTGTCTACAATGAGCAAGGATTCAAAATGTAGGGGAAGAAAAACATGCAACACCATTTCTGGTCCTCACAGAAAGTAGCAAGAAATAAAATCTATTTTCAGAAAGGCAGTCACCCTTATCACCTCCAAAGTATTCATTTACCTAGGTAAAAGAAGAACATCTCATTAATTATTTGACTGTTTAAAAAGGTCCAAAAGAAGCACAGACACAAGTCTGCTGGGTCTCCCTAAGAAAGCAGACAAGGAGTGGCAGCATGTGCACTTAAATGCTTCCTAGGGCTTAACACTTTGTAGAGAACTTTAAAGTAAAACTTGTAAAATGTTTCATATGCACTAAAGGAAGCCACAAAAAGAAGGTGCTTTAGAAGCGGTGACAGAAGAATGGCCAACAGATCCTGAGTTGTGAAGAATGGCGGAAGGCGTCAGTCTGCTGAAGTGTAAAGAGCAGGCCTTCAGAGCCAGGAGTCCCCAGTGCAAATCCCAGGCTCTGCCAATTACAAACTGTGACTTCCGGTAAGTCACTTGACTTCTCTCTCAGATTCGGTTTCCTCTTTTATAGGACAGGGATAATATTGCCTATGTTGCAGGAATAGAAATAACATGTGCAAAGTACCTACAACATAACATTGCTCAGAGGGGTTAAAATAATACACCAGAAAAACATTTTTACTCTTTTGCTTCTACTATAAATCATTTTAAAAGAAACATGAAAGCATCTATCAGTGATGTCAGGCAAAGCTAGAGAAATATCATCCCACATCACAATCATTTCTCATATTACTGTGTTCAAGGGTAACTTAACAGACTCAGCAAAGATTTCAAACATGAAATCTACCCAAGAAATTGTAAAGCAATGAATTATATTGAATATTTATAATAAAAGTAGCTACCACTTATTGAGTACACTTTAGAGATTATATCATTTAATGAAAACTGGGGAAAGAAAACCAAAACCACCAAAAACTTAAAAG
This sequence comes from Balaenoptera acutorostrata, assembly GCF_949987535.1. Taxonomy (NCBI): domain Eukaryota; kingdom Metazoa; phylum Chordata; class Mammalia; order Artiodactyla; family Balaenopteridae; genus Balaenoptera; species Balaenoptera acutorostrata. Next base: position 157,468,312 of record NC_080065.1, read on the forward strand.
TAAGAGATGATGAATTTAACACAATACCAATCAAAACTCCAGCAGGCTTTACCACCACCCCACCCACCCCACCCCACCCCACCCCACCCCACCCCCCAGCAAAATGAGCTGATTTTAAAATTCATATGGAAATATACAGAATGAAGGCAATCTGGAAGAACAAAGTAAGAGAATTTACACTACGAAATATCAAGATCTAAAATGTAGCTATTGTAACAAAGAGAGTGTTATATAGGAATAAAAGTAGACAAATTGATCAACAGAACAAAATAGCATCCAAACTCAGATTCACACATATGAGTTCACTTGACTAAACACTAAGGCAACACTTCAGTGCAGTGGAGAAAAAATGCTCTTTTCAATAAAAGACCGTATCAACCAGATATCCTTATATTTTGAGCCCCATTCTCTCACCAAGGGGGAAAAAAATCTATTCTAGATAGACTGCAGATCTAAATGTAAAAGGTAAGCTTTTAGAAGAAACCACAGAACATCTTCATGACCTTGGAATAGCTAAAGCTTTCGTAAACAGGACAAAGCAACTGCTAACCAGAAAGAAAAATCTGATAAATTGGATTATAATGAGGAATTTCTCTTCACTGAAAGCACCATTAAGAGACTGAAAAGAAGATTAAAATGTTCTAAAACTGATTTATGGTGATGGTACAACACTGAACTGCATACTTGAAATGGATGAATTTTATGATATGCAAAATATATCTCAATTTTTTTAAGGAATTAAATTTAAAAGAAAAAAGGCAACCCACAAAGTGAGAGATTGATTATATATCCAGAACATTAAAAAACAAACAAACCCTCACTTCAAATCAATAAGGAAAGCAAGCACATACACCCGCCCCCCCCCCCCGCTAAAAAAAGGTGAAACACTTATACGAGCACTTCACAAAAGAAAATATCCAAATTAAGTTAAAAAATGAAAATTCAACCAAAGTGCTGTCATCCAGAAACAACCATTTGCATTTTGGAACACAGGTTGAAAACTATAGATATATAAAAGAAAACTGTTTGAAGCAGGCTTTCCAGTAGAACTGCTTTTCACATGTGTCAGATATCTTTCCATATCACTGTAGACCTTTATTTTCATTTTTAATGCCAACAGTTTACATCATCTTATAATTTATTTACTCAATACAGGTAAGTAATGAACATCTAAACTTTCTACTGTCACATGCAACACTACAATTAACCTTTATGCCTACTTTGAATAACTGCCTCTTTCGATCAAATTCCCAGGATTGGTGAATCCATGAGAATGTGTATTTAATAAATGGATGTCTGAACAGAATTTAATTTCCTTTGTTTAATCATTTCTTTTCATCAGAATAGACTTCATATTACAAGTTATTAAATCTAATGGTCAATTCTCATTGCTCACATTTCTGGACCTATCAACAAGATTGAGCATTCCCTCCTTCGTGATATACCTCAATCACTTGGCTTCCAGGACTCTGCATTCACCTAGTTCATTCACCACAAGAAACGTTAAAGATTTTCAGACAGAAGAAAAATGAAACCAGAAGAAAACTTGATTCTAATGAAGGGATGCAGAGATAAATGAAGAGAAAAATGGTAAAAATGACAATATTTATAAAATAATTTTTTCTTTTTAAATTTCTTTAAAATATGATTGACTACCTGAGAAGTTCAAAATGCTGCTCAATGATATTAAACAAACCACAAATAAATGGAAAGGCATCTTTTAGCCATGAATTTCAAGACTTAATATTGTTAAGATGTCAATACTACCCAAAGCAATCTACAGATTCAATGCAATCCCTATCAAAATTCCAACAGAATGTTTTGCAGATATAGGAAAGCCCATTCTAAAATTCATACAGAATCTCAAGGGACCCCGAATAGCCAAAGTAATCTTGAAAAACAACATTGGCGGCCTCACATTTTCTGATTTCAAAACTTATTACAAAGCTATAGTACTCGAAACAGCATGGTACTGGCATAAAGACAGACATACAGACCAATTGCAGTAGAGAGCCCAGAAATAAATCCTCACATACAAGGTCAAATGATTTTTGACAAAGGTACCAAGATCATTCTATGGGGAAAGAACAGTCTTCTCAACAAACACTATTGGAAAAACTGGATATACACATGCCAAAGAATAAAGTTGGGCCCTTACCTGGTAACATATATAAAAATTAACTCAAAATGGGTCAAAGATCCAAATGTAAGAGCTAAAACTACAAACCTCTTAGAAGAAAAGATAAAGGAAAAGCTTCATGACATTGGATTTGGCAATGATTTCCTGCACGTGATACCAAAAGCACAGGCAACAAACATAAAAATATATAAATCAGACTATATCAAAATTTAAAACTGCTGTGCATCAAAGAGTATAATCAAAAGAGTGAAAAGGCAACCTATGAAATGGGAAAAAATATTTGCAAGTCATATATCTGATAAGGGATTAAGATCCAGAATATATAAAGAACTCCTACAACTAAACAGCAAAAACAAACAAACTGATTCAAAATGGGCAAAAGCCTTGAATAGACACTTCTCCAAGAAGATATACTAATGGCCAAAAAGCTTATGAAAAGATACTCAACATCACTAATGATTAAGGAAATGCCAATCAAAACCACTATGAGATATCACCTCACACCTATCAGAATGACTACTATCAAAAAATCAGAAAATAACAAGTGCTGACAAGGATGTGGAGAAACTGGAACCCTTGTACATTGCTGATAGGAATGTAAAATGGTATAGCTGCTATGGAAAACTGAAAGGTGGTTCCTCAAAAAATTAAAAATAGAATTACCACATGATCCAGCAAGACCACTTCTGGGTCTATATCCAAAAGAATTAAAAGAAGGGTCTCAAAGAAATATTTATACACTTATGTTCATATAGCAGCATTATTCACAATAGCCAAAACGTGGAAACAACCCAAATGTCCATTGAAGAATGAAATGCTAAACAAAATACTGTATAAACATGCAGTAGAATATTATTCAGCCTTAAGAAGAAAGGAAATTCTTATACATGCTATAACGTGGATGAATCTTAAGGACATTATGCTAAGTGAAATAAGTCAGTTATAAAAAGACAAATACTGTACAATTCCACTTATGTGCAGTATCTAGAGCAGTCAGATTCATAGAAACAGAAAGTAGAATGGTTGTGCCTGCTTTGCCAGGGGAAATGAGAAGTGGTTATTTAATGAATAGGAAAAAGTTCTCAAGATTGGTTGCAATGCATAACATTGTATAACATTACTGAACTATATACTTAAAAACAGTCAAAAATGGTAAAATGTATGCTGTATTTTACCACAGTTTTTAAAAAACCTTTTTAAGTGTTGACTGAAAATGACTTTACCAATATTTTCTTTCAGTTTTATTGAGATATAACTGACATATAGCAATGTGTAAGTTTAAGTGTACAGCATAATGATTTGACTTATATACATCATGAAATGATTACCACAATAAGTTTAGTGAAAATCCATCATCTCATACAAAATAAAGGAAACAGAAAAAATATTTTTTCCTTGTGATGAGAACTCTCAGGATTTACTCTCTTAACCACTTTCATATATAACATACAGCAGTGTTAATTATATTAATCATGTTATAATTACATTCCTAGTACTTATTTATCTTATAACTGGCAGTCTGTACCTTTTGACCACTGGCAGTTTGTACCTTTTGACCACATTCTCCCTCTCCATACCCTTGCCTCTGGTAACCACAAATCTGATCATGTTTTCTGTAAGTCTGTTTGTTGGTTTTTAAGTATAACTGACCTACAACACTAAAAATAAGTAAATAAACAGCTTCTGAAGTTATGCATTTATACACATACATATGACTCAGTAGTTAAAGCAAAAATAATAACAACATATAATGGAGTTTATAGCCTTTGTAGAAATAAAATGTAAGACAACAATAGCACCAAGGAGGGGAGGAAGGAAGGGGAAGTATTGAATATAGAGATGTAAGTTCTTTCTTCCACATACGTGAAGCGGTATCTTATCATTTCAAGACAGGCTGTGACAAGTTAAAGGCATGAACTGTAAACCCTACAACAACCATGAGAAAAAAAATTAAGCAAAAGAGGTTTAACTAATAAGCCAATGGTAAAGATGAAAATGGAATCACTCAAAAACTAAATTAATCCAAAAGAAGGCAGAAAAAAAGTGTAAAAAGGGAATAAAGAGCAGGTGGGACAAATAGAAAACAATAACAAGGGGGTAGATTTAACACCAAACATCTTAATAATTAGTTAAATGTAAGTGGTCAAAATACCCAAATAAAAGACAGAGATTGTGGAATTGGAGATAACTATATGCTATCTACAAGAAACCCACTTTAAACATAAAGAAACACTGGCTAAACCTAAAAGGACAGAAAAAGATAAATAACATCCAATGACTAATCAAAGGACATCTAGAGTGGCTATGTTATTATTGAACAAAATAGATTTTAGAAGAAGGAATGTAACCAGGGATGAAGTGACATATTTTCATAATGTTAAAGGGATCAATTTATTAAAACAATATAACAATCCTAAATGTATATGTCCTTGGCTAACAGTTTTAAAATACATGTTGAGGAGAAAACAATAACATACTCAAAGGAGAAAAAGACAAATCCAAATTTATATTTGGACACTTCAACACTCCTCTCTTAGTTATGCATACAACAAGTAGACAGAAAAGAGTAAAGATATGCAGGGCATGAATAACACCATCAGCTAACTTAACCTGACATTTATAGAACACTCTGCCCAACAAGGGAACACATTCTTTCCAAGTACAGACCAAACATGCAACAAGATAAATGCTATTCTAGGCCATAAAACAGGTTTCAATAAATTTAAAACAACTGAAATCATGCAAAATATGTACTGAGATGACAAAGAATTAATCCAAAATTAATCTAACAGAAAATCCCTAAATGTTTGGAAATTAAACAATGCATTACTAAACAACACATGGGTCAAAAAAGAAATCACAAGGAAAATTAGAAAATACTGTGAAGTAAATGAAAATGAAAACTCAACATATCAAACACTGTGGGATATAACTAAAGTGGTGCTTAGAGAGACTGACAGCATTAAATGCATGTATTAGAAAAGAAAAAAATGGTCTTCAAAGCAATAATCTAAGCTTCCCCCACAAAAAAACTAGAAAATTAGTGAATTAAACCCAAAATAAGCAGCAGGAAGGAAATAATAAAGATGAAATTCAAAATTAGTACACTACAAAACAGAAAAACAATAAGGAAAAAAATTAGTGAAACCAAAAGTCATGTCTTTGAAACAATCAACAAAATTGACAAACTTCTAGCTAGACTGACAAGGAGAAAATTATATAAGAATCATTTCCAATCTCAGAAATAAAAGTGGGAACATGAATACAGATCCTATAAACATTAAAGGAAAACAAGGAAATATTACAAATTTGTACTAATACATTCCACAACTCAGATAAGAGGGACAAAGTCCTTAAAAGATACACAAATACTCACACAAGAAGAAATGGAAAACCTCAATAGCCCTATAGCTATAAAAGAAACTGGTTTCAGTGGTGAATTTTATTTAGTATTTAAGGAAGAAACAGTATCAATTTTATATAAACTCTTCCAAAAAGCACATGAAAAGGGAACATCCCCAACTATATTTTGAGGTCAGATTACCTTGATAACAAACATCTGCCAGTGACCAGTCCCTTCCATCAGGAAACTTGCACAAGCCTCTTAGATAGCGTCATCCACCAGAGGGCAGACAGCAGAAGCAAGAAGAACTACAATCCTGCAGCCTGTGGAGCAAAAACCACATTCACAAAAAGACAGAAGAGATGAAAAGGCAGAGGGATATGTACTAGATGAAGGAACAAGATAAAACCCTAGAAGAACAACTAAATGAAGTGGGGATAGGCAACCTTCCAGAAAAAGAATTCAGAATAATGATAGTGAAGATGATCCAGGACCTCGGAAAAAGAATGGAGGCAAAGATTGAGAAGATGCAAGAAGTGTTTAACAAAGATCTAGAAGAATTAAAGAACACACAAACAGAGATGAACAATACAATAACTGAAATGAGAAATACACTAGAAGGAATCAATAGCAGAATAACTGAGGCAGAAGAACGGATAAGTGACCTGGAAGACAGAACGGTGGAATTCACTGCTGCGGAACAGACTAAAGAAAAAAGAATGAAAAGAAATGAAGACAGCCTAAGAGACCTCTGGGACAACATTAAACGCAACAACATTTGTATTATAGGGTACCAGAAGGAGAAGAGAGAAAGAAAGGACCCAAGAAAATATTTGAAGAGATTATAGTTGAAAACTTCCCTAACATGGGAAAGGAAAGAGCCACCCAAGTCCAGGAAGTGCAGGGTCCCATACAGAATAAACCCAAGGAGAAACACGCTGAGACACACAGTAATCAAACTGGCAAAAATTAAAGACAAACAAAAATTATTGAAAGCAGCAAGGGATAAATGACAAAAAAAAAATACAAGGGAGGAGATTAACCAAGATGGCGGAGTAGAAGGACGTGCTCTCACTCCCTCTTGCGAGAGCACCAGAATCACAACTGGCTGCTGGACAATCATCGACAGGAAGACACTGGACTTCACCAAGGAGGATACCCCCACGTCCAAGGACAGAGGAGAAGCCACAGTGAGACGGTAGGAGGGGCACAATCAGAGTAAAATCAAATCCCATAACTGCTGGGTGGGTGACTCACAGACTGGCGAACACTTATACCACAGAAGTCCACCCACTGGAGTGAAGGTTCTGAGCCCCATGTCAGGCTTCCCAACCTGGGGGTCCGGCAACGGGAGGAGGAATTCATAGAGAATCAGACTTTGAAGCCTAGTGGGAATTGATTGCAGGACTTCGACAGGACTGGGGGAAACAGAGACCCCACGCTTGGAGGGCGCACACGGAATAGTGTGCGCATCGGGACCCGGGGAAAGGAGCAGTGACCCTGGGGGAGACTGAACCAGACCTACCTGCTAGTGTTGGAGGGTCTCCTGCAGAAGCAGGGAGTGGCTCTGTTTCACCGTGGGGACAAGGACACCGGCAGCGGAGGTTCTGGGAAGTACTCCTTGGCGTGAGCCCTCCCAGAGTCTGCCATGAGCCCCATCAAAGAGCCCAGGTAGGCTCCAGTGTTAGGTTTCCTCAGGCAAAACAACCAACAGGGAGGGAACCCAGCCCCACCCATCAACAGTCAAGTGGATTAAAGTTTTATGGAGCTCTGACCTCCACAGCAACAGTCAGCTCTACCCACCACCAGAGCCTCCCATCAAGCCTCTTAGAGAGCCTCAACCACCGGAGGACAGACAGCAGAAGCAAGAAAAACTACAATCCTGCAGCCTGTGGAACAAAAATCACATTTACAGAAAGATAGACAAGATGAAAAGGCAGAGGGCTATATACCAGATGAAGGAACAAGAAAAAACCCCAGAAAAACAACTAAATGAAGTGGAGATAGGCAACCTTCCAGAAAAAGAATTCAGAATAATGATAGTGAAGATGATCCAGGACCTCGGAATAAGAATGGAGGCAAAGATTGAGAAGATGCAAGAAATGATTAACAAAGACCTAGAAGAATTAAAGAACAAACAAACAGAGATGACCAATACAATAACTGAAATGAAAACTACACTAGAAGGAATCAATAGCAGAATAACTGAAGCAGAAGAACGGATAAGTGACCTGGAAGACAGAATGGTGGAATTCACTGCTGCGGAACAGACTAAAGAAAAAAGAATGAAAAGAAATGAAGACAGCCTAAGAGACCTCTGGGACAACATTAAACGCAACAACATTCCCATTATAGGGGTCCCAGAAGGAGAAGAGAGAGAGAAAGGACCAGAGAAAATATTTGAAGAGATTATAGTCGAAAACTTCCCTAACATGGAAAAGGAAATAGCCACCCAAGTCCAGGAAGCGCAGAGAGTCCCACACAGGATAAACCCAAGGAGAAACACGCTGAGACACATAGTAATCAAATTGGCAAAAATTAAAGACAAAGAAAAATTATTGAAAGCAGCAAGGGAAAAACGACAAATAACATACAAGGGAACTCCCATAAGGTTAACAGCTGATTTCTCAGCAGAAACTCTACAAGCCAGAAGGGAGTGGCATGAGATACTTAAAGTGATGAAAGGGAAGAACATACAACCAAGATTACTCTACCCATCAATAATCTCATTCTGATTCGATGGAGAAATCAAAAGCTTTACAGACAAGCAAACGCTAGGAGAATTCAGCACCACCAAACCAGCTCTACAACAAATGCTAAGGAACTTCTCTAAGTGGGAAACACAAGAGAAGAAAAGGACCTACAAAAACAAACCCAAAACAATTAAGAAAATGGTCATAGGAACATACATATCGATAATTACCTTAAACGGCAATGGATTAAATGCTCCAACCAAAAGACACAGGCTTGCTGAATGGATACAAAAACAAGACCCATATATATGCTGTCTACAAGAGATCCACTTCAGACCTAGGGACACATACAGACTGAAAGTGAGGGGATGGAAAAAGATATTCCATGCAAATGGAAATCAAAAGAAAGCTGGAGTAGCTATACTCATATCAGATAAAATAGACTTTAAAATAAAGAATGTTACAAGAGACAAGGAAGGACACTACATAATGATCAAGGGATCAATCCAAGAAGAAGATATAACAATTATAAATATATATGCACCCAACATAGGAGCATCTCAATACATAAGGCAACTGCTAACAGCTATAAAAGAAGAAATCGACAGTAACACAATAATACTGGGGGACTTTAACACCTCACTTACACCAAAGGAAAGATCATCCAAAATGAAAATAAATAAGGAAACAGAAGCTTTAAATGACACAATAGACCAGACAAGATTTAATTGATATTTATAGGACATTCCATTCAAAAACAGCAGATTACACATTCTTCTCAAGTGCGCACGGAACATTCTCCAGGATAGATCACACCTTGGGTCACAAATCAAGCCTCAGTAAATTTAAGAAAATTGAAATCATATCAAGCATCTTTTCTGACCACAACGCTATGAGATTAGAAATGAACTACAGGGGAAAAAACCGTAAAAAACACAAACACATGGAGGCTAAACAATACGTTACTAAATAATCAAGAGAACACTGAAGAAATCAAAGAGGAAATCAAAAAATACCTAGAGACAAATGACAATGAAAACACGACGACCCAAAACCTATGGGATGCAGCAAAAGCGGTTCTAAGAGGGAAGTTTATAGCTATACAAGCCTACCTCAAGAAACAAGAAAAATCTCAAATAAACAATCTAACCTTACACCTAAAGGAACTAGAGAAAGAAGAACAAACCAAACCCAAAGTTAGCAGAAGGAAAGAAATCATAAAGAGCAGAGCAGAAATAAATGAAACAGAAACAAAGAAAACAATGACAAAGATCAATAAAACTAAAAGCTGGTTCTTTGAGAAGATAAACAAAATTGATAAGCCATTAGCCAGACTCATCAAGAAAAAGAGGGAGAGGACTCAAATCAATAAAATTAGAAATGAAAAAGGAGAAGTTACAACGGACACCGCAGAAATACAAAGCATCCTAAGAGACTACTACAAGCAACTCTATGCCAATAAAATGGACAACCTGGAAGAAATGGACAAATTCTTAGAAAGGTATAACCTTCCAAGACTGAACCAGGAAGAAATAGAAAATATGAACAGACCAATCATAAGTAATGAAATTGAAACTGTGATTAAAAATCTTCCAACAAACAGAAGTCCAGGACCAGATAGCTTCACAGGTGAATTCTATCAAACATTTAGAGAAGAGCTAACACCCATCCTTCTCAAACTCTTCCCAAAAAATGCAGAGGAAGGAACACTCCCAAACTCATTCTATGAGGCCACCATCACCCTGCTACCAAAACCAGACAAAGATACTACAAAAAAAGATTACAGACCAATATCACTGATGAATATTGATGCAAAAATCCTCCACAAAATACTAGCAAACAGAATCCAACAACACATTAAAGGAATCATACACCATGATCAAGTGAGATTTATCCCAGGGACGCAAGGATTCTTCAATATACACAAATCAATCAATGTGATACACTATATTAACAAGTTGCAGAAGAAAAACCATATGATCATCTCAATAGATGCAGAAAAAGCTTTTGACAAAATTCAACACCCATTTATGATAAAAACTCTCCAGAAAGTGGGCACAGAGGGAACCTACCTCAACATAATAAAGGCCATATACGACAAACCCACAGCAAACATCATTCTCAATGGTGAAAAACTGAAAGCATTTCCTCTAAGATCAGGAACAAGACAAGGATGTCCACTATCACCACTATTATTCAACATAGTTTTGGAAGTCCTAGCCACGGCAATCAGAGAAGAAAAAGAAATAAAAGGAATACAAATTGGAAAAGAAAAAGTAAAACTGTCACTGTTTGCGGATGACATGATACTATACACAGAGAATCCTGAAGATGCCACCAGAAGACTACTAGAGCTCATCAATGAATTTGGTAAAGTTGCAGGATACAAAATTAATGCACAGAAATCTCTTGCATTCCTATATACTAATGATGAAAAATCTGAAAGAGAAATTAAGGAAACATTCCCATTCACCACTGCAACAGAAAGAATAAAATACCTAGGAATAAACCTACCTAGCGAGACAAAAGACCTGTATGCAGAAAACTATAAGACACTGATGAAAGAAATTAAAGATGATACAAACAGATGGAGAGATATACCACGTTCCTGGATTGGAAGAATCAATATTGTGAAAATGACTGTACTACCCAAAGCAATCTATGCATTCAATGCAATCCCTATCAAATTACCAATGGCATTTTTTACAGAACTAGAACAAAAAGTCTTAAAATTTGTATGGAGACACAAAAGACCCCGAATAGCCAAAGTGGTCTTGAGGGAAAAAAACGGAGCTGGAGGAATCAGACTCCCTGACTTCAGACTATACTACAAAGCTACAGTAATCAAGACAATATGGTACTGGCACAAAAACAGAAATATAGATCAATGGAACAGGATAGAAAGCCCAGCGATAAACCCACGCACCTATGGTCAACTAATCTATGACAAAGGAGGCAAGGATATACAATGGAGAAAATACAGTCTCTTCAATAAGTGGTGCTGGGAAAACTGGACAGCTACATGTTAAAGAATGAAATTAGAACACTCCCTAACACCATACACAAAAATAAACTCAAAATGGATTAGAGACCTAAATGTAAGACAAGATACTATAAAACTCTTAGAGGAAAACATAGGAAGAACACTCTTTGACATCAATCACAGCAAGATCTTTTTTGATCCACCTCCTAGAGTAATGGAAATAAAAACAAAAATAAACAAATGGGACCTAATGAAACTTCAAAGCTTTTGCACAGCTAAGGAAACCATAAACAAGATGAAAAGACAACCCTCAGAATGGGAGAAAATATTTGCAAAAGAATTAACGGACAAAGGATTAATCTCCAAAATATATAAACAGCTCATGCAGCTCAATATTAAAAAAACAAACAACCCAATCCAAAAATGGGCAGAAGACCTAAATAGACATTTCTCCAAAGAAGACATACAGATGGCCAAGAAGCACATGAAAAGATGCTCAACCTCACTAATTATTAGATAAATGCAAATCAAAACTACAATGAGGTATCACGTTACACCAGTTAGAATGGGCATCATCAGAAAATCTACAAACAACAAATGCTGGAGAGGGTTTGGAGAAAAGGGAACCCTCTTGCATTGTTTGTGGGAATGTAAATTGATACAGCCACTATGGAGAACAGTATGGAGGTTCCTTAAAAAACCTAAAAATAGAATTACCATATGACCCAGCAATCCCACTACTGGGCATATACCCAGGGAAAACCATAATTCAAAAAGACACATGCATCCCGATGTTCACTGCAGCACTATTTACAATAGCCACGTCATGGAATCAACCTAAATGCCCATCAACAGACGAATGGATAAAGAAGGTGTGGTACATATATACAATGGAATATTACTCAGCCATAAAAAGGAACGAAATGGGGTCATTTGTAGAGAGGTGGATGGATGTAGAGACTGTCATACAGAGTGAAGTAAGTCAGAAAGAGAAAAACAAATATCGTATATTAACGCACATATGTGGAATCTAGAAAAATGGTACAGATGAACCGATTTGCAGCAGAAATTGAGACAGAGATGTAGAGAACAAACGTATGGACACCAAGGGAGAAAGCGGTGGGGGGTGGGGGTGGGGGTGTGATGAATTGGGAGATTGGGACTGACATGTATACACTGATGTGTATAAAATGGATGACTAATAAGAACCTGTATAAGAAAATAAATAAAATTTTTAAAAAAATCTATCAATATCAGAAGAAAAAAAAAAAAAAAGACCAGTACATGATTGTTGTAGATATTATACTACATTCATCTGAACTAGAAACTTAAAATTGGTGAATTTTATTATATATATAACTACACATCAAAAAAGTTAACTTTTTAAAAAATTTAAGCGCTACACAAAAACAAAAACTTTCCCACAAAGCAAACTCAAGCCCTAAATGGCTTTATTGATAAATACTATCAAACATTTAAGGAAGAAATAACAGTAATCTTTCCCAAACTCTTTTTAGATATAGAGAGGGTAATTCATTTTATTAGGCTAATCATAATGCTAAAACCTGAGAAAAGACATTATCAAAAAAGGAAGTATTGACCAATTACCTTCAGGTAAAAAGATTAAAATACCCTCAACCGAATATTAGCAAATCAAATATAAAATTATATAAAAATGATAATACATCATGATCAGTTGGGGCTTTCCCAGAATTAAAGATTAGCTGAACATTCAAAAAAATCAATGTAATACACCATATTAAGAGAATAAGAAAAGTTATATGATGATTTCAATAGATGCATTTAGGGCATATAACAAAATTCAAAATGCGCTCATGATTAAAAAACTCTCACGTAACTTCCTCAATGTGATAAAGGATATATATTTTAAAAACCTATAGCTAATATCATACTTAATGGTCAAAAATGAAACACTTTCCACTGTACTCAAAAACAAAAGTAGAATATCCATTGTCACACTTCTATTCAATACAAATTTCACTAGTTATAGCCAGTGCAATAAATCAAGAAAAAGAAATAAAAAGCATAAATATCAGAAAGCATCCAGATGGCATGACTATCTAGGCAGAAAATCCAAAGAGTGTACAAAACAAAACAAGTAGAACTAATATGCGATGTTGGCAAAGTCACAGGATAAAAAAAATAAAAAGAACGAACGAAGCTACACAAAACTCAAGCCCTCAGCATAAGTAGAAGGAACAGAAAATAAGTAGAAAAAGAAATACTTAGATCCTAGGACGCCCATATGTTCCTACCATAAGCCTTCATGAAGAGCAAGAGTAGTCCAGGATAACTGTGCAAAAGAAAAAAAAGAGGGAAACAAGCAGCAGACTGAAGACTGACATAAAATCCCATTAAGCATGAAAATACTGAGAAAGAGTTTTGATAGGTCAGAGTTGATTACAAATTTGGGACTCAAAAGAGGATTCGAGATGCAAAGAAATTGTCTTCCAGGCACCACTCTTTAAGGAAAAACAGTGTAAAAGGAAAGGCAAATGGAGGGAGCACTTCAACTTGATAAAGAACATCTACAAAAAACCCATAGCTGACATCATACCTAATGGCAAAAAACTTTAAGTTTTCATGCTAAGGAACAATGCAAGGATGTCCCCTCTCATCACTGTTTTTCAACATTGTAGTGGGAGTCCTAGCTAATGCAATATGACACAACAAGGAAATAAAAAGAATACATATCAGGAAGGAAGAAAACTGTCTTTGTTCACAGATGCCATCATCATCTATGTAGAAAAAAAAAAAAAATGACCCCCAAACTCCTGGAACTAGTAATCAATTGTAGCAAGGTTGCAGGATGCAAGGTTAATATAAAGTCAATCACATTTCATATATACCAGCAATGAACAAGTGGAATTTAAAATTAAGAATACATTACCATTTACATTAGGACCCCACCAAAATGAAGTATTTAGGTATAAAGTTAACAAAATATGTATAAGATCTATACGAGGAAAACTATAAAACTCTGATGAAAGATATTAAAGAACGAAATAAAGGAGATATTCCATGTTCATAGATGGTAAGACTCATTATTGTCAAGATGTCAGTTCTTCCCACCTTGATCTAAATATTCAATGCAATCCCAATCAAAATTCCAGCAAGTTATTTTATGACTCTCAAACAAGCTAATTCTCAAGTTTACATGAAGAGGTAAAAGATCTAGAATAGAGAACACAATGTTAAAGGAATAGAAGAAAGTCAAAGAACTGACACTTCCTAACTTCAGGAATTACTATAAAGTAACACTAATCAAGATAGTGTGTGGTACTGCTGAAAGAACAGACAAACAGATCAAGAAAACAGAAGAGAGAGCCCGGAAACAGACCCATATAATCAGCTGATCTTTGACAGAGAAGCAAAGGCGATACAATGGAGCAAAGATAATCTTTTCAACAAACGGTACTGGAATAACATAGGAGAAAATCTAGGTGACCTTGGGTATAGTGATGACTTTTTAGATACAACACCAAAGGCACAGTCCATGAAAGAAATAATTGATAAGCTGGACTTCATTAAAATTAAAAACTTCTGCTCTGTGAAAGACAATATCAAAAGAGAATGAAAAAAAAGAGAGAGAGAGAGAAGCCACAGACTTGAAGAAAATATTTTCAAAAGACAAATCTGATAAAGGACTGTTAGCCAAAATAATACCAAAAAAAACCCCTTAAAACTTAATAATAAGATGAACAACACAAATTTTTAAATGGGCAAGACATGAACAGACACCTCAGCAAAGAATATATACAAATGGCAGTAAGCATATGAAAAGATGTTCACATCATATGTCATCATATATCAAATTAAAACAATGAGACACCACTACACACCTATCAGATGGCCAAAATCCAAAACATGGACAACACCAAATGCTGGTGAGGATACGGAGCAACAGGAATTCTCATTCACTACTAATGGGAATGGAAAATGGTACAACTACTTTGGAAATTCAGCAGTTTCTTACAAAACTAAACATACTCTTATCCGATCCAGCAATCACGCTTTTTGGTATTTACCCAAATAAATTGAAAACTTATGTCCACACAAAAACCTGCTCAGTGATGTTTACAGCGGCTTTATTGATAATAGCCAAAATTTGGAAGCAACCAGGATGTCCTTCCATAGGTGAATGGATAAACTGTGATATACACAGACAATGAAATATTATTTGGCACTAAACTGAAAGGAGCTTTCAAGCCATAAAAAGACATGAAAGAAACTCAGATAAGTATTAGTAAGTGAAAAAAGCCAATGTGAAATGGCTACATACTATATGATTCCCGTTATATGACATTCTGGAAAAGGTAAAACTATGGAGACAGTAAAAAATAATAGTGGTTGCCAGGGGTTAGCAGGAGAGAGGGAAGAATAGGCAGGGCACAGAGGATTTTTAGGGCAGTGCAACTATTCTGTATGGCACTATAATGGTAGATTCATGTTATTATACATGTGTTAAAACCGATGATGGGGCTTCCCTGGTGGCGCAGTGGTTGAGAATCTGCCTGCTAATGCAGGGGACACGGGTTCGAGCCCTGGTCTGGGAAGATCCCACATGCCGCGGAGCAGCTGGGCCCGTGAGCCACAATTGCTGAGCCTGCGCGTCTGGAGCCTGTGCCCCGCGACGGGAGGGGCCGCGATAGAGAAAGGCCCGCGCACCGCAATGAAGAGCGGTCCCCGCACCGCGATGAAGAGTGGCCCCCGCTTGCCGCAACTGGAGAAAGCCCTCGCACGAACCGAAGACCCAACACAGCCAAAAATAAATAAATAAAATAAATAAATAAGAAAATCCTTTAAAAAAAAAAAAAAAAAAAAAACCGATGATGATGTAGGTCCATGGATTGTAACAAATATACCACTCGGGTGCAGGATGTCAATAGTTGGGGAGGTCACGCCTGTGTAAGGACAAGAGATACATGGGTACGCAACAGCCTGACGTAGGGAAGACGCGTTAGTCAGGGGTAAGGTTCTAGAAAAGTGGCGGCAGCGGCTCAAGCGGCAGTGGCAGCAGCGCCGGGTCGCAAGTGGAGGTGCTCCTAGCGGTGCTGTTTCCCAAGCTGCGGCAGTTCTCACTACAGCGCCAGGACAAGGCCGGTTCGTGTTCGTCCGCGGAGATCTCTCTCATCACGCTCGGCTGCGGCCAATCAGGCTGAAGCAACTGAGTCCGCGATAGAGAGAGAAAAGGAACAATTCCGTAAACTCTTTATTGTGGCTTGAGCTTTGAAACTACAGAAGAAGGTTTGAGGAACTACTACGAGCAATGGGGAAAACTTACAGACCGTGTGGTAAAGAGGGATCCTGCAAGCAAAAGATCAAGAGGATTTGGTTTTGTAACGTTTTCATCCATGGCTGAGGTTGATGCCGCCATGGCTGCAAGACCTCATTCAATTGATGGGAGAGTAGTTGAGCCAAAACGTGCTGTTGCAAGAGAGGACTCTGGAAAGCCAGGGGCTCATGTCACTGTGAAGAAGCTATCTGTAGGTGGAATTAAAGAAGACACTGAGGAACATCATCTTAGAGATTACTTTGAGGAATATGGAAAAATTGAGACCATTGAGATAATTACTGATAGGCAGTCTGGAAAGAAAAGAGGCTTTGGGTTTGTTACTTCTGATGACCGTGATCCTGTGGATAAGACTGTGTTGCAGAAATACCATACTATCGATGGTCATAATGCAGAAGTAAGAAAGGCTTTGTCTAGACAAGAAATGCAGAAAGTCCAAAGTTCTAAAGGTGGAACAGGAGGCCACTTTGGTTTTGGAGATTCTCGTGGTGGTGGTGGTGGTGGAAATTTTGGACCAGGACCAGGAAGTAACTCCAGAGGAAGATCTGATGGATATGGAAGTGGTCGTGGATTTGGGGATGGCTATAATGGGTATGGAGGAGGGCCTGGAGGTGGCAATTTTGAAGGTAGCCCTGGTTATGGACGAGGAAGAGGAGGATATGGTGGTGGAGGACCTGGATATGGCAACCAGGGTGGGGACTACGGAGGTGGTTATGACAACTATGGAGGAGGAAATTATGGAAGTGGAAATTATAACCAGCAACCTTCTAACTACGAAGAGTGGAAACTTTGGTGGTAGCAGGAACATGGGGGACCATATGGTGGAGGAAACTATGGTCCAGGAGGGAGTGGGGGAAGTGGGGGTTATGGAGGGAGAAGCCAATATTGGGCTTCTTCCTATTTACCATGGGCTTCACTGTATAAATAGGAGAGGATGAGAGCCCAGAGGTAACAGAACAGCTTCAGGTTACTGAAGTAACAACGTTAAGGAAACTCTTATCTCAGTCATGCATAAATACACAGTGATATGGCAGAAGACACCAGAGCAGATGCAGAGAACCATTTTGTGAATGGATTGGATTATTTAATAACATTAGCTTACTGTAGAGGAAGGACTGTAAAAAAAAAAAAAAAAAAAAAAAAAGCTTTTGAGACAGTTTCTTAGCTCTTTAATTGTTTCTTTCTAGTGGTCTTTGTAAGAGTGTAGAAGCATTCCTTCTTTGATAATGTTAAATTTGTAAGTTTCAGGTGATGTGAAACCTTCTTTAAGATTTTTCTCAACGTTTTGAAAAGCTACTAGCCAGGATCATGGTGTAATAAGACGTAACGTTTTTCCTTTAAAAAAATTTAAGTCTGTGTGTAGAGTTAAGAAGCTGTTGTACATTTACGATTTAATAAAATAATTCTAAAGGAAAAAAATAAAAAGAGAGATATATGGGAACTGGGAACCCTCTATACTTTCTACTCAGTTTCAGGATAAAACTGCCCTAAAAAATTAAGTTTATTAATTAAAAAAAAAAAAAAAAAAGGAAAGGAAAAGCCAGTTGTCTTTTGGAAACCATACAGTTAAGGGAAAAAGAAATGGCAGGGGAGAGATTTTAAGATCCTGCAAGATTAAAGAATTTTTTGAAACATTGAAAGGATGCAAAGCCCTTCCTCCTCAATCTCCTGCTCCCTACCCCAAAACAAGACACCTAGTAAAGAAACTATGTTTTGGGGACTTCCCTGGCGATCCAGTGGTTAAGACTCCGTGCTTCCATTGAAGGGGACACGGGTTCGATCCCTGGTCTGGGAAATAAGATCCCACATGCCGTGTGGCGCAGCCAAAAAAAGAAAGAAAGAAAGAAACTATGTTTTGTTACACTGACAGAAGATGTTCTTAAACTAGGACTCATAAAATTAACCTCAAACTGCCAGTCCTGCCCCCCAAAATGTAGTGACATAAGCAAATCTTTATGTACACACACAAAAAAATTCAGCTAATGAAATCCCCACACATAAAAGAAGAAAGGACAGGGAGGGGCAGAAGAAAATGAAAACCTCAAATCAGTCTTTCCTAACTGGGGTTCTACAAGATAATTAAGCCCTACTGAGAGTGATTTTGGTAATTGTTCACTTAATTTTCCTAAGGATAGTACATAGATATTATCATTCTAGTTATACATAAGAAAAGTAAATTTATTATATACTACGTATGCCTTAGTGCATTATGGCATACTGCGCTTATGGAATGTGCCTGAAAAGAGTACTCCAAACTGAACTCAATATGCTTAAACAAATATTTGATGTTATTTTTTAAATGCCTTGAATCAGAAAGTCAAAACTCAAGAAGGAAAACATACCAAAAGCAGAAAGAAATGAAACAAGATTTAACTCAGGAAAGAAATAAAATCAAGATTATAATAGAAATGAAAGTAAATTACAATGCCCCCAAATGATAAATTCAAATGAAAAATGTAATAATAGGCATTAAAGAAAAGCAGGATAATAATCTAAGAGAATGAAAGTGAGATAAAGAAAGAAACAAAACAGGACAGAGAAGTAGCTGAAATGGAAGAAAAAGAGGAAACCTTTCAGGGACAGACCCCCTCCCCAATATCCTCTGCTTTAGCTTCTCTCTGAAGTACCTAGATACTAGTATCATTTCCTGAGCTGTCTTACAGATGTTAAAACGCCCACCAAATGGAAAACATTAACTACTTGCTGACCATGAGCACACAGCCCCCACAGGCCTACTAGAGGCTAAGAACTGATAATGTTCACCCCTGTGACACGGCCCTGTTACCGCACCATCAACCAAAGAACTATGCATGAGCTGACCACATACCCTGGGACTCCTCTCCCTCACCTTGCCTTAAAAGGGTTTTCCTGAAACCCACTGGGGAGTTCAGGTGTTTTGAGTACTAGCTGTCCTGGACTCCTTGCTTGGTGCCCTGCAATAAACGCTGCACTTTCTTTCACCATAACCTGGTGTCAACAGACTGGCTTTACTGCGTGCAGGTGGGTGGACCCAAGTTTGGTTGGTAACACTATAATTCAAGAAAACTTTCCAGAAATAAAAGGAAATCTGAACTGCATATTAACAGGGTCTCCAGATACTAGGGAAAATTGGCCCACAGCATTAAACTCCTAGAGATACCCTAGTAAAATTATTAGACTTTAAGATAAAGAAAAAATTTCTCAGTCTCCAGTCCAAAAATTTTTTTAAATTAAAAGAAAACTTACAAGAGAAAGAGCATGAATTAGACTGGCATCAAATATCTTAAAAACAATGTACCAAGCAACACATCAGTGGAACAGCATTTTCCAAAAAAAGTAGAAAAGAAAGTGTAAGATAAAGATTTTCTAACCAAAGACAATAGGAAAATAGTTTTAAACAGGTAACAGGTCAGGGAATTCTGTATCCTTGAGCAACCAAGAGATGACTCAGAAAACTTTAGCAAAAAGATTAATGGTAAACATTTTAAAATAATTACAGTATGGATATAAGAATAAAACAAAGATGAAGATGATGAGGGCTGAAGAATATGTGATACATTCTGAAAAGTAGAAATAATGCAGCTTAAAAGGAGAAGGGATCAGAAGAGGAAAGAACAAGTCCTGACTGTTGTACAGTGAACAGGTGGCAGTTAAAGAATTCCATTAAAAAGGATAAACTTGTTAATAAAATATTAAATAAAATCCCAAGAATTACAAGCATTTTAAAAGTTGTAAGTAAAGGGTAATCAATAGAACAAAAATATACACCTTTCTAAGTTTAAATAGAAATTTCAAAAATAAAAGAGCAAAGAAAACAACACATCATGAGAAGAAACTAAAAGATATGCAAAGAGACATGGATTAAAAATACACTAATACACACTACTCCCAATACAAAGCAGATCAAGAGGACCAAAAAATAAAGTTCAGAAGAATAAACATAATCAAGAAGGCAAATATTAGAGAGATCAAACCTTACACCCTATAAATAGACTAATCTGTTTTTCAAGCACACATGAAATATTTATGAAGACTCATCATATATCTGATCACAAAGAAATAAGTTCTACAAAAGAAAAAAAATCAGATAATAATAGCCTCTGATCAAAAAGATATAAAACAAGAAATAACTCCCCCCAGAAGAAATGTTTTCTTTCAAAATCAATGCTATGAAGCAATTTATGAAGCTTCTGGCCTACACATGCTTTGAAGATTTGGTAGAATTGCCCTGTGAAACCATGTTGGTCTGATGCATTTTTGTGGCTTGGTTCTTTGATAAGTTTCTCTATTCTTTTCTTCAAAACTAGTTCTTGGATAAGACAACTCAACATTATAAAGATAACAGTTCACCCTAATTTATAATTTTAAAACACCCCAGTATCACATAAAAAGCTTCTTGTGGAGCCAGACAAGTTGGTACTCAAATTCATGTGGAAAAACTTATAAGAATACTCAGAAAACAACATGCAAAAAGAAAAGCTACAAGGTGCGATTAGCCCCACCAGACATTTAAACATACTGTAAGTCTCTCTAGTTAAAAACAAGGTTCTTTTATGGCATATGCATAGATAATTACCCTGATGTAGGGGTCAGCAAGCTTCTGTAAAGGGTGAGAGGTGAATATTTCAAGCTTTGCAAGCCTCACAGTTTCTGTCACAACTACTTGACTCTTCTGTTGTAGCACAAATGCAGCCATAGACGATAAGTAAATAAACGAGTGGGGCTGTGATCCAATATAACGTTACTTACAAAAATAGGGCTGGGTTTGGCCAGAGGGCCATAGTTTGCCACATCCTGGCCTAATGGAATAAAATGTTCAGAAATAGACCCAGGTACATATGGAAATTTAGTACATGATAAAAGTGGCTTCTCAGGGCTTCCCCGGTGGCGCAGTGGTTGAGAATCTGCCTGCTAATGCAGGGGACAGGGGTTCGAGCCCTGGTCTGGGAAGATCCCACATGCCGCGGAGCGGCTGGGCCCGTGAGCCACAATTACTGAGCCTGCGCGTCTGGAGCCTGTGCTCCGCAACGAGAGAGGCCACGATAGTGAGAGGCCCGCGCACCGCGATGAAGAGTGGCCCCCGCTTGCCACAACTGGAGAAAGCCCTCGCACAGAAACGAAGACCCAACACAGCCATAAATAAATAAATAAAAATTAAAAAAAAAAAAAAAGTGGCTTCTCAAATCACTGGGGAACTTCAATGTTGTGTTGGTTTCTGCTGTACAGCAAAGTGATTCAGTTATACATATGTAATGCATTCTTTTTTATATTCTTTTCCATTATGGTTTAATCATAGGATATTGAATATAGTTCCCTGTGCTATACAGTAGGACCTTGTTGTTTATGCATTCTATATTAGTTTGCATTTGCTAAACTGCAGAACTTTTTAATAAGTGCTGGGACAACTGGTAAGCCATTTGGAAAAAGATAAAATTAGAACACTGGAAAAAATATTTACAACGTATGTCACAGGTAAAAGGACTTATATACCTAAATTTTTCTTTTAAATTGAGGGGGATAAAAATTACCAAAATCCCAATAGGGAAATGAGGAAAGGACATGGACAGACTTTTTAAAAGATATAAAAACAACCCTTAAATAAGAAAAGATTGTTCAGACTTACTCATAATTAAAGAGATGCAAATTAAAGCTACACATTTCTCACCTAACACTGGCAAATATTCACAAGTATGATAAGACATTCTGTCAGTGAAAGAGTAAGGAAACAGGCACTCTCATATACTTCTGGTGGGAAGGCAAATGTGTACAACCCTTCTGGAGGAGAATTTGGCAATATCTAACAAAAATACGTAAGTAGCTTGATGTTTTCATCCGGCATTACCTTTGATCCTGTATCAACCTTTTTTTTTGTTTGTTCATTTTTGGTTTTTTGGGGGGTTCTTTTTTTGAATTTTATTTTATTTATTTTTTTTATACAGCAGGTTCTTATTAGTTATCTTTTTAATACATATTAGTGTATATATGTCAATCCCAATTTCCCAATTCATCCCTTTTGATCCAGTAACACATTTCTAGGAATTTTCCCTGAAGATACACTATAATTAAATACTATGAAAACACATATGCACAAGGTAAACATATGCACTGGAGCCCTGTTTGCAATTTTAAAAAAAACAAAAACAAAACAACCTGCATGCTCATACGTAAGATTCTAGCCGAATATACTATGGTGTATCAACACACAGTATGCAGCCTTATGCAAGAATAAGAAAGGCCTCTATGGGCTAATACAGACTAATTTTCAGGGTACATTTTTAGGTGAAAAAAGCAAAGTGCAAAATAGTATCTACCTATATACTACCCTTTGCATAAGAAATAAACAGAAATAAGAAAATATGCATGTGTGTACCTGTTCCTTAGTGCATAAAGAAACCCAGGAAGGATAAACCAGAAACTAAAAAAATTGGTTACCCAATGGAAACAGGATGGAAAGAACAGAGGAATGGGAACAGGACAGAAAGGATGACCTTTCTGTATTGTTTCTACTCTTAGAACCGCAATACATGCTTTGTATACTCAAAAAAATAAAATCAACAACGATTGGGAGAGAGAGATGGAATATCAACAGAAACAAACGAACCTAAATACATTTCAATTGAATAACATAATCATACTTAATGGTGAGGAAAAAATTAACCCAAGTGACTCTGGAACTCAGCAGTTAGAATATATAGCCAAAAACAAAAGTTAATTGTAAAGAAATATTCAGTATGGTTAGTAAATTTATTTTTCAGTGATATAGGTAAGCAATTCTAAAACTACTGAATATGCATTCTAGAACTGAGCAAGTGAGTAAATATACTGTGGAAAACAGGAGTCACTGTTTCTCACTGTTAGAGAAGGGAGTTACAAATATGAAAAGGGCTACCTTAGAAAACTAGAATGAAATCTGTAAGACTGGACTAGAACTATCACTGCGAACTCGTGGTTTTTTAATACATAGAAAAGGAGGGAGTTTTTTTCACAGAGACAAAATTATACATATATTACCTAACACTGTTGGCTGAGAGAGCCTATAGAAGCAATGACATCCCAATAGCACTAAGCACACTTACCAACCAGATCTAAATACCGTTCTTCACAAAAAGAAACCAAGACTCCTTACAGAATTGACTAATTCCAGGGCTGACTATGGGAAAATACAAGATGAGCCTGGAAAATTTTTTTTGCCCCAGAAAGCAAGAAGTGCTTAAAGAATTATGAGGACAGATCAAAAGGATACAGGACCCAGCTTGAAAAGGCATGCAATGGCCAAGCTTTGAACAATCTGACCATCAAAATACATAATCATAATAACAGATTATAACCCACTGAAAAAAATAAGAAACCACAAGTCTGTAAGTGAATAAACTGAGATTCTAATGAAAAGAGGACATTTATACAGTTTCAAAGTACCTCTCCACAAAATACTTAATTACAGAGAGAAAAAGGATAACTTTATAGTGAAGAAAGCTCCTAGATACCACCTTCCTCAAATAATCAAGATGACCACCATTAGTAACAAGAGAAATCAAAATCATGTACTACCTAATAAGATGCAAAGATAAAGAACACAGCGTCTCTTCTGTGATATTCCT
Source organism: Balaenoptera acutorostrata (assembly GCF_949987535.1). Lineage (NCBI taxonomy): Eukaryota > Metazoa > Chordata > Mammalia > Artiodactyla > Balaenopteridae > Balaenoptera > Balaenoptera acutorostrata. Next base: position 157,492,362 of record NC_080065.1, read on the forward strand.
TTCCAAGATGTATAAACTAAATTTAATCATAAGGAAACAGACAAACCTCCATTGACAGACATACTACAAAATAACTGATCTGTAATCTTCAAAAGTGCCAAGGTCACAGAAGTCCAGGAAAGCCTGAGAAAATGTTCCAGATTGAAAGAAACTAAAGAAGTATGACAACTAAAGGCGGCTTATCATTCTGAACTGGATACCTTTGCTACAAAGGACATTATTGGACCTTTGATGAAACTCAAGAGACTGAGGACTGGATGGTAGTAATGTATCCAATGTTAATTTACTGATTTGATTCTCATATTATGATTATGTAGAACATCCTCCTTTGTAAGAAATATACACTAAAACACTAGAGCATGACGGAGCATTCAGTCAGCTTTACTTTCACACAGCTTGAGAAACAAAAAGTTCTTAGTACTGTACTTACAATTGAGCTCAAGACTGTCTCAAAATCAATAAGAATAAATCTTTCAATGGCTGGTTTGCAATAACTAATACCCAACACTTCGAACTGTGGGATCATAACCCTAGGAAAAAATTATTGTGCTGAAATGTTTTGTGCCTTTTTCACCACCACTGTCAGATGACTTTAGTAAACATCTCAAACCAGTACTGACTGAGGACACTACAGGCTCAGTGTCTTCCCCAAGCCATTCACTACTAGTTGACAGGGATTCATCCATCCGTCTCTTTCCTGCGAACTCTACCAGATCCCTCTGGGAAATGTTTCTTCTGGCAAAGTTTTTACTTTGAAATTAATTAGGTGATGGTTTCTTCTGGTTACCATTACTCTAGTCCTTAATTTTTCATTTCCTGTTGTCTTATAGATGAAGGATTTAACATTTGCCTTTTACTCCGAAGTAAAAAAGATGGAAGCATGCTGTAATATAAGAGATTTTACAAGGACTTCAGTAAGCGACTCCTGGTTTTCTAAAGGGAGAATGGGGTAGAAAGAACCCTCCTTTACTAGGGTCAACGGTTTTCATATGCCATCTATCTGCAAAGGCTGGCAGCTGGTTCTTTGTACTACCGGGTCATAGCACAGGGCATGGCACACAGCAGGCAGGCAGTAAAAATGTACAAAATGGACGGGTGATTCTATACTTTCTGTGTTTCTGAATAACCTCATCTAAACTGAATAATCTCAATTTTGAATTCTAGTCAGAGCACCCAGGCAATTCAATAAGAAGTTGGAAAATGTCTCTCAAGTCCTCTTTTCTTGGCCAAGCATATCCAGTATTATTAGATCTTATTTTAGTAGGCCATGCCTTAGCTGACTCAACATACACTCAAACTGCTCAGAGAGGAGAGCTGCCATTTGTGAAGAGGCCTGTGAATTTAGAGTATTCTACTGGATCACACAAATCAGCCTTGTTAAATTTTTTTAGAATAATAATGTTCAATCCCAGTGAGGGTACAACGATATGCAAACCCTCTGGAAAACAATCTGACAGGATATATACAGTACATCTCCTAGGAATATATCCTAGGTAATTAAAAATGACAGCAAAGATTTATGCAAAAAGATGGAGATTCGTTTTTAATAACTAAAAGTGAAGAGTTTAAGCACCCAGAAAAATGTCAAATTATGGGCTGTTCATGAAATATGGTAATTTCAAATTATGAGAATTTTTAATGATAGGAAAACATTAACACAATAATTCTGAATAAGTGTACAAAGCATGTAAAGTAAAATAAAGCATATAAAGTTATATATATAATCATATATATATATAATTCTCAACTATGTAAAGCATATGCAAAGACTAAAAACTCAAAGACAATATGCCAAAATACTAAGAATGGCACTCCCTAAATTGAGGATTATTTCTCATTTTTCTTTCCACTTTTATCCCAACATTCTACAATATGCATGCACTACTTTTATAATCAGAAAAGATTTTTTAAGCAAAACAACAATACAATAAGCTATCTTTCAAAGAAAAATCAATTTTTACTCAAGGAACTCCCTTCAACTCACTTGAATACCTGGATTCAAAGAACTCAGAGAACTAAGTCCAAAGTAGTTCTGGCTATGACAGCAAATACCACTACCCCATATAATCCCAACAAAGCTTAGAGACAGCCATTCCTTCACACTCCAGTTTATTCTGTCTGTCCAGGAACTATTTTAGAAACAGGTGAATTTGTCATTCAGTGAACAGTAAGACATGACCCTTTTCTCATGGAACTTGGGATTCTGATGGGGGAAAAAGACAACAGACAGGAGGAAAAAAACAAACATGGAATGTAATTTCAGGCAGTGCTAAGTGCTATGAAGAAAAAATAAAGTAGGGTAAAGGAACGGAGTGAAAAGCAGGAAGCTATTTTAGATTGGGTGGCCAGAGAAGGCCTCTAAAGAAGAGATATCTGATCATGCACACTACTGGTATAACAACATAAATAGCATTCCTATTGCGTAATTGTCCTAGAAAACCCTATTTACAACTTAAAATACAGATAATCGTCTCTATGAAAATAGTTTCTACTTTAAGAGGCAATAAGGTGTATTGGAACCAGAGAGACTAGGTTTAAATCCTGGCTTTGCCACTTAGTAGGTGTGTGCCCTTAGGCAAGTCGCAAGCTTTCTTTCTCAGTTTCCTCATGTATAAAACAGACATAACAAAACCTAGTTCATAAAATTTGTTCAGAGGATTAAAAATGACAATATATGGGAAAGGGCTTAGTAATGTGTCTAGCGTTAAGTGTTAACTGTGAGTTCCCTACACACTTATGGTTCTTCCACAAAATGAGTACTATGTACTGAATGACTCTTTATGAAGAATCATTACTGAAGCATTTCATTATTGCAAGTAGACACATATCATATTTTTATCTTCCCATACCATGGACTCCAAAGTCCAAATCACCTCTGACTAAATGGTTATTAGATATTGGTGATATAAATGATATTGGCTTGATAAGACTGGTATCATTTTTACTAATGTCACACTCACCTTTTCTTTCTTCATTTGGTCATGGACTACCTCTGTTCCCAATTGTATCCCTAACTCCAAAGATTGGCCTCTTTTCATTCACAGTTGTAATGGTTAATTTGATGTGTCAGCTTGGCCACAACAAACTTGGCCAGCTGTGTGGTCAAGCATTAGTCTACATGTTGCTCTGAAGGTATTTTGTAGATGTGATTAACATTTATAATCAGTAGACTTTGAGTAAAGCAGATTACCCTCCAAAATGCAGGTGGGGCCTCATGTAGTAAGTTGAAGGCCTTAAGAGCAAAGATGCTGCCTCAAGACTGTAAAAGATAAATCTTGCCTGCGTTTCTGCTTCTCTGCCACACAAATTTCAAATTTGCCAGTCCCCACAATCAAGTGAGCCAATTCTGTAAATTATCCATCTATCCATTTATCTATCTACTACTGGTTCTGTCTCTCTGGAGAACGCTAATACACTGGTCAACCTTACGAGTTGGTCCCCCTGCTTCCTCTCTTCATTCTATTATCTATACAGCAGCCAGAGGTCCTATTAACACATTAGTCAGATAAATTACACCTCTCGTCAAAATTCTCTAATGACTTTCCATCTCATGCAGAATAAAAGCCCCAACCCTTGGGGTGCCCTACCCCCCGCCCCCACTTTCTCCATAGCACTTCTTACTACCTAAGATACCATGTGTTTCACTTATTTTCTTTCTCTTCCCACTAAAATTTAGGTTCTAAGACAGAGTGGCTTTTTGTCTATTTTGTGCACTCTTGTATTCCCAGCCCCTACAATAATCCCTGGTACACAGTAGGAGCATCATAAACATTTGTTGCTTGAAGAATAAGCAAATGAGTAAACAAAGTGTGATTTTTTTTAATGTATTCTTTGGGCTTTCCTATGTTTTCCAGTTTTCTACACTGGGCATTTATTTGTACTATCATATACTGAGAATAATATAAATTAGAATAACCATTTTGGTGGAGGATAGGTCAATGTTTTTGGGGGTTTTTTTAAAATTAATTAATTAATTTTTTAATTTTTAATTTTTGGCTGTGTTGGGTCTTTGTTGCCGCGCACGGGCTTTCTCTGGTTGCGGCAAGCAGGGGCTACTCTTCGTTGCGGTGCACAGGCTTCTCACTGCGGTGACTTCTCTTGTTGTGGAGCACGGGCTCTAGGCGCGCGGGCTTCAGTAGTTGTGGCACATGGGCTCCGTAGTTGTGGCACGCAAGCTCTAGAGCGCAGGGTCAGTAGTGTGGCACACGGGCTTAGTTTCTCCGCGGCATGTGGGATCTTCCCGGGCCAGGGCTCAAACCCTTGTCCCCAGCATTGGCAGGCAGATTCTTAACCACTGCGCCACCAGGGAAGCCCTCGGTCAATGTTTAAAAGCCTTAAGAAAGTTCATATCCTTTGACTCAGAATTTCTCCAATGAATAATACAACCTAAGAAATAAGTATAGACTAAAATTTAATAACCTTAATGTCCATCAGTAGGAGAATGATTAAATTATTGTACATCCAGACAATTAAACGCTACATAGTCATTTATTAAAAATGTAGACCTAAGTTTACTATTGTGAATCATATTGGTAAAAATGGGGTTATAATTCAGTATACATAGAGTATAAGCCTATTTATAAACTAAACTAAACAAAACATACACAAATACACACATACATAAAAATAAAATGTCAAGAAGAAAAAACAATGAATGGGCACTAAAATGAAGTGAGATTATGGCTGAATGATTAATTTCTTCTTTATACTCCTCTACTGTCCAAAATTTTTGCAGTGAAAAAGTGTTACTTTCATAAACAGAACAATAAAAATAAATCAACAGAAATACATAAAACCAGAATTCTTACAAGCAATAAAATAAAAGTCTGTAGTATGAGGTATATTGTGTCATTTTTGTTGAAAAAGTAAAAAGGCATTTTTTAATGTGGCCTGAATCCCATTTACCCACCGCCCTATCCTCAAATTACGTATACTGTTAAACCTTACTCAACATGCACACTACCTTATCCATCACGCACGCTGTTTTGGAAACCATAAATTAAAAGTGTTAGTAAAACAAGGCGTAGTTTTCATTTTCCCATAGCAGAGGCTCTCTTCCATGGAAAATATATGTGATTTCTTGAGTGCCTAAAAATATGTATATGATCAATGAAATTAATAAAGTGCTATTTCTTGAGGGCTAGTACTATGTGCCAGGCATTGTGCTATCATTAAAACTTTCTCCAAAATATGAATTTACTTGTTGCTTCAAATTCTGAGATCACCAAGTCACCCTATATTCAGAAAATATGACATGGAAATCACTAAAAAAAAAAAAAAAAAACCCAACAATTTCAATTCACAGTAAAAACAGGAAACATCACTTCTTTAGAAAAATGCTAAAATGAATCTTTCTGTTTGGCACTTTGAACTTTCAAAGCTTATCATCATTAACAGGACACTTTGAAACCAGCATTGTATGTATGAAAGACAGCATGATACACCGCGGACCATGACAAGCCTAAAGAGGTTAATAACTGATGATGATACTTGAGAAGTAAAGAAGAACAAAAGCTTGAAAGAGATTTCTGTGAGTGGGCATCATCAGATACAAGGAAATGAAACATGAGCATATGATCTCAAACCAATGGGGGAAAGCGAGATCAGTAAATAGTATGCAGAAAACAGTGTGGCCATTTAGAAAGAATGTGGATCCCTGATTCACAGCATATACCAAAATAAATTACAGAGAAACCGAAAGATTTAAATATAAAACATAAAGCCATAAACCACTAGAAGAATGGTAAAGGAAAAGAATGACTACAGATGGCCAACAGGCACATGAAAAGATGCTCAACAATGCTAATTATTAGAGAAATGCAAATCAAAACTACAATGAGGTACCACCTCACATCGGTCAGAATGGCCATCATTAAAAAGTCTACACATAACAAATGCTGGAGAGGGTGTGGAGAAAAGGGAATCCTCTTGCACTGTTGGTGGGAATGTAAGTTGGTGCAGTCACTATGGAAAACAGTATAGGAGGTTCCTCAGAAAACTAAAAATAGAGTTACCATATGATCCAGCAATCCCACTCCTGGGCATATACCTGGACAAAACTATAATTCAAACAGATACATGCACCCCTATGTTCATAGCAGCACTATTCACAATAGCCAAGACATGGAAACAACCTAAATGTCCATCGACAGATGAATGGATAAAGAAGATGTGGTACATATATACAATGGAATACTACTCAGCCATAAAGAAGAATGAAATAATGCCATTAGCAGCAACATGGATGGACATAGAGATGATCATACTAAGTGAAGTAAGTCAGAAAGAGAAAGACAAATACCATATGATATCACTTACATGTGGAACCTAAAATATGGCACAAATGAATCTATCTATGAAACAGAAACAGACTCACAGACATAGAGAACAGACTTGTGGTTATCAAGGGGGAGGGGGTTGGGGGAGGGATGGACTGAGAGTTTGAGATTGGTAGATGCAAACTATTACATACAGAATGGATAAACAACAAGGTCCTACTGTATAGCACAGGGAACTATATGTTCAATATCTTGGGATAAACCATAATGTAAAAGAATATAAAAAAGAATGTATAAATGTGTATAACTGAGTCACTGTGCTGTACAGCAGAAATTAACACATTATAAATCAACTGTACTTCAATAAAAAATACATTAAAAAAAGAAAAAAGAATAAGTATGATTATATAAAGAGTAAAAATTTCTTTCAAAACCTTGTTCAAAGCACAAAGCATTATAAACAAAACTGAAAGGCAAATGTAAAACTAGAGAAAACACTTGCAATAAATGACAGAGTTACTGTATTTAATATATAAAGAATTCCTACAACTAAGATTTTTTTTTAAAAAGTCATTTTAGAAAAATGGAGAAAAGGTATGAGGAGGTAACTCATAAAACAAGAAGTAGAAATGGCCAATAAATAAATATGTATTTTAACATTTTCATTTATCAGAATGGCAAAAAAATACAAAATTAAATTATCCAATGCCAGCTAAGGCATATAAAAAGGGAATCTCTCATCCGCTGCTTTTAGGAGTATAATCTGAGCCAGCCTGTCAAAAGTACAATTTAGCAACCTTAAGTGTTTCAATGTGCACATTCTTTCACCTAAAGAAATAATCACAGAAGTATACAAACACTTAGCTACAGTGATGTTCTTCTCAACATGGATGTCTCAAAAATTGGAAGCAGTCTTGACAAGGAAGGGAAGGTTTCTTAAAATCAGTAATATATATATTAAATGGAATATTACGCAGTGATTTTTAAATGATGGTAGAAAGTCTTAATTTATCATGTTACTATTTGTCACTTTTTATTATTAGTTTAAATTGGAACAAGTATAGGTTATTTTTAATAATATTTTTAAAGTAAACCTTAAACATTTTTAAATGATATCCAGAGCTTATAGAAATAAACTAGATTATAAACTGGTTCACCCTCCATGAAAATGATTTAGCCTCACCTATCAAAATAAATCACTGCCCGTTTTGTAACAAATCACTGAGCTATATAGTTAAGATTTCTGTACTTTCTACACATATATTATAATTCAAAGAAGAAAAAAAAAATGTACTCCTCGCCCTCACTGCCCCCAAATCTATGGATGATAAAAGTTGGTGAAATTTCCACTGGTGAAAGAGTCAGACTTTACAAAACCTGGGGACATGTCTGCAATATGACAGTAAGTAAATAAAGAGGGAAAATCCCAGTAATTGTTGGCTACATCATCATCCTATGAACAAAAAACCAAAACATGCAACGGTAGACAACATTAACTGTTAACATTTGTTGCGGGGGGGATGGAAAGGAGAGATTATTACTTTTCTGTATACAGACAATTTAATAATAAAACACTGATACTCCTTGACCAAGCAACTGTGCTTCTAGGAATTTATTCTACAGACATAATCATGCAAGCCTAAAGGTATATGTTCACTGAAATTAGCAAAGTGCCATAACAGAAAAAAAACTGAAGCCTAAAGTTCCATTAATAGGGAATGGGATATACACATATTTTTAAATGATAAAGCCAATATGATGAAATATTATTGCATCCATAAAAAAGAACAGGGTTTATATGATTTTACATGCTGATATGGAAAGATGGGCAATGTATCTTACTAATTGAAAAAGTTATTAATTGAAAAATAATATGTATAATATGGTTCTATTTCTATTTTTTTAAGTTTCTGTCTAAAGGATAATGGGAAACTCAGAAGTGATACTTTGGGAAGTGAGACCTGGGTTCAAAGGAAACTTTACGTGTCTTTTATAATCTTCGGCACCATTTGTACTATTTTTTTATTCTTTGAAACTTTTTTATATTTTTTTTTCACTGACATAAAACAGTGATTTGTCAAACTCCTTTTTTTTAAAGCTATCTTAGATTTGTTTTAAAATGCCCCAGAAAAAAACAAAGTTCAAGAAAGAGAAAGTTGGACTAAGAATAGCATAATTTTGAAAACTGTTCAAGGCTGAGTTGAATGGATCGCTTTACTTTTTTGTGTGTTTAGAAATTTCCATAGAATTTTTCACATAAAATCTTACTAAGAGATTTGCTATATAATACAGATAAATCCAGAGCTATTCCAGGTGAGTAAGTGAGAGAGGCATTATCCTTCTAGTGACTCCAAAGTCACACTCTGCGGTTCCATGGGACATTAAAACACCATTCTTATAACCATTTTCATCACCACAATAACAAAGAGAACCTGCACAATTTGATGAATTCCTCCCTGCCCAATAGGCAGAAGGAAGACAGACCTTAAAACAGCAACAACTGTTCTCTCTGGGTGGTGAGGTTACCAATGGATTCTTTTTTTTTTTCCTTAAAAAACTATATTTGTAAATTTTCTTATACAGGGAAAAAAAATGTGTTTCTTAACGATCATAAAATACTACACTCTACCACTGAAAGGTTACTCCACACCTTCACATTATTGGCCCTAGAGTGCAACAGAATAATGAACAAGAAATAATAAATCCCCAACGCTCATTAAAAAAAAGACAGAGACATTGAGTTGGAACAGCCATGTGTGACCTTAGGAGACAGCCCTGAACAAAACAAGAACACCTGACAGCAGGGGCCATATCATATCATATGCCCAGTCTTTTATCTTATTCTTATCTTGCCCTGGACTCTAAGACTGGAATTCCCTCTTCTTGAATAGGGAACCAGGGGCAAGCAATGAAAGAAATGGATTTTCATCCCTCAACAGCAAGCAACTGGTAAGGTGAAGCTGTTATCTCCCCTCTATCTCAGACAGACAGATATAACTATCTCCATGTAAAGGATGAGGAAACCGTGGGTCAGGAAAATTAAGTAACTTGCCTAGTGTCACAAAGCTATTAAGCATCAGGCAGAAGACTAGAATTGAAGTTTGTCTTCTCCAGAATCAGGATTCTTTCTACCAAGCTATCTCCCTTCTCTAAAAAATATTCTCTTACGTTGGTAGTTGTTAAGTTCCAACTGTAGTGTTCTCAAACCAGTGTGTCTCACTATATATATTGAAAAGAAAAGAAACAAGAAAGGCAAATGTCAAGAAGTTCTATTAATAACTGCCCAACACTATCCACAATGGAGCTAGACGAGAGGCACTAAAACTTGATTCACATGACCTCTGCTGTCATTTCAAGCAATCAGTCCAACTCTTTAAAAAAGCTTATCACTAACACTCTTCCCAACTGAGAGCTTGCAAATGGCATTCCCAAGAAAACTTGTCAGTTCACTACATGGAACCTCTACATTCCAGGTGCATTAGCTTTCAACTTTTTAATGTTAAAAATAAAGAGGAGGAACTTCCCTGGTGGCGCAGTGGTTAAGAATCCGCCTGCCAATACAGGGGACACAGGTTCGAGCCCTGGTCCGGGAAGATCCCACATGCCGCGGAGCAACTAAGCTCGTGCGCCACAACTACTGGGCCTGTGCTCTAGACCCTGCGAGCCACAACTACTGAGCCTGTGTGCCACAACTACTGAAGCCCACGTACTCTAGGGTCCATGCTCCACAACAAGAGAAGCCACCGCAATGAGAAGCCCGCACACCACAATGAAGAGTAGCTCCCACTCGTCGCAACTAGAGAAAGCCCGCGAGCAGCAACGAAGACCCAACACAGCCATAAATAGATAGACAGACAGACAGATAGATAAATGTATTTTAAAAGTAAATAAATAAATAAAGGGTAATTGTTTCTACCCAAAAATGGCAGTTGCCAGGTTAAGGTCACTATAGCATGGTGACCAGAACACTGGCTTTGCAGTTATCCATCCAGACTTAGGTTCATAACTTAGTTCTGCTACTTAAATAAATGTGTAACCTTAGGCAAGTCAATTCAATTCCATAACTTCATATACAAAGAAGCCAAGATAGATAACTTCTCCATAAAGGATTAAATGAGATAACCTAGTACCTAGGGCCCAACACTTAAAAAGAAGGTGGAAAATAAATGATACATATATATAAATAATACATATATAGTCATATATATATGATACCTATATGATAATTATATTATCATATATATGATACATACATACATGGTCTGAACTCTTGATTATATGATGTAACAATCAACTGGTTGAATCTGGTTATCTGAACCAACTAAAATATTGATTCAGTTCAGCTTAGTTCAGAGACAACAAGATATTCTATTTCAACTGTTCTAAAAAATGTTGAGGGTTAGTCCTAGTTCAAAGTGTTTCACTTTTTTTTTTATTTTGGCTGCACTGGGTCTTCATTGCTGTACACGGGTTTTCTCTAGTTGCGGCGAGCGGGGGCTACTCTTCATTGCGGTGGCTTCTCTTGGTGTGGAGCAGGGGCTCTAGGCGTGCAGGCTTTGGTAGTTGTAGCTCACGAGCTCCAGAGTGCAGGCTCAGTAGTTGTGGTGCATGGGCTTAGTTGCTCCGCGGCTTGTGGGATCTTCCCGGACTAGGGCTCAAACCCGTGTCCCCTGCATTGGTAGGCGGATTCTTAACCACTGTGCCACCAGGGAAGCCCAAAGTGTTTCACATTTTTAAATAGTATGTATGTATGTGTGTGTATATTTCCATGTATGTGTGTGTGTGTGTGTGTGTGTGTGTATGTGGCTAACTTCAGAATTTCATCTCTCACACACACACACACATACAGGGACTTCATTTGTGGTTCAGTCTAGATTTTTGTTCACAGGTCTGCTTACTACAATGGGTTCCTTGAGAACAGGGAACAAGTCTGTATTGCTCATCTTTTTATATACCCAGCACCAGTACAGGCCCTGGCACATACCAACTATTCAGTAAATATTCATGGAATTGAATTTTCAGAAAAGCCACTCAGGAAACTCGCTAGCTTTAGGATTCAGGAGGGCTCAGCTTGGCAAAGGGAATGCAATTTCCCCCACTATAGATATTTGGCAGGTTTTCTTTTTTTATTTTCAGATAATGACTAAACAAGCCACACACTGGATATCGCAATAGTAAAGTTTTCACAAACAAAACTAAAATGGAAAACTCTAGAAATAGAAGCATTCCAGTGTAGAGGAAAGAAAACCAATTTTGGAATCATGCAAATCTTGGGTTCAAATGCTAGCTCCACCACTTCACAGATATGTAAAGATTAACTTGGGTCCAATTACACATATCACCTCTGAGACCCAGTTTCTACATCTGAAAAAATGGGAATAATAATACCTATCTCATAGGGTTGTCACAAAGCTAATATATGTGAAGCCCCAAGTACAATTGGTGGTGATTTTTTTTAACAGTTTTATTGAGGTGAATGAGTGATTTTAATTTTTTAAGTCTTTACTATTCCTTTTCCCCTCTCACAGGTGGCAGAAACTATGCCTAAAGGGAACTACAGTACTATCTTTACTCCTGCTTTTCAGAAGGTACACTAATTCAGCCATATATCAACAGATAGGCTAACTGGCTAAAGATGCAACTGTTCATGGGTCCAATGTGGTAATTTTAAGGGAGGCCCTTTCATGCAACTCCAGAGCCCCAGCAAAGTCAACCAGGCCCTTTGGGTAGCCTGTTCCTTCTCTTCTTAATATGGGCTTGCTGAGAGGCATGCAATGTGAAGCAAAAGTCATCTTTGTGATAAACCTAAGATGTAGCAAATAAACAAAAGGCATTCTTTGAAAAAGCTCATACCCAAATTAAATTTTAATCACTAAGTTTTAGCACTTGTTTGGATACTGGAGGTAGAAAGGAGAAACACTAGTGTTAAAATAATATGTAAAACCAAGGGGGAGAGAGAAAGGAAGTCTTCCGGGTTCATATACATATGTTTACTTTCCATTCACAAATGGAACAAAACAGAGTAATGATTTGCTAATTCCAATCAGCTGAGTACATATTTCACTTTACTGTGCTGCATACTCTATCATAAACTAAAGAAAATAAAAACCTAAGTAAATAAAACTCCCTAATACACCTCTGAAGACAATATTTGTTCCATTCACATTTCAGTGAATATCATTCAATATTTCACCTTATTTCAAGGTCCAATCAAGGCAAAGTTTACATTTTTTCTCTTAAATGATTTTCACTGGGAGGGATGAGTCAAAGAACTTTTAACACATTTGGGTTTCCATTTTCAACAAGGTAGGAACCCATATTTCCTCCCACTCACCCCACCTCCAGAGAATTCACAATACTGTTACTAAAATATATTGAATAATGCCTTCCATCGGTCAATTACTTTTAACTGAATGCAATAAAAATAATCTGCACATCCAGACCTCATTAACAGCTACAATTCTTCGCCTGCTAAATTTCTGGAAAAAAAAACTAGAGCAGTCCACTAAAAAGCAAACTGTAACATTCAAGTAAGCATCTTCAGAGAAATAGAGACAAAGATGTACACTATTACTATAATGCAAATATCCATTATTTAGCACCAAGGAGAGCACATGCAATAATGTCTGCTATTTCAAGAACATTTTTGTTAAAGGTACATCACATGCAGGGAAGTCGCTTTTCCAAGGATAAACATACATAACCCTGCAGCATCGCTGAAACACCCAATCCCTGGACCCTAAGAGTTGTAACCCAACTTTTTATACTGACCCTAAGACAGCTGGATCTTACATTAAATTCACTCTCTAGTTAACTGTGTTAGTGAGGTTCCAGCACAGTTTTCTAAAGAAAGCAATCTGAATCAATAACCACACCAATGCTGCTCAGAATGTTTGCTCATAAGTAAATAAAAAGCATGATCCCAATATGAAGGAAATTTTTCTCCTTCCTGGCCCCCCCAGCTCCATTTAAAGACTGTAAACATGAATAGAAAGATAACCTTGAGAACAGTAAAGTCACCCATACCATCAATAATATCCCTCTAATTCATTTCCTGATTCTACAGTGTTTTCCTAAAACAGGGTAGTCTCAACAGGATGCCAGGAATTCAATATTGCTTTTTAAAGATATATCAAACTGTCTGGAATATACAGTGATGAAAACTGAATACTGCTACTGAAACCATACTAAATTAAATACATGCTTTCTCTAAACAGAGCTTCCCCAATAAAGTCACAATGTTTTCTGCCTTGGCTCTCTTACAATCCATCCCAACAGTGAGGTCAGTCCAGCTGCACTCCTGCTAATAGCTTTTTTCTGGAGCAACCCCTCCCACACCCCAAAAGAGTTTTACTTTTATCTGTGGAATTCTCTGCCAGCCTCGGCCTGGAAAACTGGGTGTACCCTAAGGACAGGTGTGGGAGGTGGCCCAAACTGATAGTTATTGCCAGCATAAAGCCGTGATCTTTATAAGCTTCAATTTGAGGCTTTGTACCATTAGTGATTCTTTCTCCACTCCTTTATGGAAGGAGGGAGAGAAAGCAAGCCAAAAAGATGAGTTTCAAAATAGAAAAATCACCACTTGAATTATGAAATCCTCCCAACTCAACAAAGAACTGTTGAAAGTAGCCAAATGGAAAATGTCAAGGTTGTTTGGGTACATGCACAGCTATTAAACATGAGAATCACAGCTTCAAGGTGGGGGTTGGGGGGATAAAAAGCAGGAGCAGAAAAAGAGGAGCAGAACAGGGCCCAGCCAAAGACCCATTTGCTCAGAAGGGCCCCTCCTGGCATGAACTCCTCCATGTGGGGCACCCAGGCTGGAGGAAAGCAGAGGGTTACACAGAACATTTAGCAGACTTAACATTGGATTAAACACACTACTGCAAGTTTCAACAAATGTTCATGGTATACGTAAAAAACACATTTACAACAAGAAAGAAGAGAGGCACCTGGAGACATCTGACACTGGGCATGCTCTGCAGGCAACTCAGTGCGCACATGCTCTCTACCAGGTTGGCGCAGCCTAGCCACAAAGACCTTGGCACAGAACACTGCAGGATGACAAAAAGGAAGGAAGAGAAGAAGCAGTTAGAGGCCGCAACAAATCACTCCTTCACACAGGCAACTTGAATGTTAGTTGGGCAGGGGGTGCACCCTTGGCAGCTTGGAGGTCAGGGGTGGTAGTCCAACAAAACTTAAATGAAACCTTGGGAGAGGGCCCACTTTCTGTCCTACGGAAAGGAGGTTTCTGCTGCCAACCACTAACTCCTCAGGATACAGTGAACAGAATCAAGAGGGAGAGAAAGAATGTTTAAATGAAAACCACTAAAGGGAACTGTAAAGTTTGAGTGCAAAACAAGATTATGGTGAGATTGTCACTCTAACTTCATAAAAGTAATGGTTTTTGGTCTATGTCATGTAATTATAATTGCTATCATTACATCACCTACCATGTGCCAGGCACTTTAAATGTGTTCTCTAATTCCCACACCACAGTGTCAGGAAACTGAGGCTCAGAGGTTAGTCATTTGCACAAGGACAAACAGCAAAAGAGGGGAGAGTCAGAATTTCAAACCTTGATGGCTGCTATTAAAGCCCACATTCATTCCACAAGACTATGATGCCTCTATTATCATTGATCACCTGAAATTTTATCATCTGCGTACACTTTTGCACATCCCTAAATAAAATTACAGGAGACCTAGAGACATAAGGCAAAGAGAACAAGAAAGATAAGCGATAGATTGACTGATAGATACAGGAAATAAAAGAGCTGATAAAAACGCATCTGATTTTGAGTGTCATCCACATCTCTGCCTTCCCAAAGGAAAACACTTTAGAATAATCATGATTTTCATTTTGGACTTTGCTTACAAAGTTCATTTGACACAAGTAAGAATTAAAAGCTTCTTTCATTTACCCATTCCCATTCCTCTTTCAAGAGCTTGCTGGTTTTAAGGGAATTAAGAAAAAAAGTAAAATATAAACATATGCATTATGGCTAGTATTTTTAAACCATTAGATTATTTATGGTATTCAATAAGTACTTTTTCAGACCTAAGGTCAATTAACTTACTCTGGCAAAATCAATAATCATGCCAAAAAAAAAAAAAACCAAACCTGAAGGTGGGTGTTTGGGTTCAACCAAAATACTGCAGAAGCCTCAGACCCAACCTCATAAACTTGTTTATTCTAGCTATAATTAGGATGGTTAAATATACTCACTTTCCTGGGACAGTCCAGGTTTACACTGGTCCCAGCATAACTTTCACTCTCAAAGTATTCTGGTTTGGTAGATAAATTCTATGGTTACCCCAACTATAATATAAACAAAGTCCACTATGCTTGAAATCAGATAGACCTGATTCCTTCCTATCCAGCATCTGTACTTTCTAGTTATATCTCACCTATAATGTAACTAGAGTATTGAGATTATTTAGAAAAGGTATTTAAAGAATACAAAACCAGAAGACTCAAATGGAATAAAAAAACTGAGCAGGTTTTTGGTAACAATGAACATGCCATACATTTCCAATAGTGTGCTTTCATTTCAAAGCTTCCCATAGCCAATATAGTAAAGTATATCACTAATACTCCAGTCACACATATTCTGCCACTCCAACACTTTCATAGAGTGCCATAAAAGATGCTGAATAAATGTTTGTATAATATAATGAAAATAGCTGCCATTTATCAAGCTCTTGTTATATGCTAGACAGCTGACATAGTAAACCCTCACAAAAACCCTTGTAAGACAAGTATTATTCCATTTTACAGATGAGGAAACCAAAGATCAGGAAAGGAGAGCTTGATTTGTTGAAACAGCAACTTGTCCAAGGTACAAGAAAACAAGGGCTAATTGATGGCAGAATTAGGACTAGAAGTTAATCCTGTCTGACTTTAAGCAAACATGTTTTCTTTTTACTACAACAAACTCTCTCTATCCAGAGATACCTAGCAAAATGTTTAGGGCAGAGAAAAGGCCCAAACACATTACGTATGTATACACAGATTACACACATTATTTAATTTAAATAAACTTCCAACATCCTCATAGCTCAAGTTAAGTTTCTTTTTTGGAATCTTTGTAGTTATCCAAATCACAGAATCACTCAGATCTGAGAATAGAGTTTAAGGATTATACTTGTATTCAGCAACTAATACCAAATTAACACCAAAGCTCATGTGCAAATCAATTTTCATTTATTCACTAAAAACAGATTCCCTCTGCAAGGTTTAACATGTATTTGCCTCAAAGGGTAAAAACCATGAAGGCATAACGTACTGTACCCTGATTAGATTCTGCTAATAACTTGAGATCCAGAACTTAAAAAAAAAAAAAAAAAAAAAGGACCAATTTTCATATTCAATAAATCAAAGAATCATAGACTGTGAAAACTGGAAGACCAATTAGTTCAAACTTCCACCCCTGATTTCAGAAGTGAAGAAACTAAAGCCCAAAGAAGAAAAGTAATGATCTTCCCAAGGCTTCCTAATCATCTAATGATCAAATTAATACTTATAAGAATATGGAAAACAACATAAAGAAAAACTTCTAAGAACTTAATTTCAAAATATTAAACGTTTATTACAAGTATTTTTTAAAACTTAATATTGAACCTGTATAGCCAGAAAAAGATTTTTAAAGGACCCTTCGAGGGTCCAGTTTCCAAGAACTTATCTTTATAACATCCATGGAAGATACTTCGGGGTAAAGAGAGTGATGCCAGTGTTCATAACAAGTATTAGAACTGCCCTACTTTCACACTCAATTACCCTGAAGCTAAACAACCAAGCACAGTGCTGAAAAATAGTCTTTACTCAATAGAAAATGCCACTCTAGGAAATTCATCCATCTTTTAATAAAGTCTATACCTGCTCATCTAAATAAGGCTCCTCTTAGGTCTAATGGTCCAAGAGGACATTGATCTAATTTGAAAATAATGGCTAAACATAAAAGTTCCATATTTATCAACCTAAGAGCATTAAAATACAGCTCTGACCACAAGCAGTAATTGATTCTTAAAGCTGCTAATTTTAAACTTTGGGACCTGGTTGAAAATCCATGTTGACTATTGTGGAATAACTATTATCCATCACTCTTTAACTGAATAATGTAAAGATTTCTTCATATAAGCTATAATCACAGTGCAGACTATTATCTCTCTTTCTTTTTTTTTTTTTTTTAAGCTAACAGTGGTCTATCTTTAAACTTCTGGAACACTATCTCATTGTTAAAATATGTCTGAAGAATTTACCCTGATACCATGGGTATTTACCAATTTTAACAAACACTTATTGACCTACGTATTAAGCTAACAACAATACAAACTAAGCCTCTTTCCTCTTGAGACTTCAGCCTGGAGCTCAAGAGAAACCCAGAGGGATCACAATGGGGATGCTTAAGAGAGGCCTTTCAGGGGTAGAAAACCCCTAAGAAATGTTTGTTTTAATTTCACATTTAGCTACTTGTAATGACCAATATTCTAATTTAGGGTTGTTCACAGAGAACAGGAAATGATTCACATGGGATTCTAACATTAACAGCAAATACCCAATTAGACTGATTATATTTGTATGTTCTATAGCCAAAGAAAATAACATTAATCAAGGAAACTGATAGTGTTTATTAATTTTGTCATACCCACTGTATAATCAAAAACCAAAATCAGGGCCACCATGCTGAGAAACACTATAAGACAAAAAGAATAATAGCTTTTGGCATTTTTCAAAAGCAAAAAGTTATTAAAAGAGGTAGGAGGGAAATGTCCTAGGCTCTCTTCCTATTGCCATAGGAACCACAAATCAAAAGGGAAAAGTGGCTGCAAGCACCTTGCCTCTGATTGGCTAGCTTTAAGAAGAACTCACAAAAGCTAACTTTGGTCTGTGTCTAGATGGAATTGTTTTGAATATCTTGCCCTGATTCCTTCTCAAAGAGGCAATTCTTTTAAAAGCTACTCAAAGAGGTATTTTATGTTAATCGTCTCTCTAATGTCACTCTGATTTAGAAATATGCCCTATAAATCCCAATTTTTTTCTTTCCACAGAACCATTACCAGCTTCTTCTATCATCACGATTGAGATAAACAAGTTGAGGGGCTTAAATACTATTCCATTCAACAAAAAACTTACCTGACCTTATATCTGCAGACAGAAACGCAATGAAGACATTCTCTCTCTCCTCCAGCAGCTTACAGGAGGGAATTTTGAGAATGTGCCATGTAAATACACACACACACACACACACACACACACACACAGTCTTAACACACCCAAAGGAGGAAAATGCCTGAACTAAGCCATAAAGGATGAGTAGGAGGCAGCCAAGGGAAAAAGAGAGAGAGACACATTTCCGGCAAAATAAACAGCATTAAGCAAAGCCAAATAGCTAAGAAATGGCAGTCCTATTCAAGTATCTGCAATTAATTTAGCATGACTAAAGTATTTAAGTGTGAGATGAGGAAAGCCTGATAAAGAGGGGCCAAATCACAGAGGACTCCCCTATACCATTCTATCGAACTTGAGACTTCATCCTGCAGGAAAACAGCTCTTAGGCTGCGTGCTATAGCTCACCAGTAAACAGCCAGTCCTTCCCAGGTGTGTGGTCCAATTTTTTATCAACGTGTATGAGATTTTTTTTTTTCCCTGCAATTCAGTATACCTACTGCTTCAACAATATGTGTCAGAGAAACAGAAGCAGGTCATGCAACACACTGGCAAGTGTGGGGGTAAGGTTCTTAGACTAAGAGGTAGGAGATAAAGCATAATATCAAGCCAAAGCCAAGCCAATTCAAGCAAGCATCAAAGAAAGATGCTGTTCTCTAGAACATGTGGGGAACATTTGCCACATTCAAGAATAGAGAAAAAAGAAGTTGGCTCAATAGTAACCCAATGATAAAGAAAGGAAGTAAACAGTATACAAAAACTGTATATGTTTTTATAAATATTGTGAAATCAGCGTGTTTAGAATGGTTTAAGTCCTTCAAATGAGACATGAAAAACTTTAACATTCAAACCATTGCTAGAGACAATGATGAGACAACTATTAAACTTTTAAGCAGAGGAATGACCTTTGGCAGCTGGAGTGAAGCATAACATTAAAGAGAAGTTAGAAAGATAAGTCTATTAGAGAGCCTAAAGACAGCCCCTCATTTTTATTTTACAACTAATGCAAATTTCTTTCAGCTGGGCTACAAAGAGTAGAAACAAGGGCCAACACTTACCTTTGGAAGTACATGTCTAAAGTCAATTTTTTTCCAATAAAACTCCCACCATAATACAAAGAGTGCCATGATAATGAAATGGGAGCTACCAAATACAGAAGGAATGAGAGAAAAGATCTATTTCATAGTAATCACTTGGTGATAACACGCTCTCCACTGGGAATCTCTATCCAGGAGTGGGGATTTGGTCCTGAAGAATGATACAGTAGGTGGGCTCAAGGAGATTATGAAACTCCAGCCCTCTAAACCTAGATGTGAAAGCTACAGAGTATCCATTCAGTTTCTGCTGGAGGCTGCCCTCATCTCAAAGCAAATAAAGCAAGAATTAAAGTTAATCCAAATTAGGAACTATCCTATTGTGTCTGAATTCTCAGACTGTTGCTTTTCAAGAAGCTGCAGTAGTTGTAATGAAAACAGGGCCACAAAGCTTTTAAAAGTGTCTTCTAAGAGTCACAATGTCGGTTTCTGCTCTTATAATGTTTGATGGCAGCCTACAAGAAATAGCAAACTCTCACCAAATAATTGTATTGTTTTTAAAACTAAGAACCATAATAATCAGGTTGTAGAATTATAAATTCTACAACCTGATTAACTTTTGTTAATTCATAGTTTAAAGCTATTTTCCAAAGTGTTTTAAAGAACTGAACACTGGTCCATGCCTCAATGTGTGAAAGGCTTTCATCTCCTTATAATGGTATTTTATTATAACAGAATTTGACAGTAACCATGTGACATGTAACCAAGAACGTTAATGCTTTAATTCTTAGCAACTGTACTGTAGAACTACATATTTATGGATAAGGCACCACAGGGTATTTTCAGGCTGGGATATATGTTAAAGGAAGAAAAGGGAATGGGGAGAAGGAGGCAGTGGAATGAGAAAAGAAAAAAGGATAAGAATGAGGAAAACTGAAATTTACTTTCTGCCAAGTTTTAGAGATGCAAACCCAACCAAATTGTAGTGGAATCAGGATTCAAAGCCAGAGCCAAAACTTTCCTTAGATCCTACTACTAAAAACAAAACAAAAAACCCAAAACTTTCAATGTCCAAATATCTCATCTTATATGATTATCTAAAATAAGATACCAGAACCCAAAACTAAAATGGATCTTCAGTTTTCTTTGGTAGAGGGATGAAGGGTAATTTTTCTTTTCTTTTCTTTCTTACTTATTTATTTATTTATTTATTTATTTATGGCTGTGTTGGGTCTTTGTTTCTGTGCGAGGGCTTTCTCTAGTTGTGGCAAGCAGGGGCCACTCTTCATCGCAGTGAGCGGGCCTCTCACTATCGCAGCCTCTCTTGTTGCGGAGCACAGGCTCCAGACGCGCAGGCTCAGCAATTGTGGCTCACAGGCCTAGTCACTCCGCGGCGTGTGGGATCCTCCCAGACCAGGGCTCGAACCCGCGTCCCCTGCATTGGCAGGCAGATTCTCAACCACTGCACCACCAGGGAAGCCCTCTAATTTTTCTTTTATAATTTCTATTCATCCATATTTTCTAATTTTTCTCCAATGAACATCTAGTACTTATAATAATATTTTAATACTACATTGTATAATTTTAAGTGATGCTTTATTTTTGTTTAATTATATAACTAGTTACATAAGTTGTTATAAGTTACAAATAGTAACTTGACAATTTAAATAAAAACAAATTCTTTTCCCAAGAATTAATTGAGTCTATCTCAAATACCTGTGGTTTAAAATGCGTTAAAATGCTGAGTGCTAGAAAAATATTTTACCTAGTGACCTTCAGAAACAGCTGTGAGCATCAAAACGGTAACAGCTTATTCCTGCGTAATTTCAAATGAAAAAAAATCATCCTTGTCCACTTCACAACTACCACTCATGACTCAAAACTGTCACCACATTTTTTCAGCACAGAAGCTGGGGAGAGGAAGGATTAGATGTATGAAGGGGGAAGCAGAATCTCTGTTCGAAGCAGCATGACAGAGAACAGGATGTTAACAAAATAATCTATTTCCGGCATAGCCACATGGGTCCTCAATTGTACTAGGACCTGTCTGAGGTTCAGTTGCCAATAAGGAACAGATTCCCCTAGCAAGCTCCAGGTCAGATCAGCTTGAACCCAATCCCAATGGGGTTTATCCAAGATCCACAAGTCCTGAGACAGCAGAGAATTAAACAACAGTTAAATTAAGTACATCTGAGCCTTTAGGCAGTTAGCATCTCTGGTCCAATTAGGAACATTTTTCAGGACTAGGGGAGACCAATAAACTATAAATTTAATATCATTTTCAATAAAAAATGTTAAATGTAAATGAAATTTACAAAAAAGGATAATTTGGGAAGGAGATGCAAATTTGTATTTTCAGAGTGCCTACTATGTGCCAGACACTGTACAGCTATCGTGATCTCATTAACTGTCACACCACCTCTGGACAGACAGGTATCTTAGTTTTAAAGAGGAAGAAACTAAGGATCAGAGACATCAAACCACTTGCCAGAGGTCAAAAGTAGCAGACTTGCAACTCTGACTCCAAAATCCCTACTTTCTTCCCTGAATTATACTACCTGTCACTTCCTTTGCTAGACATTAAACTCCCTAAAGCAGCAGTTTTCCTCTGATTCACTTTCAAATTTTATCCGCTTGTCACTCATCTATACTGCTGATGGGAGCGTAACTGGTACAACCTCTCGTGTGCAACTTATCAATACATACTCAAGACTTGAAAAAAGTGCACATCATTGATTCAGCAATTTCATATGTAGGGAATTATACTACAGGAAAAAATAAAGATATGTCCAAAAATATAGCTAAGAAGATGTTCATCACATGACTGTCATAATAGCAAAGGAAAAAATGCCCAACAATAGACTGGTTAAATAAATTACAGATCATCCAGAAGACAGAATGTTTCCACCAAATAAAAATCATTTTTATAGGAGTATATTTATTGACCTAGAAGTAAGTTACATAAGAAAAGGAAGTTACAATACAATGAAAAAAGTTCAAGAAAACTTAAGTGAATAAAGGCTACAAAATCAGGACTTAAATTATATTATGATCTCATTTTATTTAATAAAACACATATAGGATACAGAATTAAATACAGGTGATTTTTATTTTACTCTTTTTGTCTACCATAGTTTTTCAGATGCAGCCAATATAAAACTGGCAATATAGTATTCAAGTTTCTCACTCCTTTCTCCTCCAGGCCACCTCAAAACACAGTAACTGGCATTTCCACACTATTACTTGGAGTTCTGGTCCTAGCAACTTTTCCCTTGGTTCAAGCCCATTCTCCAATGAATGTGGAGAGCAGGTGGGGTTAAGCTAGCTATCAGAGTTTGGTTGCACTCTGAGGTGACAAAGACATTACCCTAATAGCTGAGGATACCCAGCCCGAGAAAACTCTTCACCAACAGTGTTGTCTTAGGAGGCTACCACTTCTAAACATCTGACAATCCATACTCCACACTGCATGACACCTGAAAAGAATTCCAGGTGCAAGAACTAAAAACTCACCCTGTTTTGTAGACATCATCTGAGAACCAAGAGACATCTGCTCTCATTATCTATACCAGGGCACCAGCCCCACCCTGAGTCAGTCCAACCTCCCCTTCTTTACCATTCCAGACACAGGTGCTGGCAGCACCCCTTCCTCGTCCTTCTACCAACTCTCACAAGCCAAAAAGCTTTAATCAGAGAATTTCTGGAAGTGCCTACACAACAAGATCTGACTACCCTATAATATCAGTACTGAACCAAAATCCTTACCCTACTTTCATGTAAGAGAGTGCAAAGTTTATCATGTTTTAAAAAGAACATTAGAGTTTATTTCCTGGCAGTCTTGTGGTTAGGACTCCATGCTTCCACTGCAGGGGGCACATGTTCGATCCCTGGCCAGGGAACTAAGACCCCACCAGCCGCTCGGCATAGCCCAAAAAAAAAAAATTAGAACATACAGAAAGTGGAAACTTTTTTTCCCCTGATATAATGGACACTCTCATTTTTTCTAGGAAGAAATATCACTTTCAGAAAGATGGCTTAAGGAATGTTACTGCATCTACTCTCAATAGGTCTGACAATTATAGTCAGACCACATCATAATCCTACTTTAACTCTTTCATTTAAACTGATTATTCATTCAAAAAGTTTACTGAACATACCAGTATACTAAATGCTTCAACAGACAACACAAGAATTCTGAAAACCAAATATTCTGGTATCAAAATTATTTCTGGAAATAAAGCTATATTATTTCCCAGTTCACTAAAGGGAGATAAATGGCTAAATTCCTAAAGTATAAAATACTTCAAAGAAATGCAGTTTCACTGCTTTCAAGAGTATTAAAACTAAACCTCCACTAACTAATGGTATTTTAAAAATCACTTCCAAAGACTTTCAAAGCTTCTACTATCTACCATGCTTCCTGTCTCACTGTACCTATCGAACCAAAGTTGGTCCTGCTAAGAAATCTTTTGAAATCAAACCTTGCACCATTTAAACAAGCCCTCTAATATTTTCTAAACATTGCTCATTTCTCGAATACCCATTTATTTTCAGAGACCTAACCCAGCCCCCATTCCAAAGAAACACATATTCCAAGTTAGTAGAGTCTCAATGTTTAAAATTTTATACACACACACACACACACACACACACACACACAAACACAGAGGGATGGATCTAGAAAAAGATCGTAATCAAAAGTTTGCTTCTTTAAGCTAGGAATAGCATGAAAGTGAGCGGTCCAAGCTAATAGATATACAGGGATTTATCAACCCTTAATTAAATGTATAGTAAACTTTGCATTTGCTCTACTTTCTCATCTAATCCCCATTGTTCTCATATCCTAAGCAAACCTTGGTTTCAAATAAGAATGAAGTTTTGTGCCTCACAATCCACTGGGCTCTAAGAACAAATGAATCTGTCTTTCAGCCGGGGGCTAGGACTGCCTTAGTAAGGATTCCTGCTGCCTGCTGCACAGCAAGGCTGTCTTTGATTCCCTTCACACTGTTATCTGCAGGCAACTGGGTAAGGGGAGTTCTTACCGCTTGAAGCCAGAGATTTCATTAAATTCTGGAGCTGAAAGGGACCTTATAGAGAGCATTTTGTCCATCTTCTTAAAATGTTTTTCTAGCCCAGGTCTTCTAAATATCTCACGAGGTGCTTTTGGTATGTACCCCCTTGAAAGTACCTAGTCTCAACAGCAGATAATTGCTGCGAGACACATGCTACGATAAGGTCAACCTATACGTTACAGACCTTTGTGCAGGAGTACATATGAACACAGGTAGACTACAACACTCTGGAAGTTCTCACACAAAGGAAGTAATGAAGTCAAGATGTAAAGGCCCAATATCAATTTAAGAGATACTGGACTTCTTTGTCAAAAACGCTATTAAGCTCCATTGTTTTAATAACTTTATGTATGACTCAGCTATAAGTGGTCAGTCAAGGTGTTCTACAAAGCACAGAACACAGATGTCACCATCATAATAAATTTTTTATTAACTCTGAGAAAATACAGAATTGAGAGGAGGATCAGAAGACAAAGCTCATCCGGGCATTTTTTTGCTGCATTTAAGACAAAAAAAATATTCCATGATCCACATTTCTTTTAATCGACGAATTAAAAGTCTAAAGAGAAACAATAAAAACAGCTACCAAGATTGGGATGCAAGCAAAAAAGGTTGAAAGGGTGATATTTACTTTTACTTTGAAAATAATCAAATTCAAAAACCAAAAATTGGTCTATAAATCACAGGAAAACACAAAGTACTAAATTTTCCTATAAAATTTGTACTTTATTTCCAAATAAACTAGGTGTTGTATTTCCAAAATAATTTATAAAAAATAAAGTAATACAAGCAATTGATAAGACAATTTACCAATTTACAATGTAATGCTTTCAGGTCCTCACAGCACTTGTACAGAGTAGGAACTCAATAAATATTTGCTAATTTATCAAATAATTAATATGTAAAGTCCAGAAGTTTACATGTAAAGCAAAAATTTGATTCAGAGGCTAGAGAAGAATGTAATGTTGTAATTTTAAAGGGCTGATGGTGGACACTTGTTTTTTGACTGCATCACCTAATCACAGTAATTGATTCAGGAATAAGCACATACTCCAAGTTGAATCCAGGACTTCTACGGGAGCCACGAGAAATCTCTTTCCCCACTGAGCATGAACATAAGAGGATGAAAGCTGGAACTGCCCTCATGCTACCACAAGGGACAGCTGGTTCTAGGAGGTACTACATTCACTCTGAGGAAGAAACCTGAATCCACACCTACCTCTGGATTTTTCAAATTATAAATTCCCTGTTTCAGCTTAAACCAGTTTTGAGTTGGGTTTTCTGACACTTTCTACTGGAAAAAAATCATAACAAACCTTAAATATTTAGTTCAAATAAAACAGGCAAAAGCCAAAAACGTATCTGCCACGGCCAAGGTCTTAAAGACAAAGAACATTCTGCAGATGAAACATTCTTAAATTTATTTTCCTAGGAAGTCATTTTATTCTACTAAAAGTATTCAAAACAAAATGTTCTAAGAATATCCCATTCCTGCTATAACACAGATACTAGAGAAAGAAAAAAATATGTAACAGGGTAAACTAAACAAAACACTAAGAAGAATGCAGAAAGAAAGTATAACAGAAAAAACGAGTCCTGATTTTTCCAAGGAGCTCTGATACCCAATACTGAGAAACCTGACCCACCGCTTTATAGGCATTTAATTCCAAATAAGCAATGAGGTTGGTAGTACCAAGTACAAGCACCAAATAAATAAATAACCTTAGAGCAAGGAATATATTTATCATCTAAGATTACAAGTCCTGCAAACTGCTACAGACACAGAATATTACTATTTACAAGCAGCGCCTAACCTGTGCCCCTCCTGTAACAACTAACCTTATTCTATGCATTTTTGCGTAACTTTAACCCTTCCTTTATCTTATTTTACTACATTTATTTTTTCCTTTCATCTTCATTTATCCACTTATTTTCTTTTTATCTTCCTACACTGTATGGGTCATTGTAATCACTCAAATTCTTTTTTTTTTTTGAAATAAAGTAAGGTTTAAGTATATACTAACAATAGCAAAAGTCATTACATTTCTGACCTGAGAAAAAGAAAAAAGTCGAAAATTTTAAAAACTATAGGAATAAAACTCTAATACTGATAGTCAATACCATAAAATGTGTCATCACTGTCCTTGGCAAAATTGACAACCACATGTGGATATTCCTGCAGCCAGGTTACTGCTTCTCTATCAGCTGTCAATAAATTATGCAGTTTTTAACTCAGAAAAATGCAAATGCAGGAAGGTCTGTATTTCTTCAAGAATCACTTACTTGGAAAGGAGAGAGAATATCACAAAAGTAAGAAAGCACCATAGCACAGTGGACACAGCATGAATTTTGATTTTTGTTTTATTTTGTTAATTGATAGAGAAACACACTAAACTTAAATCCAACAAACCTCTGGATGTGATTACCAATTTATAAGAAATACAAATGAGATCAGAATATGTAGACCTAATAAGAACATAATTAGCAAAATCCAAATTTGGGGAAGTTACACAGAACAAATGACCAATCCAGTTTCTTCAATAAATACATAGCAAGAAAAAAAGATGGGAGAGGCAATTTTTATAGATTAAAAGATATTTGAGAGACTATTAACTATATGCAATGTGTGAACCAACTCTGTCTCCTGAACTGAAAAAAACAACTACTAAGAGACTTTATGAGAAAAACAAGACAAATTCCAACAGAGGGCAATACAATATACCTGACCAGTGCTCCGAAAAACTGTCAAGGTCATCAAAAACAAAGTCTGAGAAAATGACAGAGCCAAGAGGAGCCTAAGAACACACGACAACTGAATGTAAGGTGGGATCCTGGATGAAATCCTGGAGCAGAAAAAAGACATGAGGTAAAAACTAAAGACAGCTGAATACACTATGGACTATAGTTAATAATAATGCGTCAATAGCAGCCCATGACCACGCTAATGTAAGATGTTAATAATGGAGGACACTATGCAGGGGAAGGGGGTGTATATGACAATTCTGTACTACCTGCTCAATTGTTTTGCAAATCTAAAACTGTTCTAAAAAGTAACGACGATTAATTTAAAAATTATTTGTGAGACAATTAAGCAAATATAAACACTATTTGATATGAAGGAACTATTGTTAGTTTTTTAGGTATAATAATGGAACTATGTGCTCTATATGTGTTTGTTTTTATCAGTTTTTTGTTTTTAAGTCCACATCTTTTACAGATACATACTGAACTATTCATGGATGGATGAATGAATAAAGTTAAAAGGGTAGACTACAGCAATGTTTCCCAAGGTTTAGTATTCAAGGTGATTTCTGGTGACATGTAAGGGTGTTTTAATGTTTAATAGCTATACATTTCATTTAAATACATTATAACAAATATACAGCTAGCACATCAAACCCATGATTTCACAGATTTTCATTGCTTAGGGTAGGTTTCCCTTAGGAAAAAAATTATTAAGACTAAAAAAAAAAACTTAGGCAGAGGTAGGTTAAGATTCTAGATTCACACTATGTGACCTTAAGCAAGCCAGCTGTTTCGAGGAGTACAGCACCTGCTACATCCAAAGCAGGCACTCAATAAATATTAACTACTGCACTATTGATAAAAAGCTAATCTATCAACAGAACTCCAACAAAGGAGAAAAGACTGGAACTGGGGAGAATGAGTTAAGCACAGAATGAGGGAGGAAAGGAAGCATGAGGACAATTTGGGCAGGGGCAGGCAAGGCTTCCCCTGTTCTTCTCAATCTCCCCAAATACTGACAATCTGCTGCTGCCCACCTACAACCTGGAAAACCTGCTGCTCCAGAGTCTCTGGCACTTTTAAGAGTCCCAAGCTGCCACCTAACACTCCTCAAACTAAGGTGATAGCTAGAGGTGCGGAATCTAAAATAATCAGAAGAGTTTTTCTTTTCTTACCCCAGGCAGGGACGGGAAAGAGCACAAGGCTTTGCAGAGATAAAAAGGAAGGGAGGAAGGGAAGAAGGAAGGAAGGAAGGAAGGAAGGAAGGAAGGAAGGAAGGAAGGGAGGGAGGAAGGGAGGAAGGGAGGAAGGAAAGGAGGGAGGGAGGGAGGGAGGACAAGAGAAAGAAAGAGAGGGAAAGAATCACTATGTGACCTTGAGCAAAAAAATAATTCTCTTCTCCAGTCTCCATTTCCTCACATGCTAAAATGTGGAAAATAAGCCTATCTTTCAAGGTTATGGTGAAGATTAAAAGGAATAGTAGATGTAAATCTGGCATTTAACGAGTGTTAGTTCCCTCCCTCCTTACTTTGGCAGAGTGATAAGAGAACCCTTGGTGAATAAAAGAAGTTGGGGTGAAATACACAAAAATAGTAAAGAGCCTTGGGTTGTATCAGTTTTGAACCAAAATAAAGGAGGAGAGGGATTCTGGAGTCAGAAAGTTTGGGAAATGCTGGGAAACATATTAAAATGACAATTACCAAGTGAATTTCTAAGAGGAGGAGATTACATGCAGCATTTACTAAATTTACTTGACCTAAGGAAGCAACTCCCAGTAATAGTGATCCTATTAATCACACACACACACACACACACACACACACACACACACACACACACACGAAAATAAAAAGGGAGGGGGGAGGAAAGGAAAGGTTAGCAGTTTACAGCAGCTGACAAATCCTTCAAAATGACAGCTGCAGTACTACTATCTGGACAGATCAGAAGTCAATGTCTGCTTTAGAGGCAGAGAGGGAGAGAAGGGATGCTTTTTGATCTTCTGAAAGGAGTCACTGATGCCAACAGCTTAATTTTCATGACCAAGTCATTTAAAACTAAGAGATGATAGTGAAACAGAAAACACCAAGCATTAAATGGAGTGCATGTATTCATTTAAAAGTACATATAAACTTCTGATACAAGACGGTTAATTCTCATTTGCCCTCCTAAATTTATTCCTTCATTCAATCAACTGGGCAATTGTATGGCATGCACTGTGCTAGATGCTGGGAATATGCTATGAACTGAATATGACATGACAGACATGATCCTTGTCCCCATGGAGGTTACCTTCTTAATAAAGAAGCTGACTGTCTAGTGGGGGATTACACAATGCATTTATCAATTACAATTATGTTAACAGCTGTGAAGAAAAAGAACTGAATGCTATAATAATATGACAAAGGGAATCTAACCTGTAGGGGTAGCTAGGGGGCTCAGACACAACCCCTGAGGAATTGATGCTTGAACTCAGCTCTAAAGGACAAGCAGAGGTTAAATGGGCAAGAAAGGAGTTAAGGGTGAGGCCTCCCTGATAACAAATAATAGACGTTAATGCTTGTTAGGTCAAGACAGAATCTGGTGCACTGGAGGAAGGGGTGGGAGAAAATCACTGTGACTGAAGTATGGAAAGCTAGGGTGAAAAAGAGCAAAAATAGACAAGACTCAGGAGGAAGACAGAGGTGCCAAGGCTGCGGTTTCTGTGGAAACAGGGTTCACTGCACGTAAACAAAGAAAAGTCTACCTGAAAAGTAGAAGAATTCCCAGCAGAACCTCACTTCCTAGGTCAAAGCAGCAAAGGCTAGTAGGAGTGAGTGTCACTGAAGCTGTCAGTGAGGCCAGTCGAGATGGATCCTAACGTGCTTCATAAAGAGCACCGGGAGCCAGGGGCAAGCCAGAGCAGTGACCTGGCTTAAGCTTGCCACAGACAGTCTGCTGAATAAAGCAGATACTCCTGCAGCTGGCTTCTAACAAAAATGGCCATTTCAATCACAAAAGGGCGGCATTGCCCCAGCCACAACAAACTCAGAAGTTCCTCACCCTGGTGACTTCCTGCTGCCACTCCCCAAATGCACCTGGATCTAGAATCAGCAGTGAAGACAGCTAATCTACACATTTCCCTTTCTTCACGAAAGAAACATAAATAGCCACAAACCTAAGAAAAATATGTCCAATATCACTAGTAATTAAAAAAAATAAAATTTTAAATTCTTTAACCAAATTGGGATTTAAAAAAATTATTAATACCTTAAAATGGCATAAACATGGAGAAAAGAGCACTTTCATAGACTATGGTCAGTCTGATATGTCATGTTCATATAAATAACAGAAAGTGGGTAAAACCTTTGGCTATATAAAATACACATGCACATATTTTGTGTACACTATTTGACTCAACAATTCCACCTATTAAAACTTACCCCAAGGTAATACTCACAGATTTGTTCAAAGATTAAACTTCAAGAAAGAGCACCAGCTTTAAGTTGCTATAAATTAGAAATAACTTAAATGTCTAATAAAGGAGTGGTTTAACTATTTATCCATTTGCATATTCATGCATATTCGGCACCCCTTCAAAATGTTATAAAGAAATATATGACGGTTCAGAAAGATGTCACAAATATTGTTGAGTTTTAAAGGCAGTTTGCAAAATAATTTTATGTGTGAAAAACAAATATGAAACATACATGAAAGAAAAAAATATGTATATGAAGGCAGAGAAGTATACCAAATATTAACAGCAGTTATCAGTGGAACTTTTTATTCTTTTTGTTTCTTATTTTACATAATTTTTATTTTCAATTTTCCTATAATAAATATAAATTCCCTCTGTAAAAAGAAAATATAAGTTTCTTACTTAACATTTTTTCAACAGTTTTTTAACGTATGTGTCAATAACAGTACTGGGCTAATTGGGTAACCATGGGAAGTAAAAATGAATCTTGATCCCTATCTCAACCGTAAAAAACAATTATTGTGAGATGGTAAAAACATACCGCTTCTAGAAGAAGACACAGAGTATCTTTAAGACCTTAGAGTAGGCAAAAATTTCATTAACAGGACACAAAAACTAGTAACTATGAAAGAAAAAATTGATTAATTAGACTTCATTAGTATTAAGACCTTCTGTCCATCAAAAGACAATATTAAGACATTGGAAATGCAAGCCACAGAACAGGAGGTGTCTGCAATATGTATGTCTGACAAAGAACTCGTTTCCAGACTATAATAAAGAACTCCCACAAATCAGTAAGAAAAAAGACAACTCAATTTTTTTAAAGGGTCAAAAGATTTGAATAAGCATTTCTCTAAACAAGATAGCTAAATGATCAATGGGCACAAGAAAAAAATGCTCAACATCATTAGTCGTTAGGGAACTGTAAAATAAAACCACAATGAGATACTATTTCACAACTATTAGAATGGCTAAAACTGAATGACAATGTCAAGTGCTGATGAGGATGTAGATCAACTGGAATTCTCATACACTGTCAGAGGAACTCTAAGAATGTACAGCCACTTTGTGAAAAGATCTGGCAGTTTCTTGAAAAACTAAACATACATCTACACTCTACCCCAGCAATTCCACTCCTAGGTATACACAAGACAAAAGAAATGTCCAAACTAAAACCTGAACACAAATGTTCACGCAAGCTTTATTCATAATAGCCAAACACTGGAAACAACCCAGATATTCATCAGCTGGCGAATGGATAAGCAAAACTGTGTATACTCGTATAATGTAACACTGCTAAGCGATGAAAAGGCACAAACAACTGATACAAGAATGAATCTCAAAAACATGTTAGGCAAAATAAGCCAAACATAGTAAGAGTACATGCAGTATACGCATGCTGTACCCATCCCATCTATATGAAATTCTAGAACACGCACAACTAATCTACAGTAATAGAAAGCAAGTTACCTGAGGCCGAGGATGCTGTTGAGGGAACTGCAAAGGGTAATGAGGGAAGTTTTTTTTGGGTAGAAATGTTCTATATCTTGATTGTGGTAGTGGTTACATGAGTATATATAGTTTTCAAAACTCAAACAGTATACTTGAAATAAGTACATTTTATTGCATGTAAACTATACATCAATAAGCTGATTAAACAAAAAAAACACCAAAACTACAATATAGATACCAGTACACACTCATCAGAATGGCTAAAATGAAAAGGATTGGCAAAGCCAAGAGATAACTGGAACTCTCCACATTACAGGTAGGTGTCTAAATTGTCACAAGTGCTTGGAAAACAGTTTAGCAGAATCTACTGAAACTAAACATATGTCTATCCTCTGACCCAGTAATTCCACTCTGGGGTTTTCACAACTGAGAGAACCAAGTGTTTATGTCCACCTTATAAGTGTTATTCATAATAACAGCCAAAAATTGGAAACAAACCAACTAATTTATCAACAGTAAAATAAATGAACCATGGACTATATATACAATGGAATAATGCACGGAGGGAAAAATACTGTTATACACAACAAAATGGATGAATTTCATGGATACAGTAACGGGGGGGGGAACACAAGAGTACATATATATGCTGTATAACTCCATTTATATAAAATCCAAAAACAGCCATAACTAACCTATAATAAAAGAGGTCAGAATAGACCTTTGGGAGGGTCTATTGACTGGGTGAGGCACAGACAAGAAAGCCCTCAAGTGGCTCTAGCATGTTTTCTATCTTGATTTGGGTAGTAGTTACACAGTGTAGTATACACATATGTAAAAAAAATCATTAAGCTGTACACTTAATATTTGTGTTCTATACTGTATGTAAGTTAAAAGCAATAAAAAAATATATATGCAAATGCCCTTTAATCTATCTTTGTTCATCCCTTGAAGCTGGATGCTTTTTACCCAGTATCCAGGTGTGGCCTCTGTCAGTGTGAGTAACTCTCATTCCCAGTCTACTCATTTACATGTTCTTCATGTCCACCTCCCTCAGATTATCTGAGCTGGTGGTGCTACTAAATATCTGGAGTAATGGCACTGGAAATGGGACTGGATAAAGTCATGCCCTAACCAGACAGGGAAGATGTCCAAAATACTTATTAACAGTGTATATGGTTTTAATAAAGGTGTAATTTCAAGTCTATGGTACAGTCCCTTGTTGATTCACTATCCTTTTGATTAAGTTCTTGCAGAGATTGTGGGGAAAATTAAATACAAGCAGCCAACATTCTGAAAATAAGTACTAGCATTGCTAATATTTTTGCTTGAAAGTTTAGCTCCACAATTATAAGGAAAGTGACTTTTAAAATCATAATATAAATATTCACTTTATAAACAACTTTCAGAAATAAAGCCATGTCAGAGTTAGACTTTGTTGAAGCATGTTATTTGCATATTGCAAAACTAAACACAGTGACAACGCATGAAACTATTACTGCTGTCTTCCAAAATTAACCAACAGATTAAAAAATATGTGGTTAAGTTCCAGAAACTGTAATTAATTCATTCATAATCAGTTAATTCATAACTGATTTATGAATGCAAAGCTTTTTAGAGACAGGGCTTCATTCTTTAAGAGAGTCTGATTTACATTCTCTTCAATACATACACATACATACTCATATCTATCAATACAATCTACCCATTCTACATTTAAAATGTCTCATCTCCTCCTCTTCCACACCATCTGTTACTATCTTGTGATTTCTTCCCTGGAACATTACAACAGTCTATTAATTGGTCTCCCTGCTCCATTGCATCCTCCAAACTGACTGCCAGAGTGATCTTTCTAAAGCACAGATTTTGCTCAAACTTTCAAGTTATCTCTCATCTCAAACCACACCCACTACCCTCACCCTTCCTCTCCTGCAGGGATGACAAGCTCAAAAGTAAAGAAGGCCTTACAGGAGCTATGGTGACCAGGAAAGTACAAGACTTGACTCAAAAAGGCAGCCACTGGGCTTCCCTGGTGGCGCAGTGGTTAAGAATCCGCCTGCCAATGCAGGGGACATGGGTTCAAGTCCTGGTCTGGGAAGATCCCACATGCCACGGAGCAACTAAGCCCGTGAGCCACAACTACTGAGCCTGCGCGTCTGGAGCCTGTGCTCCGCAACGGGAGAGGCCGCAACAGTGAGAGGCCTGCGCACCGCAATGAAGAGTGGCCCCCGCTCGCCGCAACTAGAGAAAGCCCTCGCACAGAAATGAAGACCCAACACAGCCATAAATAAATAAATAAATAAATAAATAAATAAATAAATAAATAAATAAATAAAAAAGGGCAGCCACTACTCAGCTCCAATTTTCAGGCAAAACCAGAGTGTTTTGATATGAAATGTCTAATTTTAAAAAATCTATGCAGATTAAATAAAATACTTCTGTGGATCTCTATCTACAGGCTACTTGTCTGTAACTTATGACCTAAAGGATGACCCAAGATTTGGTTATAATCTCTTTACAAATTTATCTACCTCAATCCCTTCACACAAACTACACTCCAACAATCCACAGAACTACTTACTCCCAAGAGACAATACACACCACTGCCTGCCAGCTACTGTTCATTTGGTTACCTTTGCTATGATATCCCTCCTCTACCCCAACACATCCACATCCATGTCTAATTTTTGCTCAAGCCCCAAAGGGTAACTTTTTAAAAATTTCCTTTATGAGATTTCCTTCCTTTTCTAGCTCCCACACAACGTATGTCCACCTCTCATGATCCTTAGCAGTTCTCACACTGAACTATACTTTTTTACGTAAAAGACTAAGATTCTGGAAGCAAGGTACACATCTGATTCTGTTCTGTATTCCCCACATTACCAAACAGTACCTGTTCGATTACATGCTCAATAATAAATGAATAAAGCTATTTATCTGCCTATTTGCGTAACAATTAGTACCTCAAATAGACGGCCATTACACAGTATGATCCCTTAGATTTTGAAAATCAAAAGGCTAACAGGTTCAGAAAAATATCCCTGTAATATTAAGTTTGAATCAGAACTAACATGAACACATGGTTCATTTTAAATATACTTCTTAGGTCTGTCCACTGAAAAGGTCTAGAAGCAACAACAACCCAACAGTACTGATTTTGTTTCTAAACACCATTCCCCACTAAAAGGAACCAGAGCGTCTTGGAGAAATGGTTGATTCCTGATATGCAGGGAAAAGTAGAAAACCAAGAAACACACCAAAACTGACGGGCTCATGTTAAAAAGGAAGCAGGAGCTACCTTGAAGGGGCTCTCATTAGCCAAATCTGAACATCAATAAAGACTGTAATTGACTGTTAACACAGTGAATAAATAAAATCCATGAGAGTACGGTGATACACAAAAGGAAGGAGGAGAAACGAGATGGCCTCTGTGAATGCTAGCTAACAAATATAGATGAAATGACAGAAAACCACAATTTTGTAACTTACACTGTAATAACTGATTTCAGGCTCAGGATGCTAAAACCACTGGGTGAAAGGCTGTAATGTTACAGGATATTTACAAGGTGCCAAAATATTACCCCATAGTCCTTTGTAATAATAGAGGATAAAACTGTACCTTAATGGAGAGGTCTGGCTGCTGCCACCTTAGTGAAGGGATCAAATTTAGCATAGCTCATAATGGGATAACCTGTCATTAAGTGCCTCCCGACATGACTCAATGCAAAGTACACTTCACCTATGATGAAGCATTCTTGTCATTCTTGTTAAATGGGCTGCAATCAAGCCTCTCACATAACTTCCAGTTTACAGCAAGTATAGGAGCTAGAGAAATGAGTTAAATAACACCATGAAGAAATATTCAAACCAGTGAAGAATGCTGCACACCCTACAGGACAACTAACTGAGCTGGACTCTCAAAAAAAAAAAAAAAAAAAAATCAATTCCAGGAGAGGGAAAAGGGCAGAGGGACAGTTAAAACAAAAAGAAATTAAAAAGACATCTACAACCAAATATAAAAGGTGTGTTTTATTTGGAACTTGGTTTTTGTTTTTTAAAGAGGGAGTGCTAGAAAAGACACTCTTGGGTCAACTGGGAAAATTTAAATTGAACTGAATATTTGTTATTATATTATGGAATTACTTTCATTTTCTTAGATATAAAAATAGTACTGTGGCTTTATATATGTATAAAATACATATGACTATATTTAATATTTGGTTATATATGGAGATGTATACTATAAACATTGTGTGTGTGTATGCACGCTCGCTTTTAGAGAGAGACTATCCTTATTCTTAAGAGATACATGCTGAAATGTTTAGAGGATGAGGTATCATGTCTGCAACTTACTTTCAAATTGTTTAACAACAAAAAAGGGTACTTATTTGGGGAGAGAAGGACAGAAAAGGGAGGAGAGGGACAGAGGAAGAAGGCGGGAAAAAGGGAGGGAAGGGACGACCAAGGGGGGGAGCAGAGAAATGATCCAAATATGGCAAAATGTTAACAACTGTTGAGTCTAGGTGGAGAGAGTATACAGGTGTTTGTTGTACTGCTTTTTTCCCCAACTCTTATATATATGAAATTCTTCATAATAAAAAGTTATGGGGGAAAAGAGAGAAGAACAATTGAAAAAGCAACCTGCTTAAAACCAATGTAACACCTTGAGAGTGTCAGGAAATAAGAGTACTCTCAAGCAAAGCCTGTGAGAGTGTAAATTGTTGCCATGTGACTGGAGGACAACGTGGCAATGTCTATCAGATTTTTTAAAGCACCCATCCAGTGACACTTACTCCCAGGAATCTGTCCTGAAGATATACTCCTCCACATGTGAAATGACATACACGTCAAGTTATTTTTTACAGCATTATGTATAACAGCAAAAGACTGGAAATAGCCTCTATCTGTAACAGCCCAGACTGGTTTCACAAATTATAGCACATATAATAAGTCAGCGTGCATCTTTTAAATTATCTCTTCAAAAAACATGAGAGTTCTTTGGGAACTGATATGAAAGATGACCATGTCATATTTTACATAAAAAAAAAAATCAAGGTGCAGAATAATGTGTATAGCACACACACACATATATGAAAGCTACACAAGAATGTGGTTGAGTAGCTGGAGCTAAAGAGAAGTGAGACTTTTTTTTCCTTACTGTGTACTCCTTTTTGCACCTTATGAATTTTGTACCATAGACATATATAATGTATTCAAAAAAGTTTTTTGTTAAGTATTGATTGACTTTAGCTGTAATGAAGTCTTCACATCTCCACGCTTTCATTACTAAAACCTAATTACAGTGGAGTTATAGCACACCTGGGAATTAGGGTCTGAAGTCAGTACATAAGGTGAAAACAGCATATAGTAAAAATCTGCCTTAAAAATCTCTTAAATAAATGCCACACTGGACCAACACACCATCTCAATAATTCCTACAAAGCTAATTTTCATACCAGCACTTGAACAGTTTGCTGTTTCTTCAACTGACTAGTAGATTAAATAGCTGTCTTGTACTTAGGCCTCATGTTGTGATGTTAAAAATGTTTCTTTAAAATACCATAATCACACTCATCACAGCTAAATGAGAAGCATTCAGGAATTGAGACAGGCTGAGAGAAGAGCAAATTCCCATTCCCCATTCCACATTTGGTCCAGAATGTTCACTGTTTAGGTTAGTTTTCCCTTGTTTTTGTCACCAGATGTAAAGAAATGAATTTGATAAATGTACGTAAGATGTGTAGTGACAACATGGTGCTTTCTAAAATACATTTCAAAAACTGTACCTCTATTAATTAAACAAACCACTACAGTGGAAAAAATATCACAATCCAAATATAATGGACTAATTTGCTGATTGGGAACAGGCTGTAACAATCCCCAGATCAATGTGAGAAGGACAGAGTAGTAACACCTCTTGAGCGACATCACATATGATATCATAATCTGAGCTGTAGCCCATTCCTTTATATTAGTATTTCCATACAGATATGAATTCTTCAATCTTTACTCCGAGTTATCTTCTAACTCCAATAAGTAAAGTTAGCTACCACTGAAGCTAAATAAAAACTCCCAAATCTTTCTATCCCTGCTCTCTCTGGTGAGCTCCAAATCAGTATTCCTACTAGATACTTCTCCTTTTAGAGGATTCACCCATAGGCTACTCAAATTCACTATAAACTGAACTCATTCTTTCTCCTCCCTCCACTCCTCCCAGTCTGTTCTTCTAGTATTCCCTATCTTGGAAGAGAGAACAAACAACCATTCTGGCGCCCAAGGCAAAAATCTAAAATTTATACTATATTCCATCCATCTCTTTCTCCTATAACCAATCCCCAAGTTTGGTAGGTCCTGCCACCTACATCTCTTTTAAGCCCACCCCATCTCCACCATGCCCACTGTCAATGCTTTGGTTTGCCTTCATCATTGCTCACTTGAACTAACTGGTCTCCCTGCCTTGAGTCTCTTCAATCCATCTTACAGACACCTGAAAAGTTAACTTCTTAAAATGCAAATTTGGTTACATCACTCTTTCTATTTTAAGAACAGAAGGATCAAGAACAAGTCCCAAAGTAATGATACAGTAAGCTAAACACAAGCTCATTTAATAACATGACGTAATGCAAAGAGAATGTACTACCAGGCATATTTTTTATGAGTATATTCCTATTCTACCCCACACTATATGACCAAATTAAATAAGCTATTAAGTGTGTTTCAGTAGAAAGAGGCCTCAGGGAAGCAA
This sequence comes from Balaenoptera acutorostrata, assembly GCF_949987535.1. Classification (NCBI taxonomy): domain Eukaryota; kingdom Metazoa; phylum Chordata; class Mammalia; order Artiodactyla; family Balaenopteridae; genus Balaenoptera; species Balaenoptera acutorostrata. Next base: position 157,531,310 of record NC_080065.1, read on the forward strand.
GGAAAATTCAACTGCCTTCTTAAGAGTCAAAAATGAACACAAAATGGATCCTTACAGTGAAAAAGGTGCCTTAAGGAAAACAAAGAGCTTCCCAGACCTAAAGAACAAGAGTGCGTTCAAGCTGAATGTAAATATTAACATGCTTAAAATGAATGCCGTAATCAGAAAAGGATTTGGGAAGTAAAAACAAGCAGAGAAGCTGAAGGAAGACAGAAAAACCATCCATCCCTAAAGTAAAAGCTGAATGAGGTTGTCTCAGTCCCAGGCCAGCAAATATGTCACTTCCCTGGCCAAGTCCATGCTAACTAAACCACCTGGCTATGATCTGACCTGGTAGGTAAAGTCTACCCACTGGACAAGAGTATTTCGGTCATTTGGCTTGAGTCTTCAGGTCCCTCTAAATATCTCTTCTCATTTGAAAAACTTAAACTGGCATGTTAAGTAGGATCTAGTAAGGAAGCCTACCTATCAGAAAAGTTTATATTAATCATGCCAACAAGCACATATCTTTATAAATTAATAAACTGGAATTCTGGCTTTACACATCAGTCTTGCACAGCTGGCTAATGAATTTAAGTCTAACCGTGGGATAAGGTGCTGGCTTTCAGCATGCTGACAAGATCAGATTTCTAAGGGTGTTAAATCCAGGACCAGACCTAGGCTGAAGGTAAATTCTATAACTGTATTTGTGGCTATTAAAATTACTTAAAATTTAAAATTCAGTTCTTCAGTTAACAGAGCCACATTTCAAAATAGCCACAAGTGGCTAGTGACTACCGTATTGAACAGCACAGATAATGAACATTTCCATTATCCAGAAAGTTCTAACTGGACGGCACTGTTCTGGAACACAACCTTAAACTAACCCTACTGTGAGTCCTCTCGGGAAACAGGCTGGTAGACAGTCTTGGATGGCTAACACAGAATCTGAGATCTAGACTATTTTCTACAAAAGGTACGAAATAGATACTCAGCAACAATTGTTTCCTTTCCCTTTGCAATGATTTCTTGAAATCAGAATACAGTTTTAGTCTTCAGGATTTCTGCCCCTCTTTTTATCACTGGATGGTGTTTTAAACTTGAGGCACAAACATTAGAAGCACATTCTCTGAAACCAAACTGCCTAGATTCATATCTCATCTTTGTCTCTTACTAGATGTGTGACCTTGAACATGTTCCTTAACTACTCTATCCTTCAGTTTCCTCATAAGTAAAGTGGAAATAAGGGTACCTACCTCATCGGGTCACTATGAAAATGAGTTCATACATGTAGAGTGTTCAGAATTGTGCTCAATACAGAGTAACTGCCCATTAAGTGTAAACTACTACTACTTTTCCTACTACCACCACCCTGAGAGCTCTTCACGTGACAAGCGTGAAAAATGCTCAACTAGAAGAAATACTAACAAATGTAAAAAATAAAACATGGATCACAAAGCCAGAGTGTCAGTCTATGATAAAAAAGTTGTTTTTTTTTTAAGGGTAAAGGAAATGGGTAATCTGGAGTGATTAAATACCAGAAAAAGTCATGAGTTGCCTGACAACATCTTACTTGTAAGGCTGACAAACCACAGATCAAAAGAAGTCTACATAGAGACTTCCCTGGTGGTCCAGTGGTTAAGACTCCATGCTCCCAAGCAGGGGGCCCAAGTTCGATCCCTGGTCAGGGAACTAGATCCCACATGCTGCAACTAGAAGAGCCCACATGCCACAACTAAAGAGCCCACATACTGCAATGAAGATCACGCGTGCCTCAACTAAGACCCGGCACAGCCAAATAAATAAATACTAAAAAAAAAAAAAAATACATGCTAAGAATGTCACTGTTAACAAAAAAAGAAGAAGAAGAAGTCTACATAATAAGCTACTGAGCTATTTAAATAACCAATAAAAAGTAAGGAGGAACTGAGAAGATACAGGTTTGAGTTCACTAGGCCAAATGATACTTCCCTGTATAAAACACATTTTGACATGTAAATGTATAGCCTCTCTTATACTTCCTAAGTTACCTTTAGGTTCACTTGGTGAACTGACTTCTAATCCTCTAATCTTTTCATTTAGAAGGGAGAGCACCAGATACAATTAAGATACCATGCCAAAAAACGATCCATCATGTGTTCTCCAAGTGGAAACCCACTGTAGAAAACGGCATCTTACTCTAACAGTATATAGACAATATGAAAATCCTGAAGTTGAAGTACAAACTTCAGCAAATGTAGTCAGATGGAAAGAGCCAGAGCTCTGGAGACACACAGGCTCAAGCTTAAGCTTGGCTCTGCCATGTACGAGCTGTATGACCCTGGGCAAACTGTACTTAATGCTCCTCAGCCTCATTTTACAATCTGTAATATACACGTAAAGCATGTGCCAACTAAATAAGAAATATGTGTAAAGAGCTTACAATAGCGCCTGGCACTTAGTAGATGCCCAGTAAACAGCAGCTACAGTTAGTAAATCGTCCTGAGAAGACCCTCCAGGAGTCCTAAGAATAAAAGACCACTACTTTACATGGTAACTACAAAAATTATTCTGACCAGGTAATAACTATAAATCATGAGATAATGCCACAAAATTATCATTTGCTTTCCATATTTTATAACCTATTCCTCAAACAAATGTCCCTTGTTTACTGTACTGTATTCCCTGTTAGGCTATGACTGCAAAACTTTTGGGCCTATTTAATAAAAATAACTGCATTTCTTACACTGAAACAAAGTTTTTACTAGCAAATACCTTCACTAAACCACACACAAACATGAACACTATGAATAAATGTCTAACATTTCTTCCTTTCTCTATTATAATGGAAAAAAGTAAAGAAATTTTAAGTTTCTCTCAGTGAGTTGAGTTCTACATAACAAAACAATACAGGGTAATTGCTTACCTGGACAATATTTTGTACTTCAGATCCACCAATCCAGAATGAATGGGGGTATTCCCTTTCAGACTAGTCTGAGAAAAGACAGCAGTCAAGCAGCTTCCAAGATTCTTTCCGCTTACTGTATCCAGCTTTCTTCAACAAAATCCCAAACATGCACTTCGGTAACTGTTGAAAGACAGAAAGCAATCCATACACCCACCATGGCACCAGCGGCAAAGGATAGCCACCAAGAAATGGAAGGGTCAATGGAGTGGTGGATCTGAAGCACAGAAAGAGTTACAACCCCTGAGTCAGCTATTTGGTATAAAAGGTCTGCAGTAGCACTGCTCACCTCTGTGTTGAGAGAAGAATAAGAAATTCTACATAACAAAGAAGGAAACATCCCTAATACTATTATTTGTTCATGATAAATATCATGCAATTTCCAAATGCATGATAAAAATTTCTTCTATTATGCACATAAATTGTCCCAGATCATTCAGCTACAATGAATTTTATCCATTTTCTAAGACAGCTCCTCTACTATTACAGAAACTTTGTCAGCCAAAGTTAATATAGGAGGGCTCAAATGTCTACCAATAAAAATATTTATTTAAGCACCTAACAAGAAATCTTTTGGTTTGCCACATATAAGAAATCAAATCTTCACATCTCTCAAATCTTCCACCCTCAGCTGAAATACAGGACATTTTAAGACATGTGACATAACTTTAAGAGTAAACTTCTGGCTCAATAAAGGCCAATCCCCCACAATGGCCAGTCACTGGGTAAATTAGGGAAAATAATAAAGAACACTAATAAACAATTTACTACATAACACCTTTAAATACATAAGCCCACTCCACATTATATCAACATGCTTTTATTACCATACCAACTCTTCCATTAGACTGTAAACTCTAAACAAACTACAAGGGAGAGAGAAAAAGACATTCAACAGGATGGCATAGATAAAAACTTAAAAATCCAAAGACTGTGAAGCTGCTTGCACATAAATTTGCTACTTCCTCAACTGCCACACTACTGCCAAAATGTTCCGGCAGTAATTATAATACCTACCTTTATTGAAGGGTTACTAATGGGCCAGGCCTTTTACATTCATTACTCATATTTAATTCTCAAAAAATATGAGAAGAAATAACTTGCCCACTGTCCCACATCTACTAGGTGGTAGAGCCCATGCCCTTTTCACAGAATACTGTGGCCTCCCAAGTCCACAGTCCGTGGATCAGAAAGACCATGATTCCTGGGGCAGAAGAAACCAAGCTTTAAGCTAATTGACGTCAGAAGGGAGAACCACAAAAATACAGAAGAGTTCAGTATTTCAGCCTAGCTGAACTAAAATACAACTGAACTTGTTGAGCCATCCTGAAAGGGCTAACTCCCCTGATCTAGCCACTTAAAAGCATTTCAGTAACAAAAAGCCATGCAATTCTAAGGCCCACAATATTAACTTTATAACAAAACACATTAATACGTTGCCCAAGTAGACTTTGTGTTTAGCGGCAAAGATGTGTCTGTGACAAAGAATCCCAAACCCAGTTGAAACCAAGGAATCTTTAAATTCCAAGATCAATAAATAGTCCACAGGCAAAGACTAAAGACGTTCTGATTTTTCATGTTATAGGCAAAGCAACTGAGGTGACTGACTGAAGTACAAGTCTAAGATTATCCTCTTCATAACAAATGGGTGGAAATATCTTAATACCCTCAACTTAAAGGCATTATATGAGTAAAATCACAAGCAAAGAATAATTGCTCAAGCTCTTCTCATTACTCTAGAGCCTAAGAATAAACTAAAAACCCAATTTTGACAAAAGCTGCTAGTGGGCTATGGCTAGTAGTTAACTGCTAGAGCAATATACTCTGCTTTTCAAAGTATAACTCACTGCTATAACCAAAATACCGAAAAATTATAGCAAAACACAGCCACAACAATTTGACTAACGGACTCATTTCTGAACCTCTTGTGTTGTCAGGGCTTTTTCTTGTATTAGTGAGTTAATTTTCCCCCCTTCCCTTCAAATAAACATTTACTGAATGCCTAATTGGTGGCAGGCCTTATGCTAGAGAAACAAAGATTAATAGATGCCAGACCAGGAATGTAAGGACTGACTTCTTCCTGTCCCCTGCCCCTTTCTCTCTGAGTCTCCTAAGCAATCATTTCACAGAACCAAAACATATTTTATTATTAGTCCCCAAAACTGGTTAAGTGTTCTGAATTTAACTCCCCAAAAAAAAAAAATACTCAGTTTCCTTTTTCCTAACAGCAGAGCTCTCACTTAATTTTTCTTTTTCTTCCGTGGATCAGAGGTTTGCTATTAGAGAATGGTTTCCTATATTCATTGTACTTAGGTATTTGCACATCCCTCTACTCAGTCATCTTTTTAAATTTACATGTTAATGTCCTACTGTTTCTACTTCACTGCTTTCCATTCTGTGAAGGTCTTCATTGTTGACTAACCCTGAGAGGGAATTTCCTAAAAAATGTTTCCTGCTGACATCACTGAACTCTGCAATCTCTGAATTTTGTTAAAACAATAATAAGATCCAGGTTAGAGATACCCTACTGGACTGTCAGGTCTTCCTGGCTGGTCTCTCATTTGCCTACAAAGACAAGCTTCCTGTTAGGCAATTGCGATCAGCAGAAACTGAACTGAGGGTAACAAGCACTTTCTTGACCAACAGGTTTTTCCCCTTTTCTCAACTAATTCAATGAACAACAATACAACTCAGGAGGAAATCTTGTAGGATAGTCACCACTTATTCTGTTAAAGGTCAAAAATCACCAGCTTAGCTAAAACAAGAATAAGAATTTGAAAATCCTAATTTCCTTGTATAAACTAAATTGATCAAACATAAATCACAATGCTCAATGTTAATATGAACAGTTACCAGTCTCTTTCTACCAGGATACCTAAAACAGGGTTAAGCGGGTTCTCTCCACAGACAGAGTACAAGTCTAATTATGGCTAATTGGTAGTTCTTAGTAATTGTAACAGTACTTCCCAGATTTCCAAGACAGTACTGATTCTGTATGATTTCATCATCTCCCCCAAAGATGCCTCGTGAAATGCATGGCTAAAAGCAACTGAATTTTAGGCCTCTGTAAAGCTTCACAATTAAATACACACACAAATCAGGGGGGAAAATTAAAACTTTCCTCACATCATCTGTCTTGATTGGGCTTTACAAAATATGGTCCCTGTACTTGTGGGGAGGGTTAGCTTGGCAGGCAGTTGCTGAGAGACAAGCCTTTGCAAGGTCCTTTCACATGCATCTCTCATAATCCTCCCAGCACTCGGAACAATACCTACATTTTCTTATTTTTACACATAATGAAATCATACCAGAGAAACGTTAACTTTCTTAAGGTCACACAGTCAGAAAGTGACAGCTAAGATACAAACTCAGGTGTTTCACTCTAGAGTCCATGCCCTTTATGCTAAATCACGCTTCTCTAAGGTCACAGGATCCTTAGAACTTATCGACTGTTTGGCAAGTTCACATCAACAGATATAAAAGGAGTTTGGTTTCCTCAGCACTTCTATCAACCACTCTCTAGGATGTATATAAATCAATCTGTATGTGTATAAAAGTCTGCAAATAATGGTTAAAATGTATATGAATGTCTGTGTACCACATCCCACCCTCCTTTTCCCCTTAGCAGTTTTTCTCCTCTATCCATCTCCACCTTTGTCTTAAGATTATCAAAAGGAAATCTTAAAAAGTTTTCACAGCATGGAAAAAAAAAAAACCCTAACATTAATTTAAATCAATACCTACTGCACACCCAAGTGCTAAGTGTAGTGAAGGATTCAAAGGACAATCAGATACGGCCTCTGGAAAAGAAGCTTAGACATGATCAAACTTTTATGATACACAGGAAGGTCTGATAAGTCCCATAAGAGTTAGGAACAAATTATCATAAGAACTAGTGATATAGGTGAGAATTTCCAGAAAAGAAGATGGCTAAGATACAGGCAGACAGCAATAATACACGTAAGCAATCAACAGGAAAGTTCAACTCAACATTTACTGAACACCTACTACAAGAGGCACTGTGAGCAGTTTACCATTTAATAGGGGACACACACAGGAAACTATAATACAAGCCCAGAATATGTTAACTGCCACGAGATAAAGACAAAGTGTCAGAACTCATTCATTTCATTTAACAATGATTACAATATAGGCAGTGCTATAGATAGAAAACCAAAATGGTATCTGCCACCATAATATAAACTGACATCAAAAAGAGAAGGCATCTAAACTGTGTTCTGAGGGGATAGTACTTTATCAGCATAGGTGGAAGAAAGGATTGTTGAGATCTGACCTAAACCAATTTGGCCAGAGCACCAACTATTAGGTCCTTCCCATAAACATCAGTAGCCTTAAATACATGGGTTTAGGTCAGTTCATATCAGTGCTGACAAAGGAAACAGTGAGCAGAATCTGAAGAACCACAGACCCCCACGCTTTGGCTGGAATATAGAATAAGTGAGGAATGTGAGAAGAAAAAGCTGAAGAGAGGCTGGAATTTGAATTACTAGGACTTGAAATGCTTTCTTTCCCTTAAACTGTAAATAGCACCAGATGGAAGCCAAGATCCCAGGTACCTCACAGTGCAGAAAAGTTTGTTTCTAGAATTCATAGAACCAAACAGTACTACTCAGAGAAATACATGTGCTGTCCTGTAAACCTATGTAATGGGTTAGCGATTCTTCTGTGCTATACAGAACTCGCAGTTTTCGGGGGACAGCAGTCAGGGGCCAAAGAGTGCCAAGACTTGTGAGCAGGATCATGTTTATCCTTGTCAAATCTGAAAGGACATCTAACCTACTCCAAAATCAGGAGTAAAAATTGATAATATTTGAGCCACAGCCTCTTGAGGCAGGTCAGTGAGGTCTATGCATATGCATGTGATTTATTTCATTTGGACCCTACTTAAACTTCTGTCTACTTTATCTGCATTTGGTAAATCAACACATGGCTAGAGACAGACGAGGGTAAGTGACGGTGACAAAGTGAGACCCAATTTCTTAAAGGAGTCACTAAACAATCCCACTTATTCCACTTAGAAAGCCAATGACAAGGCGGGACGGGGGGACACAAAAAGATAAAAAGATAAATATTTCCAATAACGTCACTTAGTTTCTTTCATCTCCTTGGCCTTGTGGCCTGTACTTCAATAGCTCTAAAAATAGATTTGCTATTACAACTTCTTAATAAGATCCAATATACTTTACCTATATCACTACATTCAACAAGTAATATAGCCGTTTAGAGATAACACAGAGGGGAATGACTCACTTAAGGTCACTTAGCAAAGAGGGGAACCATTCAGAGGCTAACAACAGAGTATAAACTACCCATTACTTGTGTAAATGGGGGAAGGGGTATGCTCACACCCACAGAGGAAGCAGGATTATCTTTCCCAAACTTTTAACATTAACTTCTGCTATCTTCTAATAGGCAGGACTAACCATCTTTTTCCAATTAGCAGCTCTGTGAGTGCTTTCTAGTAATAAGTGCCTGAACATAAACTCATACTTCTAACTCAAGTGTTAAACATCATGTGATACACAACGCACAGTTTTCATTGTTTCCAGTGAAGTCCATCACACTAGACAAAGTCTGGTGAACTTTTGTGTATTTCCAAATGGATTACTACTTTTCTACCTCATTAATAATAAAGCTAATTTTACCAAAGTCAGAAGTTTGAAAAACAGTCCCACAAACTAGGTACAGTATTGGGCCCACATAAAGCCATGAAAGTCATTTGGTGGTTAAATTATTCACTATCAGCTATCGTAAATTCAGTTGTCTCGATCAAGAGTTTATAGTCTATATTAAAGACTGAATCCTACGAGGTAGGTCAGCTGGAGAAGCACTTTTTGTGGACCTGGCCACAGGCAGGGGTAGGAGTCACAACGGGGGTTATATTTTGAAGATTTAATTATTCTGCTATCACCAGTTTTACTTCCTAGTAAACTAAAAAACTGCAAGAAAAAAAGGAAGAATCAAAATCAAAGAAAGTAGAGGAATGAAGATTAAGAAATTGGTGAAACCCAAGAACTCTGTTTCCTTTCTTTGAAACAGCAAGCTCTGGAATATCAAACGAAAGTTATCCTGTTAACCATTAAGTACCGAACTGGTACAGGCAGCACAATCACAAATATTTGAGTACTGAAGCTGACTCATAAAACTCTAAAAATATTTCATGCTTTAGGCTTTCAAAATACCATCAGTTTAACCCCTCCCCCTCCTTCCATCATGTTATTTTGAAATGTAAATGTTTTTAACCTAGTTCTGGAAACTCTAATTAAAATTCAGTGAATACAGAAAGCCACATGCAATTAGATTTCAAGGCATTATCATTCCTACATCTGATCCTGGATTTAGTAAATCAGTTGTTAAGTACCTGTGCTATCTACTACACTAAAATAAATACATATATGTTTATGAAAAGAGTTGCCTAAGAGTCTTAACTGCTTAACTGGTAGCCCTTTGAGGGAATATCAAAATCCGTATATAAAACGCCGTTGTAAAAAAAAAAAAAAAAGAAAGAAAAAGAAAAAAAAAAGCCATTGTAAAATTGATCTAGAGAACTACTTTGTTAAATTTTTTGTTAAATTTTCTAAGAATCCCAGTTTATAACGTCCTTGAAAAGGCTGAAATATCTTTTCAGATCATAGACAAGTACAATCATGTAAAATCAAAACTTATGAGCACTGGAAGCCAGTATATTTAGGCCAGAAATTTTTTTCTACATCCATTCAAAGACATTAAATGGATTACACTGTACTTACTCTAATTCTTTCGCAAACAAATACTATTTATTTATTTAGGCCACACGGTGTGGTTTGTGAGATCTTAGTTCCCTGACCAGGGATCGAGCCAGGGCCTTTGGCAGTGAAAGCACTGAGTCCTAACCACTGGACCACCAGGGAAGTCTCTAGTTATTTTTTAAATGAATGGAAATGGAAGGAGCACTGAACAGCCAATTTCAAAGAGGTACCAAGTTACAATTTTTTGCTATGCAGTACTCCTCCTGTTGTAAGTACATGTATTATACATACATAAGAATATCTACTATGTATTTAACTCCAATTAAGATATTTTACCAAAATAACCCCATACAAAATTTGAAGAATATCAAAGGCTTGACCTCAAAAGTTTGATAAATTGTACTGAAAGGAAAAATTACTTAATAAATGAATATCAAAAACTCATAAGTATCAGTATCCCTTAGAAAGCAACCATAAGTGCACACACACATACACACACACACACACACACAAATCAGAAACTACCAGAGCTTTTTTCCCCTCTAGTTTTCAAGACTGCTGGAGAAGTCTAGTGAATTATGCAAAGGACAGCAAATATTAAGCTGCCTCTGTATTTATGCTACTGTACTTCCATTTTTAAAACATGCATCTCAACTTCCCAGATACCATCATCCACAGAAACCATGCATATATCCAACAGACTTTCAGTGTCACCATTTATTATTTATAGCATTAAATGGGGGAAGTGGCTCTGATGTCACCGACCCTACCCAGTGGAATCACTGACTCAATAAACATTTTCACACTGGAGAAAATCTGGCTAGGAAAACATTTTGCTGTGTTAAGTAGAGTCTTTCATCTTTCCTTTCAACCCTGGGGTAGAAGTTGTTACTGTGTTAGGAGAGGTACAAAGAAACTGTCAAGGTTTCCACAGGAGGAAAACCTGAGCATGTCCGTTTGCTGAGGCAAAGACTTCCCCCTCCCAACTCTCCAGAGCCCAGTTTGATTTCCCTAACGCTCAAATTGGCAGGTAATAGCTGCCATATTTTACTTCTTCCACCAAATCATCCACCAAGTAGGAAATTCTTCATTTCTACTAGCCACTCTGTCGTGGTCCTGTTTCTAAAAACCCGTTCTGACTCAAAGTCCTAAGGCGGAAGGGGGCTGGGGTGTTCGCGGGGCCAGGGAGTCTGGCCTAGCTACCAAAGGTTTCTAACAGAAGAGTGATCGCCGCCCCAGGGCCCTAGGACACCCCCCCCCCCTTTTTTCTAGAAGAAAGAACTGGCGGCAGTGATGAGGACAACCCCTCCCCCCTCCTCCCCAATTTCCCAAAGCAGCTTTGGAAAACGTGAAGTTACAGTTTCTCTTTCCTGGGAGATGGAATCCAGAGTACCTGGGGCCTTGCTATGCAAACATCCCTCTCGGCCGAGTAAGAAACCCTTTGTCCGAGAAGCCGGACACCACAGGGGGCCGGGAAAGAGGCCCCTTATCGGCCACATCTTCAAGTCCGAGAGCTCTCCACCTCCACCCCTGTAGGGCCTATGCCGGCATCCTCACAGCCCTAGGTTGAAGAGAGGGTACTGAGACCCCTTCTAGGACGCGGAGGCCGAGGCCCTAACCGATCTTCTCGGTACCCTCTCCCAACAGCATCTCACTCGGCCTGAGTGGGGCTGGCAAGAGCGATGCAGGCCTGGACCGGAGAAACAGAGAAAAAAAAGAAAAAAAGAAAAAAATCCCTTCTAAAGGAGGAATGAGATGCTAAAGCGAGTGCGAGCTAAGGCCACAGCATAAGCGAGCGAGGGTCGTTCGAGACATGGGCCCAGAGACAGGAGGAAGGGAGGGAGGAAAAACGAGGGGCATGGAGGGGGCCGGGCCAGGTCCGGCGTGAAATCTCGAGGGATCCGGAGGAACCGCGCCGGGCCGGAGGCCAGGGAAGGCGGGGGGCCCAGGTCCCGGCCGAGGCAGCGAGGAAGGGCCAGGGCCGACCTCGCGCCGGACGCTGAGGTGGGCAGGCCCGCCCGGAGCCGGACGGACGGAAGAACGGACGGTCCAACGGCCCGCACTCACCATGAGCTCGATGGTCTTGTCCTCAATCACCGAGTCGGGCTCCATGGCGGCCCCGGCGGCCCCGCCTCGCTCTCCCCGCGCAGCAGCGAACAGCCCGGGCGGAGGAGGCGACGGCAGAGGCGGCAGAGGCGGAGGCGGCTATCGCACCCACTCTAGCTGCCAGCCCGCCCGGGCCGCCGGCAGCTCCGCCCTCCCCCTCGGCGAACGCAGTACGCAGAGCTAGGACTACAGCTCCCAGCAGGCGCCGCAGGCCCTGTAGAGCGTTGTGGGAACGAGAAGCCGACACCAGGCCAATCTCTCCTGACAGCTCGAAGCTGAATTCTGAGCCGAAAGTAGCACTGGACTGTGAATGCGACACGTGCAGACCTAAAGAATTAAGGGCTGCCCCAAGGTGGGGCCTCGGGAGCGATACGACTACATGTCCCAGAAAGCCTTGCGCTCGGGTTCTCTTTCCGGCTAGTTTCTCCTGACTTCCTGGCAGCCCAAGGCTACCCAGACCCGGACGGAAACTCGGAGGCAACTCTTCGCTTGACAGATATCCTGCGTGCGCGACTGATTTCCGCACATGCGCGGTCGGTGTCTGCAGGGCCCGCGTCGCCTAGGCAGCGGAGCGGCTGGTCCGCTATCCTCTGTGGTAGAGTGAGGTGTTGGCGACAGGTGGGTTCTAGATACTTTTGGAGGGGATGTTTTTGGGGCTCAGGTGTGGGAGGGGGCCAGCTAAAGAGAGAAGCTCGGGCAAAGCTCTGAGAGTATGGGCGTCCCAGGAGGGAGGGGTTTGGAAATTCAGTTGGGGAAGAGGAGGTTTATGGTCTGTATGCACCACGTACTGGGAGGAGCTGAGGGGTGAAAGGGAGCCTGTGTATATTGAGCCCCTCTTATTCATTTGTTCAGAAAATGTTTTTTAAACTTCCAGCCTCTGCCGGGTACCAGTCTAGGCACTGGGAATCAGCTCTGAACCTTACAGACAAGGGCTCCCTTCTCATGGAGCTTAATTCTAGTGGGGGGCGGGGTGGGGGAAGACAGGCATTAACCACAAGAGTGATAGGTGCTAAGAAGGAACACAACTGGAGATCTGGAGACTCCTGGTGAATTCTGCCTCCAGCTCTATGTGAACTTTGTCAGGTCTGTCAGTACCCTCTAACCAAAGATGACCAGGGGGCACACTGATAGTTGAACAAGTTGGGTTTCTGACTGGTTGCAGGAAGGGAGATCACACACCATGAAGAACTGTGGGTCATCTCAGTAGGAGTTGTCAGGTCATTTGGAAGAGGGTTTAAGGAAGTGGAGCTTTACTCTGGATAAGATGCTGTCAGGAAGTGGGGGTAATTCTATGATTGGGTATCTCGATAAATCTTACCTAGAAGGAAGGAATGCTAGACTGAGGCTGAAGCTCTAATTGGTAGAGAAGCAGGCGTCCATCATTAGCCAGGATGGGGGATGTTTGGTCATTTTTTGTGGTTTGGACAATGTCATGTTTTATCTGTGTTCAAATGTAATTAAGGAGCGGTCTTGCTTTTGTATTGATCTATCATGGTCACAGAATGGCTTCATCTAACATTTATGTTCCGTGAAATTATGTTCAACAGGGGAACACGAGGCCTAGCTAAGAGGGCCAGGCTATCATCTAGTAACATTACTGCCTGTCTGATTTTATCAAGCCAGCTTCCAAATGTCTGCTTTTCTTTCTCAAGTGTTTTGCATTCTCTGCACCTGTAGAGTGAAGGGACAAGATGACCTAGAAATCTTTCCATTTCCAAGGACCAAGTTATTACAGTAATTTGTATGCATGCAGGACACAGTGTAAGTTCCGTGTACATAGAGTTTTAAAGTTTTATAGTCCTTATCTGATGCTTTCCACCAGAGTAATTGAAAGAAAAGCAATAGGAAGAAAGAGCACAGAACTGGAAAGTTATTGCCACTAATTTGCTGTCTGAATTTCACCATGTCCTTTTGCCTGTCTGGGCCTTGAGACATTCATTAGTAAAATAAAGGGGCTGAAATAAATGACCTCTGTTTCAGTTACCTATTGCATCATAATAAACCACCTCCAAGACTTAGTAGCTTAAAATAACAGTGTTTTATTATTCTTTACAATTGTGGGGGTTAACTGGACTCAGCTGGACCCACATAGTAAAAGCTGAGGTTACTCATGGGATTACGATCAGCTGGGAGCTCATCAAAACGGGTTATCCTCGAGGGCCTCTCTCTTTACCTGGTTTCTTACCATTCAGGCTTCTGCATGGTGACTAGCTTCCAAGAGGACAAGCCCCAGTGAACAAATGCTTATCAAGCCTTTGGTTGCACCCCACTTGCTAATGTCCCATTGGCTAAAACAAGCCATATGGCAAAGCCCAGAGTCAGTGTGGGAAGGGACTACACAAGGTTGTGAATACAGAGAGTCATGGTTCATTGGGGGCCTCTAACGTAACAGCCAATCAAGACCTCTAAAGTGCCAGCACTTGCCATGGACCTAGCACATAGGGCTAGGGTAGGAGTCACAAGCTGAGTATGAACCCGCAGTATGTATGTTTATCCTGCACTGTCTTTTTTATTGTTTCAAAATTTAACAGTCTCACAATTTAAAATCCAAATTTCTAATTTCTCTTGAAAAGTTAGACTATCTTGCTGTACTGGATCTGCATGGCAACAGTACGCAGGAGTTAAGTAGCAATTACCTTCTTTATATAAAGCATTTACTCTATAGATTGCCACTGTTACCACTGCTCCCTGTTGCCTTATATCTGCAAGCTTTACTCATTTAAGTTGTATGCTTAACCCATACAGATATTTGAGTTTGCAACCCTTGGCATTGGAACTGTAATGGAGATAACTCAAGGTTTCTCTCCTTTTATTAGAACCATATCCCACCTTAAGAGGAAAAAAATACTGATATTATTGGGTCAAATTCCAGGAGCTCAGTAAGATGAAAAAGTTATGTATATGATAGAAGTCATTCCCAAGCTGTTTAAGAGGCAAGCTGAGCCTAGGCTTATCACTTTGCTCTCTCCTCTTCTCAAACAAGAACTCAGACCCTCGGGTATTTTTATTGCTTTAGGCTTGATGCTGGCTGGCGATTAGATTTGGTCATAGATAAAGGCAGAAGACCTTGAGGCCTATTTCCCCCCCAATTTTTCAGATAGATCTGCACTGGGGTTTATATGACATGCTAACAGCAAACTGGTACAGGTCCACAATCCCTTAACCAAAACCCTGAGGTCGGGATATGCTTCAGAATTCAGAATTGTTCAGATTGTACAAAGGTAGTATGATGTACATACTGTATATATAATGTAACACTCCCGCTGGGGTCTAAGACAGCATTTCATAATCAAATACATTTTTTTTTTCTGCAGCAGAGCATATGAGTGCCTGTTATCAATTTATAGCCTCTCAGTTCCAAATCCAGCCTTCTTTTCCATGCTTTGAAATACTGGAGTGGGACCCTGTAAATATTTCTCCCCTGCCAGCTGGCACAGTGCTTAACTTTGTCAATAGAGAGCCCTAGAGGAGAACAGCCAAAGGAAGGGTCTTCTCTTCCTTGTTCCAGAATACTTTCTTTTCCTTCTTGCCTTTGTGGCACACAGTAGCAGATGGTTTGCAGAACCGTATCCCTCTCTCTACATACACACACTCACACACACACACGTGTGGCTAGAACATCCAGAGAGTGCTTCCCAGTGAGTTCAGTGGCACCTTAGCGGGCAGTTTCCTGCTTTCCAGCCCCAACCTGTAGCCCCTCAGCAACATCATCCAATGGGCCATAACTATCCTCTCTCTAGTGAGATCTGAATCTCATCCTAGCAGTGGGGGTGGGAGGGTTCTTCCAAGTTTGTTCCTTCCTTGAGTACTCTGCCTCAGCCCCAAAGGTAGTAGCTTCTCCCTATAACTGCTATTTCTGTATTCTTTAGAGTTGTCTTTACCCCCTTAGTACTTAATACCCTGTTACTAGTTAATAATTTTTTATACTAAATTTTCCCAAAAGCGAGTGTGGCAGATGTGAGGGTGTGTGACTTCCACAACTAGATCGTAGGAGTCGTGGGTTCCTCCTTGCTCTTTCTCTCTTGGGTTACTCACTCTGGAGGAAGCAAGCTGCCGTGTTATGATGACACTTAAGCAGCCCTATGGGATGTCCATGTGGTAAGGAACTGAGACCACCTGCCAACAACCAGCACTAACTTTGCAGACCTGTGAGTGAGCCATCTTGGAAGCCATCTCCTCCTGCCCCAGTTAATCCTTCGGATGACTAGCCCCATTCAAATCTTGACCTCATGAGAGACCCGGAGCCAGGACTACCCATCCAAGCCATTCTTGGACCCCTGTCCCACAGAGGCTGTGTGAGATAATAAATGTTCATTTATTTTTAAGGTGCTAAATTTTGAGATAATTTGTTACGCAGCAACAGATAACTAACAGAGGTACCCCCCAAAAAAGAGCTAGTTCAAAATACTGAACTCAGTTCTCTCTTTTTTGGGGGGGGGCGGGGATCCTAGTTCCCCAACCAGGGATCGAAAGTGTGCCCCCTTGGAAGCACAGAGCCTTGTCCACTGGACCACCAGGGAAGTCATGAACTCAGTTCTCTTTTTTTTTTTTTAATTTTATTTATTTATTTATTTATTTTTGGCTCTGTTGGGTCTTCGTTGCTACACGCGGGCTTTCTCTAGTTTTGGTGAGCGGGGGCTACTCTTTGTTGCGGTACACGGGCTTCTCATTGTGGTGGCTTCTCATTGCAGAGCACAGGCTCTAGGCACGTGGGCTTCAGTAGTTGTGGCACACGGGCTCAGTAGTTGTGGCTCACGAGCTGTAGAGCGCAGGCTCAGTAGTTATGGCATACAGGCTTAGTTGCTCCGCGGCATGTGGGATCTTCCCGGACCAGGGCTGGAACCCATGTCCTCTGCATTGGCAGGTGGATTCTTAACCACTGCGCCACCAGGGAAGTCCCTCAGTTCTCTTTTAATCAAGGCACTTTTAATCAAGGCACCTAAACACTTGGTAGGGCTTTGTGTCTTTCCCTTTCTTACAAATACTTTTGAAGGTAAAGGGTGACTTTTTTTTTTTTTTTTGGCTGTGTCGGGTCTTAGTTGCAGCATGCGGGCTCTTCGTTGCGGCATGTGGGTTTCTCTCTAGTTGTGGCATGCAGGTTATCTCTCTCTAGTTGTGGCGTGTAGGCTCCAGAGCACGCGGGCTCTGCAGTTTGCAGCACATGGGCGTGGCATGTGGGATCTTCGTTCCCCAACCAGGGATCAAACCCGTGTTCCCTGCATTGGTAGGCAGATTCTTTACCACTGGACCACCAGGGAAGTCCCAAGGGTGGCATTTTAAAATGGTATATTTTGACCTGTGTTGGGTTTTCTGAATTCAAATACATTGTAGAGAAGGATAGTGCAGTGAAATTTTGACTTAACTCATTCCCAGCTAACGTAAACAACAAAATTCTCTTGAAGGAGAATCTTGTGAAACCAAAGGAAAGAGAATGTTGGGAAGAAGTATTGAAGGTAGCAGCTCCCTGTTTTATCCACGTGGCACAGTTCCATGCCTTATCCATCTATGTATAGAATCTAGAAAAAAAGATACTTATCATGAAATACATGTGAGCACATTTATTTGAACTGAAAAACAAAAGCCAGACTTTTTCTGAGAGTCTAACTTGGCTGACTGGTTTGATAGGTGGCATAACAATAATAAATGTTAGATGAGGTGAATCTTTAGTTCTATAATTTTTAGGAAAATACATTTAAAGCACATGAGGAAAAACATTTCATCAATTAATTTATTGGCAAACATGTATTAAAATTAATATTTGTATCTTCCCAATGCTTTTTTTTTTTCTTTAACTTATCAGGTTACTTAAGACCACCAAGTGAAAGAGTAAAAAAAGGTTGTATTAGAATAGAATACACTGTGCCACCATGGCAGATTAACCCTGTGTATCATTCAGAATTCAGTCAGAGAAGCAGAACCACTAAGGGTGTTACTAAGAGGCTTTTTTTTTTTTTTTTTTTTAACAAGGAGTTGACCTCATGTAATTGTCCAAGCAATCTCTGTAAGGTTGCAATCTTTGCAGTCGATGCTGGATCTTCAAGTCCACAGGGCAGGCAGTCAGGACGAGAAGATGGATGTAAGGTGGGGGAGAGCAGGCATAAGCCAAACTGGAGTCCATGAGGACAGATGAAACCTGTGTCAGTTCTTATTGCCCCCGACCTTGACGGTATGGATGTCCTGCAGAGGCCGGAGCCCTTTGCCAGAGAACTGAACACACACGCCTGCCCAGGAATTAGAGAAGCTGAAAGAGGCTTTAGGGGAAGGTGGAGTGATTGCAGGCAGGGCCTTTCCTCACGCCAAGGAGGTGAGTGAGCAAGCAGATGAGTGACAATGTATATGGGCTGCAAAATGACTAGAGTTTCACTTCCACCTCCCAAATCCCCGCAGCAGACTGTCTGGTGGCCCACCCTGATCAGAAACGTAGAGGAACAGACTTCAGGGAAATGTAGTTTAGCTTAGTCAAGCTGACATATTACTAAGTGTCCACACCCTGGAAACATAGTGACTTTATATACATGTTTTGTTCATACAAGGTCTAATGGAGTCAGCTAGCCCTCCGTCTTATAGTTCAACCATCTAGAATTCATGGTCTCCAGTATTGCTGGGGCAGAGGGGAAGCTCACCAGCATACTCAGAAGCACATTATTCCTGCTCACTATTCATTGGTCAGTGCCTAATCACGAGGCCCTAAGAAACTGCAAGGGAGGCTGAATTTGGTGAACACAAAGGAATTTTGGTAGATGATGTGTGCTATACCGGTAAAATTAATATTCATTTAATAAATCTTGGTAAAGACTTTTTGGTATATTTCCCAGAAATTGAGAAAGTGAATTTCTCCAGTGAATATTCAAAAAAATCATTTTACTAGTCAGGTGGTTTCCAAAACTTTGCTTTCAAAAAAACTGAAGGAAGATTGAATTGAATTTTAATGATAATTTAAAATAATTTTGCTAACAGACCACTATGTAATATTTGACATAATAACTTGGAATTAATGTTCAAAGTTGCATACCATTGCTATGAGAAATGTTCATTCTTATATGAACAAGTCTTCCTGGTACTGACCATGGGCACTGGTTCCTCATTCATGTCTGAAAAAGTAAGCACGGGGGCCAAAGGCTGAGTGGGGGCAGCCTGTGGCCACAGAGGGGACATACCTGTCTTGGGAAGGTCTCATACTTCCCAAGTTCTGAGGGGCAAAGATGTATGGTTTGTGGGGACCAGCTGTAGATACCACAAAAAGATTGGTTTGAAATAGTTGTTGACCAAGAGGACCATCTGGAGGGTCAGGATGGTCTCAACAGGCATGCCTTGTTGAGGGACTACACCACAGGAAACCCTAGATTAAGAGAGGAGGGGGATTTCAGGTAGCTAGCCAGAGGAGATGGTATCTCTCATCTGAGAATAACAACCCCAAAAAGTGCCCCATGAGAGCACTTTGACATGAAATACCTAGGACATACATGTACCACATTATAACTGGGCAAGTCAAGACATCTTTTCCCCTGCCTCAGCTTGGGTTCCCCAGAAGCAGACCCTGAATCGAGGATACTGTAAAGGGCTTTATTAAGAAGTGCTCCAAGGAGAAACCTGTTAGAGAGTGAGGAAAGCAAAAAAGGGAAGTTGTGCTCTCATGCAGAGTTCCGTAGAGCGGAGTTTGAGCTGCAGGCTGATCCTGTGTGGTGCTCCAGAATGTAAATTACTCCTCAGAGTCTGTCCTGACTTGAGAGGTGAGAGCTTGGCTTTCCTAGTCCTAGATCAGTCAGTCTGCCCCCAGGCACTTCTGACTGTGCAAAGCATCACCAGCAGGAGGACCATCCTCCGAAGAGTAGTTGATGTGGGCCTTTAGAAAGGAAAGCACACAGAAGCCAGGAGAGGAGGTTAAAGGAATCTAGGTTTGAACACTATCACCATCTGCTACAGATCATCCTGCAGACTGCTCAGATCTACTTGTAATATTTTACATTAAGTTCACCTCGTCCCAACTGCTTCAAGATTGGGATTGGTCACAATGTCTAGGAGAAAATTTAGAAGAAGAATGTTAGAGGGATGAGCAACAGCCCCCGCTGCTGCAGTTGTTGCCAAGGCTGTAAATAATAATTTGTCATCTTCCTCTCTCTGTGTTCTAGATTTCCTCCTTTACCCTTGACCGTAATGCTTTTGCTGTTGTAGGTGGCTTGCATTGAAGGGTGTCCCACACCTTCGTCCCTGAGAGGTCTGAGGCCCTGGATACCCATGCCTTTATGAAGCTGGGATTGCTGTGATTGGCCAATCACCATTACACCTGGCCTGGGAGTACAAGATCTCACTGAGCTAGTACCTCTAAGGGACCATACACGGCACCCAGTTCCCACAGGAGAACTGGACAAAGTCCTGCTCTAGCTCTTTGTAATGATGTATCGCATCTACCTGGTCTTCTCTTTCTGAGTCTTCTGTTTCCATTTCTGTCTTATTTCACTTCTGCAGTCTCAGTGTATCCATATTAGTTTCCTGTGGCTCTCACAACAAATGACCATAAACTTGGTGGCTTAAAACAACAGAAATTTATCCTCTCACCGTTCTGGAGACCAGAAGTCTGAAATCAAGGTGTGGGCAGTACCGTATTCCCTCAGAGTAAGAGTTCTTTATATATTTTGGGTATTAATTTCTTATCAAATATATGATTTTAAAATATTTTCACTCTGTTGATAGTATCCTTTGATGCACAAAAGTTATAAATTTTTATGTAAATATTTTTCTTTTGTTGCCTGTACTTTTGGTGTCATAGCCAAGACATTACTGCCAAATCCAATCTCATGAAGCTTTTTTCCTGTTTCCTTCTAAGAGTTGTATAGTTTTAGCTCTTAAATTTAGCTCTTTGATCTGTTTTGAGTTCATTTTTGTGTATGGTGTAAGGTAAGGGTCCAACCTCATTCTTTTGCCTTTTTTACCACTTCCAGTTTCTGATGGTTCCTGGTTCCTTTTCTTGTGGCAGCGTAATTCCAGTTTCTATCTCTGTCTTCACATGGCCTTCTTCTCTTTGTCTCTGTGTTTCTCCTCTGTGTCTGTATCTTGTTAGAAACCCATCATTGGCCCACCCTAATCCAAGATGATCTTAGCTTGAGATCTTTAATTTAATTGCATCTACAAAGACACGATTCCAAATAAGGTCACATTCTGAGATTCTGGGTAAGAATATTTTGGGGAGGACACTCTTCAACCCACTACAATGTCCATTCTAATCTCCTTTGCTATAAGCAATTTTATTACCAATCCTTTTGTTCCTTTTCCTTAGAACAATCTTTAGCATCCTCTGGCACATCCCACTTAAAGCACTCCACTCAACCCAGTGAGCACCAAGTCCTGATCTATTGGCTTTTTAGCTATATCTATTCATTATTTTCTTAGTGGGTGTTCCAGGGATTGCAATATACCTCCTTAACTTTTCAATTTACTTAGAGTTAATAGTTTAACACTTCACCTAAAATATAGAAACCTGGCAACTGTATGGATCCATTTATCCCTTCCCATCTTTTATGCCATAGATGTCATAGGTATTATGTCTACATACATTATAAACCTCACAAGGCAAAGCTATACATTTTGCTTTAAGCAGTGTTATGTATTTCTTTTAAAAGTCAGAGGGAAAAAAATAGTCTTTTATGTGTTACCCAGTTATTTACCATTTGTGATTCTCTTTATTTCCTGCATATCCAGTTTTCCATCTGGTGTCATTTCCTTTCAGTCTGAAGACTTCCTTTACCGTTTTTTGCAGTACCTCCCTGCTGACAATGAATTCTTTTGGTTTTTCTTTTATCTGAAAATGCCTTTATTCATCATTTCTTGAAGGATATTTTAGCTAGATTTAGAATTCTAGGTTAAGAAGTTTTTCTTTCCACCCTTAAAGATGTTGGTCTTCTATTATATTAGGTTCCTGGGGCTCCTATAACAAATTACCACAAACTTCATGACTTAGAGCAACAGAAATTTATTCTTTCACAGTTTTGAAGGCCAGAAGTTCAAAATCAAGGTGTGGGCAGGGCCACACTCCCTCCAAAGGCTCTAGAGAAGCATCCTTCTGTCCCTCTTCTAGCTTCTGGTTGTTCCAGGCATTGTTTGGCTTGTAGTTTCATAACTCCAATCTCTGCCTCCCTCTTTACATGGCCTTCTGTGTTTCTGCTTTTCTTATAAGGACACTTGTCATTGGATTTAGGTCCCACCTGGTTAATCCACAGTGATCTCATCTCAAGATCCTTAATTGTATCTGTAAAGACCCTTTTCCAAATAAGTTCACATTTGCAAGTACCCAGGGGTTAGGACTTAGACACATTTTTTTTTAACTGAGATATGATAACATATAAAATATATTAGTTTCAGGTTTACAACATAATTCAATATTTGTATTTATCGCAGAATGATCACCACAATAAGACTAGTTAAGCCACACATAATTACAATTTTTTTTCTTGTGATGAGAACTTTTAAGATCTACTCTCTTAGCAACTTTCAGATACACAATACAATTATAGTCACCATGCTGTACGTTACATCTCATGATTTATTTTATAACTGGAAGTTTGTACCTCTTGCCCATCTTCACCCCATTTTGCCTATCCTTCAACCCCTGCCTCTGGTAACTGCCAATGTGTTCTCTGTATCTTGTGTTCAGTTCTTTGTAATTTTTTAGATTCCACATGATTATATGATATTTGTCTTTCTCTGTCTGACTTATATCAGTTAGCCTAATGCCTTCAAGGTCCATCCATGTTGTCACAAATGGAAGGATTGTCTCATTTTTTATGGCTGAATAATATTTCACTGTGTGTGTGTGTGTGTGTGTGCGTGCATGTATCAAAACTTCTTTATCCATTCATTCATTAATTGACATTTAGATTTCTCCATGTCTTGGCTATTTTAAATAATGCTGCTATGAACATTGGGGTGCAGATGTCTTTTTGAGTTAGTGTTTTTGTTTCCTTTGGATATATTCCCAGAAGTGGAATTGCTGGATCATTGGTAGTTCAGTTTTTATTTGGGGGGGGGGGGAGCAGATCCTCCATACTGTTTTCCATAGTGGCTATATCAGTTTACAGTCTTGCCAGCAATACACAAGGGTTCCCACTTCTTTACATCCTCACCAGCATTTATCTCTTATCTTTTTGATGATAACAATTCTAACAGGTGATATCTCATTGTCGTTTTTTGCCCGTATTTAATTTTTTTTTTTTTTTTTTTGGACACGCCACGCGGCTTGCCCGATCTTAGTTCCCCAATCAGGGATTGAACCTGGGCCCTCGGCAATGAAAGTGCAGAGTCCTAACCACTGGACCTCCAGGGAATTCCCTCACCCATTTTTTAATTGGATTTTTTTTTGCTATCGAGTTATATGAGTTCTTTATTTTGGATATTTATCCCTTATCAGATATATGGTTTACAAATACTTTTTCCCATTCTATACGTTATCTTTTCATTTTGTTGATTGTTTTGCCACGCAGAAGCTTTTTTAGTTTGATGAAGTCCCACTTGTTTGGTTTTTATTTTGTTGATTATGCTTTAGGTGTCATATCCAAAAAAATCATTGCCAAGACCCATGTCAAGGAGCTTTTTCCCTATGTTCTCTTCTAAGCGTTTTGTGGCTTCAGGTCATACATTAAGTCTTTAATCCATTTTAAGTTAATTGTTGTGAGTAGTATAACACAGGGATCTAGATTCATTCTTTTACATGTGAATTTTCCCAGCACCATTAATTAAAAAGACTCTCTTTCCTCCATTGACTATTCTTGGCTCCTTTATCAAATATTAGTTGACTGTGTATGGTTGAGTTTATTTCTAATTTCTCAATTCTGTTCCATTGATCTATGTGTCTGTTTTTATGCCAATATCATACTGTTTTGATTACTATAGCTTTATACTATAGTTTGAAATCAGACAGTGTGATGCCTTTCATTTTGTTCTTTCTCAGAACTGCTTGGCTATTTGGGGTCTTTTGTGGTTCCTTACAAATTTTTTTTTCTACTTCTGTAAAAAATGCCATTGGAATCTTGATAGGGATTGCGTTGAATCTATAGATGACTTTTGGTAGTATGAACATTTTAACAATATTAATCTTCCAATCAGTGAACACAGGATATCTTTCCATTTATTTGTGTCTTCTTCAACTTCTTACATCAGCGTCTTATAGTTTTCAGATTAGAGCCCTTTCATCTCCTTGGTTAAGTTTATTCCTAACTATTTTATTGTTTTTGATGCCTCTGTAAATGGGATTGTTTTATTTTTCAGATAACTCCTTTTTACTATATAAAAACACTACTACTTTTGGCACATGAATTTTGTATCCTGCATCTTTACTGAATTCATTGATTGGATTTAACAGTTTTTTGGTGGAGTCTTTAGGATTTTCTGTATATAAAATGTCATCTGCAGAGAGATAATTTCACTTCTTCCTTTCCGTTTCTGATACCTTTTATTTATTTTTCTTACCAGATTGCTCTGTCAGGGACTTCCAGTGCTGTGTTGAATAGGAGTGATGAGATTAGGTACCCTTGTCTTGTTCCTGATCTTAGAGGAGAAACTTTCACCATTGAGTGTATTAGCTGTAGGCTTATCATATATAGCCTTTATTATGTTTAGGTACATTCTTCCCGTATGTAATTTGTTAAGAGGGTTTATCATGAACAGATGTTAAATTTTGTCAAATGCTTTTTCTGTGTCTATAGAGATGTTAATATGATTTTTCTTCAATTCTATTAATGTGATGTATCACTTGAATTGATTTGTATGTGTTGAAGCATCCTTACATCCCAAATATAAATCTCATTTGATTATGATGAATGACCCTTTTAATGCGCTGCTGAATTCGGTTTGCTAGTATTTTATTGAGAATTTTTGCATCTATATTCATCAGGGATATTGGTTTGTAGTTTCCTTCTCTGATAGTGTCCTTTTCTGGTTTTGGCCAAGGTAATGCTGGCCAAAGTTTGGGAGTGTTTGCTCTTCTTTGATTTTTTGTAAGAGTTTGAGAAGGATTGGCATTAATTCTTCTTTGAATGTTTGGTAGAACTCACAAGTGAAGTTATCTGGTTGTGGACTTGGTTCTTGGGAGGTTTTTGATTACTGATTCCATCTCTGTTGAGATTTTGTGTTTCTTCATGATTCATTCTTGTTAGGTTGCATGTTTCTAGGAATTTATCCATTTCTTCTAGGTTGTACAATTTTTTGCTGTATAATTGTTCATAGTAGTCTCTAATGATCCTTTGTATTTCTGTGGTGTCAGTTATAATGTCTCCTCTTTTATTTTTGATTTTATTTATTTGAGTTCTCTCTTCTTGGTGAGTCTAACTAAAGGTTTGTCAATTTTGTTTATGTTTTCTAAAAAAACAGCTCTTAGTTTCATTTTCTATTGTCTTTTTAGTCTCTATTTCATTTATTTCTGCTCTAGTCTTTATTTCCTTTCTTCTGCTAACTTTGGGCTCAGTTTGTTCTTTTTCTAGTTCCTTAACGCATAGAGTTAGGTTGTTTATTTGGGATCTTTCTTGCTTCTTAATGTAGGCATTTATTGTTTCTAAGAACTTCCCTCTTAGAACTGCTTCTGCTGCATCCCGTAAGGTTTGGTATGTTGTGTTTCCATTTTTGTTTGTCTCAAGATACTTTTTAATTTCCTCTTTAATTTCTTCTTTGATCCATTGCTTGTTCAGTAAAGTGTTAATTTCCATGTATTCATGAATTTTCCCGTTTTTCACTTGTTATTTTCTACTTTCATGCCATTGTGGTCAGAGAAGATACTTGGTATGATTTCAGACTTCTTGAATATGATAAGACTTGTTTTTTGGCCTAACATATGGTCTGTCCTAGAAAATGTTCTGTGTATTCTGCTGTTGTATTTGTATTTGTATTTGTATTCTGCTGTTGTCAGATAGAATGTTATGTGTATATCTGTCAGGTCCATTTGATAGTGTTCAAATCTACTGTTTCTGTATTGATTTTCTGTCTGGATGATCTATCCATTGATGGAAGTAAGAGTTTGTTTTATTATTAATTTTTATTGAAGTATAGTTGCTTTATAATATTGTGTTAGTTTCTGCTGTACAGCATAGTGAATCAACTATATGTATACCTATATCCCCTCTTTTTTGGATTTCCTTCCCATTTAGGTCTCCACAGAGCACTGAGTAGAGTTCCCTGAGCTATACAGTAAGTTCTCATTAGTTATCTACTTTATACATACTATCAATAGTGTATATATGTCAATTCCAATCTCACAATTCATCCCACCCCCTTCTTGGTATTCATACATTTGTTTTCTATATCTGTGTCTCTATTTCTGCTTTGTAAATAAGATTGTCTATACCAGTTTTTTCAAATTCCACATATATGCGTTAATATACGATATTTGTCTTTCTCTTTCTGACTTACTTCACTGTGTATGACGGTCTCTAGGTCCATCCATGTCTCTACAAATGATGCAGTTTTGTTCCTTTTTATGGCTGAGTAATACTCCATTGTATATATGTACCACATCTTCTTTATCCATTCCTCTGTTGATGGACATTTAGGTTGCTTCCATGACCTGGCTATTGTAAATAGTGCTGCAACGAACATTGGGGTACAAGTGTCTTTTTGAGTTATGGTTTTCTCTGGGTATATGCCCAGTAATGGGATTGCTGGGTCATATGGTAGTTCTATTTTTAGTGTTTTAAGGAGCCTCCATACTGTTCTCCATAGTGGCTGTATCAATTTACATTCCCACCAACAATGTATGAGGGTTCCCTTTTCTCCACACCCTCTCCAGCATCTGTTGTTCGTAGATTTTTTGATGATGGTCATTCTGACCAGTGTGAGGTGATACTTCATTGTAGTTTTGATTTGCATTTCTCTAATAATTAGTGATGTTGAGCATCTTTTCATGTGTTTTTTGGCCATCTGTATGTCTTCTTTGGAGAAATGTCTATGTAGGTCTTCCACCCATTTTTTGATTGGGTTGTTTGTTTTTTTGATATTGAGCTGCATAAGCTGCTTGTATATTTTGGAGATTAATCCTTTGTCAGTTGCTTCGTTTGCAGATATTTTCTTCTATTCTGAGGGTTGTCTTTTTGTCTTGTTTATGGTTTCCTTTGCTGTGCAAAAGCTTTTAAGTTTAATTAGGTCCCATTTGTTTATTTTTGTTTTTATTCTCATTACTCTAGGAGGTGGGTCAAAAAAGGTCTTGCTGTGATTTATGTCAAAGAGTGTTCTGCCTGTGTTTTCCTCTAAGAGTTTTATAGTGTCTGGCCTTACATTTAGGTCTTTAATCGATTTTGAGTTTATTTTTGTGTATGGTGTTAGGGAGTGTCCTAATTTCATTCTTTTACATGTAGCTGTCCAGTTTTCCCAGTACCGCTTATTGAAAAGGCTGTTTTTGCTCCATTGTATACTCTGGCCTCCTTTGTCATAGATTAGGTGACCATAGGTGTGTGAGTTTATCTCTGGGCTTTCTATTCTGTTCCATTGATCTATATTTCTGTTTTTGTGCCAGTACCATACTGTCTTGATTACTGTAGCTTTGTAGTATAGTCTGAAGTCAGGGAGCCTGATTCCTCCAGCTCCATTTTTTTTTTTCTCAAGATTGCTTTTGCTATTCGAGATCTTTTGTGTTTCCATACACAAAATTGTAAAAAAATTTTTTTAATTCTGTGGAAAATGCCATTGGTAATTTGATAGGGATTGCATTGAATGTGTAGATTGCTTTGGGTAGTACAGTCATTTTCACAATATTGATTCTTCCAATCCAGGAACATGGTATATCTCTCCGTCTATTTGTGTCATCTTTGATTTCTTTCATCAGTATCTTATAGTTTTCTGCGTACAGGTCTTTTGCCTCCTTAAGTAGGTTTATTCCGAGGTATTTTATTCTTTTTGTTGCAATGGTAAATGGGATTATTTCCTTAATTTCTCTTTCTGATCTTTCGTTGTTAGTGTATAAGAATTCAAGAAATTTCTGTGTATTAATTTTTGTATCCTGTGACTTTATTAAATTCATTGATTAGCTCTAGTAGTTTTCTGGTGGCATCTTTCGGATTTTCTATGTATAGTGTCATGTCATCTGCAGTGACAGTTTTACTTCTTCTTTGCCAATTTGGATTCCTTTTATTTCTTTTTCTTCTCTGATTGCCGTGCCTAGGACTTCCAAAACTGTGTTGAATAATAGTGATGAAAGTGGGCACCCTTGTCTTGTTCCTGATTTTATTTTTTTTTAAGATTTATTTTTTATTTATTTTATTTTTATTTTTCGCTGTGTCAGGTCTTAGTTGCAGCACGCGGGATCTTCATTGAGGCACGCGGGCTTCTCTCTAGTTGTGGCATGCAGGTTTTCTCTTCTCTAGTGTGGTGTGCGGGCTCCAGTGCACATGGGCTCTGTAGTTGTGGCACGCAGGCTGCAGAACGCATGGGTTCTGTAGTTTGCGGCACACAAGCTCTCTAGTTGAGGCGCACGAGCTCAGTAGTTGTGGCGTGCAGGCCTAGTTGCCCCATGGCATGTGGGATCTTAGTTCCCTGACCAGGGATTGAACCCGTGTCCCCTGCATCGTGAGGTGGATTCTTTACCACTGGACCACCAGGGAAGTCCCTTGTTCCTGGTTTTAGAGGAAATGCTTTCAGTTTTTCACCATTGAGAATAATGTTTGTTGTGGGTTTGTCATATATGGCCTTTATTATGTTGAGGTAGGTTCCCTCTATGCCCACTTTCTGGAGAGTTTTTATCATAAATGGGTGTTGAATTTTGTCAAAAGCTTTTTCTGCATCTATTGAGATGATCATATGGTTTTTATTATTCAGTTTGTTAATATGGTGTATGATATTGATGATCTATCCAATGATGCAAGTGGAGTATTAAAGTCCCCTACTCTTATCGTATTGCTTTCCATTTCTCCTTTTAGGTCTGTTAATATTTGCTTTATATTTTTAGGTACTCCATTGTTGGGTGCATAAATATTTACAAATGTTATATCCTCTTTTTGGATTGACCCTTTATTCTTCTTTGTCTCTTAATAGTCTTTGTCTTAAAAGTCTATCTTGTCAGATATAAGTATAGCTACCCTCCGCTTTCTTTTGGTTTCCATTTACGTGGAATATCTTTTTCCATCCCTTCACTTTCAGTTTGTGTGTGTCCTTACATCTGAAGTGAGTCTCTTGTAGGCTGCATATAGATGGGTATTGCTTTTTTATCCATTCAGCCATTCTGTGACTTTTAGTTGGAGAATTTGGTCCATTTCCATTTAAACTAATTATTGACAGATATGTACTTATTGCCATTTTGTTAATTGCTTTCTGTCTATTTTGTAATTCTTCTGTGTTTTTCTTCTTCTCTTGCTCTCTTCTTTTGTGATTTGATGGTTTTCTGTAGTGTTATGCTTAAATTCCTTTATCTTTTGTGTATCTACTATAGGTTTTTGCTTTCTGGTTATCGTGAGTCTTACACAAAATAACTAATTATATTTATGACAGTCTATTTCAAGTTGATAGCAACTTAAGTTTGAATGCATTCTAAAGCTCTGCAGTTTTACTCTCCCCCACCATTTTTCATGTTTTTGATGTCACAGTTTACACCTTTTTATCTTGTGTATCCCTTAACAATTTATCGTAGTTACAGTTATTTTTACTACTTTTTTCTTTTAACCTTTATACTAGCTTTATAAGTGATTAACCCACCACCTTCACAAGATTAGATTATTCTGAATTTTACTCTATTTACCTTTGCCAGTGAGGTTTATACTTTCATATGTTTTCTTGTTACTAATTATACCCTTTCATTTCAGCTTAAAGAAGTCCCTTTAATATTTCTTGTAAGGCCAGTTTAGTGGTGATGAACTCCTTTAGCTTTTGCATATTTGGAAAACTCTTTATCTCTTCTTCAATTCTAATGAAATCTTTGCCAAGTAGAGTATTCTTGGTTGGCTTTTCTTTTCTTTTGGCCCTTTGAATGTCCCATGCCACTTCTTTCAGGCCTACAAGGTTTCTGCTGAAAAATCTGCTCACAGGCTTATGGGGGTTCTCTTGTATGTAACAAGTTGTTTTTCTCTGGCTGCTTTTAAGATTCTTTCCTTGTCTTTAACTTTTGACGCTAATTATGTGTCTTGGTGTGGGTCTCTTTGGGTTCGTCGTCTTTGGAACTCTCTGGGCTTCCTGGAACTGGATGTCTGTTTCCTTCCCCAGGTTAGAAAAGTTCGTGGCCATTATTTCTTCAAATAAGTTTTCTACTCCTTTCTCTCTCTCTTCTCCTTCTGAGATCCTTATAATGCAAATGCTAGTCTGCTTGATGTTGTCCCTTAAGCTATCTTCACTTTTTTTCATTCTTTTTTTTTTAACTTTCTGTTATATATTGGAGTATAGTTGATTAACAATGTTGTGTTAGTTTTAGGTGTACAGCAAGGTGATTTAGTTATGCATATACATGTATCTATTCTTTGTCAAATTCTTTTCCCATTTAGGTTGTTACATAATATTGAGCAGAGTTCCCCATGCTATACAGTAGGTCCTTGTTGGTTATCCATTTTAAATAAAGCAGTGTGTACATGTCAATCCCAAACTCCATAACTATCCCTCCCCCCCGTTCTTTTTTTTTTCTCTCTGCTCTGATTAGGCGAGTTCCACTGCCCTGTCTTCAAGTTCACTGATCCTTTCTTCTGCTTCATCTAGTCTGTTTTTGAACTCATCTATTGTGTTTTTCAATTCGGTTATTGTATTCTTCAGTTCTGTGACTTCTGTTTGGTACTGTCTTATATTTTCTACCTCTTTGTTGAAATTCTTACTTTGTTCATCCATTCCTCTCCTGAAATCAGTGAGAATCTTTATGACCATTACTTTGAACTCTTTATCAGGGAAATCGCTTATCTCCACTTCCTTAAGGTCTTTTTATGAGGTGTTTTTTTTTAATAAATTTATTTATTTATTTATGACTGCGTTGGGTCTTCATTGCTGCATGTGGGCTTTCTCTAGCTGCAGCGAGCAGGGGCTACTCTTCGTTATGGTGCGCGGGCTTCTCATTGCAGTGGCTTCTCTTGTTGCAGAGCACGGGCTCTAGGCGCGCGGGCTTCAGTAGTTGTGGCATGTGGGCTCAGTAGTTGTGGCTCATGGGCTCTAGAGCGCAGGCTCAGTAGTTGTGGCCCACGGGCTTAGTTGCTCCGCGGCATGTGGGATCTTCCCGGACCAGGGCTCGAACCCGTGTCCCCTGCATTGGCAGGCAGATTCTTAACCACTGTGCCACCAGGGAAGTCCCCTTTTTCTGAGGTTTTTATCTTGTTCTTTTGTTTGGAACATATTTCTCTGTATCTTCATTTTTCTACACTCTCAGTGTTGGTTTCTGTGCATTAGATAAAACAGCTACCTCTGCCAGTCTTGAAGGAGTGGCCTTATATAGCAATGAAATTTATTGTTCAACTTTGCGCTAGCTCTTGGTTGTCTCCCCAAACCTTTGTGATTGTCCAAGCAACCTACATTATTTCTAGTGGCTCCCTGTAGTTGAGGGACCTGCCAAGACCTGTCAGTGTCCCAAAGGGAAGGATCTCAGTCAGCACCTAGATTCAGGCTGATTGGAAGTCAGACCCTCAGCCAGCACCTTTTAAAGTATGCAGGTATGTGCTGTCCTTTGGGACTGTGAGTGTAAACCCCACTGACCACCAGGACCAGGTGACCTAGAAGTGTCCCTGGGCAGAAGCTGCAAAAATTAGGGTGCCAGACAAGTGTGTAAGCTCCTTTCTGGGAGATACTGATGACCTAAAGTGAGGCAGAGGGAGAACACAAAGATACTGTCCACCAGCGTTCATTCCAAGAGAGCACCTCAGTAGGCTCTGAGATGCGTGCCAAACCAGAAGCCTGCCCCTTAGACCGAAGCTCCAGGAGAAGCAAATAGGCCTCTTTCACAGAAAAACTGGAGGTCTGTTTCAGTCTGTTGTCTATACTGTACACTGGAAGTGGTAGGTGCTCAAGAACTATCTCTGATTGTTATAGCCCCATGGGACCCAGAAACACAAGCGCCATTCCACTGGCCTTTACAGCCAGGCGATCACAGGCCATACCCCGGGCAGCAGCCACAAAAACGGGGCACCCAATGTAAAGTCTGGGATACCAGATGCATGTACAAGCTCCCCTCTGGGGAACACTGGCCCTCTGGAGCATGGTAGAGGGAGAGCAGGAAGATATACCCGCCCTCCAAGGTCTCTGAAGAAAATTACAGCCAGCCCTTAGATGTGTGTTTAATAAGAAGCCTGTTCTTCAGGCTACAGCTATGAAGATAAACTACTAGACCTATTTCACAGAAAGACTAGGTGCCTCAGTCTGTTGCCTCTCTGCTGTGCCCTGGGGTATAGCTGGTTAAGAACTCTTTATTTGTTGTTACAGTCCTGTGGGACCCATGAGCATAAATCCCCCTGGCCACCAGAGCCAGGCAACCTTGAGGTGTACCCAGGGTGGCAGCAGCAAATTCATGGTGCCAAATGAGGGTGTAAGCTTCTTTCTGGGAGTCACAGGCAAGCTGGAACAAGGCAGAGGGAGGGTGCAGAGATGGTAACCATCAGCCTCTACCTTTGGAAAATATCTCAGCAAACCCCTCCATGTGTGTTAAATTAGATGCCTTTCTCTCTGGCCGATGCTTTAAGATAAGCAAATAAGCCTCTTTCACAGAAAGTCTGTGTGCTTTTCAATCAGCTGCCTCTGTGCTGGGCCCTGGGGTGGGTGAGTCTGCCAGTGTGAACCCTTCAAGAATGATTTCTCAGTTTGCTGAAGACTTGTGGGTCTCATGAAGGCAAGCCCTGTTGGCTTTCAAAGCCAGATTTTTGAAGGGCTTGTCTCTCAGGTGCAGGTCTTAAATATTGGGGTGCCAGATGTGGGGTTCAAAGCCTTCGCTCCTCAGGGAGAAGCTTGGGGTTTTGAGATACCTCCTAATTGTGGATTTGTAAGCCAAGGGTGGAGTTTATGGCAAAATCGTGTCTCAGCCTCTCCTACCTGCTTTGATGTGGGTTTTTTCTTGTTCACCTGATGTGTAGCCATCGCTCAGCTAGTATTGGTCTCTTACAGAGGAAATTTTTCCATGTGTAGCTGTAGAATTGGTGTCTGTGGGAAGAGGTGAGTACAGGATCCTCCTACATTGCTGTCTTGAACCAAATCCCAGACACATCTTTTTTGGGACCACACTTCAACCCACTCCATTTGTCTTCGAGCCTCCATCTTTTCTGATGAGAAGTCAGTACTCATTCAGGTTGTTGTTCTCCTGTATGTAATTTGTCACATTTTTCTCTGGCTGCTTTCAAGACTTTTTTTTAATCTTCGGTTTCAACAATTTGACTATGATGTGCCTGGGCATGGTTTTCTTCATACTTATTCTGCTTAAGATCTGCTGACCTTGAATCTTTAAATTTATATCCTTCACCAGACTTGGGGTAATATCAGTCATTTCTACAGATATTTTTCAGGACTTTCTCTGTCTCCTCTTTCTGGAGATTGTCCTACAGGTCCCTGAGTCTCTGTTCACTTTTTTCCTCATCTTTCTTCTCTCTCTCTTCTGATTGGGTAATTTCTTTTACTGAGTCTTTCCTCTGTCACCTCCATTGTGCTGTTAACTCCATCCAGTGAATTTTTTACTTCAGATATTGTGTTTTTTTCAATTCTAGAATTTATTTTTTTAAAAATATGCATTCTCCTAACTTTCATTCGTTGCAAATCTGTTTTCCTTCATGCCATCGAGTATTGTTATAATAAAGACTTTAAGATCTTTGTCTGCAAATTTCAACATCTGGTCATCTTAAAATTGGTCTCTATGGCCTGTCTTTTCTCCACAGAGTGGGTCACATTTCCCTGTTTGTATGTTAAGTAATTTGGGGCAGTACCCTGGATGTTCTGAAAGTCATATTGTGGAGACTGGATTCTGTTATATTCTTCTGAAGGGTGGTGGTGATGGTGGTTGTGATTTTAAGCAGGCAGTTAGTTTGGTTGAATTCAAACTGTAAACTCTGTCTGCCGGACATCAGCTTACATTTCAGTTCAGTTCTTTTATTCTTGGCTGTGCTGCTTGCAGTCAGCCCTGTGCATGCATAGTTTAGGGGTCAACTAGAGTTTGGACAAAGCTTATACACACACTCTGGGGCTTCTCCTCTCTCACCCTCTCCTTTCTGGGATATCCGTCCTCACTTTGCAGCCACATAATTGTCCTGAAGTTTGTTCTCTGGTTTTTAAGGCCAAAAAGACTGAGAATTTTCTTTCAGGGTTTGAGCTGCCTTGCATAGCACCAACTGCACCCTACCCTCAGGCTAAAAGCCACAAATATTGGAAACTCATCTCATACTATTCTCTTCTTTCAAGTTCCAACTCCCCTCCAGTATACACCTGCTTTTATTTACTCTCTAGTGTCCTCAGGTCATCATTTGTTGTTGTTGTGTTTTTGTTTTTATTTTCCATATTGGTCCAGAGTTTGTAGTTGTTATCTGTGGGAAGGTCAGATTTACTCATCACTCAGAGTATACCTAGGTTTTTTCCTTCTCCATCAGCTGGTGGAGAGAACCTTCCTCTCCCAATGAAGCCATAGGTATCAGCTGAAGGAGAGGCATTAATGGGGCTCAAAACTGGTAGCCTATTAAGTAACTCAGTGAATGGGTTGGAGCAATATTCTCAAGGGCAGAATGTGCCATCTCTGAAACTGGAAGAGGCTTGGCAAGCATGGTGCTTCTTTCTTAGCATTAGGAGTTGCAAGGTGCAATAATAATTCCTGTACCCTAAAGGGGATGTCCTGGCATAACATGCCCTGGATCATTGAGCACTTCAAAACTCCACTTGCATAGTAAGATTTTTATCTCCCAACCTCTTGGAGCACATGGTCTTACTGGGACATAGAGAGTAATGGCCACTTCTTGCTCATCAGGTCCAATTAATATTATGTATCCATATAATGGACCACTGTGATGATACATGGAAGGTCCAGAAAATCAAGGTCCATTTGGACTGTGTTTTGACAGAGAACAGGAGAGTTCACAGGAGAGCCCTGAGGTAAGATTGTCGACATATACTGTTGTCCATCTGTAAATGCAAATTGTTTCTGATCTTCCTTTCTGATCAATATTGGAATATTAGGTGAATAGGCACATACTGTGTAAGAGAGGCTGTGTTGCTTCCTTCCAGTATAG
Organism: Balaenoptera acutorostrata; assembly: GCF_949987535.1. Classification (NCBI taxonomy): domain Eukaryota; kingdom Metazoa; phylum Chordata; class Mammalia; order Artiodactyla; family Balaenopteridae; genus Balaenoptera; species Balaenoptera acutorostrata. The sequence continues at coordinate 157,566,211 of NC_080065.1, forward strand.
ATACCAATCCAGCGTAGCAGTTGCCATGTGGCTGCCCCTTAGCTAAGTTTGCATAGACCTCTGTCATCTGCCATATCTATCTGGTTCTTACAGGGACCAGACTGGTAAATTAAAATAACATATAGGGCTTCTCTGGTGGCACAGTGGTTGAGAATCTGCCTGCCAATGCAGGGGACACGGGTTCGAGCCCTGGTCTGGGAAGATCCCACGTGCCGCGGAGTAGCTGGGCCCCGTGAGCCACAATTACTGAGCATGCGCGTCTGGAGCCTGTGCTCCGCAACAAGAGAGGCCGCGATAGTGAGAGGCCCGCGCACCGCGATGAAGAGTGGCCCCCGCTTGCCACAACTAGAGAAAGCCCTCGCACAGAAACAAAGACCCAACACAACCATAAATAAATAAATAAATACTTTAAAAATAATAATAATAATAATAATAAAAAATAAGATATAATGGGGACTACCATCCTTGCATCCTTTAAGTTTTTTAGGTTAGCACAGCATTTGACCCAAGAGGCAGTATTGTTAGTGATTTACTATCTTAGCCAGATTCGGAGTGATGGGGAGGAAGATAGCAGTTCAGGGGCTTTAATTTGGCCTTTTCTACTATAATAGTCCTTATTACATAGGTCAAGGAACTAATGTGAGGTTTCTTCCAGATGCTAAGTATATCCAACCTGATTATACATTTAGGTACCGAGGAAATGATTACCAGATATATCTGTGAAGACTTCGGACCCACTGTAACAAAGTCCAGAGCCAGGACTACATATATTACCTGACCTCCAGAATCCTTGCTTTAATGATGAGTCTTTGATGTGCTTTAGTTTTGGAACTTTTACTCCCCTTCTCAGCACTGTCATGGTAGTTCCATCATAGTACCTCACTTAACGTGGCCATCGGCTTTCCAAGTATCTAAACACTATCTTACTATTAGGATCAGTTCCAAGGCCTCTTGTCAGCATATTAAACATTGAGTCCTGGAAAAGTATCTCCATGTCAACAAACACTCCTTTAATCAGACTAATAGTCCACCACCCCTGACCCTGGTTCAGCATCCTCAGTACCTTTGCAGGCAAGCACTCCTGGCTTTTGCTGCTACATATTAGCCTGGTCCTGTAGCTGCTGTGGTGAATAATTCTTTTCCACCCTTAACAGGCCAGCACTTCCCCAGTTGGGTCGTGCTGAGACTTAACCCTAGTTATTGGCCTAGGGTCCAGAAGGAGATGTGGAGGAAGATCTTGAGGAAGGCAGGTACTGTTTTGCAGGACATCTGCCTCAGGTAAGACCTCTGCATAGTTTCTGCAAGGAGGGGTGCTGCTGTTGTCTTCTAGCGAGGGGAAGTAATTCACTTTTGCATGCCCAGAAGGTTCAAATGGATCTCAGGTTCAGTATTCTCAGGTGCATCTTTCTGGATATCCCTATCCCAAGTCTCAGCGTCCCACTTCATCCCTATCAGGGGCCTAACTTTGGTGTAGGAGACTTATTGAGGCTGTAAAGTTAGCCACTGCTGAAATTCTACTATTCTTACAGTATAGTCTTGTGCGTGGTCTTTAGCACAGTTTACCTTCCAGCTACAGTAGATGACAGTCTTTTTTGAAAGCTGTTAGTGAGACCTTCTGATTTTCACATCTTGCCTTAAATTGGTAATTGTCTGCCCTGAGCTTGTCGTTTTCTCTCTTCCATGCATCAGTAGCATCCAGCAATAATGAACTAATTCCGTAGTCCTTTATTGTTTCCTCTGTATTGCACAAGCCCATACAACTCTTTTCAGTTGTATCTGATTCCAGTTTACCACAGGTACATATTTTAGTAATGTCAGTGTTATGGCATATCAGGTGATAATAACCCTGCACTTACCATCAGTGATGGCATCTTTATTGCCATCTGACCAGCAAGTGATCAGATTCCAAAATCTTGTCCTTAGAGTCTGTTTCCTGTGACCACTACGAGTTCCAAATGTCTTAGGTAGGGTTCTTCAGAAGCAGACTATGAAATGGGACTTCGTGTGCAAGTAATCTATTTAGGAAATGCTCCCAGGAAAAACTGGAAAATGAATAGGAGAAGCAGGATACAGGAGGGGAAAAGCAAAGCAAAGCAAGTGTGTGATCTCAAACAAAGTCCCATGGAGGGTAGCTTCAGCTTGATGCCACAGGGGAACTTTGGAATATAAATTGGGCCTCAAGAGTTTTTGTCCTGACTTGTTGCCAGGAAGCTGGGCTTTTGTACTCCCACACCAGTCAGTCACTGGCTAAGGCCCGTCTCAGGGTGGGTGGATGTAAATTCCCCGAGCACTTCTGACTCTGCCTGTGGGCACAGTGGCTCCAGTAGCCCTTGAGTAGGCCTTTGAAGAGTCTCAGGTGTGGGCTGTTAGAAGCAAAAGCCACAAGCTGGGGGAGGGGCAAAGAGAAACCTTTAAGGGGGATCTGGGTGGAGCACCAGGGGTATCCACTATAAGTGCTTACCTTTCCTTCCCCCCTTAACTCCTCTTTTACTCCTCCAGTCCTGGAGGAGCCAGGCACAACATAGTGCGTGGGGAAGAAGAGAAGAGCCAAGTGGCAGAAATGATGAAGAGGCAGATTAATTGGGACAGGCTAGGTTATACGGTACTAGCAAACAACCCTAAAATCTCAGCAGCTTATCACAATAAAGTTTATGATTTCGTATGCCTCATGTCCTGTGTGGATTGACAGAGGGCTGTGCTCCACATGGTCACTGGGGGCTAAAGTTGTTAGAGGATCCACCGTCTTGTTCTGCAATATCTTGAACACACAGCTTCCTGGGTGATTTTTTTTTTCTTTTAATTGAAGTATAGTTGATGTATAATATTATATGTTACAGGTATATGATACAGTGGTTCACAATTTTTAAAGGTTATACTCCACTTATAGTTATTATAAAATACTTGCTGTATTCCCCGTGTTGTACAGTATATCCTTGTGGTTTATTTTATACCTCATAGCTTGTACCTCTTAATCCCCTAACCCTGTATTTCCTCTCCCTCCTTCCCTCTCCCCACTGGTAACTACTAGTTTGTTCTCTATATCTGTGAGTCTGCTTCTTTTTTGTTATATTCACTAGTTTGTTGTATTTTTTAGAGTCCATATATGTGATATCACACAGTATTTGTCTTTCTCTGACTTCTTTCACTTAGCATAATGCCCTCCAAGTCCTTCCATGTTGCTGCAAATGGCAGAATTTAATTCTTTTCCATTGTGTGTGTGTGTGTGTGTGTGTGTGTGTGTGTGTATGTATATGTGTGTGTGTATATACATATGTATACACACACACATATACATACACACCACATCTTCTTTATCCATTCATCTGTTGACGGACACTTAGATTGCTTCCATATCTTGGCTGTTGTACATAATGCTGCTATGAAAATTGGGGTATATGTATCTTTTCAAATTAGTGTTTTTGTATATTCTGGATATGTACCCAAGGAGTAGAATTGCTGGGTCATATGGTAGTTCTATTTTTAGTTTTTTGAGAAACTTCCATACTGTTTTCCACAGTGGCTGCACCAATTTCCATTGCCCCCAGCAGTGTACAAGGGTTCTCTTTCTCCACATCCTCACCAACGTTTGTTATTTGTGTTCTTTAGCCATTCTGACAGGTGTGAGGTGATATCTCATTGTGGTTTTGATTTGCATTTCCCTGATGATTAGTGATGTTGAGCATCTTTTCATGTGCCTGTTGGCCATCTGCATTTCCTCTTTGGAAAAGTGTCTATTCAGTTCTTCTGCCCATTTTTTAATCAGGTTGTTTGTTTTTTTGATGTTGTATTAGCTGTTTATATATGTTGAATAGTAACCCCTGATTGGTCACATCACTTGAAAATATTTGAAATATAGGGAATCACATGGTGCAGTTGGTGAGTATCATCTCAGCCATTCCTGTCTCTTTCACTGCAAGCTTCTAAGTCTAGTTTAAGCTTGAGCTGGATGAGAAAAAGTTTAAATCAAATGTGAAAGTAAAACTTGGTAACTAGACTTGCCAAAATAATTTTAGAAAAACAATGATATTTGCCAGAGATTTTGTCACCAAGGCAGGGGAAAATGGTTTTACCTAGCACAGAGGATGTGAAAGAATTAAGGTTCCTAACAAAAAACTGAAAATAGCCAAAATGCCTAACTATATAATAGTGGTTAAGTAGATTATGTACATTCACAGGTGGGTAGGTTACTTAGCCATTTCAAACTATGTGTTTCCCGAGAACTTTTAGTGGTGGTGTTAAAATGCTTATGATGTAAGGGGAAAAAGTTAGGATATAAAACTGCATATGAGAATTCCCATCTCTCACCTGGATTACTGTAAAGGCCCTACTTACCACCCTTCTGCTGCTCCAGTATGTTCTTTATGTTGCAGCAGTCACCTGTCTCCAACATAAAGCCGATGTCACACATGACCTTCAGGATAAAATCTCTGTTTCTTTTCATAGTTTACATATATCTCTCTGGTCTGTCTCTCCTACTTCATTTTTCTCAACTACCCACTTCATACCCTATTCTCAAATTTATATCCCCAGCCCGGACATTTCCTCCGAGCCCCAGATGTATGTAGACAAGCAACATCCCTCTTTGGTTGTGTCATAGGCATCTCAAATTTAACATGTGCAAAATTAAACTTGGTTTTTTTGGAGGTCTCACTTTAAAATTGAACTTTTGATTCCCTCTCTTCAGTACACCAGTGTCCTGTGCCCATCTTTTCTAACTCTGTAAATGCTACCTCTATCTACCCGGTCACCAAAGCCAGAAATTCAGGAATCACCCTTGAGTTTCAGCTCCTTTCCAACTTCAGCTTGCACTTGGACCCTCATGGTCTCTCTGATCCCTTGCTATGTCATGGTATTTCAGCCTCTCAATTTCCATTTCTAACTGGTTGTTCTCTGAGTATACCCCAGTTCAAATCACTAAGAGAGAGATTCCAGTTGATTCAGCTTTGTCCCTACTAGTTTTTTGATGTCCTGAAGGAAGAGTCAACCCATCTTACTGATTCTACCGTTTCATCAATTTTTTAGCATGTTTCCTCTCTCTTGGAATTGGTAAGAAAAAGGTTTTGCAAATTTTTCAAAGTCTCATCCAAAGTGAGAAGACATGGACAAGTAGAGGTAGGAAGGATAGAGCTCCAAACTAATTTAATGATTGTTGGAGGCTTATGACAACATCCGCTATTGTGCCTATACACTGAATATTTCATTTCAGTTATTCTTGTTTCATGTCTAGACTTTTTACTTGTTTCTTTTTTTTCTTAATAAAACTTTTCTTGAGATATAATTCATATACCATAAAATTCACCCTTTAAAATTATACAGGCAAATCTCAGAGATATTGTGGGTTCAGTTCCAGACTGCAATAAAGTGAATATCACAATAAAGTGAGTCACATGGATTTTGTGGCTTCCCAGTGCATATAAAAGTTATGTTTACACTATACTGTCATCTGTGAAATGTGCAGCAGCATTATATCTAAAAATGCTTAATTAAACCTTAATTAAAAATACTTTTCTTGCTGAAAATTAAAAAACAATTACAATAGTAACATCCAAGATCACTTATCACAGATCACCATAACAAATACAATAACAGTGAAAAAATTTGAAGTAGTGTGAGAATTACCCAAATGTGAAGCAGAGACACGAAGTGAGCAAATGCTCTTGGAAAAATGGTGCCTCTAGACTTGCTCAATCCAGGGTTGCCACAAACCTTCAAGTTGTAAAAAACACAGTATCTGCAAAGTGCAATAAAGCGAAGCACAATAAAATAAGGTATGCCTGTACAACCAGTGGATTTGTTTGTTTGTTTTTTAGTATATTCAGAGTTACACAACCATTACCGCTACCTCGTTTTAGAACACTTGGTTCCTTTTTAAACTTTTGTTTTTAGCTCTCTGCTGAAAATTTCGAATCACGTCCTCTGTCTCCTCAAAGACAGTAAGCACAGTGATTTTATACTCCGATTACTCCAGTATCTGGCACCCCTGTTGGTCAACTTCTAATGTTCATTGTTTCTGCCAGCTTTAGCTTTAATATTTTCCTATGTGCCTAGTTATTTTTTAATTGTGTGCTAGACATTTTATTTGTAAAACTGTTTGCAGAAATCGTTGAAACCTACGATGTTGTTCCCCTTCGGAGAGGATTCACCTTTGCTTCTGCCTGGAGCTTGTGAGCGCTAGCAATACTGCATCACCCGAGGCCAATTTTAGGGGTTTTGATTATTTGAAGGAGAACTACAGTACCTATGAGGCCTGTTAACATCAGGTTTACTGTTATTCATGGGTGTGTGTAGCCTTTGAGGGCCCTACAGAGGCAATGCTTTCACTTGGGTCCCCTCCGCCCTGCCCTTATCAGGCCCTGGCTTCTAATCCTTGTGCTCTTGGCCCTGAGAGGTTGTCAAAAGCTCACCTCCACATTTCTGTTATCCACTCTGGGATCAGCAAATGCTCCCAGGGTAAAATACCAGCATCATCCATCTGGCTCTCCATCCTTGCTTGAATCCTAGTCTGGTAATTCTTCACTATCTTGTAGTTCTCATATGCCTTCAAGTAGATGTGTTTGTTACTGACCAGGGTCCTTGGCCTTCCTTAATCAATAGAAATTGATAAGAGGCCAGACAAGAAATTTAGGCCAGGCTTTATTGGGGCCCCTGCTGCAGCAGGGGGAGAGTGAAAACAAATAACAGGTTCCCTTGCTCTCTCGCTCGCTTGCTGAGCGGGGGCCGAGCTGGTTCCTTATATGGGGTGAGGGTAGGGGTGTGTCCAAGGGTTGGGCCCAAACTGTGGTTTGCCCACCCCTTAGGTGGTGTTGTGTGGAGGGGCTGTGCACAGTACCCTTCTTTTGCTCCTGTCTCCCTGCTTTTGCTCCCGGCTCTTCAGAACTGGCAGTGGGGTTTTTTTGGTCTCTTTGTATCTCGTTGTCCATAATTTGCCCCAACTGCGTGGGCATGCATGCAGTTATTTTTAGTTCCTTATAGTTTCTTTGTATTTTGTTGCTTGAGGAGACATTTGTCCAGGTGCAAGCATTGCAGCACTGTAGCAAAGGGTCCCAGGTCCCTTGTCTCATCCCCTGTCTCTTCCCCCCTAAGGGATTCTACACCCCTTATTCTTAAGGGGTAAGGGGCCAAAGGTCTGTTCTTCTGAAACTTCTTCTTGCTGGACAGGGGCTGTAGGCCCTAGCCTACCCTAGAGGTACAGTTGCTGACTGTTCCAAGGACCTGTAGGGACCTGGGCCATCCTCCGCTGGAATGGGCTGAATTCCTTGAGCCATTATGAGTCTTACTTGAAACTATTGGAGCCTAGAAGACACAAACTTAACCAAAAAGTTAAATAAACAAGGGCCGGGCTTCCCTGGTGGCCCAGTGGTTGAGAGTCTGCCTGCCAATGCAGGGGACACGGGTTCGAGCCCTAGTCTGGGAGGATCCCACGTGCCGCGGAGCGACTGGGCCCATGAGCCACAACTGCTGAGCCTGCGCGTCTGGAGCCTGTGCTCCGCAACGGGAGAGGCCGCGATGGTGAGAGGCCCGCGCACCGCGATGAAGAGTGGCCACCGCTCGCCACGGCCGGAGAGGGCCCTCGCACAGAGACGAAGACACGACACACCTAAAAAAGTAAATAAATAAAAATTTTAAAAAAAATAAACAAGGGCCAAAAAGGGGAAGGACAATGATAGCCATTAAAGGGCCTAGAAAGGGAAGGCACCAGCTTAACTTCTGGAGGACTTCTTTAACTGCTGACCAGACAGTGGAGGAGATATCACCCCTACCAAAATTATGAAGCCACTCTGCCTGGGCGTGTATTTCCAGGTGCGGTAGGAAGTATTAGTTATCACACAAAGTATCTGTCAATGGTGCCTCTCTTTTGAATGGGTATCTCAGATCTTCCACTGGTTCACAGGTGTATTCTTCTTCTTTTGCGAACTGCGGGGTTTCTGGATGTAAAAGCTTTGGTCTGGACAAATGTACCCAACTAGCTGTCCCTTGCAGGTTGACAGCAGTGGGGGTGGTTAAAAGTTACTTTATAGGGGCCCTTCCATTTTGGCAATAGTTGGCCTTTGGGGGACCCCTCTTTCCAGGCTTTAAGAAGAACTTGGTCCCCGGGGTTTATTTGTGAAGGAATTGCTCCTTCCTCTATATTTTTAGTGGGAGCTGGCAGTGCCCTGTGGGCATAGTCCTGGATTGCCTTCTGAACTTGTCCTAGATTAATAATGTATCTCAGGGCCTGGTTCACTTCCTCATCCAGTAGAATGTCAGTAGTTAGAAAAGGCCTCCCATAGGTCATTTCAAATGGGCTAAGACTCAGACCGCTCCTGGGAGCTACACGGACCCCGAGGAGTGCAATAGGAAGAAGTTGGTCCAGGGTTCATGAGTTTCTTGGTAGAGCTTTGCTAAGGTTTTCTTTAAAGGATGGTTCATTTTCTCTACCTTCCCTGAAGACTGTGGGTGCTAAGAGATGTGTAGCTTGTAGTCTATCCCTAGGGCGGTTGTGAGCCCCTGTGTGATTTTGGCTATAAAAGCGGACCCATTTTCGCTTTAGAGGGACTTTGGAAGTCCAAACCAAGGAATTATTCCTTTTAATTGGGACTTATAGACTTCCGTAGCCTTTTCAGATTGCGTGGGGAAGGCTTCAGTCCATCCTGTGAAAGTATCAACAAACAGCAAAAGATATTTATATCCTGATCGCGGGAGCATTTGGGTGAAATCTAACTGCCAGTCTTCCCCCGGATATGTCCCTCCGTGTTGAATTGGCCTGAGTAACGAAGGGGGGATTGGATGGGCCTGTGGGTTATTCCGGGCACATAAACCACAGGCAAGCGTTACTTGTTTTACTGTTCTTTTAAGCCCCGTCCCTGAAAAAGTCTTTTGCATCAAGTTCCACAGTGCATCCCTCCCATAGTAGGTGGCGTCATGTAAGCTCTTAGTGAGTTTCCATGGTTGGGCCTCAGGGGTTAGAACCTTATCCTCCTTTTTCTACCAGCCATTGCTTCCCTTCTCATAGCCCCACTTCTCAGCATTTTCTTGTTCCTGTGGGGAATCCTGGGGGAGGCTAGGGAGTTCACGGGGGCCAGTCACTAGGGCCATAACTTGTTCAGGTTCCTACAGTCGAGCTGCCTGTTTTGCAATTTGATCAGCTTTGCTGTTCCCTTGGCTCACAAAGGATCCATCCCTCTGATGGCCCCTGCAGTGGATTACTGCCACCTGGGTCGGGAGCTGCACTGCTTCTAAAAGATCCAGGATCAAATCTTTATGTTTTATGGGGGAATTTCTAGCAGTTAACATTCCTCTTTCTTTCCAAATGGCAGCATGAGCATGTAGCACGTGGAACCCATATTTAGAGTCAGTAAAAATATTTAATTTCTTATCCTTCCCTAATTGCAAAGCTCTCATTAATGCAGTTAGTTCAGCCTTCTGGGCTGATGTCTGGGGTGGCAGGGCCTTGGCTTCTATGACTTCATCTAGACTAACTATGGCATACCCAGCCTTCCAGGTTCCCATTTCTAGAAAACTGCTCCTATCAGTAAACCGTTCGACCTCAGAGCTGTCAGGAGGTTCATCTAGAAGATCAGGCCTGCTGGAGTAAGTTTGTTCTCTGGTCTCTATACACTGATGCAGTAAGTCTCCACTCTCGACCTCTGAATGCAGGGTTGCTGGGTTCAGGGTTTGGCACACCTTTAAGGCAATGTCTGGGATGTCCGTTAGGAGGGACTGACATCTTGTTAACCTTCCTCCAGTCAACCAATGATGTCCTTTGACTTCCGGCACAGATTGTACCTGATGAGGCGTTAATACATCTAAGTGTTGTCCCAGGGTGAGCTTGGAAGCCTCGTTAACCAACAGGGTTGTGGCTGCTACTGCCCGCAGGCAGCTTGGCCATCCCAGGGCCACTGAGTCCAGTTGTTCTGAAAAGTCAACCACTGGTCTCTGATCTGGTCCCAGCTTTTGGGTCACGAGTCCTAGTGCTGTCCCTGCCCTCTCGTGAATGTACAGGGCAAAGGGCTTGTCCAAATTTGGAAGCCCCAGTATTGGTGCTCTGCTCAACTCAGTCTTTTTTTTTTTTTTTTTTTTAATTTTGGCTGCACCGGCTCTTTGTTGCAGCATGTGGGATCTAGTTCGCCGACCAGGGATCGAACCCGGGCCTCCTGCATTGGGAGAGCAGAGTCTTACCCACTGGACCACCAGGGAAGTCCCTCAACTCAGTCTTCAGAGTCTCAAAGCCCCTCTGGTGGTCCCTATTTCATTGAAGGTTTTCCCTTTCTTCTCCCTTTAGAACCTCATATAGGGGTTTTGCTGTAAGGCCATAATTTGGAATCCAGATATGACAGAACCCAGCCATCCCGAGAAAGCCTCGGAGTTGCCTCTTTGTGGTTGGGGGTGGTTATACACTAATTGCTGTTTTTTGATCTATGGCCAGGGGTCGTGCCCCTGGGGTCAAAACAAATCCTAAATATTGAACCCTTGTTGTGAGATCTGAGCCTTGGTTGGAGAGACTTTATATCCCCTTTTTGCCAGAAAATTTAGGACCCTAACAGTATTTTGATCTGAATCTTATTTGGTCTCACTACTTATCAATAAATCATCAACATATTGTAGCAGAGTTCCCTTCTCAAGGCTCAGTTCCCTCAGTTCCATAGCTAACACATTTCCAAAAAGATGGGGCTGTCCCGAAAACCCCGCGGAAGCACTGTCCAGGTGTATTGGGTAGCCTGCAGGGGGTCAGGGTCCCTCCATTCAAAGGCAAAAAGGTATTGAGTTTGGATGTAGGGGAATACAGAAAAATGCATTTTTGAGGTCCGAAACAGAGAAATACTGAGTGCTCCCGGGCACTTGGGTGAGGAGGGTGTAAGGGTTTGTTTGGCACTGGTAGGTGAATAGGAGTGACTGCCTCATTCACTGCTCGTTAAGTCTTGCCCAGACCGATACTCCCCGTTAGGGTTCTGAATGGGGAGGATCAGGGGTATTGCAGGGGGATTGGCAGGACCTAATGGGTCCGTGTTTTAGGAATTTGGTGAGCAGAGGTTGGATTCCCCTCAGGGCCTCAGGCTTTAAAGGATATTGTCTTTTCCAGGGGTATTTTTCCCCAGGCCTTAACCTTATTTGTATCGGGGGAACACATTTTGCCCTTCCTGACACCGAGGTATCCCAAACTGCAGGATCTACTTGTTCTCTGACTTCTTGGGGGATGTCTTGGGGGAATATTTTGATGACCAGCAGGTGGGTCATCTGGGGCTACTAATAGATGCATTCTCTGTTTGAATTCTCTACCTCCTTGGACTTCACCCTCTCCTAAGCTGTCCTACTAGCTCCTAACTTATTTAGCAGATCTCTCCTGAGGACGGGGACAGGGCATTCTGGCATATACAGAAAGGAGTGAGTAATAATAATGGACCCGACTCTGCAGGCAAGGGGAGACGTAAATCGCCTTACCTTTGGCTGTCCATCAACTCCTGTCACAGTACAGTCATGGTTGGAGAGGCCAACCGGCCAAGTCAGAACAGAGCAGGCGGCTCCAGTGTCTACAGGAAATTCAGTTCTCCTACCTGCCACATCGAGGGTGACCCGAGGCTTCGCTGGAGTGACGAGGATGGACTGAGTGGGATCTGGAGCCCGGCAGGCGCTTGGGCCCCGTCAGTCCATGTGTGGGAGTCTCTCATCTGAGACATTCCTGGGGACCTGGGGCCGGTCGGGGTTGCCCCTCTAGCGTCCCACAGGACATTCCCCCTTCCAGTGCCCCTCCTTCCAACAAAAAGCACACTGGTTTGGGCTTCTTGGCGGTCTGTCTAGCCTTCTCTGCCCTCCAGGATCCCCTGGAGGTGGTGGGTGAATCAGAGCAGCCAAAAGCTGCGTTTTCTTTATTAGCCTCTTATCCTTCTTGGCTTCCTCCGTTAAGTCTCGGTTATTTTAGACCTTGAAGGCCTCCTCTACCAAGGTTGACAACGGGGTTTGGGGCCAAGCCTCAGGCTTTTGTAATTTTCTCCTGATATCAAGAGTAGCCTGGGTGATAAAATGCATGGCCAACAGTGTCCTTCCTTTTGTGGGCTCAGGGTCTGTATTGGTGTACTTCCTGAATGCCTCTGTCACCCGGGTCAGGAAGACTGCCAGGTTTTCATCTTTTTCTTGTGTAACCTCTCAGACCTTATCAAAATTTACAGGCTTCACCATGCACCTTTTCATTCCTTCTGATAGACAAGTAATATAATGTCTCATCCTAGCCTGGCCTACACGATCTTCATAGTCCCAGTGTGGGTCATGTTCTGGGACTGCATCCCCACCCACCTGATAAATTTGGTGAGGTAGATTGGTGGCCAGTAGGCCATCTGCATGTTCCCTGGCCTTTTTTAGTATACCCTTCTTTTCATCCAGGGTGCACCAGTGGGCCAGAATAACCATGACGTGCTGACAAGTAAGAGAGAATGTTCCTATAAGTTTCCCTATGCTGGGATGTATTCCTTGAGATTGAGCATCTGTACAGCCTACGATGCGGGCTACTTGGAAGTGGCCAGCCCAATATGTAATCTGTAACAGTGTCTGGGCTGCCAAGGCCTGGAGTGATGGGGGTCCTAGAGGTGCAAAAAGGAACTCCTGGAGGAATTGGAGTTAGGCACAACGGAAAATGCCACAGGGGTCAGGACCTGAGGGCCTAGAGGTGGGAGTATTCCCCCAGGGGACTGTTTTTTCCGTTTTTTTTTTTTTCTTTTGGACATAGAGTAAGGTGAGAGTCTAGGCAGCAGAAGAACCCAGAACCCTTTCCTCTATCTGTTTGGTGGCTACAATAAAATTGGGGAGAGCCTGATGATTCCATCTGACACAGGCAACAGCGAGTTTGGACAGTGTTTCCCATGTAATTTAACATATTAAATGAACCCAATTAGTTTAGGATTTCTCTTTGGGATGCTCCAGGGGTCCCTTGAAGCACCCCAAAGTTAGCTGGAGGTCAAAAGAATTTCAATTAGAATTTGGTATTTGGGAAGCCTGTCAAAAATTTCAAGAAGTTTTAAAACACCTGGTCAAACAGGATCATAGGTTGCTGTGAAACAGTACTTATTTCTTGAGCTAAGGTGGAAAAAAGATTTCAAAAATAAATACAGATCACTTAAAGGCACAGAAACTCACATGATCTGTTATCAAAAGCAGCATTCCAGGAAAACTTTGTTCTCTTATGAGAGAGAGAAACCAAATCCAGACTTGCATCAGCCTACTCTTAAAATCCATTTACCTAATTAAATTTAATCCAGCCTTAGAAAGTCCTGACCACATACAAAATTCTTTTTCAATTGTTTCTTTTCCACAAATCTACTGCAAATTTCTGTAGCCATATTTTGTCCCTTATTCTTTTCCCATTCAGAAATAACCAGATCTAGGACAAAATCACCTTTTTCCTTTTAACAAAATATATTTTCGTTCCTCATACCTTCTTTTCTGAAAACACACATCCTACTTTCCTTAAGCAACCATGAACTGTCTTTTACAGTAGCATTCCTTGATTGGAATATCCCATAACCTCTAGAAACTTCTGTCTTCCCAAAGCACAATTTCTTTCCTTAATGTGGTGCAAGACATGTGTCTAATAACCCCAAACATTTTTAGTTTCCCTCTTGCAAGAAGACAGTAGTAGGTAAATTTAGACCTGTTTAGCAATTAATGTTCCAATATTTCATCTTATTTGAAATGGCCTGGATACTCAGTGGATTCCTATCATTCAACTTAGTTTAGTTTCAAGTTACCAAAATTTGGAGGGACTATTTAGATGGACATTTCCAAAACATAATTATTCCTATAGAGTTTACCAAAAAGCTCTTATTCCCAGTTATATTTACTTAAAAGTTTCATTATATCAGGTTATTCTACTTGTTGACAGATTTTATAACAGAAACAATATGCACTTATTGACTTCCAGTAACCTTAGGTACAATAAAAGTATTGATATTATACTTAATGTTAATGACTCTAAAGACATGTCTGTATTAATTAAACCCACAGACTTAAGCTAGACAAGTTAATTTTTACATAAAGACAGAATGTCTCATAGTTTTCCCACTTGAATGTATTTTTTAAATTTTTTTAAAATTTGTATTGGAGTATAGTTGATTCACAATGCTGTGTTAGTTTCAGGTGTACAACAAAGTGAATCAGTTATACATATATTGGGAAAAGTATACATATATTATGGAAAAACCCAGCATTTTGTCCAGCCCAATATATATATCCATTGTTTTTCAGATTCTTTTCCCATATAGGTTATTACAGAATATTGAGTAGAGTTCCCTGTGCTATACAGTAGATCCTGCTGTTTATCTATTTTATATATAGTATTGTGTATATGTTAATCCCAGTCTCCTAATTTATCACTTCCCTCCACGTTTCCCCTTTGGCAACCATAAATTTGATTTCTAGATCTGTGAGTCTGTTTCTGTTTTGTAAGTAAGTTCATTTGTATCATGTTTTTTGTGGATTCCACATATAAGTGGTATCATATGATATTTGTCTTTCTCTGACTTACTTCACTCAGTATGATCATCTCTAGGTCCATCCATGTTGCTGCAAATGGCATTATTTCATTCTTTTTTATGGCTGAGTAATATTCCATTGTGTATATATGTACCACATCTTCTTCATCCATTCCTCTGTTGAAGGACATTTAGGTTGCTTCCATGTCTTGGCTGTTGTACATAGTGGTGCATTGGGGTGCATGTATCTTTTTGAATTATGGTTTTCTCCAGATATATGCCCAGGAGTGGGCTTGCTGGATCATATGGTAGTTCTATATTTAGTTTTTTAAGGAACCTCCATACTGTTCTCCATAATGGTTGTACCAATTTACATTCCCACCCCACTTGAATTTAAAAGACTTTTTTTTTTTTCTCTTCTCAATTTGGGGGACTACAGATAGATCAGGTAGTTCCTGAGAGCCCAGGCAGAATAATTACATTGCAGAAGCAGAGGAGAGAAATGCAAACTCCTTGAGCTCAGATAGAATAGTTACATTGCAAAGGCAGAGGAGAAAGATGCAAGCTCCTCTCCCCCCCGCAACTGCCTTTTTTTTCTTTAAAATCCCAGTAAGTAGCCCAAGGCTGGAGTCTCAGGCAACGTGGGCTGTGTTTGTATTTCAAGGCTTAAGTGCTCCACTATGCCCACAATGTCGGCGGAGACTTGTAGGAGCCGTTGGACAGACAAAACTATATAAAACAAAGATACCAATGACAAAAACTTAAAGACACAAACAAGAAGTTTTCAGGATAAAGGGGACCGGAGTGCAGGTATAAGGATCAAGGGAGAGATAAAGGGAGGAGGGACAGAAAAGACTGGAAAAGAGAAAGAGACAGCAGGAAGATAAAGGTGAGAATATCAGGACGATAGGACTTCCAGCCACTACACAGTATGAGGTTTGAGCCTCTATCACTCTCATAAATCTCCCTTCAGAGAGAGCCCGCTGGACCAGGATCTGCACATTGTGAGGCAAGCCTCTCCCACCTCTCCCACCTCTGCTTGTCACCTGTCAAGGTGAGCCATTGCCAGCCAGAGGGAGCATGGTCTCACTAGCTGAGAGGAGTGATGCTGTAGCTGCCCGACGTCCACTCGGAAGGATAGGCCAGAAGTAGGAGAGGACAAAGAGAGGAGAGGTAGAGAGCTATCAGGAGAGGGAAAGGGACAAGGGAGAGGGGGAAAGCATTGCCTGAATGAGGGTACTGAGGCCCCCAGGGGCCAAGAAGGCAGACTTACCAAACATGGTGATGCTGAAACAAGACGTTCAGATGGCCACTTGTCACCCATGGGGAAGCTGCATTCGGTGGTCCCAGAGGTGCCCGGATCCCCTCCCGGGAAGGGGACAACTGCCCCACATTGGGTGCCATAAATCTGTTACCAACCAGGGTTCTTGGCCTCCTTAATCAATAGATATTGATAAGAGGCGAGACAAGAAATTCAGGCAAGGCTTTTCCCTTGCTTGCTCCCAGGGAAGGGGGGGTGGGCATGCGCTGGTTCCTTGTATGGGGTGAGGGTAGGGTTGTGTCCAAGGACCGGCCTGGAGGGGTGGCTTAGGTGGTGTGCCCAGCCCTTTGGTGGTGCTGTGTGGAGGGGGCATACATAGTACCCTGCTTTTGCTCCCAGCTCTTCAGAAATGAGAGGTGGGTTCTTTTGGCCTCTTTGTATCCCGTTGCGCATAACTTGCCCCATCTGCGCATGTACGTGGTTGTTTTTAGTCCCTTGTAGTTTCTTTGTGTTCTGTTGCTCGAAGAGACATTTGCCCAGGCGCAAGCACTGCAGCAAAGGGTCCCAGGTCCCAGCCTGTCTCATGTTCAGTATTTTTGTCCAGATTTTCTAATCGTCCTCAGTGTCAGGACTGATCAGGATGACCTAGTCTGCCATCACTGGAATTGAAAGTTCTCTGTTTCATTTTTTTTTTTTTAAACAGATTTTGAAAGGATTTTATTTATTCTTAATAGATGAATGGGAGTACAGGTTGTTCATATCCAATATGGACTCCCTGTCCAAACACTGTTTATATATTTTTTTAAATTAATTAATTAATTTATTTATTTTTGACTGTGTTGGGTCTTCGTTTCTGTGCGAGGGCTTTCTCTAGTTGTGGCAAGCGGGGGCCACTCTTCATCGCGGTGCGCGGGCCTCTCACTCTCACGGCCTCTCTTGTTGCAGAGCACAGGCTCCAGATGCGCAGGCTCAGTAGTTGTGGCTCACGGGCCTAGTTGCTCCGCGGCATGTGGGATCTTCCCAGACCAGGGCTCGAACCCGTATCCCCTGCATTGGCAGGCAGATTCTCAACCACTGCGTCAGCAGGGAAGCCCCCCTCTGTTTCATTTTTAACTGAAGACATACTTGTTAATCAGACCTAGTGAACACCCATGGTAGCACAGTGAGTTAATATACATCCAATCTACAGCCCCCAGATCCCTACTGCTCCCTTTATGGCATGAGAAGCCCAGACTGGGTATCTTGGTGTTGCAGCGTGCTGGATTCTGGGTGTTTAGGGGTCAGCTAAGGTCTTACTCCCTACCCTCATGAAGCCTGCAGTCTGCCCTTTCCTTCCTAAAGTCTCCAACCTTTGTGGGCCAATATTCCCATTTGATTTTGTCTCTGTTCTTCTCGGCCCATCTCTTGAATTGCTACACTCATGATTTCAACTGTCCTCTCTCTGAGTAAACTCTTTCCCAGCCTTCGTACTGCTCTCGGGGCAGTAAAGGTCAGCCTGAGCCTGGCATGCAGGTCTGGCCCTGTCCTTTTCTCAGCTTCATGGAGCATAAACCATTCACTCTCAACTATAGCCCAGTCTCTGAACGCATGTGTTTTGGCACATACAAGTTTGTCCTCCTAGACTCAGTATCACCTCCACTGGGAAGTCTTCCCTGATTCTCCCAGGCTACATCAGCCTGAACTAACACTCTGCTTCACCAGGTCTGTTTCCCCAGGAGGACAAGCATTTTGAAGCCAGTGTCAATGTCTTATTCATTTCGGCGTCTCTAGCACTTGGCATTTAAGAGGTGTCAATTAATGTGGAAGGATCTCATGGGAAATCTCATGGGAACTTGGGAAAAGTGCCACGCATCCCCTAACGCATTGTCTTTTCCACCAGTCGAATGAACCTTTTTCTCTGGGAACCTCAGTCAATTTCTACTCCTTAATGGGAGGCATACGAGCTGCTTATCCGCCTGCATCCCCCGGACACGTCGAGTTCACAGACCTGTGGGACACTGTGACAGTGGACTGCCACCTGCTGGTGAGAAGGTTTCTTGGCCAGTGACAGCAAAGTTTCTAGGCCAGTGACAACTCAGGGCTACAGACAGAGGAGGGGTTCTTAAGGCATTCCACAAACAATATAAACCCCTTCTCAGAATAGTATTTTCAAATGCACAGTATAAAGCACATAGATTACAAGTGAAACCAGTCATAATGAAATAGGGGTGTCAAAATATTAGAAAATGTATATACTATGTGTGATATATGTTATATGTATTTGTGTCTCATTAAATAACAAGATCCAGTAATAGGTCCAATAACTACTATAATTTCAAAATGATGAACGAAAATGATAACTGAAGATGTCTGCAACAGCTGTAATGTGAGATGCAGTCTCCGTGATTTCTACTGCTGACATAGTCACAAGTACTGCTAATAATATTAGAGTTTGTTGCCTATACCCATAAGGAAAGGAAATGCTGAATTTCAGTTAGAGGTTAGTGAAACTAAAGACCAAATATTTCCCATCCAGGTACAAATATACCCTGAATTCTACCCATGGATTCCCTTGTGTGTGTTTGAGGGGGGTCCATGGACTCCAGGTTAAGAACCCCTGAATGAGGTTTTAGAGGCATGGCTGACATTTTTTTGGCTGCGTTGGGTCTTTGTTGCTGCGCGCAGGCTTTCTCCAGTTGGGGCGAGCGGGGGCTACTCTTCGTTGCGGTGCGCGGGCTTCTCATTGCGGTGGCTTCTCTTGTTGCGGAGCACAGGCCCTAGGCACGCAGGCTTCAGTAGTTGTGGCACGTGGGCTCAGCAGTTGTGGCTCACGGGCTCTAGAGCACAGGCTCAGCAGTTGTGGCTCGCAGGCTGTAGAGCGCAGGCTCAGTAGTTGTGGCGCACGGGCTTAGTTGTTCCGTGGCATGTGGGATCTTCCTGGACCAGGGCTCGAACCCGTGTCCCCTGCATTGGCAGGCGGATTCTTAACCTCTGCGCCACCAAGGAAGCCCATGGCCGACACTTTCTTTTTTTTTTTTTAAAGATATATTTATTGATTGATTGATTGATTGCTATGTTGGGTCTTCGTTTCTGTGCTAGGGCTTTCTCTAGTTGCGGCAAGCGGGGGCCACTCTTCATCGCGGTGCACGGGCCTCTCACTATCATGGCCTCTCTTGTTGCGGAGCACAGGCTCCAGACGCGCAGGCTCAGCAGCTGTGGCTCACGGGCCTAATTGCTCTGCGGCATGTGGGATCCTCCCAGACCAGGGCTCGAACCCGTGTCCCCTGCATTGGCAGGCAGATTCTCAACCACTGCGCCACCAGGGAAGCCCTGGCCGACACTTTTGAACATGGCAGAGATGCTGGTGGTTAAGTGTGTGTGCCTCTTGCTGAATGTAATGGGTGCAGTTGGCGGGAGAGGAGCTGTGGAGGAGACAGTGCAGTTCAAACTTTGAAGCCACAGGCACTTTATCAGCACTTACCAGTGCTCTGAGCTTTCGCCTGACTCTCCCCTTACCCAGCATGTTTCCTCGTCTATAAAACGAGAATGACAATGTCTTCCTCGTGGGTTGTTGAAAGGATTCAGTAAGTTAACATGTAAAAACTCCTGGGGTCAAATGTTCACTGTTAAATGAGAATGATATAAATGTCTGTAGAGAAAACACACACACAGCCAAGCGTAACTTCTTTCAGAACAGAAACCCCAACGTCTGACCTGCTGTACAACCTGGGAGGCACCAGTGTACTCAGACGATAGGAAACCCTTTCTTGGTTAAGTCTGCCCTGCTTTTCCCACCCCAATCCAAGAGAACAAACCCAAATGCAGAGTTTCTCACCTTATTATTTTATTAGAAGCATATTTACACTCTCGCAGTTAACTTTGCAGAGAACATTTAACAAAAGTTTTTTATATAAAGTTAGGAAACTACATAAAAATAACTTCTATTCTTCATAAAGGGGAAAATATAAGTTAGTTCTATTTACTCTGCTAAAAATTGACTGTAAATGAGAAACAGTTCCGTCTGTCCCTTCCAGAGAAAACATTAGCACAGAACACAAAGAATACTGCATGGGCCTTCTCAATGTTGGGCATCGCACGCTGGCTCAATTGTGAGACTGGGAGACCCAACCAGACCCCATCCAGAAAGGACAGGGGAGGTGTTAAGGCTAGGGCACCACTGAGCAGGAAGCAGCAGCTCCCTGAATGAGATTCCAATGTGAACGACAAACCAAAGAAGGAAATGATCAAAGACTTTCACCTACACCATGAAACTGGCATTTCACCTAATACTCATTCTCACACCCCAGGCTACAAAAGGCAGTACTGTAAATAAAGCACAGGTCAGCCCTGCCACTGGCCATCACCTGACCATTCGCCAGTGCTGGCCTCGCCCGGTGGAACTGGGTCTGTGTTCTGTAGTTACACTGTTAGTTCACGTTTTCCCAGCACGTGTGCACCAAAGACAATCAAAGGGGATAATTGTTTCACTTGTCTCATTTGTGTGAGACCTGAAAATTGTCCCTTCTGGGTCAAATACTGAATCAGGCAAGCTGAGTGCTCACTAACCAAAGTGGACCAGTGCCTTCCCATGGCCCCCAGTGCATCTTTACTGCATATGTAAGTCTTTGGAACCCCAAGTCCCTTTTCCTATTGAATGGTTACCCTCCTTTCCCAAGATCCATTTACAGCCAGTGCCCAGAAAACCCCAGGGAATTGCTTTAGAAAGATAAAGCACTGAACCCTTACCTATAGGAGTGAAGAAAGAGGAAGTCCTCCCAGGGTGTGTCAACCACCCCATCACCACCAAAATAGTACCCAGACTCAATACACCCATTTGATTCCTCAAAATCACCTTCAGTTTTCCGTTTTGTTTTTTTAAAGCAGGTATTTTCCTAAGGAAGCCATTCATTTATAATTTTTTCAAGTTAGACATAAAGGCGAAAAAAAGTTTTCTTTGTAAATAAACAGAATGCTGGGTTGAGCATTTGCTTTTACTGGGTTATCTACGCTCTGCAGCCTGTGGGGATCAGAATCTGTGGGAGGCCAGCTGAGTCATCCAAAGGCCCAGCATTCCATCTGAGATACAGAAGCTTTGCTTTTGCCAGGTTCCTGGGGGCAGGAAGCACTGCATTTCTCCCTGATGCTTTTTCTCCCTGAACAGAAGTTCCAGTGACTGCCAGCCTCGGTCTGAAGTGTAAGGCCGGACTCTGAACTAGGAGGGACACAGAGCAGAGGCAAGCAGCCTTCCCGTATCACCTGCAGACAGGATGGGCAAGTGTGAGACAGAATGACTGGGGTGGGAAAGTCTTGTGGGATGAGGAATTTATCCCTGAACACAGGATCCCATGCAGGGCCGAAAGGAATCGCAGGCTGGCGGTTCAGCCTGTGCCTCTGGTGCCAACCCCCAGCACGCCCATACCACCGGCTCCCCTCTCGTGTTCAGTGGCACGGGCTCAGGCAGCGAACATGTTCCAATCCACCTGGCACAAGAGGCCCAGGGGGCCAAGGGGTGGGTGTGTGTGTGCGTGCGTGTGTGTAGGCGTGTGTGTGCAGGAAGGGGGAGTACAAGATGGCACGAAACACTTGCGATCAGGGTGAAGCGTTCAGCCTCTCCCCATCCCAGCGCTGTAGACGCTGTCTCAAGAAGAAAGCAGGTTGGGGCAACTGGAGGAAGGAGGGCACCCCCTGAGCAGCTGGCTGCAGACCAGGCTCCACTGGGGACCAAACTGGCTGTTAGAAGCCGTGGTTCTTGGTCTGACACTGCAGGGAATGGCTGAAAAGCCACCGACAATCACAATAGGGCACGCCCACGGTGACTTCAGCAGTAGCACTTTGTGCCCACAGACAGCAGAGCTGGTGTTCTGGCAAACAGGAGGGGCCTCGAGGCCACAGAACACCTATTCCTCCTGGTCCCTGGCCCCCGCAACTGCCCAAATCGCTGACAGCTCAAAGGAACCTGGGGCTCAAATGGAATGCACGTTAGGATCAGGCAGCACATCGTAAAACCTCGCCCTCCACGACGAGCGAGAAGTCAGAAACGCCGGGTGGGTCTGTCAGGCACAGCTGGGGGGCACAAGGCAAGGGGCTGGATTCGAGCCGGCATGGAAGCAAGAGGGAAGGGGCTCCTGAGTTACTTGTTCACAGAGAATGGGAGGGCCCCGAGGCCCGCCGGCCTGCCAGCCACAGCCCCGGGCGGCTGTTAGGAAGCATCCGCAGAGCTGTAGGGGAAGAACCTGGTGGCCTTGTTTGGGGTGGTGGGGCTCAGGCACTCTGCCTCCTCGTTCATTTTGAAGAACATCTCCTGCTCTCGCTTCTTCTGGTTCAGCTCTTCTTCCAGAGCCTAGGACAGAGGGCAGACGGAGCTCGTTTGGATCCCTTAGGACACAAGTCTCCCCCAACCACAGGACCCCCACCGAAGTGGCCTTCTCTGGAAGTTCCCCTCCCAGGCCTCAGTGTTCGGGTAACTTGGTCTTCCCTCGCTCCTGTCCCAGCGCCCATCACCCAGAAGGTAGGTACCGCCTCCTCCTTCCTCGTGCCACAGCCGCGCAGGAGTTTCCTATGGACCAAGGGCTCTGCTTTGGGGAAATGCCAATCTAGATGGCATGTGAGGGAGAAGCAGATGCAGATCAGCTGGCAGGAAAACAACCAAAAGAATGGAGAAAAACCTGAGGCAGAAAATGGAGCAAGAGGTTTAACAGCAGGGGAAACAGAGATGTCCGAGTTACATGGTGTTCCTAACCAGGGCACCGTCCTGCAAAATCAGGGGACTTCTTTTCAAAATATACGTGCAGTCATGCCACCCCCCTGAGATTCTAATTCTGAACATCTGTGGTAGGACAGGGGTTCTCTACATTGTAAAAGCACATCAGATAACTGCAAGGGGAGCGTCTAGATGACAAGCACTGCAGGAGCTTCCCTTGGGCACACGCAAGTTTATCTAGCTAAATTGTGTCCTACCAGAAAAATTTCTTGAGGGTTCTCCATAAATAAATAATTATTCAATTAAGAAAGGAAGCAGAGTGCAGAGGAAAGAGCAGGGGCTTTACAGTCAAATAGCATTCAGCTCCATTACCAGCTGGGTGGGCCTCTGCATGCTACCTTTCCTCTCCAAGCCTGTTTCCTCTCGTGTAAAATGGCAATATCACTACCTGCCTGGCCGAGCTACTGCAAAGATTAAATTAAAAACTAATGGGCTATAATTACTTAGTACTTCCTACATGTCAGGCACTATGCTAAGTGTATTACATCTTATTTAATCTTCACCCTATGAGATAGATACCACTATCCCCATCTTAACGATGCAGAAACTGAGACTCAGAGAGCTTAGGTCACTTGCCCAAGGTCATTCAGCTAGCTGGGAGCAGAGCCAAGATGGGTCTAACTTCAGAGTTCAAGCTCTGAAACACTGCGCCACCATCTGCAAAGCCAGGCACACATGAGTTACTCAGTAAATGTGGCTTCTTTATTACTTACTTTCACTATAGAAGTAACCACTTTCACAGGACTTGACCAGCATTCTATTATGTCTCTCTTTAAAACTATTATTTGATGCCCTAAAATAGTCTCAACAAACAACTTAATTACTAGATACCCCCTTAAGCTCTCATTCCTTCAGCAGTACTAAATTCTAGTGAGCTCTACCTCTAAGGAAAAATGGGGAAGGGACACTGAATCACAATGCCAATTTTTCCAGTCTGTTGTAAGATATCCATATTCAAAAGATACTGGAAATCTAGATTTTTATGTAAAATTTCCTTATACTTAAAAGACTGGCAACTTAAAAAATTTTTTGGAATTGCTGTATGTTGGCCATACCTAATGTCTCTAAGCCAATTTCAGCCTGTGGGCCATCAGTTTGTAACTTCTGCTATAGGAATACCAATTTTATTATAATAGCTACCACGTTTTTGAGCACAGAGAGGTTTAGTAACTTGCTCAGGGTCTCACAGCTAGTAATGGGGGAGCTAGGACTTTCTCCCACGTCTGTCTTCCTTCAAAGCCTATGCTCTTAAGCACTACTCTATTTTACCTCTATATAACCTACGGCAGGAGTCAGCAGTCTTTTTTCTGTAAAGGGCCAGATGGTAAATATTTTTGGCTTTGCAAACCTCAAGGTCTCTGTTGCAACTATTCAACTGCTGTGTGGTGTAAAATCAGCCAGAGGCGATATGTAAATGAACGAGCATGGCTGTGTTCCAATAAAACTTTATTTACAAATACAGGTGGTGGGTCAGATTTGGCCCATGGGCAATAGTTTACTAACACCTGTTTTAAGGGAAGAAATGTTATCTTCATCTTATGGCCCCAAAAAGCAAGGTTCAGGAGGGAAGACTTGTCTGAGGCCACATTCTGTGTCAACTATGACCCAAGCAACACCTTATTGACCTTACTAGATATTCTATACTTACTGAAAGAAAGAAACCTGAATTTTTCTAAAAATATTCTACAATGTACAGTCATCTCCCCGGCCCCCACATACATGGGCAGCAGCTCAAAGCTGCTGACTGAAATGCAAGAGTGTAAAAGAACGTTTATTCCAGGATGCAAATCATCACCTCTGGGTCAGTATTCCAGCAGCAACCCAGGTGACTAAGGATAGGATGATTCTACAAAGAATTCTGGGAAGAGGCAGCCCGCACCAGCAAAATCCAATGCCAGCTCTCCAAATACACACTTGCGGCACCTCCCCTAAGCCCAGGCACCCCCAAGAAGCAATCTGGGCAGTTGCTAGAGGCAAGATGATGATTCATTTTCAGACTCTCAGGATGTGCCAAGGGTGCAGAAGCCCTAGGTAAGAGAACCAGGTGAACATCTATCTCCTGATGCCAGATCAGCCTGCGTCAGCAGGAGTATTATTGATTTGAGTGTCAAGTATCAAAAGTCCTAGCGGACCGTGCGTGGTTACAGATAAGTGTGGGCCTATTAACAGGAAGGTCTGGGACCCTGGCCAGCTTCCAGCTAGAAAGCTCCATTAGCACAGGGAGGGAAGCCTCTATTCAAGGACTCCCAAGGCCGTTATATGGCTGAGGTGGGCAACTGCCTCCTGGGCAGATCACAGTTACAGCAAGCAGAGCTCAAGTACGACGGCAGAACAAACCTCAGGGCTCAGGACACATGATCAAGGGTAATTAGGGCAGCTCTCTCCTCAGAGAGTTTAGGAGAGTGGAAGGACATGAGTACGTCCTTGGCCTATACTGTGGGCTGGTGGCTTTCTGCATAACATTATACAATATTATCTTCACTTTACAAATGACCACACTGAGGCCCTGTGATGGTTAATTTATTTGTCAACCTGGCAAAGCCATGGTAACCAGTTGTTTGGTCAAACACTAGATGTCACTGAGAAGGAATTTTTTAGATGTGATTAACATTTAACTCAGTAGACTGAATAAAGCAGCTTACCGTCCAAAATGTGGTTGGGCCTCACTCAATCAGTTGCAGGCCTTAAGAGAAAAGACTGAGGTCCCGCTAAAGAAAGAGGGATTGGGCCTCCACACTGCCCTGGGGCTCAGCGCTGCAACATCAACTCTTCCCTGGCTCTCCAGCCTGCAGTCTGCCCTGCAGATTTCAGGCTTAACAGTCCCAACAATTGGGTGAGCCAGTTCCTTCAAATAAACCCATAAATCTGTACCTTATCCATATCTGTGTCTATATCCATACCCCAGGCAGACACCGATGGCAAAACACGAAGCAGAGCCCACCAGCCCAGACAGGGTTACCTTTTTGCGTGGCCGAAGCTTGTCCCGCCATTCCTTTAGGGTCTGGTTATGACTTTCGTCCAGAGCCTTCAGCTTCTGGGTTTCATGCTCTACCAGGAGGTGACACTTTTCATTCTGCAACATATTCCAGGAAGTACAGGTAAGAAGCACAGAGGGCTGAGCTATACCATGAAGGTACCAGCATCATTCATTTATTACTTCTCCTTGATTATAAACTCCATTTATACAAAACGCTCTACATGTAAATACACATGCACCAAAAGATGCCTGGAAGACTATTCCAGAATCTTAACATTAATAATTCTTATTGAGTAGTGGAATCTGCAGCAATTTTGCAACTTTCTACTTTGGGCTTTCTGCATTGTTTGAATTTTTCAACATGAATGTATAAAACTAATAACAATAAATCTGTGCCCTAATCCCACCACACAGAGGCAACCACCACAGAATTTTAGATATATTTCCTGTCAGGCTCTGTCCGGTGCATTGTTTAGCTCACCCTGTATACACAATTCTGAAACCTGCCTCCCTCTCCTCTTAACATTATAATGTAAACATTTCTACATTTCTACAAAGAATTAACATTTTTTATAATCATCATTTTAATTCCTACAAAATATCCCACAGTATGGTTTAATTTATTTAAACATGTCCCTATTTTTGGCCACTTAGGTTGCTCTTAATCTTCACTATTATAAATAGCATTGTGTTAAACATCTGTGCTATGTACTGAATTGTGTCTCCCCAAAATTCATATGTTGAAGCCCTAATGCCCAATGTGATGGTATTTGGAGATATGGGGCCTTTAGGAGATAAACAGGTTTACATGAGGTCAAGAGGGTAGGGCCCTCATGGCGGGATTAGTGCCCTTATAAGAAGAGACCAGAGAGCTCATATGCTAGAGTGCTCCCTCCCTGTCTCCTTCCCTCCTTTTCTCCCTCTCCCCATCTCCCTCTCTCCCCCTCTCCTTTTCTCTCCTCTCTCTCTCTCTGCCATGTGAGGACACAGCATGAAGGCATCCATCCGCAAGCCAGAGAGAGAGACTTCACCAGAACCCAGCCATGCTGGCAAAGCTGATCTTGGATTTCCAGGCTCCAAAACTGTAAGAAAATAAACTTCTGTTGTTTAAGCCACCCAGTCTGTGGTATTTTGTTATGGCAGTGTGAGCTAAGATAATCTGTGTGTATAAATATTTTGTGTTTATATAAATTATATAATTTTCTGCATCACATACCATTTCTCCAGGAGAGATTTGTGACAGGGGTAAGGGCCATGGACCTGGCTGAGGCTTGCCAACCAACCTCACTGTCCTCTCGCTGAGGTAAGTTACCTGCCTCACAAAACTTACCCTGGGATCTCTCATAGGCAAAAGTGACAGTTCCCTGTTGATTCCTCACAGGGAATCTTGTGGTTTATAAGGAGTGTATAAGCAGGGGGAAAGTGCCTTTATCCAGATACCTCAACCCTACTGGACTGGAAGAGTAGAACCCCTTGGGGATTTTTATTTGGGGTTTCAAGCTCAAGGGTTCTGGGAATTTAGAAATTGCCTTGGTTGGGAATAATACTTACAGCAGCCCTGAGTACCTCTGGCCTGCCCAGAGCTGGGCTCCCAGCACTCTTTACGGGTTTTCTCAGTTCATCCTTACAGTAAACCCACGAGGCAGGGTTGGTAACATAGATACAGAAGGTGAGTGGCCTGGCTAAAATTCACACAGCAACAAGCAGCAGAGCCCCTACCTGACAGGCTTCAATACCTGCAATGTTTCCTCCACACCTCCCTGCCTTTCCAGAAATTGCCAGATGGATCCAATAGCCTAGAGAATTTCCTGAGGTCACAGAGGTTTGTGTCAGCCCATCTGTCAGGTATGGCAATGCCTCGCTCCACCACAAGGGGGCTCCAAGTACCAGCTCCCGGGTGGGGGACCCTTAGGGTGAGGCAAACCTTTTGTGAGGCGAACAAAAGGTCAAGGATCTCCCCAGGGAAAGAGGTCACAAAGGGGCTTGTCAATATCAGGATACCTTTTCCTGACTTCAGTGGGAAAGCTTTGAGCTTCTCACCATTAAGGATGATGGTAGGTAGCTGTAGGTTTTTATAGATACCCTTTATCAAGTTGAGGAAGTCCCCCTCTATTCCTAGTTTACTGAAAGTGTTTATCATGAGCAGGGGGTCAGCTTCTGTCAAGTACTTTTTCTGTATCTGTTGATGATACGATCATGTGATATTTCTTCTTTAGCCTGTTGATGTCATGGATTACATTAACTCATTTTCATATATTGCACGAGCCCTGGGATAAATCCCACCTGGTCATGGTGTATACTACTTTTTATACATTTTTAAATTCTATTTGGCCACATTTCATTGGGGATTTGTGCATCTGTGTTCATGAGAGACAGATACAGGTCTGTAGTTTTCCTCCTTGTAACATCTGGTTTTGGTATTAGGGTAATTGGGACACCTTTTCCCAAGACACAGTGGTGACCGAGAACTCCAGCAGCACGCCCACTGCCAGGCCCCGGGCATGGCACGTTCAGCTCAGCTCTGTCATCTCATTTACAAAGCCTCACTCCAGTTCTGCAGAATAGGAATTATCATCCTTACCCCCTGCCTATTTTACGAATGTGGAAACTATGGCCTGGGAGGGTGATGTGATTTGGCCAACATCACACAGAACGGCAGGATGGAAACCATTCCACCCTGAGCTTCAGACACCTTCCCCGTTTGTAGGGTCTTTGGGCCCCCAGGGAGCTGACTGCCTCGTGGGTGGTGAGGCAAGCAGGGGCGGGGCAGAAGGGCAGTACCTGCAGCTGCTGCAGCTCGCCCATGTTGCTCTCGCACTGTGCTGCCATGTCCCGCATCTGGCTCTCATGTTTTTGCTGCTGCTGCAGCCGCTCTGACTTCTGCCTCTTCTCCTCCTGCTGGGAGAACTGCAACAGAGAACAGGTGAGGTGCCTCAGCGGGCCACGGGCCTGGCTGGGGACCCAGCTCAGCCCTGTCCCGGGGAGACCCCATCTGAGGGGCTGGTTTGTACAGAGCCACAGTGCCCTGCACCACTCAGGCTGTGCCCCCCCGTCTGAAGTCCTCCCCCCTGAGCTGAGGAGACCCAGCCCCTGCCCTCAAGGAGCCCCCAGATTGGTGAGGACATTGAGACATGCTAGGACAGCGTATGTAGTAAGCAGGAATCACAGGAGCCCACGGCCACTGACTCTCCCCGAGCCACGTGGGTGACTTGTGAGTGGGGTCTCGGTAGAGGAGAGGAAGGAGTTTACCAGCAGAAGCAGCTGCAGGATAGACACCCTGAGTGTGACAGGGAACGCGCATGAGAAAGCAACGCCTCCTCCCCTGTCCACCAGAGGGGGAGTCAACGTGAGGCTTTTAGGCTTCTGGGCTGTGACTTCTGGCTTCCATTCCATTCCTCCTTCCAAGACCCCATGCTGCGTCTTATATTCTATACTCCCCCAACCATAGAAGATTCAGGCCGCACCAAACCTGGATCTGGCCCCACTCCAGTGCACCCCCGGCCCCCACCTGCTTGATCTTCTCGCGCTGCTCAGCGGCACTGCCCGCCCCGTTGATGTGGAGGCTCTTCTTGTACATGGCCATGCGCGTCTTGCCCTCGCTCCTCTGAATCTTGGGCAGCCGCGCCTTTTCCTGCTGCTGCCGCACCTTCAGCTGCTCCATCATGCGCTGGTTGTAGCGCTGCATCTGCTCGCACTCCTGAGGGGGACACCCAGCCGGGGCCAAGGTCAGCTGCGTTCCACGCACGCGGTGTGGTCAGATGCCAAGGCTGCCACACGCAACTCAGGAGCCCAGGACCTGCGTGGTCCAGAATGCTCAGCAGAGCAAGGCTCGTGTCATTTTACTACTACTCTTAAATAACATTTTCTGTTCTCACCTTAAAACTTACCATTAGTAACCTTACCTTCTTACCTTCTAAATGCCTTCTTAATCTCCAAAATACACAAACAGCTCATACGACTTAACAAAAAAAAACCCCCCAAGCAACCCAATCGAAAAATGGGCAGAAGACCTTAATAGACATTTATCCAAAGAAGACATACAGATGGCCAGTAGGCACGTGAAAAGATGCTCAACATCACTAATTATTAGAGAAATGCAAATCAAAACTACAATGAGGTACCACCTCACATTGGTCAGAATGGCCATCATTAAAAAGTCTACACATAACAAATGCTGGTGAGGGTGTGGAGAAAAGGGAACCCTCCTACACTGTTGGTGGGAATGTAAGTTGGTGCAGCCACTACGGAAAACAGTATGGGAGGTTCCTCAGAAAACTAAAAATAGAGTTACCATATGATCCAGCAATCCCACTCCTGGGCATATACCCGGACAAAACTATAATTCAAAAAGATACATGCACCCCTATGATCATAGCAGCACTATTCACAATAGCCAAGACATGGACGCAACCTAAATGTCTATAAACGGATGACTGGACAAAGAAGATGTGGTACATATACACAATGGAATACTACTCAGCCATAAAAAAGAACAAAATAATGCCATTTGCAGCAACATGGATGCAACTAGAGATGGTCATACGAAGTGAAGTAAGTCAGAAAGAGACAAATAGCATATGATATCACTTACATGTGGAACCTAAAATATGGCACAAATGAACCTATCTATCTACAAAACAGAAACAGACTCACAGACATAGAGATCAGACTTGTGGTTGCCAAGGCCAGGTGGGGAGGGAGAGAGATGAACTGGGGGTTTGGGATTAGTAGATACAAACTATTACATTTAGAATGGATAATCATCAAGGTCCTACTGTACAGCACAGGGAACTGTGTCCAATCTCCTGGGACAAACCATAATGGAAAAGAATATTTTAAAAAGAATGTATGTATGCATATAACTGAGTCACTTTGCTGTACTACAGAAATTAGCACAACATTGTAAAGCAACTATACTTCAATTAAAAAAGAAGTATTCTGAGGGAATGCATGGGAAAGAGAGAGAAAATGGAAAGAAAGGCAGGGCAAAAAAAGGGAAAAGAGGGGGGCTTCCCTGGTGGCGCAGTGGTTGAGAATCTGCCTGCTAATGCAGGGGACACGGGTTCGCGCCCTGGTCTGGGAAGATCCCACATGCCGCGGAGCAACTAGACCCGTGAGCCACAACTACTGAGCCTGCGCGTCTGGAGCCTGTGCTCTGCAACAAGGGAGGCCACGATAGTAAGAGGCCTGCGCACCGCGATGAAGAGTGGCCCCCGCTTGCCGCAACTAGAGAAAGCCCTCGCACAGAAACGAAGACCCAACATAGCAATCAAGCAAGCAATCAATAAATTAAAACTTTAAAAAAAAAAAAAAAAGGGAAAAGAGGAAAAAAGTGAGAGAGACATGTACATCAGGTGTCAGAGTCAGCGAGGGAGCTGCTTGGGCCATCTGCTTCCCTGCACAGTTTCCCCAATTCCTAGCCCCTGTCCTGAGGCAGGACATCGCCCAAGAACCTCTCATGCCTCACTGTGGCCAACTTGGCTGCTCTCAGGAGCAAGTGATGCCCCACTGAGGGGCAGCCTCACGGCTCTCCCAGTGGCAGCCCCCGAACCCAAGCTGACTAGGAGCCTCACCTTCTCATGCTTGCGCACCAGCTCGTGCCGCTGGAGGAAGTACTGGTCCTTGAGCTGCTGCTTCACCAGCTGGTGCCTCTCCTGCAGGTGATGCTCCTCCATCTCCCACAGCGCCGCCTCCCGGTCTGCGGAGGACATGTCACCCGGTGAGGTGCAGGTGGCCAGAGCCCTGCCAGGCCCTCCCCTCCACTGCCCCGAGCCAGGTCTCCTCACACTGGCTGGGAACTGTGCCACGTCCTTAGACTATGTGGGCTGAGCCAACTCCTAGAAACTTGCAGGGATGACAGCACCCAGCAGCACGGTACAGCAGGAAGTGTTTGGAGTCAGGAGCCAGAGAAACCAGAGACCTAGGCTAAAACCCAGCTGCATCACTGGGATTTGAGATGAACACAAAATCCTCTCCAGGCCTCACCTTCCATCTCTGCCAAATGGGCACAACCATACCACGGAGGGAAAATGTCATTGGAAGATACTTTTATGTTCAATCTACATTGCACCTCTGCTTTCCTAATGGGCAAATAGGAAGGGCTCACGTGGAAACCCCATGAAGAAGACAGCCTCTTGTCACTATTTCCTCCTTTGAAAAATAGGTGAGACCCTTCATGTCCCATATATGCACTACTGAAACAGTTATCTGGCATTTTATCACTGGAAGTCTATTAACCGACCCTGTGCTCAGGACAGGGCAGGGAGCTGGTGTCAGATGGAGAGCCTCACGCCCTGCAAGATACAGCTGGTCATGCTCAGCCCACTACGAAGTTGTTTATTTCACTGCACTCCTGTTCCATGAAAGCCAGCATCTATCCACAGAACATCAGAACAGTGATTTGGCTTCCAAACCAAAATCAGAACCCCAGTCCCACAGGTAGGATGGTTCTTACAGACCATCACATGATAAGAAAAGGAAACAAGGGCTTTTCTGAAACATCCGTGGCTCTCTTCAGAAAGTCGGAATAGCAAGGACCCCATTTTTCTTGGCCCACATCAAGTACTGAGTGGTTTATACTGTTTAACTGCCCTGGCCATCAGAGTCCTGGCTGTGGCCCCTGTTATAATAATGAGCCAGAGACAGCACTCGTATATTAGTCCTATGTTTACATCTTTACAACAGACAGGGACCATTAGGTCCAAAGCCCACAGGCACCAAACTCTAATTTTCACCCATCCAGTTGTTTTAAGTGCAGTTCAAACAACAGACTTCTAGCCATTTGGAGCCTGCTTGCTTTGCATACCCCATAAAATTGTACCCAACATCTGCTAGCCATAAATTAGATAGCCTGGGGGCTATATACAGACCCCAAGCCCTGCACCCTCCAGAGCTCTCTACCCCAGAGCCGCCTCAGCTGAGCTCCCCCTGCTGAGTGACAGCATCCAGATACATAAGCCCCCTCTCTGATCCCCTTCTTCCCCAGGATTTCCCCCGCCCTCCTCCCTCTGGGTGGTGGCTCACACTGTTGTCTCTGGAGAGTCTAATGCTGGGAGGGACTCGCCAGCATGCAAACCTGCCAAAGCGCCACCACACAAGGGTAGCTGAGAGCTTGGCTTCAAGATAAGGTCTGCATCCAAGGCCCACTCTACCACTCATTAACTGTGCACCCCAGGCCAAAGAAGAGTCAGTCTCCAAGCCTCAATTTCCTCATCTATAAAAATGGGGAGAACAGTAGGGCCTGCCGTGCAGGGTTACGGATAGGATGCAGTGTGACTAAGGTGTAAGATTAAGGCACGTGGCTAGGCAGAGGAGTTGCTCAATATGTGATGGCTGCTAGGAGCGGCTCTCAGTACGGCCCCCCGACCCCCGTTAACCCAGCTCACTCACGTGCAATTTCCACCCACTCTACATTGTTTCCTTTTTTTTTTTCTCCTTTCCTTGACACCCACAATAATGTCAGATAGTGTTGTTGCTAACCGGTATCTCTGCCTCGGTCCTGACTTCAGTGGGGATCTTCCTCATGTTTCACCATAAAGGCTGATGTTTGGTCTTAGGGTGGAGAAGACCTAGCAGCTCTTCCTTGCCCGGGGCTGGGATGTACGTTCATGGAGAGTCTGGGCCAACATGCACGCCCCGCTCTCGGGCACCCACCTCGAAGGAGCTCCTGCTTCCTAGTGAGGCACTCGCGCTCCTTGTCACAGATCTCCCGCCTGTTGTCGGCCGTGATCCTCTTCATCGCCAACTCCAGGTCCTCCTTCTGCTTGGCGAGGAAGTCCCGGTCCTATTAAGTATTTAAAATTTTAGGCGTGTTTATGGTATTGTGGTTATTTTTTTTAGAGATACATATTGAGATATTAACAGGTGACATGATACGATGTCTGGGATTTGATTCAAAATAATACAGTAGAGTGGGGCAGTGAGTGGACAGGAGTTGATAATTACTGAGATCAGGTGATGGGTATATGGGGATTCATTATACTATTACACCTGTTTCTGCCTGTTTTTAATTTTCCTTAATAAAGAGTAAAAAACTGAAATTTAAATTTAAAAGTTTTAGCTACTATACATGAAGTAGATAACCAACAAGGACCTACTGTATAGCACAGGGAACTATACCCAATATTTTGTAATAACTTATAAGGGGGAATTCCCTGGTGGTCCAGTGGTTAGGACTTGGAGCTTTCACTGCTGAGGGCCCAGGTTCGATCTGTGGTCAGGGAACTAAGATCCCTCAAGCTGCGCGTCGGGCACAGCCAAAAAAACCCAAAACCAAACAAACAAAAAAACCTGTAAGGGAAAAGAATCTGAAAAAGAATATATATATATATATATATATATATATATATATATATATATATCTCACTAAATCACTGCACTGTACAACCAAAACTAACACAACATTGTAAATCAACTATACTTCAATAAAAAAAAATAAATTAAAAAAAATTTTTTTAAATAAAAATTTTAGGAAACATGTTAAGAAACTAAAAATTTGCACTAGTCTTATCACTCAATGCTAGCAACTGGTTTTGGTGTATCTATATAAATGTATTTACATCTGTTGTTGTTTCACAAAAATTATTTTAAAAGACTTGAAGAAATATTTGTACACCCATATTCCTGGCAGCATTATTCACAACAGCCAAGGGATTGGAGACAACTCAAGTGTCCATAAACAGATGAGTGCATAAACACAATGTGGTATATACATACAATGAAATATTATTTAGCCTTTAAAAGGAAGGAAATTCTTATATATGCTACAACACAAATGAATCTTGAGGACAAGGTAAGTGAAATAAACCAGACACAAAGGGACAAACACTGTATAATTCCACTTATATGAGGTCAAATTAGTAGAGACAGAGAGTACAATGGTGGTTGCCAGGGACTGAAGGCAGGGTGTCATGGGGAATTACTGCTTAATGGGTACAGAGTTTCTGTTTTGCAAGATGAAGAGTTGTGGAGATGGATCATGGTGATGGTACTCACAGTGATGTGAATGTACTTAATATCACTGAACTGCACACTTAAAAATGGGTAAGATAGCAAATTTTATGTTATGTCTATTTTACCACAACTTTTAAAAATTATTAAAAAGAACTTTCCATGTCATAATGTAATAATCTTCTATCAAAACTAAGTTTTAATGGCTGAAAATATTTCATGGTATAGCTAGCTATACCCAACTTATCTACCCAATATATATAATAGTTGTTTACAGGTTTTCTTTATTTTAGATACTGCTGCTCTTCACAGTCTGGTAGCTAAATGTCCTTTAACCTCTGTGATGATTCATCTTCAAGATTAGTCCTAGAAGCAGAAAATCTAGCCCAAAGGATGTGTACATTTTTGAAGCTCTTGATGCAATTGCCAGAGTGGCCTCCTAAAAGGGCCAGTCTGCTCTCCCTCTGTGGGGACTAGGGCCTGTCTCCCCAACCCTCCCTAGCCCTGCATTCTTTTTCTAATCAACCTGTCAAGGGACAGGTTGGAGGAAAGTATGATGGTGTCCTGGAGTCAGACTCAGCTTGAGGCCTTGGACCCCACTGTTAACTGTGCAGTGTCACCTCCGTGAGCCTTAGCTTCTTCCTCTGTAAAGGGGAAAACAAACAGCACCTATCCTGGTAAGCCACGAATGCTAAACCAGATAATATACAAAACATTTGTAATTGTAGACTCTAATTTTCTTTGCATTTGGGGGCAGAGGAAGTGGGACAAAATGAGAGCATGAAGTGAAAAGAAGGCTACTGAGGCTGGGGTAGAGGGGACTGAGTGCAGCTGGGAGAGGCTGACAAGAACCAGACCTATAGGGCCTTGAAAGCATGTGAGAAGGCTGATCTGATCTTATGGACAAAGTGGGAGCCACTGAAGGTTTTAAAGGCCCAGGGCTGTTGGGGAAGGGTGCCATGATCAGATTTGGAATTCGTATTGATCACAACAACTGGTATGAGAGAAAGAACTGCAAGAACTGGAGGGAAACTAGCTGGGAGGCTACTGCAGTAGTCCAGGCAAAAGACAAGAATGGCTAGGGAGTCACAGAGATGTTGACAAGTTGATGGATCCAGAGAGAGTCTGGAGATTAAAAAAAAACAAAAACCAAGCTTCAAGAGGTGATGAAGGATTGCAGGGAAAAGAGGTGTCAGGAATGACACGGCTTCTGGCCTGACAACACAGTGGAGGACGGTGTCCCCTCAGAACACGAGAACAGGACCAGGTCAGGGAGATCTGGGTTTGGTGTCTTTGAGACTCCAAAAGATGTCAAGCGGGCAGAGGGACGTACTGGGTTAGTCAAGGAGATGTGATGTACAAACAGCTATAAAACAAGGCAGGAAGCGCTAAAGGCTTTGGGAGAGGTGGATGTAAAGGTCTGTGGTATCTCCTAGAGATGGGAGAGCTCACTTCCAGCTGGAGCAAGGGCAATCAAGGAAGGCTGCATGGGGGAGATGGTAACAGGGATGATAATCAGGATGGTCTGATTTATTCAGAACGAGAGATAGGTGAGTATTCAAAGGGCAGGGCATGGGCATAGACAGAGAAGAGCTCTGGTCACCATTCAGGGACTCAAACCTGAGACTCCCCAACCCCTCCACTCCCCAGCTGAGGGGCGAGGACTCACGAGAAGCTGCTTCTTCTGTGCGTGCTCCTCCATCTTCTGCTTCATGCTCTCCTTCCGCTGCTGCCTGGGGAGCTTCTCCACCTCATTCTTCACCTGCACCAGAGACAGCAGAGAATGGCTGGGTCAGGGTACCTCCACACTTCATATTGAATAAGCCTTCAATCCCAGAACTCCTGGGCCAGGGAGACTGAAGATGAGGCTCAGCTTTCTAGGCACTAGCCCTGACCCTGCTCTCCACTCCGCTGACAGATGGTACCTACTGGCCACCTGTCTGCTGCTGGCTCCAGTTTCCAGACTCCTTCAGAGCAGACAGATGCTCTTTTTGCTGTTTGGTATCCATCCCCCTTCTTCTGATGGCAGCACCTCAGTTTCCTTTAGGACAGTGTTTCCCAACCTCTTTTTAAATTGTTGCCCCCTCAGAAGCCCTTTTAGACATTTTTTCCCTCATTACCCAACACCATGAAATTTTAATCCCACAGATACATTGTCAATCTGTTAGACCATTATAACGTCTAAGATGTTTTTAACTCCTTGAGGGTGCTATCACCCCGGTTGAGAATGCATGCATTAGGTAGCCCCTGCTCAGTCTCTGAGGTTCAGGTGTGGCTGATGCCCCCAGCCCCATCTGACTCTAGGCTGGGCATATGATCCAAGCTGTCAATCAGCATATTCCATGCCTTGGCATCTGGGATTGGTTCAGAGATGAGCGTGTGATCTTCGCTGGGCTAGTGAGAGCTTCAGGATGGGTGCTGGAATTATTGGGGAAAGCCACTCTCTGTCCTTTGGGGTTGCTGAGCTGGGAGGATGTAGGCCATGGTGGACCACCCTGGAGGGGTCTGCCTGAGACAGAATCAATGCATGGAAGCAATGTTAAGAGATGAAGGATTCCTGGTGACACTTCTGCCCTCCTGGTCAGAGACAGGAGTTCTGGGTTTGATGTCTTTGAGACTCCAAAAGATGCCAGGTGGGCAGATGGTGAACTAATAGTATTCTCAAGCCAGCTGGAACTGGCTTTCTGTTTTTTATGACAGAAGAAGAAGAGATTCATGACACTTCACTGTAAGGAAGCTAGAGTTCTTCAAACAGTTTTCTCTGAGTAACCCATACCTTCACAGTTACCTGACACCCCAAAACATGCACTCACTGACAGGGCTCTTAGGAGCAGGTAGTGAAGGATTTTTCCATACTGTCCATGATCAAAAAAGAGCATTCCAGGAGAGTTCTACTTCTGGCATGGTGAGGTAAGCCAATGCAGCCTCTCATTCCTGCTGATTACAGTGAAAAACTCTGGATAAAATACAAAAAGCAACTAACTGAGGACTCTGAAAAGTAAACAAAATCAGGTGGCTATGAAAGGGAGTCAAAACTTATAGAAGGCGCTGGTACCGGGTGTGAGTTTCCTGGGATTTTTTTTTTCCTTTTGCTCTCCTGGCTTTGCCCCTGTCCTAGACAGTGATGCAGTGGCTAAAACTGTAAGAAACATTGTGTTTCTGGCCAAAGAATCAGGCAAAAGTCAATAAAATTAATAAACCTTTAGTCAGATTGACAGAGAAGAAGGAGGAAGTGGAGAAGGAAAAGGAGGAGGGAGAGGAAGAGGGTACTACAACACAAATTACCAGTATGAAGGGTGAAAGAGAAATCACTACAGATTCTAGTCATTAAAAAGGATACTAAAGGAATTCTATGAACAGCTTTATGTCAATAAATTCAGCCACTTAGGTGAAATAGACAAATTCCTTGAAAGAAACTACCAAAGCTCATTCAAGAAAAAATAACTAAAACCAGAGTGACATTACAAGAAAACCACCAACCAAATCCTTTTCGTAAACATAGACTCAAAAGTCCTCATCAAAATATTAGCAAATTCAATCTAGTAATATATAAAAAGTAAACTATATAATGACCAAGTGGACTTTATCCCAGGAATGTAAAGCTCATTCAATATTTGAAGACAAAGCAATGTAATTCACAATATCAATAAAGAAGAAAAACTATATGATCACATCAATTGATATAGGAAAAACATCTGACAAAATGCAACATCCATTTATGACAAAATCTATTAGCAAACTAGGAATAGAAGGGAACTTCCTTAATCTGAAAGAGGGCATCTACAAAAAAAACCCTAATGCTAACATCATACTTAACTATGAAATACTAAATGTTTTCCCCTTAAGACTGGAAACAAGGCAAGGATGCCCACTCTACTATTCCTATTCAGCATCCCACTAGAGGTCCTTGCCAGCATGATAAAGCAAGAAAAAGAAACAAAAAGCATATAGATTAAAAAGGAAGAAATAAAACTCTGTTTGCAGACATTATTGTCTATGTAGAAAATCCCAAGAAATCTACTTTTTAAAAAGTAGTAGAACTGGTAAGTGAGTTTAGTGAGGTCAATATACAAGATCAATATACCAATATTTTCTATACTCTAGCACTGACATTAGAAATTGACATTAAGGAGGACCTTCAAGATGGCAGAGGAGTAAGCTGTGGAGATCACCTTCCTACCCACAAACACATCAAAAATACATCTAAATGTGGAACAACTCCTACAGAACACCTACTGAAGGCTGGCAGAAGACCTCAGACTTCCCAAAAGGGAAGAAAATCCCCACGTACCTGGGTAGGGCAAAAGAAAAAAGAAAAAATAGAGACAAAAGAATAGGGACAGGACCTGCACCTCTGGGAGGGAGCTGTGAAGGAGGAAAGGTTTCCACACACTAGGAAGCCCCTTCACGGGCGGAGATGGGGTGGGGGGCGGGGGGGAAGCTTTGGAGCCACGGAGGAGAGCGCAGCAACAGGGGTGCAGAGGGCAAAGTGGAGAGATTCCTGCACAGAGGATCAGTGCCGACCAGCACTCACCAGCCTGAGAGGCTTGTCTGCTCACCCGCCGAGGCAGGTGGGGGCAGGGAGCTGAGGCTCAGGCTTCGGTGGTCTGGTCCCAGGAAGAGGGCTGGGGTTGGCTGCATGAGCACAGCCTGAAGGGGGGCTAGTGCAACACAGCTAGCTGGGAGGGAGTCCAGGAAAAACTCTGGACCTGCCTAAGAGGCAAAAGACCATTGTTTCGGGGTGCCCGAGGAGAGGGGATTCCTTCCCCGTCTGCCCACAGAAGGCAGAGCAACGCCTAAACGAGCTCCAGAGATGGGCGCGAGCCACAGCTATCAGCTCGGACACCAGAGACAGGTGTGAAACACTAATGCTGCTGCTGCAGCCACCAAGAATCCTGTGTGCAAGCACAGGTCACTATGCACATGCCCACCCCCCACCCCCCCCACGAGCCTGTGCAGCCCGCCACTGCCAGGGTCCCGTGATCCAGGGACAACTTCCCCAGGAGAACACATGGCTGTTGCAACGTCACGCCAGCCTCTGCCGCCAAAGGCTCGCCCCGCATTCCCATTATAACTACTGTACCCCCTCCTCTCCCCCCCACCGGCATGAATGAGCCAGAGTACCCTAATAAGCCATTGCTTTAACCCCATCCTGTCTGGGTGGGAACAGAAGCCTGAGGGCAACCCACATGCAGAGGTGGGGCCAAAACCAAAGCTGAACCCCAGGAGCTGTGCCAACAAAGAAGAGAAAGGGAAATCTCTCCCAGCAGCCTCAGGAGCAGCGGATAAAATCCCCACAATCAACTTGAGGTACCCTGCATCTCTGGAATACCTGAATAGACATCGAATCATCCCAAAATTGAGGCGGTGGACTTTGGGAGCAACCGTAGACTTGGGGTTTGCTGTCTGCAACTGACTTCTGATTTTTATGTTTATCTTAGTATAGTTTTTATCACTTGTTATCATTGCTGGATTTGTTTATTGGTTTGGTTGCTCTCTTCTTTTTCTTTTCTTTTTTTTTAGT
This sequence comes from Balaenoptera acutorostrata, assembly GCF_949987535.1. Lineage (NCBI taxonomy): Eukaryota > Metazoa > Chordata > Mammalia > Artiodactyla > Balaenopteridae > Balaenoptera > Balaenoptera acutorostrata. The sequence continues at coordinate 157,606,099 of NC_080065.1, forward strand.
ACTTTTTAATTTTTTAATTTTGATTATTTTTTATTTTTTAATTTTAATTATTTTATTTTATTTATTTTTTATTTTTTTATTAAAAATTTTTTTTTTCTTTCTTTTTTCCTACCCTTTCTTCTGAGCCATGTGGCTGTCAGGGTCTTGGTGCACTGGCCTGGTGTCAGGCCTGAGCCTCTGAGGTGGACAAGACGAGTTCAGGACATTGGACCACCAGAGACCTCCTGGCCCCATGTAATATCAATCAACGAGAGCTCTCCCAGAGATATCCATCTCAATGCTAAGACCCGGCTCCACCCAATGGCCAGCAAGCTCCAGTGCTGGACAGCCCATGCCAAACAACTAGCAAGACAGGAACACAATTCCACGCATTAGCAGAGAGGCTGCCTAAAATCATACTAAGTTCACAGACACCCCAAAACACACCACCAAATGCAGCCCTGCCCACCAGAAAGACAAGATCCAGCCCCACCCACCAGAACACAGGCACCAGTCCCCTCCACCACGAAGCCTACACAAGCCACTGAACCAACCTTACCCCCTGGGGTCAGACACCAAAAACAATGGGAACTATGAACCTGCAGCCTGCGAAAAGGAGACCCCAAACACAGCAAGTTAGGCAAAGTGAGAAGACAGAGAAATATGCAGCAGATGAAGGAGCAAGGTAAAAACCCACCAGACCAGGCTTCCCTGGTGGCACAGTGGTTGAGAATCTGCCTACTAATGCAGGGGACACGGGTTCGAGCCCTGGTCTGGGAAGATCCCACATGCCGTGGAGCAACTAGGCCCGTGAGCCACAACTACTGAGCCTGCGCGTCTGGAGCCCATGCTCCGCAACAAGAGAGGCCGCGACAGTGAGAGGCCCACGCACCGCGATGAAGAGTGGCCCCCGCTTGCCGCAACTAGAGAAAGCCCTCGCACAGAAACGAAGACCCAACACAGCCAAAAATAAATAAATAAATAAATAAATAATTAAAACATGTGACCTTGTGTTATGCAAAGATTTCTTAGATAAGCCACTAAAAGCACGATCCCTAAGAAAAAAATGATAAGCTGGACTTCACCAAAATTAACTGCTTCTGCTCTATGCAAGACACTGTTAGGAGAATCAAAAGACAAGCCACGGACTGGGAGCAAACATCTGCAAAATATATAACTGACAAAGTACTTGTATTCAGAATGTAAAAATAACTGTCACAATTCAGTAATAAAAAAAACAAATCACCCAGTTAAATAAATGGGTAATAGGTTTAAGCAGGTACCTCACCAAAAAAGATATATAGATAGCAAAAAAGCACAGGAAAAGATACTCAACTTTAGTCACTAATGAAATGCAAATAAAAAGCCACAATGAGCTACCGCTTCCTATCAGAATGGCTAAAATAGAAAAAATAAAACTGATAATACCAAGTACAGGTGAGGATGCGGAGCAACTGGAACTCTCACACATTGTCTTGGAGACGTAAAATAATACAGACTCCTTTGGGAAAGTTTGGCGGCCTCTCCTAAAGTTAAACATACACTATCACCTGACCCCAAAATCCTACCAGCTATTCTTTATTGTCTCTTCTTCCAGTTCTTGGGTGTTTTCTTTCATGGTTTTAGGTTTGTAATCTGAATTTGGCCCCTTTGTTCTTTAGCTTTAATGGTCTCGGATTAGGGTTTCTCAACCTTGGCCCTATTGACTTTGGGAGCAGATAATTCTTTGTTGCGAGGGACGTCCTACGCACTATGCAGGATGTTAATAGCATCGCTGCCCCTACCCACTAGATGCCGTAGCACCCTCTCCCCAGTTGTGACAACAAACATGTTTCTAGACACTGCCAAATGTCCCCTGGTAAGCACAAGAGTCCCTGGTTAAGAATCACTGTGTTAGAAGTCCTCATAAAATATCTCCAAAATCTCATTTGTGCCACTTCACCTTCCACTTCCAAGGGCTCCCTTGGATATATGGTACATAACCATAATACAGCACCAGTCAGGTGTTCGTCAAAACGCCTCTGACAGCCCCATTCAAGGCATCGTACAATTGAAAGGATCCATTAGCTTAGAAGTGTGCTTTTCAAGCTTGATGATGTGGTTTACCAGGACAGAAGATGAGAAACAGCAGTTTAGAAGAGGGTCTGGAGGTTTCTGCTAAAGGCACTGAAAACAGTGAGAAGTCTTATACCACTGACAATGGAGGGAGAAAGCAAAAGAACATTCAGAGTAGTCACATGGAGCTACTTAGCAAAGGGACACCTGGACCTGCTCGTAAGTAACCCCTGAGGACAGGGATGTACCAGCGCCACTCTGGCTGAGATCTATAAAGAGAGGCTTTCTCTCCCTCCACCTCCTTCCCTCAAAAAAAAGAAAAAAAAAAAGAGGCTTTCTACTACATGTCAGAAATCCTGCTTTCTGGTCCAACTGCACATCTTTGGAACAGTCCCTGGACTTGTTTCCCATTTTCTCATCAGAAAAAATTATCTGGCCTTTAACTAAAACTTCTAGGGTCCTTCCAGGAATATAACTCCAGAGATCCAGACTATTTAAGAAATAGTTAAATTATGTTTAATGAGTTTTGCCTAGGAAGGCAGGAAAACAAAGAGTTCTGGAAAGATTTCCTTCAAGACTGATTGAATTTGTTTTCAAATTTAGATGATCTAAGAAGTAAGTTACAATTGTCCACTGAGTTTCTCGTGGATGTTAAGTGTACTGTGTGCATGGGGACTGAGGAGCAGGCCATCAATTCCATTCTCATAGAACACACTTATTATACATTTATTATATTTCTATATGTAGACACACACAGTACTAGATTTAGTTAATTACTTGAAACAACAATGAAGAATAAATACGTCCCCATTCAACTAGCTTACTAATAATGATTTTTCCTATATGCATAACTCCTAAATGCTAGAAGGTCATTAGTATGATATTTCATAACAATTGCTGTAACCATGAAAGAGGTCCCATGAGGCATCTCAAGTTTTACCCTCTGTTATTTTTGTATGTTTTCTATGCCTGAGATCACATCACGACTGGCTTTCTCACATTCAGTGGATCACAGGGAGATGGACAAGGTGAACCCTTCCTTGCTCTGAACTGATGAAAGTCAAGTCCACGTGGGTCTGTGTATGGTCTTCTTCTCCAGCATCCACGTGTGGATTTCTCTGATGCAGCACTGGGCTGGCTAATGCATCTGTGGGTAGCTCAGAGCCTGCTCAGCTGGGGGTCCTACTCATTCCCACTTTTGTCCTTCACCCCTGCTGGTGCATCCTAACCACCAATCCAAGGGCGTACCCAAGCCTCCCTGCTGGGCTTCACCAGCAGCCCTCACACAGGTGACCTTTGTGATCAAAGGTCTTCGGACTGTGGAGTAGGCAATGGCAGGACATGGAATCGTGGGACACCTGGGGGCGTACCATGAAGCAAAGCCCTTCACCGGCCCCCACCAGCAAGAATCTCTAGACCTTACTTTGGAAACTGATAATAATGATAATGATAAGAATCACCGAAAGGGCCACCATGCAGTAAATGCTTGCCAGGTGCCAGGTGCCTGGCCTGCATTAAGTCATTTAGTCTCTATCCAGAACAGCTTCATGAGTGATCCTGTCATTATCTGCTTTCACAGAGGAGACAGAGGCTCTGTGAGTTTAAGCAGCTTGCCTGAGTTCAGAGTCGGGATTCAAACTCGGGTCTCTCTGACTCCAGGCCCACACAACCACTTCCCTAGGATGCCATCCTAAAAGAACTTGCTTCTCTCTTTACAAGTGGAAAAGACCATCTTCCCCCTTTACTCCCTCTGATAAAAATGTAGTACGTTCTCAAACTTCTTATGACCATGTAACATGCAACTCTTTCCATACTGACAGCCTCTTACAACAATGGCAAATCTGAGGACAGGGGCTGTGTATGATTTGCTCATCACTGCCTAATACAGGGGTGACAAACAGTAGGAGCTCTAAAAATATATACTGATTAATTAAGTAACAAAACCCCCGCAGCTAGCTCTGGGAACCGGAAGCAAGCGCAAGCCTACACTTTGCCTGGCTCCACCGTGAAGCAGGTTAAAGCCAGCAGCGAGCCAGAGTCCTGGCAGCAAGAATGCCTCATGGGAGGAGAGTGACAGGGTCACAGTCTTACCAAACGGCAGAAGCCAGAAGGGCAAAGAGGTCAAGCTTTTTCTTTCCATGAAAACTTTTTGAAGAAAAACACCCAGGGAAAAAGAAAAATCTAAAAACTGAATCTGAGTAGAAGCCCAAGTACCAGATCCCACGCACTGTCTCAGAATTCACTGACAGGCTTGAAAACCCTCCCAGAACGCTGCCAACAATGAGAACGTCCACCTTTGTTAAAGGTCGGTGCCGGCCAAGGGCGAGGAACTCCGTGGGGACCCCTCACACCTCCCCGTCCCAGGTACCTCCTCTTTTTTCCCACTTTTACAGTCCCCACAACTCCTTCCCCCACCCACACGTACAAAGGGTGCGCATACATGATGGGGTAAGGAACCAAGAGGAAACTGGAATCCACGGGGTACTTGTTCTGGGGCAGACACTGGGTGCTTCTCACTTAATGCTCAAAATATCTGAGAGGAATGCACGGTAAACAGCACCGAATCAAACAGCAAACTCCTGCCTCTGACTCACCTCCCTCCGTGATTTGGCTCCTCTCTACCTGTCTGATTTCATCTCGTACGAATCTCCCAATCGCTTCCTAAGCTCCTACCACACTGATCATTCTTTCAGTTCCTTCCAAGCTCTTTCCCACACCTCAGGGCCATTGCATATGCTGTTCCACCCTCCTGGAATGTTCTTTGCACATGCCGTTCCACCCTCCTAGAAACATCCTTCTGGTCTCAGCCTAAATGTCACATACTGATCTCTCCGTAACTTCTCTAGTTAACCAACCTATTTGCTCTCACAGCATGTATGCAATGGGCAAGTGCTTTTTTATTTGATGTTGTGCTTTTTTTTTTCTGGTTTCCCTGGCAATTAACAACTCCTTGAGTGTAGGGACCCTATCTATTTTGTTCATTACAGTATCCCTGGCACCTCATACAGTGCCACACATGTAGATATTCAATACAACAGTAGCTGAATAACTCTCACTGTGACAGAAGGCAGCCAGAACTCAGGCAAGAACTCGAAAAATATTGCTGGCTCGGTTCCAGACCACCACAATAAGGCGAACATCTCAATAAAGCAAGTCACGTGAATATCTTGGTGTCCCAGTGCATAGAAAAAGTTATCTTTACACTATACTGTAGTCTATTGAGTGTGCATTAGCATTATGTCTAAAAAAAAACAATTGTATATAACTTAAAAAATATTTTATTGCTAAAAAAATGCTCATCATCATCTGAGCGAGTTGTAATCTTTTTGCAAAAGTAACATCAAAGATCACTGATCACAGATCACCGTGACAAATATAATCATAATGATAAAGTTTGAAATATGCAAGCATTACCAAAATGTGACACAGAGACAGGAAGGGAGCAAATGCTGTTGGAAAAATGGTGCAGAAAGACTTGCTCAACGCAGGGTTGCCACAAACCTTCAATTTGTAAAAAAGGAAACACAGTATCTGCAAAGTGCATTAAAACAAGGTCTGCCTGTAGCTTGTCCAAAGCCCAGCAGTTTGCTTTGAGCCACACAGCCGAGACTTGGAACCAAGTCTGTGCTCCCGGCATTGGAGCTGGGGATGTGCTTAGTATCAGCTTTTCCCTCCTCCCCCAACACATCTCAGCCCATTGGCCCATCTCTCAGCAGGAGGTTCAGGACCAGGGTAAGTCAAGGCACTCACCTCAGGCACAAAAGGGAATGCCAAAAAACTCAGTAATCAAGATAAATACAATTTTAAAAACTCAAAATTCATGCCAAAAAAAAAATTATGAACAAAATTCAAATACAGACAGGATCAAGTCCTATACTTGCAGGGCTCAGCCTCATCGCCTCACACTAACCCCAGCCCTGTCGGATCCTGCCTATTTTATTTTATTCTATTTCATTTCATTTATTTTTGGTTGCACCACGCGGCACATGGAATCTTAGTTCCCCGACCAGGGTTCAAACCCGCGCCCCCTGCAGTGGAAGTGCGGAGTCTTAACCTCTGGACCGCCAAGGAAGTCCCCTGCCTCTGTTTTAAATAGCTGATATTCTGTTCATCATGAATATTTTACACGAATTTTTATTTTAAAACACTGCATCAGAATATTCTTTATCTTGATGATGGAGTTTTTTGGCGCCTCCTTAAATTCTGTGCACTAGACAAGTTGTCTCATCCCAGCCCTGGCCCTGCTCAGCCAGCCAGTGGCCCCGGTTCCCACAGGCAGCCACCGGAGGGCCCCTGGATACACCAAATGTCATGTCCGTCACAGTAAAGTCTAGGAGCTGGGTTCTGAGGTCCCCGAGCACCATAGAAGCTGTTCACCTACTGCTCCCATCTGGAGATTGGGAAGCAGTCTTGATTGGTATGCCTGCCCCAGGGCTTCTACCCTCCTCGTCCCCCTCTTTCCTCTTGAGAGTTTAGGAAGGAAAGTCTGTCCCAGCTTCCCAGTGTCTGGCTCCACAGGGGGAGGTGTGGGCTGGTCTCTGGGACCCAGATGCCCTTCCCTGGGCAGGCTGAGAAATACGCCACCCTTCCCTTGTCTCCGGACCATCTACCTCTTTGCCACCTCCCACTTCCCCTTCCAGCTGGATGGGCAAAGAGGGAGAACAGGCACATAGGTCCAAACTAGGGGGCTGCTCTTCTGCGAGAAGGGAGAGAAGGGCATGGAGGACGTGTGTGCACCCATCCAGCACCCACTGCCCCTCTGGAGACAGCATCTCAAGCTTCCCTGAACTGCCATCCCTTCCTTCCCCCTGCTCTCTTTCAGTGAGGGCTGCTAAGCTGGGGGGATGTACAGGAAGCTGCCTGAGGCCACCTGGCGAGGGCCTGCCTGAAACCAAGTCCACACAGAGGAAAGCAGAGCCCAAATGATGGGGAAGGGGCTCCTAATGGCACAGCTGGAGGGTGTAGATCCAGACATAGCTGGATGTGAGCTTTTCATGTATACAAGCTCCCCAAAATTCCCTCTGTTCCTGAGGCAAGGTTGAGTTGGGTTTTGATTACTTGCAGCTGAGAGGGTCCTAATCCTCCTAGACACCCCTGCTTCCACCCAGCACGTACTCACCTCCTTCTTCATCAGCTTGAGCTGCTCCTGGAACCTGGCATGGTCCCGCTCCTGCTCCAGGCGGATCCGCTTGGCCTCCTCCCGGCGGCGCACAGCATGGTCTTGCTCCATCTTCTCCACTTGCTGCTTTTGCTGACGCTCCAGGTTCTCCAGCTCTGTGTCAAAGAACTTCTTCTTGGCCTGGAAGGAGCAGAAAGGGAAATTCAGGGAAGTCACCTTATACCTGGGAGGGAGATGGGGAAAGCCCAGAGCCTGTGCTCAGACCTGGGTTTAATCCCAGGTCTACCACCTCTTTGCTGTGTGACCTGGGACAAGTCACTGAACCTCTCTGAGTCTTTTTTCTCATGTGCAAAAGGAAGACCAGACCATCTACCTCGCAGGGTTGTTGCACGGGGCTCAGTAAAGGTTACGTCCCCTCTAGAGATCCTCCTGTGTGACTCAGAGGAGCATCGTGACCTTCATGCAATGCTGTGTTTATAAGTCAATGCCTAATGAGATCAGGAAACAGAGGAACTGGGTAATTGTGAATTATTCTCCATGCCCAATCATCCTCACTCTGCAACTTCTGCTTAAAGAAAACATGGAAGCAAGAAGCCCTATAGGGACCCATCTTTTCTCACGCTCACATTGATTTCTTGTTCAAAACGTTTGTGCATCTGCTCCAGCTGCAGCTCATGCTTGCTGCTCAGCTGGGTCTGGTTCCGATGCTCTTCTTTCTGGAGCAGCCGAAGTTCTCGGAGTTCCTGGCGCCTGAAGGGTGGAAGGATGTGGACATTTCAGTCAGAAAGTGCCGTCAGTGATCATATAACTCATAGCTAGGGACACTGAAGGCTGGGGCGTGGAGAGGCATCACACAAGACTGGGGTAGAGGCATGACGCAAACTTAGAACTCAGACTTTATTTGACGTTTATTGACAGACAAAACATTAATAATTTTAATATATAAAGAGTGCTTCCAAATCAATAAGAAAAACAGGAATATCCTAATTTTAAAAAGTGGCACAGAACATGGACAGACATGAAACAAAAGACAAAATCTTTAAATTAGCTATGTGGATATGAAATACAAATTAAGAAGAAATAACATCTTCATTAAATAGGCAAGAATATAGGGGAAATTGATACTTTCATATACTGCTGATATGTACAAATTGACACATTTCTGGAGGACAATGCAATAAGTCTCTGCCTTTTGATATAGTAGTTCCACTTCTGGATACTGATTCTAAAGAGATATTCATAGATGCACAACAAAATTGAATAAGGATATTCATAACAACGCTATTTATAATAGCACAAAATTAGAAACAAATGTCCATCAATATAGTCTAATTAAATATGTCCATCTGATATAATTTTATACAACCATTAAAAAAATCAAGTTCTCAGAGATATTGAATTACATGGAAAAAATCTATGAAAAATGCAGCAATTCTTTATGAACAGATAGGGATTGATCCCTGAATGAAAAAAGCAAGCTGTTGAAGAGTGTGGGTCTCTTATGCTACCTACCATCTGGGTGAAAAACAAAAAGGACCCTATATGTGTGTGCACGTGTGCATGTGTGTGTTTACTTTCCTATTTAAACACTGAGTGTTTCTGGAAGGATTACACTGTAAAATATTAACACAAGGAGGGGAGCTGGATGGCTGGCAGAAAAGTGAGAGAGGGAGATTTTTCGCTGTTTACCCTCTTTTTCTTGTCGAGTTTTGAACCATGATATTACCTATTCAAAATGTAAATACAATCAAACTTTGACCCCAACCACACAGTGTACCTTCATTTGGTAACATACCTATTGTCACTGTGTATATGTGTGTACACAGAAAAAATACTGGTGGGATAAACCCCACCAATTGTGTTTCTTTCCGGGCAAGTCCATTAAAAATTGATATGTATCATTTATGGAATCAGAAAAGAAATTAAAATGATGCAGAAAGAACTTGGGCCTCCTGACTGTGAACGGCGGGCGGTTCCCTGGCAGCCTGTGTCCTATTCCAGTCCCGCGTCTGCAGCCTGTACCATGGCCACCCCCGCTGTGGGGCTTTCCTCACGGCTCTGAGCGGGTAGAGCTACTCAGGAACTGCCCACCAACAGCTGCAGGAGGAGAGGCCGGCACGCTCTCAGGGGTCGGGGGGCCTTATTTGAATCTTAGCTCAGCTCGCTTTCCCTTAGGCAGTCGCCCAGTCTTTGCAGGCTCTGTTCCTGCATCTGTAAAATGGGGAGATAATCTTTACCTCTCAGGTTCTTTAAGGTTACATGAGATGATACCTGTAGTGTCTGCCTGGCACATGGCAATCACTCCCCAAGTGGTAACTTCTCGAATGATAACGAGGAAGAAGAGGCTGCCCAGTCTCTGGGAAAAGCCAGAAATGCTTTCTAGAGGCACAGAAGAAAGCTTCCTTGGGAGCCTCTGCATTTGGGAAGAGAGGAGGCAGGAGGTGACTGCTGAGAGCTGACAAAGAGAGGGAGACCCTGACACAAGAGAGACTAAGGCTCAGAGAACAACTGACCAAAACACGAACAGAGAAGAAGGTAAGCAGCCAGGTTCTGACATTTCCTCCCTGACCAACCTGAGTTCTCACAAGGGAAAGGCAGGCAGACCCAGGCTTAAGAAGGAAAGAACCAGCAATTTTAGGCAAAACCAGAAAGAACTCTGACCTAGCAGCCTCAATCTGTGAGAGCAACTATTCGGTGACACCATTCAAAAGCCTACGTGTCACCCCAATCCTCTGGAAATGCTAGGATCCAGGTACGACCAGGGACGTGGGCCAGAGCCCGCCACAGCTCGCAGCCTGGCGGCCTGGCCACATTGACAGGACGTGCGGACCTTCAGACCACAGCAGGCAGACAAGCAAAGCCTTGTTCTTTCACTGTGAGCACCTCTTCTCCACCGCGGCTCAATCTCACCTTTCAGACCTAAGTGGCACCCACTCCCCTGCTTGGGGACCCAGTGCCAGGGCCAGAGGCATCGCTTCTAGATGGAGTGCGCTGGGTCTGGAATTTCAACCCCAGGAACCTGAACTGCCCAGAGGGGAGGTGACGGAAAGGAAACCGAGCCCTTGGGGTCTGAAGATTGAGGAGTACAGGTCACCTCCCAGGTGACCATTAAAACAGAAGGTGGTGTCATCGTCCAAGAGCAACCACACCCACCCCTCCCCCGGCCTCAAGCCTCTCCAGCGCACACAGATGAGGACACCAGTGCATGCGTGTGTGTACACGCATATGCATGCACGCAGAAACACCACCAATGAAAAGTCTGCCTCTCATCCCCCTGGCTCCTAGAGAGGAAAAGTGCCCCCAGGCATCCAAAACTGCTTCTATTTGGCTTTGGAATGTCTGTGCTTTTTTTTTTCTCCTTTTTATTTTATTTTATTTATTTATTTATTTATTTATTTTTACATCTTTATTGGAGAATAATTGCTTTACAATGGTGTGTTAGTTTCTGCTGTATAACAAAGTGAATCAGCTATATGTATACATATATCCCCATATCCCCTCCCTCTTGTGTCTCCCTCCCACCCTCCCTCCCTATCCCACCCCTCTAGGAAAATCAGGCCTTGTTTCTTTTTTTTCTTTTTTTTAAAAAATATTTATTTATTTATTTTTGGCTGCACTGGGTCTTCGCTGCGGCACGCGTGTGGGATCTAGTTCCCCGACCAGGGATTGAACCCAGGCCCCCTGCATTGGGAGCGCGGAGTCTTAACCACTGGACCACAAGGGAAGTCCCTGTGCTTTTTAAAGATATGAATGTGTGTGATATGTTAGAGATGTCCTACAAATCAATCATGAATTTAGCCTTCAAAGGCCTGGCCTCAAGGGAGATTTGTGGGTCCAAGGCTTCCCTCCCTAACTGCAAAACCCCTCAACCCCGCCCCTGGCAGCCCCCTAGCAAGCTTCCTGGTCCAGTGGAAGCCGGGTAGAATCCTCACACAGACAGAGCTTCTCACCTGGATGACCTGAGGCAGGTAAGTTCCCACCAAGAAACAGTTCCCTAATTTACAGAACGGCCGAGATAGGGTCTCCCTGAGGAGGGCTGTCAGGGCGCCTGAGCACCGTAAAAGTGCAAAGATGGTTCCTAGCAAACAGCTTTGCCTCACACCCTCCTCCCCACACCAACCCCTTCCAGTTTCACGGGTTTTGCCTCCAAAATGCATGCTGCATCCAACCACTTCTTCCCTCTGTCTGGCCACCATCCTGGCCGGGGTCTCCCTGGATCCCTGCATCAGTCCTGCCCCCTCTACGCCCAGACTTATATGGCAGCGGAGCTGGCTTTCAAAAGGGATGTCACCGCTGGTCACTCTCCAGCTGCTTCACTCCAGCTATACTGGGTATGAAATCCACACTCTTCCACCCCTGCCCATGGGCCAACATGACCTTGGCCCTGCAGGTCCCAGGGACGGCTCCCCATCCTTTCCCTCCCACCTTACACTCCACACTCCAGCCCTGCCCTCTTAGGTCCCTAAACAAGCCACGCGGTCAACCCTCAGGCCTTGGCCTTGCAGTTCCCTCCGTGATCCCCGGCTCTGCTCGTGGCCAGCTCCTCTCAACCTTCTGGCTCTGCTCAGGGGATTTCCCACAGAGCAGTGTCCCCCGACCCCGGCCCAGGGGCTCACTATCCTATCACCCATTATTCTCTTCACAGCATGTACCACAGTTGGGAATTATCTTGTGTGCTGTTTGTTGGCCCGTGAGGTGTAAGTTTTACAAAGGCAACAGCCTCAACTACCTGGGTCACCACCATGTCCCCCAGCCTGCTGGGGGGTATGGATACATGGGTGAATGGCTGGCTGGCTGGAGGGGAGGGTGGAGGGCTGGGTAGGTGGGTAGGTGATGGATGGGTAGGAGGGTGGATGGATGGATGGATGGATGGAAGGGTGGGTGTGCAGAGGGGTGTGTGGACAGAGAGATGGCTGTGTGGATGTATAGATGAATGGATGGATGGGTGAATGAGTGGGTAGAGGAGTGGATGGATGGGTGAATGAGTGGGTAGAGGGGTGGATGGATGGATGGGTGAATGAGTGGGTAGAGGGGTGGATGGATGGATGAGTAAATGGAGGGGTGAGCAGATGCAGAGGTGGGTAGGTGGGTGGGTGGGTGGATGCATTGGTGGATGGGGGGTTGGGTGGGTTACAGAATGCAGGATCTCAGGCAAAGCCTGCTTGCTTTTGTGTCCTTGATCCCACACTTGGTGCTGTAGACAAACAGCTCTTGCACCAGAAGGACCCACGCCCATCCCTCCCACCGCGTCCCCACCCTATTACCACCATCAGGGCCCTTCCCAGGCTTACCTGAGAAATCTCATCTCCTCGTCCTTCTTCTCATCGTCACTGATGATCTTGGAGGTGGTGATGCTCACCTCCACGCCATCCACCACAAACTTGCGTGTCCTCTTGAGGGTCTTATTGTGCAGCCTCGAGTTCTGGCCGGGGAAGATCATCAGGCAAAGCTCAGCGTCACAGCTAAGAATCCATGGGCGACACAGAGGGTGCAGCCCACAGCCCTCCTGGCCCCAGAGCCTCAGCCCCGTCCAGGTAGGAGGCGACCGTCCATTGTCCCCCTCTTGCCTCAAGCTTTTCAATGGGGAGGGGGGCCTGAGTGTCTGACGCTGGGCCCTTTCCTCTCCCTGATCTCGCCCTTCAGACACAGCCCATCCCCTGCCCGCTGGCAGCCAGCACTCTCTCACACAAAAGACACGGTGTCAGAAAGAGCGAGCTGGGTTCCAATCTTCCCTCTACCACCTACGGGCTCTGTGACCCTGGGCAAGTCCCTTGTCCTGTCCGAGCCTCAGCTTCCTCGACCTGTCAGAGGAGGTTGCAAAGATGCGATGGGGGTGGGGCATACAACAACACCCGGCTCATGGCAAGGGTTCAACACTTGGTATTTATTTTTGACAGTTATTATTGCAGACCACGATCTCTTATCCTCAATGCCAAAATCCAGAGAGCCCGGAAAACCAGAGTTCATAACTGCTTTGGCAGCCAAATCTGACCTGACCTGAACTCCACAGGAGGCCACGCCCATCTAGAGCCACCATGAGATTATTCATAATCTTTATCTTTACTTTTTCCTATGAATAATCATGCCTTTCACGTGTGGTTGCTTACACAGTGCTGCCAGAACTCCTCCAGGAGGAGTTAAGGGTATTTAGATACCCTTTGAAAGTCCTCCATCCTGATTCGGATGAGGCCTGTGGGCCTGCAAGGAAGGCATCACGGCCTCTCCCCTCCGACCTCTCCACTGCTTTCTGAGGCCCCTCCTGGTGCAGTGCAGGCCGGCCTTTCCGAGGGCCTGCCAGCCCTGCAAGTGCAAGGAGAGCCAGGGTGGCGCCCAGCAGGAGGCCTCTGCCCTCAAAGTCCCCGCTGACCCCCGTGCCCGCTCAGTCGAGCCCAGCAGACTGTCCTTGGCCCTGAGGTCTGGGTTCCCCTCCCCTGCAGGCTCCCACCTCTTCCCGTGGCACCTCGCCCAGCAGCTCTGGATGCTATCGGCCCTGAAAGGTCACCCTGCAGCTCATGGCCCTACAGCATCCAGCTCACGTGTCCCAGGACTCAGTTCAAGCTGAGTCAGACTAGCAACCAGAAATGCAGGCTGGCTGGAGATGGCGGGGGAGGAAGGAGGCCTGGGTGCAGCCCTCACACTAGAGCTGCTCCTGGTCGCCGGGCCTCCGCCTGGGGGTAACAGGCTCCCCGTCAAGCCAAGGGTGCTGACGCAGCTGTGGACTCTTATCAGGACAGCCGCGTTCCCTGACTCACTGCCAGCCCGCCAGCAAAGGAATGTTCTCAATACCCTTGAGAAGAGGTGGGGACCCGGCTCTGGGTGGGTCAAACTTTATTTAAAAGAAAAAAAAAATTACTGTTTTTTTTTTTTTAACCCTTAGTGTCCTTTTAAGAAGAGAAGGGACAGACCCCCTATCCTAAGGAAGATGATTATACATCAAAGCTGCTGCCATCTCCGCTTGTCCTGGTGACCTGTTAAAACTGTGCCTTCTTTCTGTTCCCAAAGCTAATTGTGCTGACTGACTGTCTCTCCTTTGGCTCCCTCTCATTTGGCCAATATTTTTGAGGCTCTGCTGCGTCATTTTCACCAAGTAAGTGACGGAAGGAAAAAACAAAAAAGATGCAGACCCTTCCCTAAATTCAGCCTTGGTTGGGGATGAGGTCCTCAGTGTGGCCAATCAGGTGACCAACAGTGAGTTCACGAATATCTCACGATTTGTGAGATGGGCAGGGGATGCGGTCTGCCCTTCCTGAGGACAAGCAGGCCAAAGCTCCCACCGCGAGGGCAGAATGGCATGTGGGATTCAGAGCTCAGAGTCTGGAGTCTGACCAGCTCCCCACCTCCCACCTGAGCCTCCGTTTGCTGGGCTGTACTTTGGGATGATTGAAGGCGCCTCATCTGGGGTTGCTTTTAAGCATTTTGCAGTACAGGCCTCGTGCTGAGCTCTCAAGTGCAGTGGCTACTGTCATTCACAATGCCACCTCCTCCGGAACAGCCACGAGCCAGGAGGAAGCCTCGAGCCCACTCCCTTTAACTGAATCAGTCGGCAGCTGGACCACACGGCTGACCTCCAAGTCAGAGAACTTTCGCTTCTAGAATCGTCTCTCCCCCATCTTAACAGGGCCTTTAACCAAACCCAATTTAAATGGAAACCCAAACTGAAATTAAAACCCAAACCAATTAATTGCCTGACATGACTAAATCCCAGACCGAACTCAGATATTTGGGGGTTTTAACTACGAATCAAACGGAGAGCTCTTTAAAGAAACAGCAGCCTCATGAACTACTTATAATGGAAGACAGCCATCATATGCTTTCAAACACCAAAACCGGGCAGCAACACATTCTGCAGTGCCCCTGCTCCAAGCCTGAGGCACAAGGGGCAACGTTACCTTGATAGACAGGGAGCCCGTCTCTCTGTTCAGGGCCAGGTCGGCTGAGAGGGAGACGCCATAGTCCATGCTCTCGGAGGTGGAGAGGCTGCCACAGTCTGAGTCCCTCTTGGAAGGGCCTAGAGCCCCCTGGGCAGGGAGCTCCAGGCTGCCGTTGGCCAGCTTCTCGCCACCCAAGGTCTCCAGGGCGCTGCTGTTGGGACGGCTCTGGCTTGCCTTCTGGGATCTGCTGGCTGCTGGACTGAGGTCCCCACCCTGGTCGGTGGCTTGCTTCTCCTCGGATACCTGAATCCTGGCATCCATGGACACCGGTCGGGACTTCCGGCGGGGCACGGGCACGGCTAGGCCGTTCTCATTTCCAGGGGCCACATCTGGGGGGCTGGTGGCTTGGAGGGATGTGTCCCCAGAGGGTTGGTTGGGCCCATTCACAATGTCCTGAGGCTGGCTGGGTGGCAGCGGGGTGAAAGATGATTCTTTGAGAAGCTTGTCAGCATCGAGGCTCAGCTGACTCACCTCAGAGGAGTCCCGAGTGTGGTTCCCCAGAGCCTAGGAGAAAAAAAAACATAGTCAAGGCCATGCTACTGTGTGTCCGAGGCAAGAGTCAGAGATGCAGTGAGGTCAGAAAGTCAGACACCCACAAGGTGAAGTGGGCCAGGGAGGTGCAACAGGCATCCCTCTCTAGTAAGCCACAGTCCTCCCCACTCCTTATTGCCTAACAGTAAAATTATTGTACTACTTGCTTTGAGGAATAGGTATTCCTCCTAGGAGTGGAGGCAACCGTGGCCAGCTAGACAGCTCATGCCCTGTCGAAAGGGGGCAGTGGTTACTCCGCTCCAGCCAATTGTGACAACGTGGGAAAATGGGTCCCCTGTGCCCAGACCTTCCAATTTTTCAAGACAAGCTCGAATCTGGACTTGTACATGACATCTCACAATTTTTAGATGGCAACTCAAATTTTTAAAAAAAAATCACAGAAAGGCCAAGCCAAACCTATCCAGGGGCTAGATTCAGCCTATTAGCCACTTTTTTTGTTTTGTTTTTGTTTTTTAGAGCTTTTCAGGGGTAGAAAGTACTGAAAATGTTGCTATTGTGAAATAGAACACTGATTTCTGTGGATGAAACATCAATGTCCAGCCTAATGAATAAGGTGAGCACCCACATAGCCACCTTCCAGGTCAGGAGTGGGACACTGTCCCAGTCCTGAGACCCCGACCTGTGTCCATCCTCCCCCGACACAATCATTGTCCTGACTTTAATGTCGAAGTGTTATAGGTCAGTTTGTCTGCTTTTAAACTTGATATTAACAGAATCATACCATAAGCACCCTCTTATGCTTTTTTAACCTTGGATATGGAATCTTCAGAAGCAACTCTAATCCACCTTCTATTCAACACCCAGAGCAATGATGGTTCAGAAATTCAGATCTGATCCTGACATCCACACAACAACGCCCAACCCCTGCCTGAAACCATCATGGCCCCCACTGTCTTCATGACAAAGATCAGCCTTCTGCCTGTGGAGAAACCAGGTGGGACGTGACACTTTCTGCCTCTTCCCCATCCTCGCTGCCTGCCCCCTCCTGGAACCGGGCCCCAGACACGCTGCTTCCCACTCCCACTCCCAGCCCACACCTGGCCCTGCCACCTATCAGCTCAGCGACTGCACCACTCGAACCTCAGTTTTCCCATCTGTAAAATGGAGCCTGGGTTCTCCTCTGTCTGAGTTGCAGGATGCCCGGCACCCGGCGGGGGCTCAGTAAGGGCTGTCGTTACTGTGCTGATTCCACCCGTCCTCCTTGGGGCGCCCTTTCCTCGTCCTGGTGAGGATTCACACCAGCTCAGGCTCCTCCCAGGAATGAATTAAACTTGAGAAGGTGCTGTATTGTCCACCCCCAACAGCCCAGCCCCTCCCTCGCTAGGTCCACGGCACCATCTGGATAGCAAATCTCCCCTCCTGGGGGAGGCTCTCCCCAAATGGCTAGGCCAGGGATCCGAAAGTAGAAGCTCAGGACAGAATCCAGCCCACAGACATGTTTTGTTTGGCTCAAATGCTTTAAAAAAATGTAAATTAGCTTTCATTTAAATTTCCACTCAGCCAAGCACTGAAGCTTGCAGATGGGTTATGACTATGCCAAGACCTGGGTCCCCTGGGCACTCAGGGCAGCCAGACGGGGTCTCGGGTGGCTGGAGCCCTTCGTTCGGCCCGTTGCCTCTGATCACGTGCAGCCTTTATGTGCATTGATCCCACAGTGTGCTACACGCATCCTCATTTTGTATGTGAGCCACGACAGGAAAAAGGCTGGGAAGCAAAATGAGTCAACTACCAACTTTTAAAAACTGGAAGATCTCATATAAAAATCTGACTCCTGGTCTTCCCTGAAAACGTACAGGATTTGGTCAACACACCCTGCTGCCTCATCCCGGCCCATGTGCTGTCTTACATAACTGGTGGCGTGGGGGCCTGTGACCTCTGAGCTGGGGATAAACAGAAAGGAACCCTTCCTGCAGCTCCCAGGCCCCTCCCACACCAGTCAAGGCCTGCGGGGATCCCGTCCCTCCCGCACGCCGCCCCCACCCCCGTTCCTCCAGGCCTTACAGAGGTGGCATCCACCGAGTCCTCCTCTTCCGCCTCATCCCGGCCGTCTTCAATCTCCTCCATCACTTCAGCCTTGGCCTCGGCCACCAGTTCCCGCAGAGCCTTGTTGCTGGTGATGCTGCTGACGAAGGGATGCTGAGGGGGGGCAAGACAGCTGGATTAGAACCACTGTGGGCTGGGGGGGTGAGGAGGGGCAGCCAAGGCTGGGGGAGGCGATCCCCCAGGCGGAGAAGGCCAGCGGCATCCCTGAGCGAAACGTGAACATGAACTTGGTCAGGCAGACCCAGAGGCAGCTCAGAAAGTCCTGTGTGTGGTGGAAAGTGAGCCAGCTCTGCCACTCACCAGCTGTGTGACACTGAGCAAGTCCCCTTCCCTCTCTGAGCTACAGGCTTCTCACCTCTGAAGTGGAGACAATAATGCCAGACCCACAGGAATGGCATGAGGATGGAATGAGATCACGCACAGGGGAGAGCTTAGCCCAAAGCGGGAGCAAAAGTAACGTTTCAGGAGGTTTGTTTGTGTATTTGTTAATTTACTTTTTTAAAAGGTTTTCATATATGGTTTAAAAAATATAATATATACAGTATATACATGCATATACACACATACATTATTGAAGAATTACTTACACACAGTAAAGTTCACAAATCATTAAGCTCAGGGACTTTTTCCATACATACACACCTGCTGTAACCACCACCCAGCTTAAGATACAGACCACTGGGCTTCCCTGGTGGTGCAGTGGTTGAGAATCTGCCTGCCAATGAAGGGGACACGGGTTCGAGCCCTGGTCTGGGAAGATCCCACATGCCGCGGAGCAACTAGGCCCGTGAGCCACAACTACTGAGCCTGCGCGTCTGGAGCCTGTGCTCCGCAACAAGAGAGGCCACGATAATGAGAGGCCCGCGCACCACGATGAAGAGCAGCCCCCACTTGCCACAACTAGAGAAAGCCCTCGCACAGAAACGAAGACCCAACACAGCCATAAATAAATAAATAAATAAACCCAAAGTTTAAAAAAAAAAAAAAGATACAGACCATTTCCATCACCTCGAGAAGGTCCCCATTCCCCGTGCAGTCAACCTCACTTCCCACAGCCACCCAGCTCCAGAGACTAGGTTTGCCTTCTCTTTAACTTCATCTGAACAGAATCATAGAGTACGTATTCTTTTGTGGTTGGCTTTCTTCACTCGACACGAGTTGAGCTGAGACTATGAGATTCGCCTACCCTGTTGCACATGTCAGTAAACTCTTCCCTTTTGATTCCCGTGCAGTATTCTACCACGTGAGTCTGTCACGGTTTGTTTATTCTTCCTGCTGGTGCTGACCATTTGTGTTGTTTCCCATTTGGGGCAACTATTAATAAAGCTGCTATGAACATGCTCGTATAGGTCTCAGGGTGGATGTGTGTGTTTGCAAAAGCTTGAGGCCAAGTAGTGTATGTTCTATTCCTAGGTGTTTACAGAAATGCCACATCTTTAAAATGTGAAGGCTCTTTCACGGACCTTGGAAAACACCAAAGCTTTTTTTTTTTTATAAACTTTTCTTAATTATCAGTTAGTTGTTTTTTTTTTTTTTAAACGTCTCTTTTAAAATTTATTTATTTATTTTTGGCTGTGTTGGGTCTTCGTTTCTGTGCGAGGGTTTTCTCTAGTTGCGGTGAGTGGGGGCCACTCTTCATCGCAGTGCGCGGGCCTCTCACTGTCGCGGCCTCTCTTGTTGCGGAGCACAGGCTCCAGACGTGCAGGCTAAGTAGTTGTGGCTCACGGGCCTAGTTGCTCCACAGCACGTGGGATCTTCCCAGACCAGGGCTCGAACCCGCTTCCCCTGCATCGGCAGGCAGACTCTCAACCACTGCGCCACCAGGGAAGCCCCACCAAAGCTTTTAAGACCTCGGCAGATGGTAAATCAGCCCGAAGATCTCCCTGGTACAAGTCTGTCTCTGAGCATCTTGTCCCCATCACCAGGATGTGGACAGGGACATGGGATTCCTCAATTCCCCACACTCACTCGGGGCCTCTTAGAAAGGCATTGGCAGGGGCGGGGTGGGGCAGTTGTTAAGTTGGAATTTGCTCATTTGAAATGCGCAGGAAGGCTCTGATGAAATTCACTGTTTTTACTGTCAGTTATCAGCGGAGGAACAGTGTCAACAAGATTGCAGGGAAGTATTTAAATGACTAAAGAGAATAAATTTTCGAGAATAAATTTTCTAACACCTTGAAAACATATTCACAACTGATAGGTCCACTACAAATCATTCCTATCTGCTTGTTCTTTCTTATCTGTTTAGTACATTTGTGGAAGGCCAGAGGCAACACCCCTATTCAACCTGGGCACCCCACTCTGCACACGGGAAAGCAATACACCTCACTCTTTTTAAAGAGCCCTGTCATTCAGATCTTCCTAAACCAGGCTGACTTTCTCTAGTTAGTCCAAACTAGTAAAGACGTGAAGAATTTTATTTCTTATCTTTCTCTCCCACACCCCCGTTCACTCGTTGATTCATGCCTCAGCCCCATGTTGAGGCCAGTGATGCACCAGGTGCTGAAATAAGGCCAAACAAGCAGACAGGCAAGCTCCCTGGCCTTGGGGGCTCGCAGCTGAGCGGGAGAGACAATGGGCACGTAACCAAACGACAAGATCATTTTTCAGACCAGGTAATAGGATAGGCTGGAGGAACATGGGCCTGGATTGGTGCGGTGGGTGGGTGGTGGGAGAGTCTGCCTAGGTCTTTGGGCAGAGGGTCCTCCTTGGGAGGTGACATTCAAGCTGAGCCCTGAGGGATGTGAAGGGGCTGTCCAGGGAAAGATCTGGGCACAGGGAATTCCACGCAGGGGGAGCAGCAAGTACAAGGGCTGCAGCAGAGCAGTGATATAAAGAGTTACCCTTTGAAGGTATCGCTCTGGCTGCTGCTCCAAAAGGTCTTGAATTAGATATTAATAAGGATGTACTAATCGCGAGAGGCAGGAGAGTATAGCAGTGAAGATCGCTGGCTCTACACTCGAGAGCCAGGCTGCCTGGAATAAAATCCCACTTCCACCAACTCGGGCAAGTCACTCAACCTCTCTGAGCCTCAGTTTGCTCATCTGTATACTGGGAATAATAGTATGGCTGTTCTAAGCATTGTAGTAAGAGCTCAAAATACAGCAGCTATCATCTGTATCATCATCACCACCACCAGCATCATCACCACCAACATCACCACCAACATCATCAACATCATCATCATCACCACCACCACGATCATCATCAACGCTACCACCACCACTGTCATCATCACCATCATCAATGTCAGCATCACCACCACCATCATCATCATCACCATCGTCATCACCACCACCACCATCATCACTACCATCACCATCATCACCATCATCCTCATCGCCATTACCACCATCCCCATTACTACCACCACTGTCATCATCACCACCACCGTCATCATCACCACCACCACCATCATCACCACCATCACTACTGCCCCTGCCATCACCATGCCTACCATTACTACCACTGCCACTATCATCACCACCATCACCAGCAGCAGAACCACAACCAGAGAAGCCTTTAAGCATCAGTTTGCACTCCCAGCCATTCCCATTCCCTCCTGCATCCCCAGAGTGCAGCTTTCTGGAACTGAAGGTAAGAATCAGATCCCAAAGCTTCCCGAGCTTCACACTGCACAACCTCACACATGTGAACTTGAGCAAGAAGCCACGGGACACTTCACTGCAGTTGCTGAAGCAGATGCGGCAGAAACAAATAACGCAAACACAGGCTTCTGGAAATACCAGGTTTTCATCAGGCCATATCACATATTGACCAAATTAGTGACTCTTCAGCTTGGCCAGGAGCCTTGCTTTCTTGAGGCTGAACATCTTCTGCATGGCCTCCCTTGAGCACCCCGGGGTGTTTAGGAAGCAGAGGGGGAGGCATGGGGAAGAAAGCCTCTGACACAGGGGCAGGTGAGCAGGGCCATTCCCTTGGACGCCAAGCTCCTGGAATCCCCGGGCGAGCGGGGCTGGCAGATGGGGCAGGCCCTCCTGTGTCTGATTAGGCCCAGAACACTGTTCTGTAAACTGCTCTGAGACACAAAGCACAGACCCCCTCCTCCACTGCATCAGCTCTGTTACTTCCAGGGTTGTGCTTAGAAAAGACATTTCAACCGCCAAGCTGCCAAGGCCCATTAGAGACAAAGCCCAGCACAGAAGGGTACGGGACCTTCCCGGGTGGCCAGTGCACTGTGCACCTGCCCAGGGACGGGCTGGTCTGGGCACATGGGTCCCTAGAAAGGTGCTCGGTCACCCCCGTGGAAGACCCAGATCAGCGGGAAACTCAGCTGTCTGCTCCTTCAGGAAGAGGAAAAGCTGTTCTGTGCTATCTCTGCAGGGAGCCCCAAGGTGCCACAGAGCTCGCCAGCTGGCACCCACCCTCCGGCCAGGGCCTCTCCTGCCATCTACGCAGTCATCCTTCCCAAGAACTTGAGCCTAGTTTTCCTCTGTGTGCTCAGAAACCATCAGCCGGGGTGTCCCACACCCCAAGACTGGCTTTAGAAAATGCCTGATAACACTTTCAAGTTTTCAGGTGTCAGCATCTTTCCTTCAGTCCTCCTTCCCTCCCTCCTAACTTTATTCCATCTCTCTTTCTTTCCTTCATTCATTCAGAGAGGCAACGTACTAGAGTGGTCAAAAGAACAGGCTTTGGAACCAGATGACCAGGATCAGAAATCAGCTCTGTCACTTACACACTGTGTGACTTTGTGCAGGCTACGTAACCTCTCTGTGCTTCAGTTTTATCATCTGTTTGACAGAGATCCAAACAGTACCTATTTCATAGGGTTGTCATGAGGATTAAGTTAGCTAACATTTGCTAAGCATTTAGAATAGAACCTGGCATGAAGAAGAGGTTACGTAACACTTCGTTAAGTAAAAATAAGTAAATGTACTTAACGAAGGCCCTCTCCGTACCAGGCACTATTCTGGACGACTGGGGCACATCAGTGAAAGCAAAAACGAAAACAAAAACAAAGACTGCTGTCCCCAGGGAGCTGACATGCTAGTCAGGGAGATCAACAATAAACTTAATAAACACGTAAGTTATACACTATAAGTGCTATGTGCCATGGGAAAATCAAAAGTAGGGCAGGGGAAGGAGAATTAGGAATGTGAGGGTGCAGTAGGTTTGCAGTTTTAAACAGGGTACTTGGGGGAGGCCTCACTGAGAAGCTGCCACTTGAGTAATGACTCAAAGAGAAAGAGTCAGCCATGGAGGTGTCTAGGGGAAGAGCATCCCTGGCATAGCGGACAGGCAGTGCAAAGGCCCTGAGGTTGGAGTGTGCCTGGAGTGTCTGAAGAGTAGCAAGGAGGCTGGTTGGCTGGGGAAGAGTGAGGGGGCAAGAGGAAGAGAAGTCTGAGGAGTCAAGGTGGGGCGGGCAGACCTTGCAGGACCTTGCAGGTCACTGAGACTCTGGATTTTACCCTGAGTAAGATGGGAGCCATTAAGGGGCTTTGGACTCAGGAGGTATAGGAGCTGACTTATGTTTTTCCCTCTGGCTGCAATGGAGGTGACGAGAAGTGGCTGGATCCTGGGCATGTTCTGAAGCCAGGGACAACAGGATTCCCTGGTAGAATGGACACAGAGTGTGTGAGAAAGAGCGGTTAAGGATGCTTGCGACGTTTGGGGCCTGACTGCTGGCAAGGTGGGGCTGCCATCGACTGAGACAGGAAAGCCATCGCTAGAGCATATTTGGGGAAAGATGGGGGCGCTCAGTTGCGGACGTGTTAAGTTTGAGATATCTACGGACACCTAAAGGGGTGGAGGGTAAACAGCCGGATACAAGGACCTGTGGGTGAGGAGGGCGGTCTGGGCTGCAGGCAGAAATGCGGGAGTCATGGCGAACAGACGAGCCCATCAAGGTGATGGAGACGGAGGGAAAGGCCCTGGCGCACTTCACGTTAATCAGCTGGAGAAAGAGGAGCAGGCAAAGGAGACGGACGAGTGGCCAGTGAGAAGGAAGGAAACCAAGAGAGCGTGGAGACATGACATCAGGCGTTGACAGCAAAGGGGAAGAGGGTCGCCTGCTGCTGCTGCTGAGTCCAGCAAGACCAGCACTGAGGCCTGAGCTGACCACGAAGTCCAGAAGGTACTAACGACCTTGACAAGAATGCTGTGCTAGAACGGGGTGGGTTTAAGAGCAAATTCAACAAGTGCACGCTGCGCACCGGATGTGTGACAGCCACGATGCTGAAGACAGCGGGCGGGCACAGAATCACATCTACTCACACACTTCCGTGACGCAAGCACGACCCACCTCCTACAGAGGAGGAAACTGAGGCTCAGCGTGAGGACCACTCGGGTTTCAGGAGGGCGAGCCTGATTTCAGAGCCCAGGTTACCACCAAGTGATACGGTCCCAACAAAATATCCGTGCAAGCGAATGAATGGATCATAAACCAGCGGGGGCATAAGTCAGTCAGCTGAAGGCGGGATGCAGGGCAAGAGGAGGGGCCGGGAGGAACGTGGGGGCCGCAGGCAGATGTGAGGCTCTGGAGGGTGTGCTGGCAAGTCAAGGTCTGGGCTTACCTGTGGCCACTCCAAGTCAGGTGACCTCGGCAGGCCACTTCCCTGGCCTGAGCCTCAGGGTCCTCACCTAAGGGGGTAACGATGCCCCACCCTCCCTAACTCAGAGACGTGGAAAAAACTGACGGCAGCCTAAGCTCTGAAAGGAGCTTTCTTTGTCTGGAGGGATCTCTACTTTCTTCTGCAACCCTTCTGTCTCAGCGAAGAGTCCTCTGGCAGGACATTTTTTTCTCCACTATGGAACGGAAATTCCTGGCTCTGGCTGAGGCTCCTGGGCTGCCACGAGGGGATGAGGGACAGCTGGTCTCTTCCTGGCAGCATATCCTGGAGGCCGGATGTATCAGGCCAGGAGGTGCCTGCTCACGGGAAACAATTGGCCCCGGGAGCTTGGAGCTTTTGCATCTGACAGTGACAGCAGGCCCACGCACCCCCACCCCTGGTTGTCCAGTCCCTTGCTGACGCCACCCACCAAACGCCGCAATACCCCGAAAAGAAGGCCGTGTGCTTTCAAATGCAATGCAGAAATCTACAAGGAACAATCATGAGCCCCAGCAGACAGACCGCATTCTGCATCCCCGCTTCTTTCCCTTTTTTAATAATTCAATTCAATGCATCAACTATTCACTGCGCACAGCACTTAACAATTAAGCTAAGCGCTTTACAGTGTCTTCTCACTTAACCCTGGCTATCATCCTCACTTCAGAGTGAGCACAGGGTCACAGAGAGGTTAACCCCCTGAGCAGGGTCTCACAGCCAGTAAGTGGCAGAGCTGGGATTTGAACACAGGACTTTTCCAGTCCACACACTGAATCACTGTGCTACACACCCCAGAGGGACGCACTGTAGCCCAGAGTGCCAACCACAGCCCCAGCACCTGGCGCACAGTAAGTCGGTGCTTGGGAGAAGCGGCTGAATGTGAAGAAAGACTCGAGTGCGCGGTGGAGCGTCGGCCCCCTTTGCTCCCACCACACGAAGGTGGAAGGACCAGAGTGGACATGGCGTGGGCGGGCAGCCCCTCCACATCACCCAGGCCCACTTCCTCTCCCCCTCCCAACAGCATTGGTGGCACAGGGACCGGGATCAGCCGCGCTAGAGACGGCCGGGCGTTTCCAAACACAGCCGCAAACACTCCGACGCTCACCCCGCCAGGACACGAGGCATCGGCCCCGGGCAAGGGCAGCTCGCAGCTACCTCCAACATTTCAAACAGGTTCAAGGAAACAGTCATCCACTTCCCCACCTGGAGGCCGTTCAGCCAGCCAAGGGGATGCTCCCTGAGTCAGCTGTCATCCTGGCTGGTCTTGGAGATTCCACACCCAGTAGCCAGAGGGAGCCTTGTAAGTGTAAGTCAGATGGTGTCTCCCTCCTCCAAACCCTCACGGGTGCGCCATCGCACACAGGGTGAAGCCTGCACCCTCCCGAGGTCCTGCATGACCCGCCATGACCTGGTCCCCCTCCGCTTTGAAAGGCCTGCTTCCACCGTTGGTCTTTCGCCAGGAACTTGGATTTGGGGAGGGTTCCCCCCATTAACTGAAAAGAGGGGCCAGCTCTGCCTGAACTGCAAGCGACGTGGCCCATGCTGAACGCCTGCCAACCTTCTGCAGTCTGGAACCCTGCCCGTGCCAGGCAGAGGCTGCCCACGTGGCCAGCCCCCAGTGAAACCCTGGGCCCCGAGCTCTCCAACGTGCTTCCCAGGTAAACAACACCTCACACGTGTCACCACAACGCACAGCTGGGGGAACTAAGCACAGACCGTGTGACTCCACTGGAAAGGGACTCTGGAAGCTCCTGCCTGGCTTCCCTCAGGTGCCTTTTCCTCTGTATCTTTTTGCTGTAATAAGTCACAGTGGAGAGTACGACTAGATGCTGCGTCCCGAGTGTCCTCTTAGGGAAGCACTGAACCTGGGGGTGGACACGCCCCCGTACCGCTCCGATCTCATCTCCAGCCCTGCCCCCCTCCTCACCCCGGCTCCTGCACCCTGGCCCCCTGGCTCTCCCGGCTGCACCAATCGTGCCCCCATCCTAGGCCTTCACCTCTGCTCCTGAGCACCATGTGCCTGGCCCCCTGGCCTCCTTTGGGTGTCTGTGCACAGAGCCCCTCGTGTCCTCCTTTTACAGGAGAGCAACCCCTCCCAGGCCCCCCTCCCCTGTGCTGTTCTCTTTTCCTCCACAGCCCTGCTCTCCACCTGCCACGTGCACTATCTGCTCGTCAGCTGCCTGTCTGCCCCGCTGGAAGGTAAGGTCCTTGAGGACAGGAGTCTGGGGGCTCCCTTACCACAGCCAGTCCTCCCCGCACGAGGGCCAGCCCGTGGCAGGTGCTCAGGGAACGTCGGCCAATGAGTGAACAGTTGCGCACACCATCGCCTGGGCTGGGGGAGGACGAACCCAGCTTCCAGGTCACGGGTGATCTGTCCACAGGAAGGGCTGGGCAGAGGGACAGGCGGCCACCCGGGAGAGGGGACCACTCACCTCCAGGAGCTGTGCAGCGCTGGGCCGGGTCTCCGGGTTCTTATCCAGGGCCGTCTTCAGGAAGTCTCGGAACTCCGCAGACCTGGGAGGACAGACAGGTAAGCTGGGAGCGGGCGAGAGCCGAGAAAACTCCCCACATCACTGACTCCACTCTCCTGGGAGGCGCGTGTTTCCCAAACACGCCCTTCAAAGGACAAAGGGTGCCTTTATAAGCTAAATGGCAGAGGCGACGGGGCCTTCAAGATGCCCTTCTCGTCACAGACATCACCAACAGAGAGGATGTGGAAATCAGAGGAGCAGGGACTTGCCTGAGGGCACACAGTGAAACACAGCAGTGCTGGAGTTCGAGCCCCAATTCCCAGCCCAGGGTTGTACCACGTGGCTGCTGGGGCTCACGTGGGCTCTTACTCCTGCAGTGGGATCCGGCTTATCTGGGTTACCCTGTCTCCCTGATGGAGAGCCGATGTCCACAGCACAGAGGGAGGAAAGAGCCAGGAGGGTCCAGGGAGCTCAGAGAGGCCTGCAGACCCCCAGGCCCAACTGCTCCCCAACTGCGGAGCCCAGCAGCGACAGCAGAGCCCTGGCACCCCGCATCCCAGGCCCGCTGGCCGTCCAGCAAACACCCTCAGGCAGGCCTCCTGGCTACTTACCACTTAGAAGGCATGAGTAGCGTGGGAGGGTCTGACTTGGCGATCTTGAGCAGGACCCGCATGGGGTTGAGCTCGTGGTGCGGGGGCTCGATCTGGGCCATCTCAATCAGAGTGATGCCCAGGGACCAGATGTCGGCTTTGTAGTCGTATGGGGTGTCCTTCATGGTCTCACACATCACCACCTCGGGGGCCATCCTGAACCAACCAAGGGACAACAGAGGGCTCAGACCCTGGCCTCCACAGGCGCTTCTCAGAGACTCAGTGTCAAGGACCAGCACAAGCCAACATCAGGGGGTTGGCAGCACTCCCGAGTCATGAGTTTCATTCCTTTCCATCCCACTGTCTTCCTTAGGACCGTTTTCTCACAGAAAGACGCCTTCCAAGCAGCTCCACTGCCCAAGTCCTGCTGCAGTTCTGATTCCTACCACAAGATGGCAGCAACAATCCAGAACACAGGGTCCTGGGGAAGGGGTGGGTGGGAGCAGTGGGGAAGGGACCCAGGGAAAACTGGGGGCGGGAAGGGGGGTGAAGAGAACACAACAGCACATAGAGAAGGGATGGGAGAGAAAAGGAGAAAGAGGAATAAAAGGGCAGAGAGAGAAAGAAAGAGTGAGTAATAAGCAAGCAAGAAAGGAAACTCACTCCACGATGGGAAGTAAAACAGAAAGTAGTTAGGTATGAAACTGAGAGAGGTTTTTTTGTTTGTTTGCTTGTTTTTAAAGTAATAGTTTTGGAAAAGAAGGAAACACAATGGACTGGATAAGTCTGGGGAGATTTCATATAAGCATAGGAACTGAACTTGTATTGTTCATCTTCATGGCCCTAGCCCTATGCCTGGCACTCAATCAAGAACCATTTTTCAGGGGTATCAATTCTTATTAATGGAGCATTTTCTACATGCACCATCCCATTCAAGCCTCACAATAGCCCATTATGTAGGTGCTATTATACCCCTGATTTTACAGGTGAGTAAACTGAGGCACACGAAGCTGAGCAACATGGCCAAGGTCTCAGCGCTAGTAAGTGGGGGGATCTGGGCTCAGACCCAGTAGGCTGACTCAGGAGCCCCTGCCTCTGTCCTCTCTCCTCTAGACCAGCCAGAGGAACCACGGAGAGTTGGAGGTGTAGCGTTCAGTCCACCATCCCATTTCCAGAAGCTACACGACTTACCAGTAAGGCGTTCCTATGAAGGAATCTCGTTTCTGCAGAGTCTTCAGATTCTTGGCAGACACACCAAAGTCAGCTGCAAGGGAAGAATCTCAGATAGAGTACTGGATGGACATTCCTCCACCCACAGCCCTGGGGCATGGACTCAGAGACACACGTTCCAAATCAACTAACAGATGCCATTTTCTATCTAGCAAACTAGTGATCATTAAAGAACAATAATACCTACTGCTGTAAGATGTATTGAGACATGCACTTTCCTACTTGCTAATAAAAATAGAAACTGAAGGGGACTCCCCTGGTGGTCCAGTGGTTAAGAATCCACCTTCCAATGCAGGGGGTGCGGGTTCAATCCCTGGCCGAGGAACTAAGATCCTACATGCCGCAAGATGCAACTAGAGAGAAGCCCGCACGCCGCAATGATGGATCCCAGGTGCCGCAGCTAAGACCCAACACAGCCAATAAATAAATAAATAAATTTTTTTTTAAAAAAAGAATATAAATTGAAGAGGCTTTTAGGAAAGCAGTTTGGCAATAAATAGCAAGAACCTTTCAAATATCCATACTCTTCTGGTGCAGTAATTCCAAATCTAGGAATCTAACTTAATGGAATAATCGGGGTTTTTTAATTTTTATTATTTATTTTATTTATTTTTTATTATTTTTGGCTGCATTGGGTCTTCGTTGCTGTGCGTGGGCTTTCTCTAGTTACGGCCAGTGGGGGCTACTCTTCATCGCAGTACACACAGGCTTCTTATTGCAGTGGCTTCTCTTGTTGCGAAGCACGGGCTCTAGGCGTACGAGTTTCAGTAGTTGTGGCTCACAGGCTCAGTAGTTGTGGCGCACGGGCTTAGTTGCTCCACGGCATGTGGGATCTACCTGGCCCATGGCTCGAATCTGTGTCCCCTGCATTGGCAGGCAGATTCTTAACCACTGCGCCACCAGAGAAGCCCGAAATAATCTTAAATATTAAAAAAAAATTATGCGTAACGATATTCACCAAAGTGCCATCATAATAGAGACGAGTTAAAAACAACCACAATTGCTTAGCTTTCAGGGAGTGATTTTAAAACTTCTTGCATGCAATATATAATATATTCTGTCTTTTCCAAAAGAACTTAAGGGACTCTCCTGGTGGTCCAGTGGTTAAGACTCCATGGTCCCAATGCAGGGGGCCCAGGTTCGATCCCTGGTCAGGGAACTAGACCCACGTGCATGCCGCAACTAAGAGTTAGCACGGCACAACTAAAGGTCCCACACGCCGCAACTAAGACCTGGCACAGCCAAATAAATAAATCAGTAAATAAATATTTTTTTAAAAAAAGAATTTAAGATGGTGTATCAAATACACACACACACACACACACACACAGAGCAAGATGAACTAGGAAATTAGGAGAGGTAAGAAAGAAGGTAAAGGGTAAATAACTGAACAGATTAAGAAAAATGTGATACACACACACAGTGGAATATTTCATTGTCATTAAAGTTTTGAAGTACTTTATTCAATATTTTAATATTAAATTATACACATTAATATTAAATTTTAACATACATTTCATAATGATAATAGGTGAGGAAGGTTAAGAGGTACAAACTTCCCATTACAAAACAAATGAGTCACGGGGATGAAATGTACAGTGTGGGGAATATAGCCAATAATCATGTAATATCTTTGTGTGGTGATAGATGGTAATAACTAGACGTATCACGGTGATCATTTTGTAATGTGTAGAAATATCGACTCACTATGCTATGCACCAGAAATCAACATAGTGTTGTCAATTATACTTCAAAACAAACAAACTCATAGAAAAATAGATCAGATGTGTAGGGGTTCGGGGGAGGGGGAATTGGATGAAGGTGGTCAAAGGTACAAACTTGCAGATATAAGATAAATAAGTTCTAAGGAGGTAATGTACAACATGACAAATAGAATTAACACCGCTGGGTGTTATATATGAAAGCTGGTAACACAATACATCCTAAGAGTTCTCATCACAAGGAAAAAAATTTTTTCTTTCATTTTGTAACTATACAAATGGATGTTCACTAAACTTATTGTGATAATCATTTCATGATATATGTAAGTCCAATCATTATGCTGTGACCTTAAACTGATACTGTGCTGAATATCAATTATATCTGAATAAAACTGGAAGTAAAAATAAATTAAAAATTTTAAATAACATATATTTAAATATTTCAATATTTAATAGAATATTAAAATATTTTATTGGTATATTTATATAGATTAAATGGGAAAGGGGGAGGATGTATATTGTATGGTCAGAATTATGCCCCACTCCCTCCCCCACAAAAGGGCAAAAATATATTTTGCATTATTGGAGGAAATGTACCAGGCTGCTTAAATGGTTGTCTGTGGGTGGTAAGACTAGACGAGGTTTCTTCTATTTTCTGAATTCCCGAAGTTTGCTGTGAGAAACGTGTATGACTTTCAGGACTAACAGAAAATAAATAAATATAATTTCTCTTTACACACACATCCACCACCACCGGTCTGGCTTCACACACCTGCTGCTAAGGGAAGAGCCCAGCGCCACGAAGAGGAATTTATTTTCTCCAGTGCTCCGGCCTTCAGGGGCCAAGTTTCATCTTCATTAAAAACTAAACTCAGGAGGAAGCAACACCTTGAGAGAACTGTCGATGTTCAGTCTGAAGCCTGGCTTCGAGAAACTGCAAAATTGCTATATAACTGCTGGCCAGGCCCCCCAGGAGCCTCCGCCTGGGTCTGGAAGCCACGATCAGGTGCTTTAATCAGACTCACAATTTCAAACCAGGAGGGAGCATAATGCTGAGAGATGGGCCTGAACACTAGAGAGGTGGGTTCCAGTCTTGCCCCTTCTATTTCACCAGGTTCATTCATCTATTCATTCAGGTACCATCTAGAACCACACACAGGCCCAGGGCAGAGAATACAGTGGGGAAAAAGCAAATGAAGTTCTTGCCCTCGGGCAGCTCAAAGCTTAGTTGTGGAGGCAGACAGCAATCAGATAAGCACCAACTCACAACCATGTAAAGTGATGGAAAGTTAGGGCTGCGGGGCTGGGAGGGTCTACAGTCGGGGGATGTGACCTCAAGAGAGCAGGGAAGGGAGGACCTGGAGGAAGTCCAGATAAGTGCCACCAGGCTATTCATTCATTCAACAAGCACTAACTGAACATCCCTCACGGGCCAGGCACTGTTCTAGGCACAGAGATGAACCAAAACCCTCACCCTCATTGGCTTGTTATTCTGGTGGTGGAAAACAGGTTCTCCACACCACGTGATTCCTGGTAATGAGAAGGGCCATGCAGGGATAAGGCAGGGCAAAGGGGCAGAGAGCTCTGGATGGATGGGCGGCTATTTTAGACAGGAGGTCAAGGTCTAGGGGAAACTGTTTCCAGGCAGAGGAAGCAAGCTGGCTGCAGGGCCCAGGAGGGGCAGGGCAGCATGGCTGGAAGGGGGTGGACTTGGATAAGTGGGGAAATAGGCAGGGGCCAGGATAGTTACCAAATCTCTGACCCTCAGTTTCCCCTCCAGTGACATGGGGATGGTGAGACTGTAGAACTACTTTGTAGGGTTGCAGTGAGAATTAAATGCCGCATAAAGCAAGCAGCTCCAAGCCCGGCTCTTGGTAAATGCTCTGTCATGATGGCGAGTATTCCATGGGTGCTTGAGCTGGCACCCTCGAGATCCTTAGGTTGGGAAAAGGACGAGGCTGTACTGAGACCCCTTCCTGGGAATGGTCAGGAAAGCTGGTCTCTGAGCCCCAGTCTGTGCTAACTGGACGACAGCTACTCCATCAGCCGATGACAGTGCTCACGGGACCGTCTGGCTATTGGGGTTGGGGGGCTGTCGCCTTCCAGGGTGGGAGCAGCTACTGCTGCAGGGTGAGATGCAAAAACCAGGAAACCCAGGTGAGAAGCCAGCTCTGCTGCTGACCACCCTGTGGCCTGGGCAAGTCGTCACCCCATCACTGGGCTCCTGGGTAAGAATGGGGAGCCAGGCTCACCTCCTGCCTGCTGGGTCCGCCGGGGCCCCACGTGGGCCTGGCTATCCTGTAAACACCAACAATGGCTGGCACGCCATTCCACGACATCTTTGCAGGAGACTGACTGCCTCTCAGACCCAGGGTGAGGCTTCCAGGAGGGAGGCTGGAGCTGGCCACTCCCATACCACAGCGCCCACTGGTCCCTTCCGGAGAAGGGAGAGGAAAAGCAGAAACCACCAACTTTCAAAATGACACACAGTTGGTCCCCAGGGCCCTCCCTGTTGCAAGCGCCTGCCAGCTTTTTGGGTGGCTGCTACTTCCCCTTCTGGGGACCAGCCAGGAGGGTGGGGCGGCCCCTCCCTGCAGCCCAGAACCCTCACACTGTCCCTGGGCAGCGGTGGCCACAGCCGTTTGCTCCCTGAAGGGAGTTTATAAGCCATATCCTCCGATAGGTGGATGGCTGCCCTTGGACAATTCAAAGGCAGTCTGGGATTTTCAACAGGCAGTCTCTTCTGTTGAAAACACTCCTCCCTTCCCTTTTCCTATTTTAAAACAAGAATCAGAGACAAAGCAGCAGGCAGGTGGGGACTCCATAAATTATCATTTCCATATGGAAAGAGGCCATTTCTGCTTTGTCCACAGCAGTATCCCAGCACCACATGTGCCACATGAAACACTCAACAGGGCTATCAAATGAACAACAGAATAAATGAACGGACGGAAAAAAAATGGCAAAACTGGGTTTTAAGAAACATGTTTGATAACAATTCTATTTCTGGAAATAAATCCCTCCCCAAACAGATTTCAAATATACATGGAAAAAAAATAAAAAAATTAAAAAATATATATATACATGGAAGCTTCTGAAAGCATTATTCAAAAGAGTGAAAAATTAGAAAAAAACCTAAGCTGCTGCTGGAGCCTGGTTGGCAGATAGTTCAGTAAATTTGGGCTCACGCGGACCATGAGATAACATGCAGCCCTTAAAAAAGAACGAATTTGGGCTTCCCTGGTGGCGCAGTGGTTGGGAGTCCGCCTGCCAATGCAGGGGACACGGGTTCGAGCCCTGGTCCGGGAAGGTCCCACATGCCGTGGGACGGCTGAGCCCGTGCGCCACAACTACTGAGCCTGCGCTCTGGAGCCCATGAGCCACAACTACTGAGCCCACGTGCCTGGAGCCCGTGTTCCGCAACAGGAGAGGCCACTGCAGTGGGAGGCCCGTGCACCGCAGTGAGGAGTGGCCTCCGCTCGCCGCAGCTGGAGGGGGCCCACGTGCAGCAGCGAAGACCCAACGCAGCCAAAAATAAACAAATAAAATAAGTAAATTAAAAATGGATTTCTATTTAAAAAAAAAAAAAGAACGAATTTGCCTTTGTACCTACTAACTTGGACGTGCGTCCATAACACGCTGCCCCCACCATGGTGCTGACAGACCGACGCACTGTGTGGAATGAACAGTAGGAATTCCAGTTGTATCTTAAAAGAATGACCCACGCACACTGCATGCACACAAAGACGTCCACCAACATCGAACAGAGTCTGAAAGGCTGCACATCAAACTTAATTGTGACCACCTCCCCGGAAGTGGGATTTTGCTGGGGGCAGTGTGCTGAGGGGGCCTTACATTTTTTACTGAATACACCTTTTATTCTTTAAAACGTTTATGACAGAGAGTACGCATCGCTATTATGAAAAGCAGGTTTGAAAAGCTGAGATGCATATGGCGAAGTTTGGGGTGAGGGTTGTGGGGTTTTGTTTTTGTTTTTTCTTTTTTAAAGTAAAGCTCAGTGGGGGCCAGGATGTGGTGAAAGAACTTCACACTCCACTGGGGGGTGTGAACTGGCGCACCCAGCGTGAACGGCACACTGGCCACAGGTATCAACACCACCCGACACGCTGCACACACCCAACAGTCCTAATTCCAAGACTCCCTCTTAAAGGTGTGATTACAGACAGAGACTTGCAGACCCGTGAACAAGCATGCCCATCACTACACTTGTTAGAGGATAATGTGAGAAACCTCACGAGATGCCTAAATATCCAACTTTGGGAGTTTCATAGGTCAATTATGGTTTGTGCACATGATGGAATGAAAGAAAAACATTAAATAACCATGTTTCCGAGGAATATTTAAGGATATGGGGAATTATCTGATATTATTCAATTTTTTTAAAAAGCTGACTGGAAAAAAAATATATATATATATATACTATGATCCAAATTTTTTAAAAAAATACATGTTAATCTAATAAAAACTAATATTTACTGAGAACTTATAAGGTGAGCAGCACTACACAAAGAGGCTTATGCGTATCATTTACCTTCCTCTGTATGTCATTTTGCATCTCATCAGCATATATATTCCTATGTATGTCATTTATATCTATGACCCTTTGGGGCAGGGAAAATTATCATCCCCATCTTACAGATGAGGACAAGGAAGTTTAGAGAGATTACGTAGCTTGCAGATGGTCACCCAGATCTAAGGACAAATGTGACGCTAAGTCTGTGCTCTACCACTCTCTGGTCTTTCTGAGCTCAGAAAAAAGACTGGAAGGAAGTAGTGCATCTTGGCAAGATTAGAAGAGACTTTAATTTCCTTCCTTGTGGGTCTTATTCCTAACTGTCTATACGACTGTATCTACCTATATACTCATTCATATATTTATTTTCTTATTACCAAGGTAATACTGCTTATCAAAAATTCAAACATTTACAGAATAAAAAGTCTCCATAATCCTGGCAGAGATAAACACTTATGAGTTTGCTGCATAGAATTCCAGATTTATTTATAAAAATAAAAATCATATATGTAAATTAAAATATATTAAAATTATATGTATAGATCATTTTCAGGTATTTGCTACTTCTAACAATGAAATCAGATTAAACATACTATTCTGCAACTTGTTTTTTCCCCCTTCACAGTAGGTATATACACCCTTACAAGAGATTACACATTTTCTACAACTTAATTTTCAATAGCTGAAGAAGATTCCATTGCATGACAGTACCATAACTTATTTAAGTAATTCTCTACTGGAATAAATTGGATCATTTCTGATTTCTTGCTGTTACTAATACTGTTCCAATGAATACCACTGTACATATCTTTCTATACATGTATAAATAGCACATATTACTTTTATAATCAGAAAATTACATCAGTGTAAAATGCATTACATATTATACACACACACACACACACACACACACATACACACGCAGTGAACTTAGAATGTATGAAGATATATAAGAGAATCTTTCATCTGTCCCCTTAACCGAAGGCAACCAAAAGAATCCAAGATAAGAGGAGCCTTTCCCCAGACAATGCCAATTAAAGGCAAACCACTGCCCAACTGTCCTCCTCTCCTGGACCCTCCACCCCACACCAGGGGAGTCCACAATCTAGCTTGGTCAGGGCTTACACTCGAATTCTAGGTGTCTGAGAAGCTTCCAGATGGGCCTCAATCAGGGGTCATGCCATTTGCCCCAGGAAGTATTTGGAAATGAATGGGGTCAGTCAGGTTACCACAACAAAAGACAGTACTGCTGCCATTTAGTGAGAAAGAGCCAGGGACACTGCATCTCCTTACACGGCAAAAGTGTCCCATCCAGCCAGCAGTGGCCCTGTGGGCAAACACTAGCCACAGCCCTCATGGTGCAGACAGAATAGTGAACCCTCTCTAGAGGGTTTGGGACCTGCTGAAACTGGGGTGGTGACGGGAGAATCAAAGGCTCCCATCCCTAGCCCTGGAATCCCAGGGGTTTCCTTCCTTAGAGCAGCCGCAGGCATGCCTGGGCTCAAAAGAGGGAGGCTTCCACCAGTCGCCCAAGTGACCTCTCTTAATTATCAGGACATCTGCCTTCCCAGGAGCATCATGGGAACAGTACCAGGCAGGGAAGTGAGAAGAGTCTACTGGGATCTGAGACAAACTACTTCCTGTTTCTGAGCCTCAGTTTCCTCATCTATTAAATGGGGGTCATATTATGCAACCAACTGTGAGACTGAAAGAACTGCTCTATTTTTCTGTTTCTATTTTTATTTTCTTTTGTTTTTTAGGCAACCAGGTACACATGACCACTAATGAGGGCTTTGCTTTCCCATTCATTCCCCTCCATCTTCGGCCTCCTACCCCACTGCCTTCATCAACTCTCTCTTCTCCCCCATAACCCTGCATTTTTCTGGTATTTTCTCTCTCTCTCAACCTCAATTGCAAATTCAGTGCTTTGTTCTTGCTTTCCATCCACTTCTGCCTCACTCACTCCCTCTTCTGGGTCTCTATTACTCCAGCAGGCTGTGCCAGCCTACGGTGGACAGCAATTTGTTTTTCTGGCAAGTCCAAATCTTTTCTCCTTCTAGAAAACCATCTTGCCCACCCCCAACCCCACTGTTTCAGGAGGGCGAGGGGGACTTCCATACTGCTACATGATCCCGCCTCCATTCTCAGAGACTGACTACAAGCTGGGCCAATCAGAGAAGCCCTCCTTACTGGGCCTCCTTGATTGGTCCAGGGATCTGCACCCGAGCCACGCTGGGCCAATCAGAGCTCTTCACTGGGATTATTGACTCTGAGACTTGAAATGATGAGGTTCAGTTCATCCTGCAGGAGGTGATGCTGGGAAAAGTAAAATTAAACCCAGCCAGAAGCTGTGTGTGAGGGGTTGGACTGAGAGCCTAACCAACATGCACACAAGGGCAGAAACCAGAGACAGTCCTGGCAGCATTGTTTTCCAGGATCCAACTAACTCCATGTCCAGCTGCATATCTTCCCCAGCACGGTTCCATACACCATATACACACATCCTCCTGTCTGCCTTAAGTCGCATGAGACCAGTTTTTATCACCTGCCACCAAAAGAGTCTAAGGAGGGTAGTGGTTAAGCACATGGGCTCTGAAACCAGATGCACTGGTCTAAACCCCAGTTGTTCCTCTTACTAGCTGTGTGATTTTGGGTAAGTTAATTAACCTCTCTAGGTGCCAAATCCTTCCTCTGTAAAATGTTATCAGTTGTCTGTGAGGATTCAGTGAGTTACATACCAAACACTGGCTCAGTGCCTGGCAGCCACAATGAAAGAACCAAGACCCCAGCCTGCTGGCAGCAGCAAACAGGAATTCTGGGTTAGGGTCCAGGTGGGGGTGAGAGGCAGGTGACTGGTTCCCTGCCAGGCCTACCTGCCAGGCCTCCTGAATATCAGGGTGCCTTTGGGAAGTAGAGATCCTGTAGTAACTTGAACTGATAAAGTAATGGCAATGCTGGACGCTACTATTTACTGAGCACCTACTATGTGCCAGGCTCTGTGTTAGGCACTTTGATTTTTAGGCCAGTTCAGACCTCTTCTCGGAACTTGAAAGACCCCAAAAGTTGTGAAATTCACCTCCCACCTTCAGAGAAGCATCTCTGGGGAGAGCAAAACAGGTTCTTTGGAGAATGAAGAACATTCCTCCTCACGACAGCTACTGTGAGACATTCCTCAGCCCAGGAAAGAAACTCAACCTTTGCCAGGCCTCTCTGATGGGCTGGGCACCTACAGATGCTTTGCATATATTGTCTCATTAAATCATCATACCAATTCCATGAGGTAAGAACTACTACCCCACTCTGTTTGAGGAAAGTAAGGTTCAAAAGGGTTAGGTGACTCATCCAAGGCCAAAGGCAGGTCCAGGACAAGAGCACAGATCTTCGGACCTCAGAGTCCTCACCCCACTTCATATCTGAACTGTCTCTGGTGGCAGACACTCTTCGTTTCCCCCTCTGCACAAATGGATTCCCACCGGCCATGAAGAACTGCTTCACAGCCACCAAGAGCTGGAACGTGTGCTCTGCTTGGCAACTATCAAATGAATCTCAGAGGAAGTTTGAAATCCTAGACAGAAGTAAACATTTAACAGAAGGAAGAAGCAAAATGCCTAGCAGCAGAGAGGGACAGAACCCTGAGCCTCCCTGTGACAGTACTTTGTATGTCAGCCCACTGGTCACAACCCTGTGAGGAGGTTCTGTTGTTACACCCACTGCACAGATGAAAAGACTGAGGCCTGAATGGTTAAATGTGTTTGTCCAGCTCGGGAGCGGCAGAGTCAGGATCTGAACCAGGCTTGTCTGTGTCTAGGGCCGACGCTTTGCTCAGCTCATCCTGCTGCTTCCCATTTATTCCCACTCCATTGAGAAACACAAACTGTCTCTGACGAGGTGACAGCTCTGCTTGGGAGAAAGATCTGCTGAGCAATTCTCTCATGCAGCCCTGAGTTGCATAATGCCCCTCCAGGGGCCCCAGATGGTCCCAGGGACCTAGGAAGAGGCAGACAGACTGCTACCTCGTCTCCCAGGCCTCCTCCACTGCTTCACCAGGCAGATTCCAAGCCCCAGGGGGAAGGAGGATTTTCCAAAGCAGAATATCAGGCCTCAGCAGGCATCCACACCACGGCTCCCAGGGCCCAGCGGTAATTGTGCTCTCCCTGAACTTTTCTTCCTCCTTAATTGGCTTCCTGGTTTTCTCAACTGCATCTGCCAAGTCATTTGGAAAGCTGATGCCCCCATCTGCTTCTACTGGGTTCCGAGTGGGGTTCTGGAGTCAGCTCGGCACGTCAGCGCCCTCCCGATTGAGGGGGTGTGTGGAGGAAGTCAGCAAGGGAAAGGAGGCCCTCACTGGGCACATCTTAGCCCGAGACTGCTGGGGCCCTCCCTCCATCCCTGTCTCCACCCAGGGCTTCCTGGGCTTCCCTGTGCTCACAGCCCCTCAGGCTGCTCCTGACCCAGGCTGTCTGCGTCCTGTCTCCTCCATTTGATATGTTCTTTTTTTTAGATATTACAGTATGTATTTACTTTATTTTATTTATTTTACTTTTTTTAGTATTTTGCATATTTTTTTCAATTAAAAAAATTTTTTATTGGAGTATAAATGCTTTACAATGTTGTGTTAGTTTCTGCTGTACAATTAACACGTATCTGTGGAATCTAGAAAAATGGTACAGATGAACCTATTTGCAGGGCAGGAATAGAGACATAGATGTAGAGAACGGGCATGTGGACACGGCGGCGAAGAGGAGGGTGGGACGAATTGGGAGATTAGGATTGACATTTATACATTACCAAGCTTAAAACAGATAGCTAGCGGGAACATGCCATAAAGCATAGGAAGCTCGGCTCAGTACTCTGTGATGACCTAGATGGGTGGGATGGGGGGGGTGGGTGGGAGGGAGGTCCAAGAGGAAGGGGATATAGGTATACATTTGCTATGTTCTTGAAGGCTGAGCCGAAGGTTTGCCTTGAATTCCCCAGAGCACATAAGACTCTTCTGTCCCCAGATTCTCCCTGACCTGGCCCTTCCCTGGCCACCTCCCTCCACCTGTGACAGAGCCAGTCCACTGGCAGCTAGAGTCAGGGAGACCCAAGTCCAAACCCTGCTGCTTCTCCCCCCTCATGGACTCATCCCGGGCATCTCTTTCCGTTGCGGGCCTCACCGTCCTCACCTGTGATGGGCATAGTCGCCTCCCCTCCCCCAAGTGTCCTCAGGAGTGCTGACTAAATGAGATGACATCTAGAAAGTGCCTTGTCTGATGGCTGGCATCTAGAGGGTGCTTCATAAACCCAATACATATGCATTATTTTTATTATCACTTTTTTTTTATATTTTATTATTTTATTTTTATTTTTATTATCACTTTTAACTCTTCTCACATTTACTCCTGCATCTATGCAGGGGTAAATATGAGAAGAGTTAAAAGTGATTGTCTTGGGGAGGGGGGGACAGGGAAAGGAGATGGTAGGAGTAGAGGACACATGTATGTGTTATTTTGGTTAAAAAAACTTATTAAAAATATACAGAAATTCTGACACATGCTACAACATGGACGAACCTTGAGGACATTATGCTAAGTGAAATAGGCACAAAAACACAAATGATTGCATTTATATGAGATTCCTAGAGTAGTCAAATTCATAGAGACATTAAAGAGAATGGTGGTTGGGGACTTCCCTGGTGGTCCAGTGGTAAATAATCCGCCTTACAATGCAGGGCACGTGGGTTAGATCCCTGGGGAGGGGACTTAGATCCCACATGCCGAGGGGCAACTAAGCCCGCGTGCCTACAACTACTGAGCTCGTGCGCCTCAACTAGAGAGCCTGCATGCCGCAAACTACAGAGCCCACGTGCTCCGGAATCTGCGCGCCACAACTAGAGAGAAGCCCGCAGCGTGCTGCAACAAAGAGCCTGTGCACTGCAACTGAGACCTGATGCAGCCAAAAATAAAATAAAAATAAATTTAAAAAAAGAGAGAGAGAGGATGGTGGTTGCCAGGAGCTGGGGGCAGAGGGGATGGGGAGATGCTGTTTAATGGGTACAGCGTTTCAGTTTGGGAAGATGAAAAAGTTCTGGAGATGGATGGTGGTGATGGTTGCATAGCAATTCAAATGTGCTTAATGTCACTGAACTGTGCACTTACAAATAGTTAAGATGATAAATTTTGTTATGTATATTTTACCACAATTGAAAAGAAAAAAACAGAGAGGAGACATAAAAAAATAATAATAAGGTTTCACTATATGCCCTTGATGTTCTATTTTCTGTCTGGGAATGGATGAGGGAGGGTTGTCTTTCCATCCATCACTATCTCTCAAATTCTGCCTATCAGAAGCAAGAGCAAAAGGGGTTGGGCCAGTGCCTCCTTGCAGCGCTGCTGGCCTATGGGCATGATCACTCTTGGTAGCAAGGGGCTGTCCTGTACACTGTAGGGTGCTGAGCAACCCTCTCTCTACCCGCCAGATGTCAGTGGTCTCCCCCAACCTTTAGTTGTGACAACCAAAGATGTCTCCAGGCATTGCCACTGTCCCCAGGGGACAAAAATCACCCTCGGTTGAGAACGCTGGATTAGATGCAGCCACGATGGGAACTGTGGCCCTGTGGCCCGGGGAAGACCGGGGAGGACCTCGACATCCCGTGGGAGTGCAGACCCACACTCGCTCCCTCCTGCCCGCAGAGGCCAGGCCGACACCCCAGGCAGGTGGCGCAGGGCTCTGCTTTCCCGCCTCGCCCATAGTCACCCCTTACCCAGCCTGATGTCTCCCTCAAGCGTCATCAGCACGTTGCCAGCTTTCAGATCCCGGTGGATGACCTTCTTGCCGTGCAGGAAGGTGAGGGCTTCCAGCATCTGGCGGCAAACCACCTGAATCTGGGGCTCAGTGAGGCCTCTGTCCAGCTCTGGAAACAGAGAGAACTTGTTAACTCAGCAAGTGCTCAATGCAGGCAACTCCATGTCAGGCCCCTGCCAGGTACAAGAAATACATAAGCCGCCAATGTGGTTGAGCACTTACTGTATACCAGGTTCACTTCTAAGCACTTCACATGGTACCTGCTTCGTCCTCACAGTAACCCTATGGAGCAGGCACAATTGTTCCACCATTTCACAGGTTAGGAAACTGAGGCTCAGAGAGGT
This sequence comes from Balaenoptera acutorostrata, assembly GCF_949987535.1. Classification (NCBI taxonomy): domain Eukaryota; kingdom Metazoa; phylum Chordata; class Mammalia; order Artiodactyla; family Balaenopteridae; genus Balaenoptera; species Balaenoptera acutorostrata. Next base: position 157,648,023 of record NC_080065.1, read on the forward strand.
CAAGTCACTTGCTCAAGGTCACACAGTAGGGAGTCACAGATCTGAGATTAAAAACAGCCAGCCTGGCTTCAGAGCTCAGGTTTGCAAACACAACCTTTCTGAGGGGCAGAGACCCATTCTGTGAGCGGGCACTGAGTGTCAGGCTCCGTGCTGGGTGTGGGGACACAGAGAAGAGCATGGAAATGACAAGCAACTTTTGGAACACCGTGGGGTTGGGGGGCATGGGAGGGCAGGACAGGCAGCAACCCCTTCTGCCTGGGGAATCGGGAAGCTCCCCAGAGGAAAGGGCACTCGAGCTGTGTCTTGAAGGAAGAACAGGTGTTTGAGAGGAGAAAAGTGGGGCAGGGCATTCCAGGTCAAAGAACCAGCCGAAGCAAAGGCCTGGAGGTGACATGAGCTGGTGTTGAAAAATGTTAACTGGCCGGTGGTGGTGGTGTCAGAGATGGGGAAGGTGAGGGGCCGTCACCAAAAGCCTCTTGTGTGCTAGTTGGGGCCATGCATGCGCGCACACACGCACACACAGACACACACACACCCACTATATACAACCCAGCGTCCACTGAGAGACGGCAGGGCCTTCTTTTCTGAGCAGGTGAGGAGCGCAAAGAAGAGTATTCCACAGCATGTGCAAAGGACCCCGCTTGGCTGGTGGGGAAAGTTAAGTGGAGGTCAGAGGTTGGCAGGAGCTATGGAGGCTGCATTTTCTTTGAAATGCAATGGGCAGTCTGGGAGAGGCTCTGAGCGGGACAGAGATACAACCTGAGTTTTGCGTTTAAAAAATTCCTCCTGGTGCAGCGAGTGAAGAGCTTGCAGGGAACAAGAGTGGGCAGGGGGCTTGGCTGGGGGCCACACCATGGTCCAGGAGGGCTAGAAGGTGGCCAACGCTTTGAAGAGGAAGGATTCCTGACCTGGGTCGGGGAGGGGGGAATGACAGAGTGTGGGACCAGGTGGGTGCAGTGGGGAGGAGGGGTGCGAGAAGAGTCAAGGACGACATGCCCTGCTCTCTGCCCCGCTGGTCACCGTGATTATTTTTTTTTTTTTTTTTTTTTTAAAGATTTTTTTTTTTTTTTTTTTTTATTGATTAATTGATTGATTGATTGATTGCTATGTTGGGTCTTCGTTTCTGTGCTAGGGCTTTCTCTAGTTGTGGCAAGTGGGGGCCACTCTTCATCGCGGTGCGGGGACCGCTCTTCATCGCGGTGCGCGGGCCTTTCACTATCGCGGCCCCTCCCGTTGCGGGGCACAGGCTCCAGACGCGCAGGCTCAGTAATTGTGGCTCACGGGCCCAGCCGCTCTGCGTCATGTGGGATCTTCCCAGACCAGGGCTCGAACCCGTGTCCCCTGCATTATTGGCAGGCAGATTCTCAACCACTGCGCCACCAGGGAAGCCCCACCGTGATTATTGAGTTTTTGCTGCCGCCCAAGCTCCCTGTGCTGAGGTGAGCCTCACAGCCCTGCCTGCTGGGCCTTCAGGCTGCAGGCTCCCAGGCTGGTGGGCCAGAGCACTGCACAGAGGCCTCCCTCTGGCTGGAGAAGCACTCTCCCTTCTGACTTCCCAGGGCCAGGGCCAGGGTGGAGGCGCCAACTGCACTGTCCTGGGAAGCCCGGCCCCAAAGCAGGGCTCCTGGACCAGAGGTCCCTCTCTCTGGGTCCACAACTGCTCCCCTTCCCAACTGCTCATCCTTAACCCCTGCGCTTCCCCCAGCAGGGGTCTGGGCTCAGAGCCTGAGGGGACTTCAGGGCCACACAGACTGCGCCTGAACCCAGCGCTGCCTCTTACTGGCTGTGTGGTTTCTGGCAAGTCGCTCTATCTCCCTGCATCTTCATTTCCTGGTCTGTAAAATGGGAGCATGATGATAGATGTAGGCAGGGCTCCAGCGATAAAGCATGTTAACTTCTCAGCATGGAGTATAGTCAATAAAAGGTGATCGCTGTTACGCTGGTCCTGAGATTATGTCAGATTATCTGCAGCAAATTTTTTAAATGTCAAAAATGAGTCTGGCTCATGTCTGATTTACTTACATAAATGAAACAGGAAAAATCAAAGTGATGATGTGATGATCATGATCTCAACGCCACCATTTTTGGAGCCTTTACAATGCACTAGGCACAGGGATAAGGACTTGGGTACATTATTTCATTTAATCTTTACAATAATCCAGTGAGGTAGATAGATAAGACACATTTTTAAAGTCCAGTTTATTGAGATATAATTTACATACAGTAATATTCACCTTTTTTGGGTATAGAGTTCTATGAACTTTGGCAAATGCATGTAGTCACAAAAACAGCACCACAATTTATTAATAGAATACATATTTCCATCACTTCCCAAAATTCCCCTGTGCCCCTTTCACCCCCATTCCAGCCCCAAAGCAATCACTAATTTGATTCCTGTCCCTATAGTTTCATCTTTTTCTAGAAAGGCACATAATTGGAATCACACAGTATGATAAATTTTTAAGATGAATTTTTGATTACACAGCAATACATGAATCCTTTCTTCTTAATAAAAGAAGTTGCAACATTGCAAATGAGTCTAAGTCCCCTTTGAAATCACATCCAGACCTGCCCCTTACCCTACTGTTCTTCAGGAGGGCTGAGAGCCAAAATGTTTAGCAGCTAACAAGGCGTGGCCAACAGGATCAGAACAAACTAAGATGGCCATGTGGTGATGTGACACGTGCATGTTCTTCCCATGCCGTAAAGGAGCCAGCCCAGCACCCCACGGCTACCAAGCCAAGGAACCTGGGATGGACCTCAGGAAGCCTGGACCCCAAGCCCAGGCTCATCACTTTGCACAACTCTGCAAGGCGATGGGAGGCAACCTAGGGCAGAAAGGCCCTCTGAGCAGGGCGGGCATCTGCGGGACAGTCAACCCCTGACCACAGAGCTGCAGCCAGAACCTGGCTCTCCTTGTCCCAGCTTCTCTTCTCCCACCTTGATTTCTAAAATGGTGATGGCACTTTTCCTTTAACTGCTGCCACCAAAAAGGAGCAAACCACTTGGGGCTGGAGCAGTCAGTTCCACCAGGAGAAGTGAGACAGAGAGCCCAAGGTGAGTTTGCCTGCTGGCTGAGCAATAGCCTGGGGTGATGTCCCAGCTGTGAATGAGCTCAAGGACCTGGGACTCATCAATGCCTCTTCCCTCTCTGATATCCTCCCCCAGGTTTCATTCAGCTAAGCGGCAAGCTGGGAGAGGTAGGCTGCTAGTTGGTTCCCATTCTCCCCTCTTTTTAAAATATCCAAACATACGGCCAACCAGCCAGAAGACCACATTTGTCAGCCTCCCTTACAGCTATGTGTTACTATCTTCTAGCCAGTGAGATGAAAATGGAGGTGTCATGTGGGGCTTCTGTGATGTCTCCTTAAAAGAGTGGCAGTGGGATGTGTTTTTGTGGACCTGTCCTACCCTCCCTTCTTCTATCTTGCTATTTGGAATTCTGATGTGATGGCTGGAGCTCCCACAGCCATCTTGTCACCAAGAACAGAAAATCAGCATGAGAATGGGGCCAACACAGAGTAAAGTAGGGCCAAGAGTTGGAGAAGGAAACCAAGTTCTTACAACAATGTTTTTAAAACCCCTAGCTCAAGCTGTGCCTGAAGCCTGACACTCTTAAACTTTTCAGTTATTAGTGGAAATAAATTCCCCCTCCCACATCCCCCACTTTTTTTTTCCTAAACCAGTTTGAATAGCCCTTATAACCTAGAGCATCTCAACTCATACAAGACCACCATTTTTATGTTGTCAGATTCTACCCAAAACAATGAAAATCTTCAAAGGCAATCTCTGCTGGGAGAAGGCACACCCAAGGGCCATATCACAAGTGCCCGTATCCTGTTCCCCACTGTCATTTACCCACCTGGGAACTCTGGGAGTGGCAAGAGGCTCTGCAAGGAAGGCCAGCATCCTATAGCTCAGGATGGGAAAGGGCTGCCATAAATTTGAGACATTCCTGAGATAAACTGAGGGGGAAAACACCCTCTTCACAATAAAAATGTGGCTGAATGGTGCTATGTTATACTGAGGGCCTCTCCTCTCCCGAACTGCTCCAGAATCCCGGACATGTTATTCAACCTTCTGGGCCCAAGACTCTCAACCTCTCCTCACTCACTGCTCACCAGGCTGGCAAAAGCAAAGGATAATGCAGGGCGGGCAGCAATTAGGAACAGCATCCCCCAGACCTGGGTTCACATCTCGGCTCTGCTGTGTGACTCTGGGCGAGCTCTTTAACCTCTCTAAGCATCAGTCTGTCAATAAAACAGAGATGCTCTTTCTGATTTTATACATGAGGATAATATACATGAAAGCAGCTACCACAATCTCTGGCATATAGTGGCCATTCAAAAAATAGAGGTGATTACTAACATATATTTTTTGTTACTGCTCAAGCTTGCCTGGAACAACAATTTCCCCATTGAGCTCTTATAGAATGGGTGGGGATCCCCACTTTACAAAGAACCTCCCTCAGGTGTCTCATTTTCACCTCCTAAGAGTACTGTGGGGTCCGGCAAGGGGGCACCACACCTGTCTTATGCCGAGGGCTTGAGGGAGCGAATGACCCGCTCAAGGTCATGTGGCTTTTTGAACAGGAAGTGTTGGTCTTCCAAGTGTCCTGCATCCTCTCCAGTAACCCAGCCCCTGCTCCCAAAAGGGGACAGAGTGGGGAGGTACTCAAACAGGCCACGGGCATTACTGGGGCAGAGGAGTGATGGACACCAGTCCTAAGCAGCGCCAACCCCAGCACCACTGCAATACATCAAGGAAGACTCACTCAGGGGGCTTCCCTGGCGGGCCAGTGGTTAGGACTCCACGCTTCCACTGCAGGGGGCACAGGTTTGATCCCTGGTCGGGGAACTAAGATCCCGCATGCCGCGCCAAGAAAAAACACAAAAAGCAAAAAACTCACCCAGCATGATGGCATCCACAGCTCCCCCAGGACAGAACTCGATCATGATCTGCAGAAAATACAAGGCAAAGTAACAATGAGCAGGAGCCTGGGAGAACCACCAGATCTAGGCCTTCAAGAGGCTCCCAGCCCAGCGCGGCGGATGGAAAAGGGCAATTAGAGTAAAAAGTGCCGTGGGTATTGACCCAGGCCCTCCCTCTCTGGTCCACTCCCATCATCACACTTCCTGCCCCACTCTGGGCTCCTATCATATATGAGAAGATGCTTTCTCTGTTTTTTAAAGTGCGGATAGAGGTGGATGGGGAAGGCAGAAAGTGACACAAAATTTAAGGCACTCCCGGCATCTCCTCCAGCTCCGGGCTCCCGGCCCCTGCTTGTTGTAAAGTCCCTCCAACCAAGTTCAGCAGAGGCAGACACAGTGCCTGCAGGGCGGTCAAGAAGGCTCGTCGCTCTAAATAGAAAAGAAAACCTCAGCCATGACCCAGCTGGGCCAGAGCCAGCTCTCCAGCCAGAGGACGGAGAAATAGCCTTAAAGTTTCAATGAGGCCTCTAAGCTTGTGGCCGACCTTTCAGAGGCTTCCTGGCAATGTAAATATGAGGATGTGGTGATGCACGGCTGGACCCAAGTCCCAAGCCCACGGCTCACTAGTTGTGACCTCGGGCAAGTCACTTCAACCGTGTGAGCCCGTTTTCTCAGCTGTAAGATGGGGCTGCTATGCTATTCCTCTTAGCTGGGCCCCAGCTCTGAGTATATTTAGGGGGAAGGACACCCCTGGGGGCAAGAAACCAAAGGAGGTCAAGCAGGGGGCTTTAAGCTGGGCCAGGGACACCAGAGATACTGGGACCAGGGGTAGCAAAACTGCACCACCCTCCCAGCCCAGGACAGCAGGCAGGCCTGCCACACGCTGTGCAAGGCTACTCGCCATGGGAGGGAGCGACGCAAGGGGGCACCCACCCACTCACACACCACCACCTGCCGGGGAGGAAAGACCTGGCCTCTGACGCTCCTACGGTCACTCTGGTCCTGCCTGGCCATCGGAACATCAGGCCTGACCCCAGCTCCCCCAGACTACCTCTCTACCACTTCGGTGACTGTCGTCCTAAATAAAAGTCATCAGAGATGGATTAATGTCCTGCAACCCAGAACACGAGGAAGTGGTACTTCTTTCTCCCACTCACTCACTCATTCATCTGTTCATTTAACCAACCACCAACCAACCAGGCTTGTTCCCAGGGGTCAGGGTGACCTGGACACAGGCATTGACCTCTCGAAGCTCAGTGTATCATTCTGCCTTTTAATAATCCTCAGCTCCACAAAAGAGAACCCCAAATCCTGTTAATTGCTAGAAAAAACCCAGCTACAAGCGGCAGTGGCGGAAAAGAAGCCAAATTTAGTCACCAAGCAAGGCCACTTACTAGCTAAGTGGCCTGTAAGATGGTGGGATACATGCCGAAACCCCACAGGAGTGACAAAGTCATCCGGGCCTTGCCGGGCGACGGGTGAGGCTCAGTCAGTATGAGCTATTCCTATGATTCCTTCCTTGAGCTCAGAGGTTCAGGCTTTTTTGGTTTTCGTGTTGTCCTCTGAGACCCCATGAAAGCCACCCTCTCTCCTCTCACACAGAAAAATGCAAATACAAACAAATGTTTGTGTGCAATTCCACTGACTTCTTGCACGCCCTGAAGTCCCACCACCAAACCCAGGTTGGGAACCCCTGCTCTTCACCCGCTACTATCTGTGCGGCCTTGGCAATGACCTACCTCTCTGCAAAATGGGATAATACTATGGATGCCCCCAGAACTACTGTAATGATTGGATGAGGTGGTATTTATAAAGCAACAAGCCTGAGCCTCATACACAGCAGACACAGGACAGGCTCAGCCACTCCCTTCTCTAACAGGGGGCAGCTGAAGAGAAAAAGGTGGTAGTGCCTCAGACGGGAATAAAGACACAGACCTACTAGAGAATGGACTTGAGGATATGGGGAGGGGGAAGGGTAAGCTGTGACAACGTGAGAGAGTGGCATGGACATATATACACTACCAAACGTAAAATAGATAGCTAGTGGGAAGCAGCCGCATAGCACAGGGAGATCAGCTCTGTGCTTTGCGGCCACCTAGAGGGGTGGGATAGGGAGGGTGGGAGGGAGGGAGATGCAAGAGGGAAGAGATATGGGAACATATGTATATGTATAACTGATTCACTTTGTTATAAAGCAGAAACTAACACACCATTGTAAAACAATTATACTGCAATAAAGATGTTAAAAAAAAAAAAAGGTGGTAGTGCCTCTTAATTAGCTATGTGACCCTGGGTAAGCCACTTCATGTCCCTGAGCCTCAATTTCTTCGTCTATAAAATGGAACTAATCTTCTCTCCCTCCAACATCATCAAGACAGTCAATGACATGCCCAACACAAAAGCCACACCAATTAATATGCACTTGTCGAATCTAGCAAAGGAAATCACTAGAAAGTGTCACACTTAGACCATGTTATTTAGGCTTCCTACAAAAATATGCCTTCCCAGAACTACAGTTCGTCAACACACCCGTTGCCCGTATCAAAAGTCAGTATGAGAAGTGGCCAAACCCAGGCAGTTCCTGCATCTTTCAGTGAAACTGTCCCTTACACAACATCCTTACTCAAGGTCCCCCATGACCCCTCCTCTCCGACGCCAGCACTAGGAAAGCTTGAGCATTGTGCCATTCTGGTTTGCTTCCTCTTCTGCAATTCGAGAGCTCCATGACCCCCTGCCCTTCCCGTATTTTTTTACTTATTATTATTATTATTTTGCCTTGGCTGCTGGGAAGCTCTGCGCTTAGCTTTGGTTTTATTCCCATGAATAAATGTACCGACTTTTCATTCTATGCCAGGATTAAACCTATAATACTTCACAATTTGCATATGGACCCCGAGGAAGTATCTTTAGGAGATGACTGCCCTGTAACACAGGCGTCCCCTACCCCTGGGATCTAATGCCTGATGATGTGAGGTAGAGCTGATATAATAACAGAAATAAAGGCACAAAAAATGTAATGCGCTTGAATCATCCTGAAACCTTCCCACCCCCCCACCCCGGTCCATGGAAAAATCGTCTTCCACGAAACTGGTTCCTGGTGCCAAAAAGGTTGGGGACCACTGCTGTAACCCACACTTCAAACTGTGAAGCTTTTTTTTGAAACAGCAGTCCTTGTTCGGAGTTAATCAGAGTGACGTTCCATTAATTAACTTTTTGTAATTCTGCCCAAATGTACTCTCACATGTGGCAAAATAAAGTTTGATTTTTCTTCTTTTTTTTTTAAAGTTGCTTTTTTTTGTCCTTTTGGTTTAAAAAGCTTCACGTCTTGGTGCCTTTTATGTGATGCCAAAAAAAAAAAAAATGTCCCTTTCATGACATGGTTCTCACTGGGTTCCATTACATGGATCTTAACACTTTACCTTTCAGCTTGTCAGTGGTAGGGTCACAGGGGGCTTATATTATAAACTTCTCAGGGCTTTTACAGAAATGCATGAGGTTTAATTAATAAAATAATAATCTCAATAAATGCAATAAAAACAATAAATAAAAAGAAAATAATCATCTTGATGCCTTAGGAAATTACTAAATATGCCTGCTTAGAAAAGAGAATAGCCTTAGGAGAAAAAAATATCTGTCACACCTGAAGAGGAAAAGAAACTGGGTCTTTGCCAAGCTGAAGGTACAAAATCAAAGCAAACCCAAAGTTTTCCCTATCTATGGACTTTACAGTTTTATGAGCAATGCAATTCAATTCAATTTTTTTTTGTTTAAAACTGTTTGCATTTGTTTCCTTTTGATTACTTGTAACATTAAAAGCCCTAATTGACAAATAGGAGTGAAAAAATTGCATGGAATTAAGATACTATCATCTGATGTGATTGAAAGAATAAATAGAAGACTATTTTGAGTTAAAAAAAAAAAAAAGAAACATACCTCAATACCCACAGAAGGATTACCGGTGTTCTGTACTTTCATGTATTTTCCATATTTTATTCAACTAATATGTAACAAAATTTTATATTAGAAGTACTCTTTTTTTTAATGGAAAGTACTGGCCTGAAATCACCCATGGCTATAGACGCATCTATTCATCTGAAGGGGGATGGGGTTGTGCCCATCCACGATGAAGGCCCCAGCAGGACCATGCCCAGGGCATCCTGTGATGAAAGGAGGCTCCTCAGGATCCAGGGTGCCTGGGTACAAAGCTGATGGCCTCTAAGCCCTCACCAAGCCCAAAATCCAACAGCTCCCAGTACCAAGGACCGACTCCTAGAACCAATCAGAGGCTCATCCATCACTCTTCCTCGAGAGGGCAGCAAGCAGCTTGTGACCCAGGTTTTTCCCAGGATCTGGTGAAGGGAGGTTTGTGATCAGCTTAACTCATCAACAACTATCAACTGAGAGTCTACCAAAGGGCTCGCATTGCTAGGCAAAGCAGGGGCCACGAAAGAAGCATTTGATCAACAAACACTACCTGAGCTCCTAGTCTATGACAAGCCTGGGGACCCAGGACGATTCACACAGGTCCCTGCCCTAAGACCACAGGCAGAGGCAGACGCAGACAGAGGTGAATGGTGCAGGCATATCGTGACTATAATTACCCAGAACCTGTGGCCACAGTGGTTAACCCAGCCTGGAGCTGGAGAGCTTGATAAAACACAGATAATCGGGCCCCACCCCAGAGCTTCTGATTCAGTAGGTCTGGGGGAGGGTCCAAGAATCTGTATTTTGAACAAATGCCCCAGGGATGTTGCTGCTTCTCCCCCCCCCCCGCCCCCCCGCCCCACTATACTTTAAGAACCACTGCTCTATAGGAATTCGCAGAAGAGCAAGAGGTCTGGACCCTGGAGTCACATCTCTCCTCCGCCTAGCAAAAACATAATGTAAGATGGTGGTACAGAAATCTTGGGGACAAACTGGCGGAATTACCATTTCTTTTATGTTCCTTAATTAACCTGAACTTCATCATCAGTGTTTCTTTTACTTCTTGCCTCTAACCAAGGAGCTAGGGGCTTGGGGAGGATGTAAGATCATCCTGGTGAGCCTTTACCAAATGATGGTTTGAGAAGCCCTGGGTATTGGCAAAGAGGCTTTAGGGATTTGCCTTATTAGAGATGGTCAGATTGAAACAGAGGAGTATTTCAATGAGTATTTTTTTAAAAATAAGTATAAATATAATTATTTAAATACCCTCTCATCTTTAAAAAAAAGATTTGAGGGTCTTTGAGTGTGTGTGTATCAAGGGGCATGATGAAGATCAGGTGGGTAGAAGTGACACCAAAAGCACAAGCAATAAAAGAAAAAACAGATACACTGGACTTCATCAACACTAAAAGCTTCTGTGCATCAATGCACACTATCAAAAGAGTGAAAAGACAACCCACAGAATGGGAAAAATGCCTGCACGTCATATATTTGACAACAGGCTAGTATCCAGAATATATAAAGAATTCTTAAAATAAAACAATAAAAGGACAAATAACCCTATTCAAAAATAGGTAAAGGATTTGAATAGATGTTTCTCCAAAAAAGATATAGAAATGGCCAATAAGCACATGAAAAGATGCTCACTATCACTGGTCATTAGGGAAAGGTTAATCCAAGCCACAATGAGATACCACTTCATGCCTGCTAGGATGCCTAGAATCAAAAAGATGGACAATGGTAAGTGTTGACAGGAATATGGACAAATAGGAACCCTCATACACCCACAGTAGGAAAGTAAAATGATGCAGGCACTTTGGAAAACAGTCTAAATGTTAACAGTTTAAAATGTTAAACATGGCATTACAATATGATCCATACAATTCCCCTCCTAGATACATATCCAAGACAATTAACAACATATCCACTCCACAAAAGATCCCAAATAGCCAAAACAATCTTGAGAAAGGACAAAGCTGGAGGCATTATACTTCCTGATTTCAGACTATATTACAAAAGCTATACTAATCAAAACAGTTTGGTATCAGCAAAAAAACAGACATACAAATCAGTGGAACAGAATAGAGAGCCCAGAAATGAACCCATGTATATTATGGCCAATTAATCTACAACAAAGGAGGCAAGAATATACAATGGGGAAAGGATGGTCTCTTCAATAAATGGTGTTGGGAGAACTAGATAGCTACATGCAAAAGAATGAAACTGAACCCACTATCTTACACCGTACACAAAAATCAACTCAAAATAGATTAAAGACTTGAATGTTAGACCAGAAACCATAAACCTCGTAGGAGAAAACACAGGTGGACATCGGTCTTGACACTGGTCTTAGCAATATATGTTTTTGATCTGACTCCAAAGGTAATGGCAACAAAAGCAAAAATAAACAAATGGGACTACATCAAACTATAACGCATCTGCACAGCAAAGGAAACCATCAACAAAATAAAAAGGCAATCTACTGAATGGGAGAAGATATTTGCAAACCATATATCCAATAAGGGGTTAATATTCAAAATATATAAAGAATTCATACAACTCAATGACAAAAAAACCAAACAACCTGATTAAAAAATGGGCAGAGGATCTGAATAAACATTTTTCCAAAGAAGACATATGGATGGCCAACAAGCACATGAAAAGATGCGCAACATCACTAATCATCAGGGAAATGCAAATCAAAACCACAATGAGATATCACTTCCCACCTGTCAGAATGGCAAGTTGGAAGTCTCACATTTCTTGATTTCAAAACTTACTACAAAGCTACAATAATCAAAACAGTGAGGTACTAGCATAAAAACATATATAGTCAAATGATTTTCAACAAAGGTGTCAAGACAATTCAATGGGAAAAGGACAGTCTTTTCAACAAATTTTGTTGGGAAAACTGAATTACCCATATGCAAGAGAATGAGGATGGTCCCTTACCCTACACCATATACAAAAATTTACTAAAAATGGATCAAAGACATAAATGTAAGAGGTAAAACTATAAAACTCTTAGAAGAAAAAAATGGGGGAAAAGCTTCATGACATTGAATTTAGCCATGATTTCCTGGTTATGACACCAAAAGCACAGGCAACAACAACAAAAAATAAATAAACTGGACTTCATCAAATTTGATAACTTTTGGACATCAAAGGACACTATCAACAGAGTGAAAAAGCAACCCACAGAATGGGAGAAACTACTTTCAAATCATATATCTAATAAGGGACTAATATCAAGAATATATAAAGAACTCTTTCAACTCAATAACAAACAAAAAATTGGGCAAAATACTTGAACAGACATTTACAGGTATACAAATGGGCAATAAATGCATGAAAAGATGCTCAGCATTACTAATTAGGGAAATGCAAGTCAAAACCACAGTTAGATATCACTTTACACCCATTAGGCTGGCTATTTAAAAAAAAAAAAAAAAAGAAAATAACAAGTGTTGGCAAGGATGTACAGAAATGGGAACCCTGTGTATGTAAAATGGTGTGGCCACTGTGGAAGCGAGTACGGCAGTTCCTCAAAAATTAAAACTAGAATTAAAAAAATTAAAAATGGAATTGCCTTATGAACTGGCATTCCACTTCTGGGTATATACCCAAAAGAACTAAAAGCAGAGTATCAAACAGATGTCTGTATACCAATGTTCAGAGCAGCATTACTCACAATAGCTAAAAGATGGAAACAACCCAAGTATACATCAAGAGATGAATGGAAAAATAAAATATGGCATATCCATACAATGGAATATTATTCAGTCATAAAAAGGAATGAAGCACTGATACATATGAATGAACCTTGAAAACATTATGCTAAGTGAAAAAAGTCAGACACAAAAGGCCACATATTATGTGATTCCATTTGTATGAAATGCCCAGAATAGGCAAATCCATAGAGACAGAAAGGAGATTAGTGGTTGCCAGTACCTGGGGGAAGGCTCCCAGGGCAAGAGACCGTGGGCTCTGAAAATATGACCCAAGTGCTTTTCAGCTCAGAAAACTGCTGACACTATGTGCCAAGCCCTGTCCCAGGCCCTTTATTCACAGTCTCTCATTTAATCCTCACACAGTTCTATAACATGAAGACAGTAATAATCTCCATTTTCTAGATCAAGGGTCACCAAAGTTTTTCTGTAAGGAACCAGATAGTAAATATTTTTGCCTTTGTACTTATGAGCTCTTTGTTTCCCTGGAGACCTCAGCCCATAAACACGTTCAGAGGGTGCCCGACAGGGGACAGCCTGCAGTCCTGCTGGCTTTCCACTCTGGCTGGAGGCCAAAGGAAACTGGAAACCTGTGTTTACCTCGATCCCCTATCAGTTTAGATTAAGCAGCTGTCATGGTGTAGCATAAGGGTCACGGTCTTGCTACATGATCCTGGCAGGCCACAGCACCCCTCCTATCATTCATCCATTCATTCATTCATGCATTTATTAGGCACCTACCCTGTTCCTGTACTATTTTAGCCATGGGAATTTAGCACTGCACCTGCACAGCTCAAATCAAGAAGTACTCTCTTCCCTCTCAGACCAGTGTCCTCTCAGAGTTGCCCTGGGACTGGTTACTATAAAAAAACTTCTTTGCAGCTGTTGCAAATGAAGAATCAGCTCAATACTCCTAAGGACTGAGAGAGCCAGAATTTAAAATCTCTTCTCTACCTGATCGACTCTTCAGGACTAAACCCTGACCCCACAGTGCCATGCCAACCTGATTTCCACCCTTCTAAATAACACACACAGAAAACACCACCTGTGCACTGCTTCCCCCATATAATCTCACTCCACACCCTCAACCTCCTCAGGACGTAAGCAGTTGCCTGGTCAGTTAAGCCGGGTCAGTCTCAGTTTCCCCACCCATGACATTTAACAGGAATCGAGAGTTTATTCTGTGCCAGGCCCCTTTGCATGGATTATCTTACACGCACCATTTGAAGTGGGTATCCTAAAAAATGCCTCTACCTCATGGGGTTTTTGGGAGGATTAAACAGGATAATGGATGCCTGGCACTTAGAACATTACCTGGCACACAGTAAGTAAATGCTTGATAAATATTACCAATTATTATCAGCATTTGGTGATACTTTATTCCCATTTTACATATGAGGAAACTGAGGTTCAAAGAGATTAAGGTCACATAAATAGTAAGTATCAGAGCCAGGACCTGAACTGGGACGTATTTGGGTGCCAAGTCAGCTCTGTTTGTCTCCCTGATGGAAGAGACCTAGTGACCCCATCCTCCCTTCCTTGTGCCTCAAGAAGGAAGCCACAAGCTCGAGACACAGCCCCCAGGTGGTGGAAGAAAAGGCCCCTCTGTCTCCCTGCTCCAGCCCTCACTGGGCCCCACTGGTCAGCTCACACACACCAAGTGAGCTCGCTCACCCAGAGATAAGGGAGCCAGGATGTCACAGCCCAGAGAAGAGAGGGCCTGGACCACCCACAGGGTTTTAGACATTAACAAGTACAGCCCACAGGCAGCAGGGCCAAGTAGCAGGATGGGTCAGCACTGCCACAGCCCGACCGTCCGCAGGGGACAACTGAGGGATGCTCAAGCCATACCCTGGAGACCACACGGTGCTCGGGGCCTGGGTCCCCTCCTTTCCCTGGCCCTTCCTGAGGCCGGCAGGAGTACTGGGTACACAGAAAGGGCTCAATAAATAAATGTTGGCAACAGTCCTGGAAGTAAAATTAAATAAAATTAAACCTCTTCTATAGGTCTGGACATAGTCCCAGATCTGCCCCTGTCCTTCTGTGACAGTGCTGTCAGAACCACTTTCCTGCTTTGAGCCTCAGTTTTCCTACCTGGAAAATGAAGCTTTTAACATCTGTAAGGTCATTTTCAACACTGACATTTGAGGGTCCAAGGTGATGGACATCACTTTATCATTAAATAAGCAGTTAATATTTATAAAAGTCCATTCATATCATCCATTATCAGAGCCTGGACCTGGTATGTGAATAGTAAGTGTTCACTGAATGAATTTATGAAGAATGAAGAAATATGAATGAAACATTTCAGTGGCTTTGAGATGCCCAGAAATCAGGGCAAAACAGCCAACACAGACTAACACAGCTGATTCTGCAAAGAAAGCTGGACAAAAGCAAGCCAGTCCCTCCCTCTTCTGCCACCCAAGAGAACAGAGATGATGGCTGCCATCACTGAGTGCCTAATGCATACCTTAGAGTGCTAAGCATTCTACAGGCATTCCTTTACTTACTCCTGTGAGCAGTTATACTTATGTCTATTTTACAGATGGGGAAACTGAGGTTTGATGGGGAAAGGGCTTCCCCAAAGCCACTCAGTTCCTAGGTGAGAGAACGAGGGTATAAAGCCAGGTCTGTCTGACTCTAAGATGCAAAGATTGCTGAAATGTGCAGCCACAGGAAAGCTCCTTTCCCTCTCCAGGCTTGTTTCTTCTTGGGGCAGGAGGGGTAGGTGCTGCAATCACCCCTTCCTTCCCAGGTCTCCCTACCCTGAGAGGCAATGTCTCCTGGGCACGGGGACACCCCATCAGCGCAGAAGACAGAGGCTTCTGGTCACTCAACAGAGACCTGTAGAAAGAAGGCCCCCCCCCCAAAAAAACACAACAGTGAACACAAAAATGTCTCCAGCTTCTCAGCAGCCGGTCCCCGTAGGTGGAGTCCCAGAACCTCCACACCTCTGAGCTCCAGGCCAAACAATGTGGCCATTGAGCGGGGCAGCCCTCACCCACAAGGCCTCCCAGGAACGCCGGGCCTTGCTCCTCCGCCTCCAGCTCCACCCACCACGTCACAGAGAGTCCGAGGAAGGAATCTGGGCTCCCCTCGAGACTGTGGGAACTGAGTGCCCCCTGGCAGGAAGGAAGGGCACAAGGGATAACCTTGGGGTTGCTAAGGGGAGGGGATGGGGTCCTGCCAAGGCGACAGGGAGCCTCTAAGCCTGTCTGGAACGTTCTATGGCACCTCTGCCACAAGCCCTGCGGGGAGGATTACTAGATGAGGAGACCGAGATGGCTCCACATCCAAGTGTGCCGTCCTCTGAGCTTGAGTCCAAATGCTGCCACTGTGTGTCTTTAGGCAACATGCTTCACCTCTCTGAGCCTCTACTTGCTCATCTGTAAAATGGGGACAACACATTCCAACCGTGATGGGGTCCTGAGGGGAGTAAATGAGATAGCACATGTGAAAACGACAAGCACAGTGCCTGGCACCTCGCCAGAGGGTGACGGACGACAGTCCCTGTCATCACTATGATGACTATCACCATCGCCACTCTCCTCATCACACCAGGAGATCAGGGCTGGAACCAGGCTTCAGGCAGATGCAAACTGGATTTTCAGCCCCTAGGGGAGACACAAGCAGTTCTCTGTCTGCACAGACATTTTTCATCTATTTGACCATCTGTCTGTCCGGCCACCGTTACCTAAAGCCAGGGGTGGCAGGGCTCGCGCCGCCATAGAGAGGAATGGTCCAGAGCCATGCCCCTCATTAGATGGACTCACAAATCCACAAGACTAGGAGTGACCAGGGTCACAGGAAATACAGACACACAGCTGCAAGGCCTGCCTGACTGGTAGGAAACAGCATTTTCAACTAAAATCGTTAAAGGTTTGTGGCATGTGAGATGGTCCTCGAGGGACAAGTAGGATTTGAAACCAAGGGGAGAGGGGTGGCGATGTGGAGAGGTGGGCATGGCAGGCAGAGCCAGCGCTGAGCTGCTCACAGAGCAGGGAAGATGCTGCAGGGTGTTCGTGTCCTATTACATCCCCAAGGGCAACCCCCAGTCTTCCTTGACTTATTACCCGAGAGACAAAGTCTCCAAGGAACCAAAACACCTGAGTAAATAAGGTGAGCCCCGGGTTTTGACTCTGGAGTCAGATACACCTGGGTTCCAATTCCAGCCCTGACACTGACTAACCTTGGACAAGGAAAGACCTCGGAACAAGCGCAGAGATGTGAGCCTCGGTTTGCTCATGTATAAAGTGTGGGGAACTATAGGATCTGCCACCTGGGTAGTGAGCAATGGGATGACTTGGGGAAAGCCCACGGCTCAGGACCCGGCATTCGGCAAGTGTGCTCCAACCGTTAGTAATACCAGAGGCTGTATCCACGTGGGAAACTGAAATGACCAGCCCACACTCAGAGACAAGCCCCCAGAGCCAGTGGCTGCCCATGAAAGGTTGAAGGAACAATCTGAGAGCAGCAGAGAGCAGGGCAAAAATACTGGGCGCCTTGGGCAAGTCTAAGCATCTATTTGCCCATACACTCTACAGTCTTATTCTGTCCATCCTCTGCCTCCCCACCCCCGCTGCCCCATAGAATGTAAATTCCCAGAGGGCAGGGCTTTGTGTCTGTGCCTTCAGCAACTAAAACAGTGCCTGGCACACAGCTGGTGCTCTGGAAACATTTGTTGATGAACGAATGAATGCATGAGTGAGTCAGTGAGTGAACGCATGAATGAATGAATAATGGCTGCCCCACGTGCTCCGGGGAGGGGGGTCCAGTCACATGAGATCGCGGATGTGGAACACCAGACACAGGGAGGAGTGATCACGACGGGGATGCAGAGATTGCCACAGTGGCAAGTACTGAAGGTTCCATCAGTGATGACACAAGTCTGAGGGCTCCTGAGACAGAGACCAGGAGGGACACAGCCAGGAAGGAAGAAGTGGCCCTCGCTATCCAAGGAAGACAGAAGACAGCCCCTCAGCCCCCAGCTCATCCCTCTGTTTCCCCACTTTGCCTGCCCAGGACTGGGATTATCTGTTCCCATCAGGGCCAGACAGGGTATCAATGCAGGGAAGCGGCCAGGGTGGGGGTGAGGGCAGACGGGAGAGCAGGTGGCCGTCTACGGGGTAGCAGCCCTCAGCCCAGCTCATAGATGCCACAAGGGAATATGGGCCCCTGTGGCGAGAGCTGCTTCAAGCCAAGCCAAACACTTGGATTCCTATATGAAAAACACCAGCTTACAAAGGGCCACACTATTGCAAAACACTAGAAAAAGTCTGCCTTAGGTACAGCCTGTGGACCGGGTTTACACGTTTATCTGCCAATCTAGACTTTGAACAACACACGTGACCTGTCAGCTGGGTGCCTGGCACGGGGCTCCTACTGTCTTGCGAGCTGGGACGAGCTGGGTTTCTAATCCTGGGCCAACAGCTGCGAGATCAGTGTCATCACCCTTCATGTCCAGATGGGGAAACTGAGGCTCAGAGATGTGTCTGGGGTCACACAGCAGCACAGAGGCAGCAAGATTCCAACCCAGGTCTAGCTGACTCCAAAGCCACTGCTTGATGGACCGAAGGAACGAGGGTGTGAGTGAAGCTGGGGCAGCAGGTGGGGGGCGGTGAGTGGCGATGGGAGGAGCACACAGGAGTGCCACAGAGGGGATGACCGCTGGCTGATGGGGTCAGGTGCTGAACTAAATGCCTGGGAACATGGCAGGCAAATCCCCGGACCACAGAGTCACCCTCGCTCCTGTGAATGTGACACAGAGACCCCGGCCCGGCCATTCCAACAGCAGGATTCCAGGCAAAACCCCACATTACCCCGGCCTGTCCATCCACAGCTACACCATTCTACTGCCATTCTACCTGCTAGTAGCTGACAGGCCACCACACCCAAAGTAGAAGCTGGATGGATCCTCGAGCCACAGGCCCCTCCCCACCAGACACCGCCAAAAAATGGTCTGCGGGACAACGGGGTCCTCAAGTGGAGGAGGGGGGCACAGACTGTGTGGGCTGGCACCCGGGGGGCGTGGGGTGCACTGCACAGGTGGGAGCCAGGCTGATCTGAGTTGGAACCTGGATGTGAGCCCTGAGACAGTCACTCTCTGTCTCTGACCCTCAGTCTTCACATCCATAAAATGGGGGTGACAACATCTCAATCCCATAGAATTGTGAGGATTCGGCAAGATAATCACGAAAGGGCCCAGCACAGAGAAAGTTCCCAGCAAAGGCCAGCTATTTGTGTTCTTTTGCTGACTCTTCCCTCTCACCTTCACCCCCCAACCCCACCCCCACCCCACCCCCCCCACTCCCCCCAACCACCACCCCCCCCTCCTGATTTACCCTCTGGGCCAAGAAGTCACAAGCTTCTGTACCTGCTTCCCCACCCTGAGCCTCAAGGCACTCTATCTGTACAACAGAAGCGGTAAGAAGTAACAATACACTTACCCCAGAGGACTGAGAGGGCTGCACAGAATTTCAAGTGCTTCACAAAGTGCTATAATGGATATGCGTGTGTGTCCCCAGAGTGGGTGCCCCTACGGGCCTAATCCAGAAGGACAGCAGGAGTCAGTGAACGCCAGGGAAGCCCAGGGGCACCAGGACCCCAGAGCCCATGGGAAGAGGTCCTGGACCACAATACTGCGGAGAAGGGCCACCACAGGCCACACAGCTGACCACGAACCCGGAGTTCAGGATTTCAGAGATACCTGGGCTAGGACAAACTGAGCCGACTCGGGCCAAAAGGCCTCCTTGAGATCATCCCTTCCAAGGCCCTGGCATTAGGGGCCAGGAAGCAGAGGTGCAGGGAAGGGACAGTGCTTCCTAGGGTCACAGAGGGTTGGTCCCAGATCTGGGAAGATCTCAGGTCCCCTGATTCCATCCAGGCCAGCGTTCCTTCTGCCGCGTTGAGTGACTTTCTAAATGCACACAGCGCGGTTAGTGACTTTCTAATGTCACATTCTCTTTAGAGTTCTGGTATTTTTTAAGGCCAGATATGCAATCTCTGTCAGTGACCAACAGCTAGCCTCTGAGCCCAAGGTGACAAGCCACAGAAACCCTGGCCAGTGACATGTAGTCATATGAACACGTGTGGACAGCGGGGCCCTCCCACTCACGCCCTGCTCTGTGACCCTGGGCCCTGCACTTCCTCTTTGTAGAATGTTCACTTTCTGACAAGAAGTCACACTCTGAAAAGCCTATAGTCACTCCTTCAGTTTCTCTCTCTCTCTCTCTCTCTCTCTCTCTCTCACACACACACACACACACACACACACACACACACATAAACAAACTTGGTATATACATACAGGAAATTCCCAGCCGCCTTACAAACCTATTTTTGCATTCCCTAGGCCAGGAGTCCTGGCTTAAATGCCACCAGGTCTGAAGAGCTAACTTACGGGGCAAAGCAGCTCTGCCTGTATGAAAAAATGTCATCTTGCACACTTTTCTAAGAGCACAGTCCTCTTGCTTATCTGCACTTTCCTCAGTTTCAATAGAGACATGGGAATGAGAAATATATCCTCTCAATTCTACTTTAAGAAAAACAGTGGCAGATATAGAGAACAGACTTGTGGTTGCCAAGGGGGAAGGAAGAATTGGGAGATTGGGATTAGCAGATGCAAACTAGTATGTATAGGATGGATAAACAACAAGGTCCTACTGTATAGCACAGGGAACTATATTCAACATCCTGTGATAAACCAGAATGGAAAAGAGTATGAAAAAGAACGTAAATCACTTTGCTGTACAGCAGAAATTAACACAACATTGTAAATCAACTATACTTCAATAAAATTTTTTTAAAAAGAATGAAAAACAGTGGCGCACACCAATAACATACAGCCCTTAGGCTGAGTACTGGGGACAGCAGGGAGTAGTGAGGTCTGAGGATAATCAGAGAGCAAATCTCCACCCAAGGGGCTGTTGCTGCTCAGCCCCAGGCAACTGCTGCCATATCTCCAGGTTGTTCAAGAAAAGTCTAAAGGCCAGAACTTTATGTGCCATCTTCTGACAAATGCTAGCAGCAAATTTCTAAAACCATCTCGTGTGCCAAACAAAATGTGTCTGTAGGCCCGTTCTAGCAGACACCCTCCTCCTCCCAACAAGAGGCCATGAGTGGCAGAGACACGTAGTTCTCAACCGAGGGCGGTTTTGTCCCCCAGGGGACATCTGGCAACATCTGGAGACGTTTATGGTTGTCACACTGAGTGGGGAGATGGGGGTTCTGCTGGCGTCTAGTGGGTAGAGGCAGGGACATTGCTAAACATCCTACAACGTACAGGACAGCTCCCCGCCACACAGTAAATGACCCAAACCCTGATGCAGACCAGAGTCCAAAAGGCTTGGAAGCTACTCTGGGGACCACCATGGGAGTGGGGGGCTGAGGGTGACAGGAGGCCTGCCCAGCTTAGGGCAGCTGCTATTTTCTCTGTGGCCACAGGACTTCCGTGAAGATTTCAACAGAGGAGGATTCCACAGCTAAGAATGCTGGGAAAGCCCAGGTGTAGACAATGAGAGTTGAGACGTGAGCTGGGTGAGCAAGACCACTGGCCTTCGGGTCAGGAGAGGTGGGTCCAAACCCACCCTCTGGCCCCTGAGTGTCCCTGGACAAGCTGCTGAGCCTGCCCGCCTCAGTCCTAAGAGGACCGTCCCCAACCTCTGGCCTTCCAGGCTTGGCCAGACCCAAACACCCCTGGCCTGGGCACATCCCCAGGCGGAGGTCCTGAGGCTGGGGCACTGCACAGCACCGGGGGAGAGGAGTTCCTCCACTGTGCTTGTCCTTCCTGCCAAGCCCCGTCACTGCCAAGCGCTAAAGAGACCTGTGGTGACAACCTTCCTCCTAACAGGGAGCACAGGGCCTGGGCTGAGGACTTTGGCAGGCAAAGGGATTGGGCCAGAATGGAACAGAAGTGGTTTATTTTCTTTTATTTCTATTTATGGCAAGTGGGTCCTAATTTTCCATTTCGGGTAATGAGACGGAAGTTTCTTTTTCAATTAATGTAGTTAATTTCTAAAAAGTGAGTCACCTTAAAAAAATATTAACTATTCCAGAGGTAGGAGAATGAATGAGGTTTGGGAGAGGCAGCCCTACGGAGAGTGTTACATAAATATTACAGCTCTTTAGCTTCGAGAATGACAAGTTCATACCTGGGGGGAAAATCCAGGGAGGCTCTCCAACTGTGGAGGCCTTCCACGCAAGCAAAGGAGTCAATGCTTTGTTTGGTAGTCAGCAAGGAGATTCCTGGGCAGATAAACTTGTGTAAAACTTTCTGCCCAGACAAAACTTGGGGGCAGAGGGACTTCTGAACTTTTCCTGTGCCAGGGCTCCAGGGGTGGTGGCCAGGCCTGGCTGTGTGCACGTGAAAGGGCTTTCCTCACCCTGTGCTGATTCCTTCATCCACCCTGACATCACCTTTCTTACTGTCTGGGGGTGACATGGATCACAGCGAAGCCTCGGGTAGGTTCATCAGGTGAAAGGCAGAAAAGCCAGAAGAGAAGAGGCTGCCACAAACCAGGGGGTGAGGGTGTAGTGGGAATGGAATGAAAGGACTGTGAGAGGAGGGGAGAGAGAAGCAATGGCATTAACTAAGCACCCACTTTGTGCCAGACACTGCTGCCCATGCCTGACCTCACTTAATCCTTACAATGGGATAGGTTTTGCTACCATCATCCTCATTTTAGGGATAAAGAGCTAGAGACTCAGAGGTTAGCTAAGATCTCAACTGGTGTTACGAGCCAGGACTTGTCCCAGTTCCTCCACTGCAGGGTAGGGAAGACAATGCATGAGACAGACATGGAGAAGAATCAAAGGGACTCAGAAACTAATCAGATTAATGGCCGAGGAAGAGGGCAGACGCTGGACTGCTTGAAACCTCCTAGAGGTTTCCCAACACCTACAATAAGACCACAACCCCTACCTCCCTGACCCCATCTCCTACCACCCTCACCCCATCCCAGGCACACCAGCCCCTCGCTGCCTTTGAATGCAGTAAGCATGCTCTCACCTCAGGGCCCTTGCAGTTGCTGTCCCCTTGATCCTCCCTTGACTGGGTCCTTCTCAAACGTCACCTCCTCAGAGAGGCCTCCTGCTGACCATGCACAGAAGGTGGCTTGCCCTGTCCCTAGCCACACCTCTGATTTCATATCCATCATGGTCCTTATCATTACCTGAATTATGTGTTTCTGTGCTTACTGGCCATCTTCCCCACCAGACTGTAAGCTCCACGAGCACAAGAATTGTAACTCTTGTTCACTACTGAATCCCCAGTCCCTAGAACAGGGCCTAGCACACAGCAGGCCATGACAATCTGGTCTCCTTTCATATGGTTCTCTGCCTCTCTTCCTTTGCCATCCTCCAGCCACAACTTTTGTCTGGTCCTTTAGAGGCTTCACTGGCTCCTGCCTCAGGGCCTTTGCACTTCCTATTCCCTTTACCTAGAACTTTCCACCTCTGAATTTTCTGCAGGTCTGCCCTGCATCCTTCCTTTGGGGCCTCAGCTAAAAGGTCACCTCACGAGAAAGGCCTTCCCTATCCATCCTATTTAAAGCACCTGTTCCTGACCCTACCCTGGGAACCTCTATCCCATTTCCCAGTTTATTTTTCTTTCACACACTTATCACTTGCTGAAGTCCTCTCATTTACTTCTTCATTTGCTTCCATATCATCTGCTTCTACCACAAGACTCTGAGCCCAGTGAGGCCCGGGACCTGGCTGATCTGTATCCTCAGGGCTTGAACTGGGCTGGGCACAAAGAAGGAATTCAACAGACACTTGTTTACATGAATAAATGGAGAACCCTATGGTCTGACAGGGCTGCAGGCTTAATTCCCCCATGATGACCCAAGCTTCTAGAGATAGGAGCCAGAAGTCCCGGGGTGAATAGGTAACAGATCAAGACATAGGGTTTGCTGTCCTGTCAAAAAGGCTGAGGGCAATGAGGGGTCAGGAACCAATCAGAAGGAGCTTTCAAAATCCTCACAGCCTGCAAAGCAGGACTCCACAGCCACCTTCACTTCTCAGCCAGATTCAGCAGAAAGGAAGAGCTTCAGAGGCAGGAAGATTCCTCCTCTCCTCCCTGCAAGCTACCAATAGCTGGAGAACTGCTTCGGTCAAAAGCAAGCGCATCCTTTCATGAGTTTGTTGGCCATCTGTATGTCTTCTTTGGAGAAATGTCTATTTAGGTCTTCCGCCCATTTTTGGATTGGGTTGTTTGTTTTTTTTGATATTGAGCTGCATGAGCTGCTTGTATATTTTGGAGATTAATCCTTTGTCAGTTGCTTCATTTGCAAATATTTTCTCCCATTCTGAGGGTTGTCTTTTTGTCTTGTTTATGGTTTCCTTTGCTGTGCAAAACGTTTTAAGTTTCATTAGGTCCCATCTGTTTATTTTTGTTTTTATTTCCATTTCTCTAGGAGGTGGGTCAAAAAGGATCTTGCTGTGATTTATATCATAGAGTGTTCTGCCTATGTTTTAGCTGCCTAGCACAGGGAGGTCAGCTTTGTGCTTTGTGACCACCTAGAGGGGTGGGATAGGGAGGGTGGGAGGGAGGCACAAGAGGGAGGGGATATGGGGATATATGTATACATATAGCTGATTCACTCTGTTATACAGCAGAAACTAACACAACACTGTAAAGCAATTATACTCCAATAAAGATGTTTTAAAAAAAAAAAAAAAAAAAAAGCAAGGGCCATGTCGGCCCCAGGGTATGGTCTGTGGGCTGCAGGTGCCCCACTGCCTTCAGTCTCCCCAGGGCAGGGCTGGCCCCAAAAGAGGAGGGGGTCTGCCTGGACCTCCACTCCTTCCCCTGCTCTGGACCAGCCCTGGGGGAGCAAAGGCAGGGTCCTGTCTACCGGAGGAGGGAGACATCAAGACACAGAGGCACTAAAATGTGACTGGTAGGAGAAGAGAAAACTAAGGAGCAGAGAGAAGAGGAAGAGGAGGTAAGTTCCACCTATAGGTACCAGGGAAGAATTTAAAAGGTCTCATGGAAGAAGCCGATGCTCCTGCTGACTCTGCAGATGACAGTGCGGAGGGCCTGCCTGGAAGAAGGCACTAGACGAACAAAGGCCTGGAGGTACCACCTGCAAGTAGCTTAGAACAGCTGGAGAAGAGAGGCCTGGGAAGATACTGACAGATGGACTATAATTAGCCTGTGTACCAGGTAACGGGTTTGGAATGTATTCTGGAGAGCTGTGGAAGGGCTGTTCATAGGGCAGTGTGACATGAGTAGGGCCTCTCATCCACAGTCTCTGATATCTGTATGTCTGGGCTTGTGACTAATTCACCGTGTGACTTTGGGTAAATTCCGGACCCTCTCTGGTCTGCAGTTGTCTCATCTTTCAAATGAGATGTTGGCTGCATGACATCCAGCTGTAGCATTCTGCGGTTTAGTCAACACTCCTCTGGTGTGGTTCTAGAGGTGTGCCAGAGCCAGCTTTCACTGGCTTGTGAGGACTGATTGTTAAATTTTCAGGAATTTTTGTAAGCTGGTAACATAACCATTGTTTAAAATTGTTATGTAACCTTATTACTTTAAAAATTGAATTAAAAACAGCAAAGATGATAAACACTCAAAACTCATGGCTTCCCTAATTGTTTTAGCACATTCTAGTGTTCTCTCTACTCTTAAAGTTATTTACATCTATCGTATCTGTATGGCAGGAATAACTTCACCATGGAGTGCTACCGCATCTCTTCCCAACTCTGTGTTAGTGACATTTTGTTTTAGCTTGAAATTGACCATGGTGGGAATACACCACAGAAACTGGCAGATGCTATAAACCAGGGCTGTTGTTCCCAGAGAGTTTATTGTTAAACATTTACCATCATGTTACTCTGTCTCTGGTCTCACTCCCATAAGATGTGTAGGAAAAGAGACCTAACCCTTGAAAGACTTTCCCAGACGGCAAAATCTGGCTCAGGGCTAGGGGTGGGGGTCGGGGGGATGGGATTGTTAGGGGGAGGGGCAGTTATAAACCAAAGGAAATTCATGAGTTCAGCCCAGGGTTTCCCACATTCACTTACGTGGGGGGCCTGGTGTACATCCAGAGCTGCGTTGTCTACACTGTCTAATGCAGGAGCCACTAAACACATGTGGCTATTGAGCACTTGAAATGTGGCTACTGTAGAACAACATGTATCATTTTATGCACTTTTAATTAATTTAAGTTTAAACACTGGTACTCGGGCTTCCCTGGTGGCGCAGTGGTTGAGAATCTGCCTGCCAATGCAGGGGACACGGGTTCGAGCCCTGGTCTGGGAAGATCCCACATGCCGCGGAGCAACTAGGCCCGTGAGCCACAATTACTGAGCCTGCGCGTCTGGAGCCTGGGCTCCGCAACGGGAGAGGCCGCGACAGTGAGAGGCCCGTGCACCGCAATGAAGAGTGGCCCCCGCTTGCCACAACTAGAGAAAGCCCTCGCACAGAAACGAAGACCCAACACAGCCATAAATAAATAAAATTTTAAAAAAACAAACAAAGTGGTACTCGATTCTATTATTGGGATACATTTAAGAACGTTGGAACAACCTAGGGATGTGAATCTACTTTTTCACCTGTAAATTTTATGACATCTAAATACAGATCAAGCATTTTCTAATGAAAATTTAGCTCCTGAATTGAGATGTGCTATAAGTGTGTAACATATACTGGATTTGAAGGCTTAGAAAGAAAAAAAGGTAAAATATTAATAATTTTTACATTGATGACATGTCAGAATGATAATATGTTTTATATACTAGGTTACATAAATTATATTATTTAAATTAATTTCATCAGTTTCTTTTTGCTTTAATGTGGCAATTAGAAAATTTTTAGGGAACTCCCTGGCGGTCCAGTGGTTAGGACTCCACATTTTCACTGCCAAGGGCCTGGGTTCAATCCCTGGTCGGGGAACTAAGATTCCGCAAGCCGAGCAGTGTGGCCAAAAAAAAAAAAAAAAAAAAATTTCTTTTTTAAATTACATATATGGCTCTCATTATATTTCTATTGGATGGTGCTGGTTTAGGAATATTTGGGGTTTTTTTTTCCCCCACTTGCACCATTTGATATTCAAAAGCAGAAGTGGGGGGCTTCCCTGGTGGCGCAGTGGTTGAGAATCTGCCTGCCAATGCAGGGGACACGGGTTCGAGCCCTGGTCTGGGAAGATCCCACATGCCGCGGAGCAACTGGGCCCGTGAGCCACAACTGCTGAGCCTGCACATCTGGAGCCTGTGCTCCGCAACAAGAGGGGCCGCGACAGTGAGAGGCCCGCGCACCACGATGAAGAGTGGCCCCCGCTTGCTGCAACTAGAGAAAGCCCTTGCACAGAAACGAAGACCCAACACAGCCAAAAATAAATAATAAAATAAATAAATAAATTAAAAAAAAAAAAAAGCACAAGTGGTCTATATAAGAAACCACTAGAAGGATTTTGCGAAGATGACAAATTCTAGAAGAAAATGAGCTAATCTTGTCACATTGCAGGTAGGGTGGTTTGGTGAGTAACCTCCACCCCATCTGGGGAAAGTCCATCCCTGGCTGCCATGGCTGGGGAAGAGGCCCAGGACACTTGGGCAACAGTTAATTTCTCATCCCAAAGCCCAGCCCCTGAGAGTGGACCCCAGGCCAGGGCTGATTTTGTCAAAGACACCCACGCAGAAAAACTGGCTCCTGGAGCCGCACAGAAGGCCTGGCCTGGTCACAAGATGGGGCCAAGAATCATCACACAGAAGGCAAGAACCAAAAAGTTGGCGCACCTTCAACCTTATATCTCAGAATGAGACTCCTCCCTTCCACACACTTCTGTACATGCTGTCCCTCAGAATGCCTCTCCTTCTCTCATCCCTTGGAGAGCTATGCATCCTTCGAGATCCAGTTCAAATGTTCCTTTCTCTGAACCCTTTCCGGACCAAATGATGTTCCCATCTCACATCCTTGGACTTCTGGCCTAGTCTATTCTTACCACTTCCTGGTCAGTCTCGGTGCTTTCACTCTTACCCCCTCAGACCTGATTTCTTTCTAAAACGCAAAATTTGTGTCTCTCCCTGTGAGACTGCCACTGGGTCCCTATTACCTAAAGCAATAGTTCTCAAACTTCAACAAGCATCAGAGTCACCTAGAAGGCTCCTTAAAACAGATGGCTACACAACATTGTAAATCAACTATACTCCAATACAACTTTAAAAAAAACAAAACAACAACAACAAAATAAACACAGATGGCTGGGCCCTATTCTAGAGATTCTGATTCAGCAGGTCTGGGCTGGGACCTAATATTTTGCATTTCGAACAAGGTCCCAAGTGCTACTGCTGATACTACTGGTCCGAGAGGCTGTAGTTTGAGAACCACTGATCTATTAAAAGATCAAGTGCAGGGGCTTCCCTGGTGGCGCAGTGGTTGAGAGTCTGCCTGCTAATGCAGGGGACACGGGTTCAACCCCTGGTCTGGGAGGATCCCACGTGCCGCGGAGCAACTAGGCCCGTGAGCCACAACTTCTGAGCCTGCGCGTCTGGAGCCTGTGCTCCGCAACAAGAGAGGCCACGATAGTGAGAGGCCCGTGCACCGCGATGAAGAGTGGCCCCCGCTTGCCGCAACTAGAGGAAGCCCTCGCACACAAATGAAGACCCAACACAGCCAAAAAAAAAAAGATCAAGTGCAAACTCTTCACCTGGGCATTCAAGGCTCTCCACAACATCGCCTCCTATGACTGCCCTCATCTTTCACCACGTGCTGCCCCAAACCTAGTCCACCCGTGATCCCAACATGCCACACCTTTCCCGCCTGCACACCACTGCCCACGCTGATCCTCCTGCCTGAAACCCTCTGTTCGTCTTGATCCACCCAGTTCCAGGGCCACCGTCCTTGATTTCACAATGTCTAAAACCCAAATCTTCAAAAATGAGGAGATGGCACCTTTAAGGGTCTACAAAGTAACAAATATAGGCTATAGGGGCAAGTACAAAAGAGGAGGGTGAGAAATGATTTTAGCCAAAGCAGCAGCCCTGGATAAGAAAGTACCAGCCTAAAGTGACAACTTTGGGACAGAAAATTCTGGTGTATCTATTTAAACAACCTCATCACAGCCACTGGCCAGTTACAAATTGTCCTTTTTCTCCATCGGGTTTCCCAGCTCTGCCACTTTCTAGCTGTGTGGCCTGGCAGGGGGGGAACTTACTTAGTATCTTTGTTTCTCACTTTCATCTATAAGATGAGGATAAAGCAACAACCTCAAAGAATGAAGATTCAATGACATAATGCAAGTAAAATGCACAGCAGAAGGCCCAGCACACAGTAAGCCTTCAATAAATGTTAGCTGTTGTTGGTATTATCTTTGGACTTGGGAATGTAATGAACTTGGTATCCAGTCACAAACAATAATGGGAACAGACACATAAAACATGTTTTTCTTAATGGGTACGTAATCAGCAATTCAATGAAGATTGTGTTGATGGACAGCAGGATAGATGGATGGATGGATGGGTGGGTGGGTGTGCATATGTGTTGTAGGTAGGTGGTTTGATGGAAAAACTCACTTGTATAATATCAAAAGTGGCTCTGGGGACTTCCCTGGTGGCGTAGTGGTTAAGAATCCGCCTGCCAGGACTTCCCTGGTGGCGCAGTGGTTGAGAATCCGCCTGCCAATGCAGGGGACACAGCTTCGATCCCTGGTCCTGGAATATCCCACATGCCGCGGAGCAACTAAGCCCATGCACCACAACTACTGGAGCCTGCGCTCTAGAGCCCACGAGCCACAACTACGGAGCCCGCGTGCCACAACTTCTGAAGCCCATGCACCTAGAGCCCAAGCCCTGCAACAAGAGAAGCCACCGCAATGAGAAGCCTGTGCACCTCAACAAAGAGTAGCCCCCGCTCGCTGCAACTAGAGAAAGCCCGTGTGCAGCAACTAAGACCAAACAATGAAGACTCAATGCAGCCAAAAATAAATAAATAAACAAATAAATAAATTTATTTAAAAAAAAAAAAGAATCCACCTGTCAATGCAAAGGACACGGGTTCAAGCCCTGGTCCGGGAAGATCCCACATGCCATGGAGCAACTAAGCCCCTGTGACACAACAACTCAACGTGCGCTCTAGAGCCCACGAGCCACAACTACTGAGCCCACATGCCACAACTACTGAAGCCCGTGCTCCACAACAAGAGAAGCCACTGCAATGAGAAGCCCGCGCACCATGAAGAGTAGTAGCCACCCTCACCGCAACTAGAGAAAGCCCGCACGCAGCAACAAAGACCCAATGCGGCCATAAATAAATAAATTAATTAAAAAAAAAAAAAAAGTGGCTCTGTGAGACCGGCTTGGCAATAGACACTTAAAAATCTTAAAAATTCTCCTAAAGAGGTTCTCAGGCAAGAACACAAAAATTCAAAGATGTCCATCACAGAGTTGCTTATAACAGCAATTAAAATTTTTCAAAAAAGCAACGGCCTAAATGCTCAATAGTCAGAAGATGGAATTCTACAGAAAAAGAAAAAAATGAAGATGCAGCTGTTTCCCTAAGACGTGAAAAGTTGTTCTTAATATATCTTAAATACAAAGGGTAAAAAGTGAAGTAACTAGTTTGGTGTAAGTTCATCTTTTTTTAATAACTATGAGTGTGTGTATATATAGAAAAAGTCTAGAAAAATATATTCCAAATGTTATCAGTGGTTATCTTTGGTGTAAAGATTTGGATGGTATTAATCTTTTTTGTTTTTGTATTTGCTTTTCTGTGTACTCTCATTTTCCTCTGATAGCCATATATTTTTAAATTTGTTTAATTTCTTAAAAGAAGAAAAATTTTTTAAAAGGCAGCTCCATGAATCAAGACAGAAGAAATGCATAGGCTCAGCTTCCTGGGCCTCAGCTATGTGACCATGAGCAAAGAGCCTGCCCTCTCTGTGCGTCTGTCCCCTCCCCTTCCGAAAAGGGTGACCAGTCCCCTGCCCGGCTCACCTTCCAAGGTGCCCAGAAACAGTGGATGAGGAAAGGCTTTGAAATCCACAGCTGACAGTCAGGTGATGGTGGTTTTATTCCCCCCAGTGACATCTAGAAGACTCCCCGGGCTTCCCTGGTGGTGCAGTGGTTAAGAATCCGCCTGCCAATGCAGGGCACACGGGTTCGAGCCCTGGTCCGGGAAGATCCCACATGCTGCGGAGCAACTAAGCCCGTGAGCCACAAGTACTGAGCCCATGTGCCACAGCTCGTGAAGCCCACGCGCTTAGAGCCTGTGCTCTGCAGTAAGAGAAGCCACTGCAATGAGAAGCCCGCGCACCGCAACGAAGAGTAGCTAGCCCCCGCTCGCTGCAACTAGAGAAAGCCCACGCCTGGCAACAAAGACCCAATGCAGCCAAATATAAATAATAATAAATAAAAAAATAAATAAATAAATAAATATAGAAGACTCCCCAAGGAGATGCTCAGAGAAGCAAAAGAAAGCTGGCCTCCACTGCGGGGCACCCAGTTTTAGTGGACAGAGCTCTGGGCGGAGCTGGGGCGCCAAGTTCTCACCCCCCTCGGACACTGGCTTCCTTCATTTCTGTGAAATGAGAGGGATGAACTTTGACAGTGGTTTCTAAACCACTCCTTTGGTTTTCTTAAATAACAGGATCCTTTTCTCAAATGAAACACAGATTTCCCCATTAAGCATCAGTAGCTCTGTTCCTCAAAATCAGGCATTCTGTGCAAAAAGAATCAACTTGGAGCCTATTTCGCATTATTTCAAATGGGAAAAATTATAAATCATGACGTGTCAACTCAAGACTCCTCATTAATTTCCTAAAATGTAACTAACACATAGTAACACTCTCCCTGTACATGATAAACTATCGTGATAGGAGGTCCAATGCTTAAAACATACCCTCTTGGGAATCCCCTGGTGGTCCAGTGGTTAAGACTGGGCACTTTCACTGCCATGGGCCCAGGTTTGACCCCTGGTCGGGGAAGTAAGATCCTGCATGCCACGCCAAAAAAAAAAAAAAAATCCCCTCCTGACCACCAAATCATTATTAACAACCGGTAACTGCAGTAGCACGAGCCTGGGCCTCTCTCTCAGATCCGGCACATTCCGAGATGCCCAGGCCCCACTGACCCTCGCTCCCTTTGCAAACCGTCTACATGTGATTCTGACAGTCTTCCAGTTACATCTAGAATTCACGAGACTTCCTGTACATCATTTCGCTACAAATGTTATGCTGAGTTTTAGGAACGTAAATATGATGTTTTACGGGCTCAACATTGGCTGAAAAGGGAGTTTGGAAACATGCACCTTCTAGGAAGTTTGGGTTTTATAAACTGAGAGGCATTAATACTAGGAGAACATCAATGCGGGAGCCATTCTGCAGGGCACGCTCTATGAAAACCAGGGCACCCCGGAATTCCTCCAAGGGTGATGCTGAGTTGGGAAGGTGGGGATTGAAGCTGTATCTGCACTGTGCACCTCAAAATATGAGGTTGCTGGCTTCCCTGGTGGCGCAGTGGTTGAGGATCTGCCTGCTAATGCAGGGGACACGGGTTCGAGCCCTGGTCTGGGAAGATCCCACATGCCACGGAGCAGCTGGGCCCGTGGGCCACAACTACTGAGCCTGCGCGTCTGGAGCCTGTGCCCCGCAACGGGAGGGGCTGCGATAGTGAGAGGCCCGCGCACCGCGATGAAGAGCGGTCCCCGCACCGCGATGAAGAGTGGCCCCCGCTTGCCGTAACCAGAGAAAGCCCTCGCACGAACCGAAGACCCAACACAGCCAAAAATAAATAAATAAAGTAGCTATAAAATTTAAAAAAAAAAAAAAAAAAAAAAAAATATGAGGTTGCTGACGGAGAGTGGGGGCTATTAAAGGGTTCCCTTTAGTGCTGCCATTGAAAGGCATCCCCTTGGAGCAGCTGCAGCAGTAGTAATAACGATGCCACCACAACAAATCATAAAGCAGCTCACACTCAGCGAACTCTTGACATGTGCCAGCTACTCTTCCAAGCACCCATCATAAATTAGCTCATTTAATCCCAGGAACAACTCAGGGAGCTAGGTACTGTTATCATCCCCATTTTACAGATGGGGAAACTGAGGCAAGGAGAGGTTAAGAACTTGCCTAGGGTTATCCAAGCAGAGCTGGGATTCGAGGCCAGGCAGCAGAGTCTCAGAGTTCCTTCCCGCTCCAAACCACTACCCCTGGCCCCCAAAGTGGGGAGGCTCTGCAGAAAGAGGGGGCAGGGGAACCAGAGCCCCCCAGCTTCACCTTGTCCTTGCCCCAGCCCTTGCCCTCAAAGCAGAAGCTGAGAAAGTGTTGAGGCCCTTAGAACCAGGCAGGGTCCGGTGGCGCCAGGCCATGGGAGCCAAAGGGGACAGGCGGTGGTAGCTTACCCACAGCTTCCAGTCATAGTAGTAGGCCCCCAGGAGCTTCACGATGTAGGGGTGGTCACAGGTGGCGAGGATCTCAATCTCCACGATGTAGTCCTCCAGCTCCTCCTCATTCTTGGTCTCAATTACTTTGGCGGCAGCCAAGGCACCTGTCTCCTTGTTCTTGGCCTGCAAAGTGAAGACACGGAAGGTCAGCAGCCATGGTCGGCAGGAAGCTGACCCCTGGAGGCCAGCTCAGAGAGGCCCACGTGAGTGGGAAACAGAGGCCAGATGTCCAGATGCGGATGAGAGGCTGAAGTAGGAGGTACGCTGTTCTCAACAATGGCCAGTGCTCGCTCATTATGTCAGCTCAGGAGGGCATGCATGAGGAACAATGTTCTGTGGTTAATAATAAATTATTTTAAGTACAATACACCCATACTATAGGATAAATAAAAATACAAGAGCAGCATAGATCTAGAAACAACAGGGAAAGATTGTTTATTGTTCAGTAAAAGATCCAAGTCACGGAACAATAAAAGTGGTGTGCTTTGTTATAAAGCAGAAACTAACACACCATTGTAAAGCAATTATACTCCAATAAAGATGTTTAAAAAAAAAAAGTGGTATGATGCTTTTTATATAAAAAAATGGAAAACTACTCTTTTATAAATGCTCACACATGAACATAATTGCATGGAAAACTCTGGAGAGATACTGCCTGACAGCAGGCTGGGGAGGAGCCTGAAATGGGGACAGATTCAAAGGACACTTTCACTCTCTCTGTACTGTTTTAAAACTTTAATAGAATGTTTCGTGCATTTATTTGCATCATTTCACATACATTAAAAGTAAAATGAGGGACTTCCCTGGTGACACAGTGGTTAAGAATCTGCCTGCCAATGTAGGGGGTTGGGTTTGAGCCCCGGCCCGGGAAGATCCCACATGCCACAGAGCAACTAAGTCCAAGCACCACAACTACTGAAGCCCGCGCGCCTAGAGCCTATGCTCCACAACGAAGAGTAGCCCCGCTCGCCACAACTAGAGAAAGCCTGCGTGCAGCAACAAAGACCCAAGGCAGCCAAAAATAAATAAATAAAGTAAAATGAAAAGGGTTTTTAGTGCCCACCAGTTACAGTGGAAGTAGTTCCTAGATGCATTTCACCTGGTCGTAACAACAGTTTCTTATTTGATGAAAAAGAGAGAATTTCACACGTATGAGGATAGCTATAATTTTTTAAAAACGGAAAATAAGTGTTGGTGAGGATGTGGAAAAATTGGTACCTTTGTGCATTGCTAGTGGACATGTAAAATGGTGCGGCCACTGTGGAAAAGAATTTGGCAGTTTCACAAAAAGTTAAACATAGAACTACCCTATGGCCCAAGCAGTTCCACTCAGGTATGTTTGCAAAAGAACTGAAAGCAGGGATTTGAGCAGTATCTGTACACTAATGTTCATAGCAGCGCTATTCACAAGAGCCAAAAGGTGGAAACAACCCAAGTGTCCATCAGCAGATGAATGAATAAACAAAATGAGGTACAGTCAGCCCTCCCGCATCCTTGGGTTCCACATCCTCAGATTCAACCAACTGCAGATCAAAAATATTCAGAAAAAAAAAAAATCAGAAAGTTCCAAAAAGCAAAGCTTGAATTTGCCACGTACCTGGCAACTATTTATATAGCACTGACATAGACTTAGGTATCATAAGTAATCTACAGATGACTTAAAGTATACAGGAGGATGTGCATAGCTTATATGCAAATACTATGCCATTTTATATAAGGGACTTGTGTATCCATGAATTTTGGTATCTGCGGGGGGTCCCAAAATCAATCCCCGTGGGATACCGAGGGAGGACTATATATACATCCAATGGAATATTATTCAGTCTTAAAAAGGAAGGAAATTCTGACACAAGCTACAACATGGATGAATCTGGAGGACATTATGCTAAGTGAAATAAGCCAGTCACAAAAGGACAAATATTGCATTATTCCACTTAAATGAGGTCCCTAAAGTAGTCAAATTCATAGAGACAGAAAGTAGAATAGAGGCTACCAGGGGCTGGTTACCAGCAGGAATGGGGAGTTAGTGTTTAATGGGTACAGAGTTTCTGTTTGGGATGATGAGAAAGTTCTGGAAATGGATAGTGGGGAAGGCTGCACAAACACTGTGAACATACATAATGCCACTGAATTGTACAGTTAGAATTCGCTAAAACAGTCAATTTTATGTTATGCATATTTCACCACGATTTTAAAAACTGAGAGCGAGCAAGAAGTAACCGTGTAATAGTGCAAGCAATTTCACCCACGATGAGCTGGTGCCCAGGAAAAGGGTGCAGGGCCCACTGTTTCCCAGGTGGTCCCGTGAGCCTCGGGGGCCGCTGCTGGGAGCACCCACCCACCATGCTGCTGTTGGTGATGGGAGGTGTCCCGGTGTTAAAAGAGAGCATGCTTTCCTACAACATGGGCCTAAAAGCCAGCTGCTCGTCTGCAGCCTTTGGACAGCAGTCTGGTGTGGAAAGCACGGAAAAAATGAGCCACCCTGAACTCCACCATGGTGCCTTCCTGTGGACAGCACCGCACGCCACTCGCCTAACAGGACAACTCTGCCACCTGATCCGCTGGAAACGCCAATGGCTGAGTCGCTCCCGCATGCCCAAGTACCCCTGTGGATGACAACCGGCATTCACATCAGCTCATGTGACACCCCATTCCACAGACTTAGAGAGGGGACGGGACTGGAACTAGGGAGGCAGCACCAAAATGTGAATCTGGGTCCTCTAACTTCCAGGATTCCGAGGGCTTTCCACTATCACACAAGGTCCCCCTGTCATCTCCAGAATTCAGAAGCCTCTGAGGCCAGATGCCAACAGGCAAGAGCACCCCCAGGCCAGCCCTGCACAGGGCACTCGCAATGCAGAGACACAGTGACCCTCCTCCTGGCCTCAAGGAGCTCAAGGGCCAGCTGGAGAGACCCACCCCTCTACTGCCTGTGGCGAGACGGTGAGCTTATGGGGGGTGGGGGGTGGAAACTGGGAGGGGGCGCCAAGCCCCGCTAGGGAACCTTCTGGAAGGGAGTGATGCCAATAGGCAATTTATACGCTCATTTGTAAATTTACTCCCAGTTTAGGTAAATGTTTCTGCTAATTGAGCTGCAAAGTCCCCAAGTCCCAAGCAGTGACAATCATGGTTTCACATTTGTCAAGGACCCACTCTGCAAGGGACCCTGGTCCACACTTCAACCTGTGCTAACTCATTTATCTCCTCAACCACCCTACCATGTAGGTGCAATTATTATCTCACGTACAGATGAGGAGACTGAGGCAGGGTCCCAGCGACTTGGGTGACAGAGCTGATCTGGAACGCTGGCAGCCCCGCTCCCGGGTCTGCACTCTTGGCGGCCACAGTGTACGGAACCTTCCATATCTGGCCCAGGAGCTCCGTTCGGGGAAGGGAATTTCATGCGGGGCCATTCCTCCGAGGTCAGTCCCTGTCCTAGAATTCATGCTGCTCACTCGGCCCTACCTGAGTGGGGTCCTCCCCCCTGAACTCAGTTTAGAAAGCTTGTTCAGAATGCCTTAGAAACTCATTGATTTAGCATTTGGGCTTGTCTCTCACACTCATACACACACACACACACACACACACACACACACTTAACTGATGATGTACCCGCCTTTTCATTTCTTGTAAAGCTGATTTTCTCCTGTCCCACTAGAGGACCATCAAAGTATCCTTCCACACTGTACAGTACTCATTCTCCTCCTCCTCTCCAAATCCAGAGAGAAGTTAAGGCCCACTCTGCTCCTTTACAGAGAAGACAGGAGCGGGCTTAGTGGGTGGCCAGAGCTAGGGCCAGGTGACCAAGGCAACCACCCTGAAGATGCCCTCCCAGCCCCCCAGCCACAGCGGCACAGGGAGAGCTGAGTTCACCTTTCACTCCTGAGAGCTGGTGAAGGAGGCTGCAGCCACCTTTTCCTGGGTTTCCTCAAAAGGACTGTTTTCTCCTGAAGGTAGGTGAGGCCCAGGCGGGGACCATTTTCCAGGAGCGCACAAAACCTGTTTTGCCCTCCATCCTGAAAGGCAGCACTGACCATGGGGCCCAGCCTCTGGCGGGGTGCCAACATCAACATTGAGAATCACCCGCTGCCCAGCACCTCACTCAGATTTCACAGAGACCCAGGGCCTGCCAGAAAGGGGTTGGTAGCAATCGTGGTACATAAAGCGACTTGGCCAAATTAAATTCTCTAAAAGCCTGGTTAAGGCAGTGTCAACTGAAAAAAAAAAAAAAAAAAGCACAACATGAGAGTTGTGGGCTAAGTTTTATTTGGGGCAAAACGAGGACTACAGCCCAGGAGACAGCATTTCAGATAGCTCTGAGAAACTGCCCTAAAGAGGTAGGGGGGAAGGTCAGTATACTTGTGATTTGGGTGAAGGGGGAGTACATGCAATCAAACACATATTTTTTGCAGGTTTCTGCTAGTCTCATGAAAGCTACTGCTAGTCACGAGGAGCAGACGTCACCATGAAGGATTTTAGTGCTTTTCTAGATATGAGGAGATACAAGAATTGGGCTCGTAAAATTGTCTTCTGAAAATATCTAACTATTTGAAGACCTGTTCTGCTAGTTTTTTCCAGTGCACAGAGCGCCTCATCTCTGCTCTCCACCCTGAACTCCTTTCAGGGGCTGTTGAAAGACAGCAGCTGCAGCAGCTCATGATTTAATCCTTGTAGAGGTAGATGGCAAGTGCCAATTTGTGGGTGACAGCAGCAATCTATCACCTTGAGGCCACAGAGAACGTAATGATGGCTGAAGATAAAAACAGCTAACACTGTCTAAGCACTCACTGTCTGCTGCGACAGGCCCTGAGTGGAATTTCTCATTTCATCCTCAAGGCAGCCCTTAGAGACAAATATCAGCATTCCCAATTTACAGATGAGGAAACTGAGATTCAGAGAGGCACGGTGAGTGTCTCAGGTCACACAGCAAGTGGGAAGGTGAAGGCTGAATACAAACTCAAGCCTGCCTGGCTCAAAGAGCCTGAGCTCCAAATCACTTCCCAGCACGCACTTCTTGGCAAGTGCCCAGTGTTCCCTGCTCCATCTCCCTTTGCTAAAGCCAATAGCAACCTCTCAGCGTCAGAGCGCTTGGCAGCTGCGGAGGACTGAAACTGCCAGGATTTAATCTGCCCAAGAGTCATTAAGGCAGGTGCCAGCCATCATGTCCATTTCCCAGATGAGGAGACTGAGGCTCAGAGAGCTATCAGGACCCACCCAGAATTGTGAGCTGTGGTGGTCTCCTGACTCCCAGTCCAGTGTTCTCTTTACTACACTAGGCTGGCAGGAATCAGCTTAATTCTATTCATTCATTCATTCAACCATTATTTACTGAGTCCATATTATGTGTGAGGCACTTTTCTAGTGAAGAGTTTCTGCCTAGAGGGAGAATCAGCAGGTTGGAATCATTGTCCTCCCATAGCATAATTCACCCTTCCCTGATTTTTCTTCAGAGGAGCCAACCCACTCTCATTCCCAGTCCCTAAGCTGTAACGGGGCTGATTCCACCACCATATCTAGAAGCAGGCGGGTGACTTATGCCGGCCAATCAGAACACTGCATTCCCTCTAACCACAGTGATTGGTTCAGGGATAGACACGTAATCAAGTCAGCTAATGAAATGCAACCTCAGAACAGTTGCTGCCCCAAGCCCTCCTTTACTGCTAGCCTCCAGCACTGCCTACCACAGTCCTGGAGCTTCTAGGTCATCGTGCTCCCAAGGGGAGCCTGAAAATGAAACTAGCTCCAAAGTAGCAGAGCCTAGAGAGGGCCCGAGAGGACACTGCTAGATCCCCTCAATTAATTTTTACAACAGGGTGGTGTTATTATTAAGGGCCTCGTTTTATATATATATAAGAGAACTGATGCTCAGAGAGGTGAAGTCACTTGCTCAAGGTCACACAGCAGGTAAAATAGCAGGGCTGGGAGTTGAATTGGGGCCTGTGTGACTTCAAAGTCCATGACCGCTTTGCCAGAGGTGCCTGTAAATTCAGCCAAGGTCCTTTCTGGGCCTCTGTATCCCCCTCTGTGCAATAGGAGAGAGGGGAAATGATAACCAAGCTCTCTCCAGGGTCTGATGTGAGGGCATCTTGGGGAGTGGGTGGGTACTGGAAACCTAAGGGTGGTCCACGTGGACGGGGCACCCACAGGAGCTGATAGGCAAGAAGTCATATGAAGAACAAGTGGCCGTCTGTGGCCTCTGACGTCCGTCTCTCCCACCGGCTGAGGCAAGACTGGGGTCCAGCAAAAGACAGGGGGAGCGCCCACCCAGCCCTCCACCGCTGGCCGGCAATGACTAACGCCTCAGCCCACACCCTTGAGAGAACACACACAGTGGCCACTTGTGCTTTCTGCCCAGGCACCTCTGTGGGAACAATCCTCCCCCTTGTGCGGCACAGGGCCCAGCCCGAAGGAGGTGGGAACAACCCTCCCAGAAGAAGCCCTGCCCCACCCAAAGGGCCCAGCCAGCCCAGTCAGGGACTGGGAGCTTCCTGAAAGTCAACCACACAGAGACGGCCAGCTGGGCACAGCCCCCAGGCCCTCCTCTTCCCTCCTGGCTGCAGGCTGACCACTGTGTCCCTCCCTCCTCCTCCAGGGAAAGGGCTGATATCACAGAACTCAGGGACCAGAAGGAACGTTAGCCGCCCCTCCCAAGCCCCAACTCCCAATTCCCAGTCTGCAGATGGGGAAACTGAGTCTGTGAAGGTCATGCAGTGCCCAGAGTCTGATCTGTGACAGCTGCCTTATCTGTAGAACCGAAACAGAGTAAATGAGAGCACAAAAGCAGAAGGGCCTGGGAGGGCGCGTTGCTGTGGCACAGCTCACTTCAGGCCTGGGAGCTGGTGGAGCTGCCTGGAAATGAATCCTAAAGCGGGGCGGCAGGGGAACTGGCCAGCATCCATTTTCCCTTGCGGATTCACAACTCCAATTCCCTTTGGGAGCCGTCTCTCTTTCAGTCTCAGTGCCAGGGATTCATGAGGCGCTGCTGAGCCCACCTGGTCCTGGCACACAGCCCAGCCCAGCCCAGCCACTCAGTCCTGACCCTCTCAGTCACAGCCAGTGGCAAGCCAACAGGGTCGTACCTGAGTGGTCTTTTGGTTTGCTTTTGGGTTTTTTTTTTTCCTGTTAAATTATCAGCAAATAAGTTTTTGCTTTCTCTGGGGTTGCTAAACTGGCAGAACAGAAGCCTGGAGGGTCTCGTAGCCCACCTTGCCACCCCTCTGAAGAGCCTGCTTGAGGGTGAGGCCAAGACCAGGGAAGACGAGACCAGCCACAAATGGAGGAGGGCAGATGCTGAGGGTCTGCGAACACCTGGAGCCAGCTGATCCTGAAGGTAGGATCTGCCCTTAGACTTTCCTCAGGGAGCCAACAAACTCCTTTTTGGATGACTGTCATTTGCACCAAAAAGGAAATGAGCTCCCCAACGCTGAGGTTATTACAGCAGAGAGCAGACACCTATGGAAATACTTCACCATCCAACACCTGTGTAACGAGGCGCTCTTCACTCCTAAGAGCACCATGACCTACAAAGTGACCTTCACTGAGGCCTCTTGGAGGACCTGACTGATAATCTAGGATCAGGGACCCAGATGGGAAACGTGGTTACTAACGGG
This sequence comes from Balaenoptera acutorostrata, assembly GCF_949987535.1. Classification (NCBI taxonomy): domain Eukaryota; kingdom Metazoa; phylum Chordata; class Mammalia; order Artiodactyla; family Balaenopteridae; genus Balaenoptera; species Balaenoptera acutorostrata. The sequence goes on from NC_080065.1 coordinate 157,688,596, forward strand.
CCACAGGCAGACAGAAACCATGGGATTCTTCTGCCAAGACTCTTCCTCCCAAAAAGCGGAGAAGATCACTTTACACTTCTTAAATTAACAAAGCAAGGGACTTCCCTGGCAGTCCAGTGGTTAAGACTCTGCGCTTCCAATGCAGGGGGCACGGGTTTGATCCCTGGTCGGGGAACTAAGATCCCACATGCCACAAGGTGCGGCCAAAAAAAAAAAAAAAAAAAAAAGGCAAGGAAAAATGACCACCTCTACTGCTGGTAACCAAACCGGTGGTAAAATGCGTAAACTGATTACTGACAAGAATATAAACAGATTCAACCTTGTAAAGATGAAAACTGGCAATAAGTTTCCAGAGCCTTGAAAATAACTTTTAAGCCTATTAGCCCTCATTCCTGAGAATGTAAGGTCAGGAAATAATTCCAAAAAAGACAACAGAAGACATGTACTAGGATCACATTCACATTAGCCCATAATTATGGCAAAAAAGTGGAAGTAACCTAAATGTTCAACTATAGGATGATGGTTAACTTAGTGGGATATTAAGCAACCCTTTAAAATGATAACTAGGAAAATAATATAATAAAGAGAAAAAATAATTAAGCCATAATAAGTAAACAAAGCTGGATGATAAAACTGTAGCTAAGCTATAACTCCGGGAAAACTGTGTGTGCCTCCGGACAGGGAGGTGCTGAGACACAGCATGAGGAATGCAAGTGGTTTCTAAAGGTTATTTTCACCCAATGACATCTGGCAATTACCCACAGGGGGCCTGGTGAGGACAGACTGGGGTTGGGGCACAGAAATTGACCAGTTCATCCAGATCTTGCCTTAAATGTTTCCAGAGATGGGCACTCTCTCCTCTCAGGAACCCACTTGAGCTGTGCTGTCCAATATGGTAGCTACTAGCCCCATGTGGCTATTTCAATTACCTGAAATTAAATGAAATTTAAAATGTAGTTCCCCAGTTACATTAACCACACTTCAAGTGCTTAATAACCACATGTGGTTAGTGGCTACCATGCTGAATAGAGCAGATACAGAACAGTCTTATCACTGCAGAAAGTTCTGGTAAGTGGGCAGCTCTGCACTCAAGGCTGCACCTGGCAGAAGAGGCATTCTCACAGAGGTGAGAGAGCATCTAAAACACTCCCAGATCCAGCCTCAGAAACATGCATTTCTTTCTCTAGGAAGAAGCAAAGGGCTTGAGCGCAGAAAGTGGGTAGAAGAACATTGGGTGGTGATCCTATGCTCGTGAGGTCGCCTAGCAACCTGGCTGGGCAGCAGGCGTGAGGAAAGGCTCCCAGCTGACCTGTCGGAGGAGCAGCCCAGGCGGGTGGGTCAGAGCTGAAGAATGGCGCAGTCAAGGCGAAAGGTTTCTGTTTTCCCCATCCCCCTGATTGATTCTGGACGCTGGGCCAGGCATGTGTCAAATGAGGTTCAGGCCAATGAAACCAAGAAGAGGCTTGGTTTGTGCCCCACAGTATACAGCTGTGGTATCCCTGCCTGAACACACTTAATCTTTGTGTGGTGACGACGGTTACCAATCGCGGGAAAGGCTTCAACTCTATTAAGGAAGGAGGAAATCGGGCCCCGGAGGAAACCAGCGTCACAGCAGAACCGGCTACGTGCAGGAGAAGGGCCCAACATCAACTCAAACAGGGTGGTCTGAGGGCTGCAGACAGGATGGGTGGCAGATATGGCCTTGGGCTCAGATGCTGCCACCGCCCCCGGGCTGGTGGGCATGAGTGGGCGGGCAGAGTGGAGCCATAGGCACCACGGGCCAAGATGAAAAAGGCCTGCTGAGACCTCCTATGATCTCTTGAGGCAGGATAAGGAGCGCCCCACCTTAGCCAGCACGGGTCCACGAGGGATGCAAAGTACTGCCACCTCCTCCTATAGAAAACGAAGGCCCAGGTAGAGAAGGTGACTTGCCCCAGGTCACACAGCTAGGAAGTGGCTGCCAGGGTTCGACTCAGGTCCAGCTCTCTGCCCAGTGCTCTTTCCCCTCAGAAGCCCTCCAGAGGGAAATCTCCAGGGGCTCCCACCCAACCGCTGTGTGTGCCAATCCCCCTTTCCCACGTCTCCCTCCATTGCCTTTAACCAGAGACCCTCTTAGGGCAAACCCTCAATGGCTCCCTGCTGCTGACACGATCAAGCCCAAGTTCCCTGGCCCAAAGCCTTGGTGACCTGCCCCTTTCACTTTTCCAGGATCCCACCGCTCCCCTGCGTTCACCTCCTGCTACAGCCAGTGCCTGACTGCTTCCTACGTCCATGCTTTTCTTTATGCTCTTTCCTCCACCTGGAGTGCCTTCGCCATACCTGTGTTTAACCATCCCACAAAGTCTAACTCAACCACAGCCTGCTCCGTGAAATGTTCCCAGCCCCCCAGCCCCCCTGCCCTGCTAGAACTTCTTCACACCTTATTAGGGCTTTCATCACCAGACCACCTGGCACCATAGTCATCTGTGTTCACAAATTCTCTCTGACCTGGCTGTGAGCTCTGAAAGGCTAAGCCCCTGTCTGATTCATCTTGTTCTGCCCCAGAGAGCCTGGAACAGAACAGCCAGTGGATGGATGGGAGCATGGGCGGGTGGGTATGTGGGAAGATGGGAGGATGGCTAGCCAGATAGGCAGATGGGTAAGTGGCTAGATGAATGGGAGGATGGGTGGGAGGGAAGGCATATGGAAGGATGGGTGTGTGGGAGGATGAATGGATAGATGGGTGGGTGGATGGGAAGATGGGTAAGTGGGCTGATGGATGGATGGGAAGAGGAGTAAATGGGCTGATGGACGGATGGATGGATTGACAGATGGATAGGAGAGTGAGTGACCAGGAGGATGAATAGCTGGATGGGAGAACAGATGAATGTGAGAGAGGGATAAAGGAATGAAAGGTATGTCTAGGGAGCAGACAATCATCAAGTCTTCCTTTCTTCCCAAAAGGCACCAGAGCCTACCTTGTTGCTGGCTTCTGTGAACAACCAGCCTCTCTTCTTCCCAACAAAGTTCTTTTTACAAGTACCAATGCTACTCCATCCAATATCCCCAACTTAGTAAACTGAAAAATGGGCAAATTTCTTTCTTTTTTTTTTTTCGGGCTCAACACACGGCATACAGGATCCTAGTTTCCCGACCAGGGATCGAACCTGCACCCCCTGCACTGGAAGCGCAAGTCTTAACCACTGGACCGCCAGGGAAGTCCCGGAAATGGGCTAATTTCTAGCAAGTGATTTCTGGAATGGAAACAGCACAGGACCTAGGTTCAAATTCCAACTCTACTACTTACCAGCTACGTGCCCTTGGTGAAGACAGGAAACGAGACTTTAGTTTCCTGATGGAGATGGAGATAATTCCAGTGACATGAAAAAGTTTATAAGCCACCGTGGGTTAGTCAGTTGACTATTGGTTGTTACTGCCTTCAGTGGGACTGTGTATTTTTGGTTTTCAAAAGCCTAAAACCATGTTTATCTCGTTCACCAAGGTATCTGTTATTCTATCTGGCCAATAAGTATTTTAAAATAATAGATGGATGGATGGATGGACGGGTGGGTGGGTGGATGGATGGATGGATGAATGAATCGGTGTGTGTATCTCCTTGTAAACAGAGAGAAATGAGGCCCTCCACACAAAAGAAAGGAAAGTGACACGAAGTCCATTGTCTCCTCAACACATTTAGATTCCTGAATCTAATCTGTTCTCTGGTTTGGGAAGATGGGCCCTCTTTACCTTGGGAAAGCCAAAGCCTTTGACTGGGCCAGGACATAACACAGTTAATGAGAGGAAACCACTTCCTGATCAATAATCGCCGGGCCAAGTTTCAGTTCAGTGACAAATGAAACGGCTGAGTTTCAGAACAAGTAACACTTAAGGATGGCAAAGATTATGAAGCACAAAAGCAGAGGAGTAACGTGGCTTCCAAAGACGGGCATTTAGTACTCTCTCCCTTGGAGAGGAGAAGCCTGGCACGCAATCCTGGCACAGCAGGGAAATGCCGAGGCTCCAAATCCTTCTGGGCCAGCAAATAAAAAAGTAAAACCCGAACAGGATTGGCCCCAAAGATACCATCTCATGGCCTTGGCCAAAAACCCAGGCAACCTGCCCAACTTGGCTGGGGATATGAGAGGTTTCAGATCTCAGTTCTTCAAAAGTTCTGGGGAATCCAACCCCGCGCATCACTGATAAAGCAGGTGGGACAGGTGACGTGGGCTCTGCCTCCTGGAGGCTCCTGCTCCCACCTTTCCCAGGCTCTCTCTACCCAGAGGACTGGGAGAGGACTGGGTGCTGAGTCACGGGGGGGCGGGTGGCCTGGGGTCAACGGCACAGAGGAAGGAAGCACCTTTATCCAGGCCACCGCCCCCGACCCACTCCCTGCACACGCAGGCACCTTTAAGCCTCACCTCACTCAATCTTCACCACAAACTGGGGGTCATGTACTCTTATCAACCCTGTTTTCTAGTCAGTCCCAAATCTCAGAGAGGTTAAGGTTGCCCTGTGTTTTCAATCAACAGGACTTTTTGTGCTGTTTTTTTATTATTCCAAAAGCATTACACACTCGTTAAAGAGCATCTTCAAAATATACTGGTACAAAGAAGAAAATCAAACCAGGCGTCGTCCCAGAGATAACCGCCTTAAGCATCTTGGAGCACCTCCTCCCAGGATTCCACAGTACAGAGGTACCTGGACTTGTCTGGGACCCCACCCTAACACTTCCCAGCTGTGTGACCCCAGGGGCCTTACGTGACCTCTCTGTCCCTCACTTTCCTGCTTGGTACAATAAAGATGTTAGCAGTTCCCACCTCATGGGCTGTCGTGAGCATTCAGTGGATTAATATGTCAAAGACGCTTAGAGTAGGGCTGGGCCGTAGTGCACGCCCCATAACTGTCCCCTCATGCTTGTCTCTCTCTCTCCACAAATGTGTCCTTGCATACTTCATAAAAATGGGATTCAACTATATACATTGATTTGTCATTCTCCTTTTTACTTAGCAATATGCCACGAACAGCCCTTCAGATAACAAAACACCTACCACAGCATCCCCTCCAACTACTGCAGACTGAATGGTGGGTCCACTGTAGATCTAACCAATCCCCTGTCGTTGGGCTCTCTACCCTGGTCACAGGGTGCTGCGTCCAAAAGCCTGAGACTTGATTTACAGGTTGCCAGACAGGTCTCCAAGTGGCAGGGTCACTCCAGGCCTCACGGGTCACACAGGTGGGTACCCTAGAGAGCACTGAGATGTGAGGCCAAGCCTGGGTCAGTTCTGCAGTGTGCCCTTAGGAACTGGCCTTGTAAGATTGCAGGTGTAAAGACACTTTGGTCCCACTTGTGAAAGGGACTGTATTATCCCCCTTTTTCAGAAAAGGAAACTAAGGCTCAGAAGGGTGACATCATTTGCCCAAGGTCACTGAGCAAAGACAACGGCCTTGCTGGGACTCATGGGATGAAGGGCATCACCAAGTCCAGAGCCTGTGAGGAGGACTCTTGTGGGAGGTGTGGGGTGATTCAGGGGTCTTCTGAGGTGCACCTCGCTGGTCCCCGCAGGCGGTTCTGCAGACGGATCAGAAGGTCGGGATGGGGGACAGAGGCTGGCACTGGTGCTTGGGGTTCCAGATTCCTCATGAACGGAGGCACACCAGTCACCTCTCCTCAGCCCCAGCTGTCACCTCGAAGTGGGTGCAGGGGTGTTGAAGGCACTCAAAGGAAAAGGAGGCTTGAGAAAGAACTAGGCCTACCCAATCTGGCACCAGAGCCCACCAAGATGCAAATCAAAGGTAGAAAGAATCTCAAGGCCCAACAGAGAGGCATGCCAGCTCTGATGGGGTCATTCCTCAGGGCGACAATGCCAGCTTTGTGGCAACCACCTCAGAGGGCCAAGAATTGGGTCTGGGCTGCCAGACAAGACAGGCTGGAGCTTTCCAGGAAGGAGGGCGAAGGGGAGTGAGGCACCGGCATTGGCTTCTCTCTCCAGGGCATGAATGCTGCTCTTCTAGCCACCCAGGATGGCCTTGGCTACGCTGGATCAACTGGTCACACGGCGGGCATGGAGCTGAGACTGCCCTCCCCGGGCAGGGAACTTCTCAAAGGCTGGACGGAGCCTTCTTTACTGTCACTGAATCATGTTCAACCTCATAACACAGCCGTAAGCTTTAGGCTGATCCCTGGGACTCGACACACCAGCGTCTACCCAGGAGCAGCCTCCAGTGTAACAAGCAAGGGGAGGTGGACCAGGAGCCTCAAGGGGATCTGCCTGTCAATCATCAGAAAGCCAGGCCAGGCAATCTAGTCAACCCGCAGAGAACATCATCATCATCACAATGACAACAGTCCCATTCACTTCTCCTTCCTCCATGCTGGGCACGGTGTTAGGGTTGGCCACACGTCTCCATCTTCACAAATTCCCTGAGGGAAGCACTATTTTGATCCTCATTTTACAGCTCAAGATACTGAGCCTCAGAGAGGTGAGGTGACTTTCCCAAGGTCACACAGCAAGCAGGCAGCAAAGCCAGGAGAAAGCTCAGAACTGATTTCAGTGCCTGCACTCATCACCACAGTGCTGGTCTGCCTAAAGAGAGGGGGGAGCCTGAGTCTGGCATTTACTACAATTCGTTTATTCATTCAGCAGTTATTAACTCAGTATCTACCACATACCTGTTATCCACAAAAGATGGATAATTCCCTGCTCTCCAGGACCTTACGTTCTCCAGAGAGGAAAGAAAATAAACAAGGAGACACACAAGAGAATCCCAGTTTGTGACAGGAGCCTTGAAGGAAATCAGCAGGGAGCTGTCACTGTGGTCAGGAGGGAACATGGGAGTTGAGACCCAGAGGATGAGAAGGAGCCAGTTGTGCAGTCATCGGAAGAGAGTGGCAGGCAGAGGGACCAGCAAGTGCAAAGGTCCTGAGGCAGAAACGGCTGTGCTTCCTTCAACTGCTCTCAGTGGCCCCCATCCTCCTTAGACTTGGAGGCTGGCTAATGTTAACTCTTTAGTCACCAGCAGAGTGGTTAACCCTCCACCTGCCACCCTTAGGGCTTGAATTCTGGTTCTGGCACAGCCTGTTCTTAGGAGGAAAAAATAAGCTATAGGAGAAGGAAGAAAAAAAACTGTAGCAAAGGGGAAAGCAGAGAGAAAGGGGAAGAGAAAGAAGAGTGAGCACATGGAGAGCGGGAGGAGGGGGTAGAAGGAGGAAGCTCTTTTGCAAGTCCCTTCCTCCCTGCCTGTCCCTCCCTCCCTGCTGGCAGCCTACAGGAGTGCTCAGCACCTTAGGACCCACAAGGGCCTCAGAAGCACCCAGCTTCCCCACCCTGACACCGCCCCGTTCCCCTGCCACTTCCTCTGCTAGCCCTACCCAAGACCATCACCACTTCCTCCGCATAAGAGGCCACCATCGTCATCCCAGGGCTCAGATTCAGTGGAGGCTGAGGCAGGCCCGAAGAAAGGTCACATTCCTGGGCTCACAAATGTCAAGGCCACAGGAGGTACCACACTGAAGGGACCCTGGACCCTCTCCTCCCAAAAAGCCCCTTTGTCTTCCCCTCTGTATTGTAAAGCAGAAAAGGCAGAGGCTCCTGGCCAGAGATATCTGGGTTTAAGTCCCAACTTTGCCACAGAAGAGCTGTGTGATGCTGAGCAAGTCACTGTACCTCTCTGGGCTTCTGCTTCATCAGGTGGGGATACTAACTCCTGCCTTTCATGGGGCTGGTAGAACAATATATGATGGAATGATGGACAGATACGAACAGAGAGGGACTTTCCTGGCGGTCCAGTGGTTAAGACTCCGTGCTTCCACTGCAGCAGGCACGGGCTCAATCCCTGGCTGGAGAACTAGGATCCTGCATGCCACGTGGTGAGGCCAAAAAAATATGAATGGAGCAAAAGTCAACTCCCCACTCATTTATCTTGTTCACCTTGGAACCCACGGTGCCTGACACGTAGGAGGTGTTCAGCTGATCATGCTAATGACTAACACCCATGTGAGCTTTTCCAGAGTCCTGAACTAAGTGGTTTACATGGGCTATTTCATACTCCAACAACCCTATGAAGCAGTACCTTTCTGCAACTAAAGAAACCGAGGCACAGGTAAGTACTTTTCTCAGGATCACATAACCTGCAAGAGGGAAGGCCAGGCTTTAACTCCAGGATCCAGGATCACATCCAAGTTCCCAGACCATCTCTAGTCCCTGGCAAACATGAGCTTCCCTTCCCATCTCACCAACTCTGCTCTCTTTCCTTACTGACTACCAGGCCTAGTTCTCTAGAACCCTCCACGCCTCTCACCTGCGTACAACATCTCCCTCTCGGGCTAGTCCCCTTTCATCAGTCACTTCCCCTCCCTGGACTCTAACTTGAGCTCCAGCCACAGCTCTGGTCCTCCCTCCCACCCCCACCGGCTCCAGCCGCCAAGACGTGGCCACTCTGTCCCAGCCTTCACTCATCAGTGGCTACCCTGACCTTGGGCAGGCAGGATACCTGGCTCTGGCATCCCCCAATTGTGTGGGCAAGCCACTCCCCATCTGGTGACCATCCAAAGATCACTCTTCTCTAACACCACACAAGGCTGACCTCATGACCTGGTCAGGCCCCGGAGGCTTGGGGCAGGCAGGACAGTAACCGTCATATTCAAATCCCTCAACTTGGCATTCAAGGCTCTCTTGACTTGGCCCCCACACACTGTTCTAGACCTGGCCCGCCCTGGCCAGCTCTCCAGGCCGAGCCCGGCTCCCAAACCCACTGAGCACTGGGCTTGAGGAGGCATTTGAAATGTGTACAGTAGAGCAGGGGGAGGGCATCAGGTGCTGGCGGACAGAGAGGCCAGATCTGCGCTGCCCAGTATAGCAGCCAAGGTCACTACCGAGCACCTAAACCGTGGCTGGTCCACACCGAGACACACTGCAAATGCCAAACGCACACCAATTTCAAAGACTTAGTATGGAATGGGAACTTTAAATAACTCTTTCTTTGTATTGATTATATGCTGAAATGATCATACTTTGGAAATACTGGGATATTTCTCCTGGTGTTTTTCCTTGTTTGAATGAGGCTACTAGAACATTGTGATTTGCACACGCGGCTCCTGTTACACACCCTTCGGACAGCGCTGCCCCAGAGGCTGCCCGTCACTTCCAGCAGATGTGGCCCCGCAGCAGTACACGTGGGCGGTACCAGCAGATCTGATATTTCCACAGAAGACAGGGATCAGGGCTCTTATATGAACTCTCCTGATCTCAGAATGCTGGCAATCACTTTGAATTTGGTTCAGGCACCGTGGGAGCCACACAAACCCGTCTGCAGGCCCTTCCTGGCTCAAGGGCCACCAGGGGACAACCTCAGGCCTCACTGTCCGGCCTCTCTCCTGGCCCAGACTTCCTTCCCTCCAGCTTTCTATCCCGTCCCACCCGCCCCGCCCGGTGGAAGCCGTCCCTTCTCACTCCAGCCCCATCTTGGTCCTGCTACAGCTCTCTCACCCTGGCAGAGCTTTCTTTTCCTCCCCCGTGTGGCCCTGAAAGCAGCAGGGGAGGCAGGCGCCTGGCCCATCCTGAGCACCTCTGAGCTACTGGTCTGATTCTCACAGCTGCTCTGTGGGGTGAGTACTGGTCTCAGCCCCACCGGACACATGGGGAAACTGAGGCTCAGAGACAAGCCACTCGCCTGACTTCACACAGCGGCGAAGTGGGGCAGCCAGGATTGAAAGCCTGGTCTGCCTGGCTGTGAGGCCCGAGTCTTTCATCACACACCCAGGGATGTGATACACACAGGTGAACGCGGCCTGTTTGCTGAACTGAATCGAGGCACATTCATTTGTATGAGGCAGCAGTGCGCCACGGGAGTGATCTTGCCCCCCAGGGGACATGTGGCCTTGTCCAGAGACATTTTTGGCAACTGCGGGTGGAGGGGGAGGTGCCGGCAGTGGTGGTACTTTTGTGGGTAGAAGCCAGAGATGCCGCTAACATCCTATAACACACAGGCAGCCCCCACAGCAAAGAATGAGCTGCCCCAAACGTCAACAGTGCCAAGGTGGGGAGCCTGTTTTCACGGACAAGCTACAAACACTGAAGTCCTTCTGCTTGTCCCCAGTTTAGCTGCAGTAACTGGCCAGGACCTTCTCCATCTGATAGCAAGAGCATCAACCATAATGAACTATCATCCTCTCCTGCCCACTTCCTGGGTGGAGATCAGGTGCTGAATGTATTACACCTCCCTAGCTCATCTCGTCCTCCATCGTCCTCCAAATTATCACCTCCGTTTTACAGACAAAAGAGTCTGAGGCTCAGAAGGCGGGGGATCACTTGTCTGGGGTTACAACCCAGATCCTCCTGAGCCCCAGCTGCTTCCCTTAACCACCCTGCTCCACCGCCCTCAGCAGCAGCTGGGCCTGGGAGTGACCATCCCGGGCTGTTTTCTGGGGGCCTGTGGGGCGGCAGCCCCTGGGGGTTCCCCCCTAGTCCGGGTAACCTCAGGAGGCCAGGGGACCCTGGGTGGAGGTGAAGACTGGGGGCACAGTTAGTTGTTTAGCTCACTTCACCCTGGCCTGCTCTAGACCCAGCCAGAACAAGTCTCAGGGCGGCCAGTGCTAAATCAGCCCCTCCAGACCCAAGCAGACCCCCTGGGCAGGCAACATCCCCAGGAAGCTCCAGCCCCCTTGGTTTTAGGACCCAGCCAGGAACCCACTCACAATAGCATGGACTTGTGTTTAAAAACACTAGACTGAGCGGAAATAAGGTTACTGCCTGGGGGCAGAGCTCTTTCCGGAGGAGGAGGGGAGGCGCACGGGAGACCTCGGCAGACCCCGGAGGAAGGAGGAAGCGGAGGAGCGGAAACCGAGGCTTAAAAACTCTTAGGCAGAGAAGAGGGGAAAGGAGCCGGCCTGGCCGGGGAGGGCTCAGAACCTCAGCTTTGTCTGAACTGGGTGGCAGGGCAGGATATGGCACCCGAAGGATGGGGCTTAACAATGGCTCTCTGAGCCCGGGGGCACCTGAGGTCCCCACCCGTGGGGCAGCCGCTGCCAAGACCCCGGGTTCCTGCAGGGTCCCAGAGGACTCGGGGATTGGCTCTTAAGCGAAGGCAAGGGGCAAAGGGGGCCTCTATTAACTTATCTCATTTTCTTTTAAAAACCACCCTCAAAGAGCCATGCATCACTCCCTCAACCGAGTAACTCCCTTCTAGGAGTCTAGCATAAAAAAATGATTTAAAATATAAAAACTTTACAAGCAAAGCTGTTCATCAATATAGAGTCAGCTTAGGGCTTCCCTGGTGGTGCAGTGGTTAAGAATCCGCCTGCCAATGCAGGGGACACGGGTTCGAGCCCTGGTCCAGGAAGACCCCACATGCCGCTGAGCAACTAAGCCCGTGCGCCACAACTACTGAGCCTGCACTCCAGAGCCCGCGAGCCGTAACTACTGAAGCCCGCATGCCTAGAGCCCATGCTCCACAATAAGAGAAGCCACCGCAATGAGAAGCCCGCACACCGCAACGAAGAGTAGCCCCCGCTCTCCGCAACTAGAGAAAGCCCATGTGCAGCAACAAAGACCCAATGCAGCCAAAAATAAATAAATAAAAATATACAGTCAGCTTTGCTATAAAGTTTACTTTAAAAAAATGCCAATTTTGTTCCAACACCACTGATGTATTAGGGAACAATTTTATCAAAAGGCTAAATTCACATTTGCTTATGTTCTGTTCTGTCTGCCAGAAACACTAGGTGAACACAGAAAACTTCACCCAGGTGAGCCGAGCAGCAAAGGAATGCACAAATGGCACAGGCACCTCAAACATCTGTCAGCAACCTTTAAGCCACACCCACCCCATCTGGGGGTCCAACGTGCCCCCTGATTTCAGATAACCCTCTTTTCAGATAGCCCTCCTTCCACAGCTTCACGTACTGCAATGCTTCCCACCCATGGCCACAAGCATCCTTGCAGACCTCTTTCCCAGTTCAGTGCTGTATTTATTGCGATAATTTTGTATTTCTTATCTGCAAAACTTGTGTAAAACGGTGCTACTTGTTTTCTAGGTTCCTATCTTTATTTTTTTCTAATGTACCGATGAAGTTTTTGAGTGTTGTGCCCTTAGCCCCATTTTTCTCACAAGGCCTCTGATTTTTGTTGCATGTTTTGCACAATTCAGGGATTTTTAGGAAGGCATATTTACATTACAGCAGACCTGACTGTATTGTGTAAAGGGCTTAGCACAGCGCCTGGCACATGATAAGCATTTAGTCAATTTTAACTTGTTAATAGTAAAAAGAAAATGGGGGGTGGGGGGGTGGGAATTACTTAAATATCCAATAAGATTAAAATCATGGGGGCACTGAGCCATCCCAGAAGGTATGTGTGAAGCATTTAGAATAACACAGGAAGAGGCTTTAGGAATGAAAGATAACATAAAACACTGTAGGTATGTATTATTACAACCCTGCATTAAAAAAATTTTTTTCTCCATAAAATTCGATTAAGTCTGGAAGGAAATATATCAAAATGTCAACAGCAACTGATGGGACTTAGGGTAATGTTTTTCTTTTTAATTAAAAAAAAAATTTGTACCACACCTAATTTTGCAAAATCATAAACCTTTTAAAAGCTTAAAGACAACATAAGACGACAACTAAAGCAATTTTCAAGAAGCAGAAAAATCACCTCAGCCTGTTAACCCAACTCTTCATGCCCACACGTTCCGTCTCTGTTCAGCACATAAGTATCTGTTTCACCCACAGCTAGGACAGCGGGCACACCCTGCTGAAGGCAGCTTCTTCCATTCAACCCGATATCAAACACTTCCCTTTCCATCTTGTCTTCAGAATAAAGATTATTATTAAGGGCAAGAATTTTGAAACTATATAGCTTGTGACTTTTACTTTGTGTCTAGTAATGAACTAGAAATGATTTTCTTTTGAAATCAATTTGAAATCGCTTAAGGAGTAGGTGAGCAGGAACTTGACTGTGCAAAAAATCAATCCTACGAGCCTCTTTTTCTCCCGAGATCAACTGATGATTGATCAGGGAGAAGAGGGAAAAAGAGGCTCCATTACCTTGAGACACTAATGTCTCAAGACATCAGGCTTTGAGCCTCTGCAAGACACTCCTCAGGAAATCTGTAATTGGAGTCCTCTTCTGACAAGCCTTTGACAAACTGGGATTCCTATGGCTTCTTACAGCAGCGAAATCCTCAGAAAGGCCTTCACCACCTAAGCTGCCAGGAGAAGAATCTGCTAGTTCTAGGACAGGGAGAGGAGATGCTGCTGGCCATCACTTCGCCAGCTCGCAGCCAACTGGTTACCAAGGTGCCATGTCAAAATGGAAGTTCTGGTCCCAGACATAAACCCTAGATGGAACCTCTGGCCTGTGCTGCTGAAATGGCCATGCCAGGGAACAATGAAGTGGGAAGGAGTTATGGTCCCTGATTAGAATCTTTAGTAAAGCAATACCTGCTTCAACTTCAACTCTAAGGGGCTGACTAAGCAGCACTTCTCCAGGGTAGGAGACGAGGTCACAGGGATCTCTGATCCAAGACGGGTCTTCCTTAGCTGGTAACTAAGCCCAGAGCCTTGGTTTCTAGTCCCTTTCTTTCCCTGAGCCCCTGTATTCCTGCGTGTAACATGGGGTTGGGTTAGATTAGAGGGTCACACACTAAGGCCAGGCAGGGAAACTAATAAATGTCCAGGTGTGTCAGCCATCACACAGCTCTCCTGATCTACCTTTCCCTTGTCTTAATTATGAGAAAATCATGGGTTCGGAGGTGGTGGGGAGGGACTTGCGGTGCAGCCAGGCTCACAGCTTTGAGCACGAGACTCACTTTTAAAAGGGTCCACGTGCTCTGGAGAACCAGGAGGAGACAAAATAACTTGTGAATCAGATGGGCTCCTTTGTATGAAACTTTCAGCTGTAAGGGAGTTTTATGGGGCTAAAGCAGGAGGAAATGACAATCGAAACTGATGAGGGGAAATCTTACCAGCCTAGAAGCAAAGTTCTGCGTTTAGGTTTGAAAGAAAATAAACCTCATGAAGCCAGGATTCATTAGGGGACAGGGACAAGACTGCAATGGAAAGTCAGCCCCTAACAGAACAACATCAGCGAGAGCCAACAGCATGCACTAAAAACACCAACTGAACCTCCTGGAGAAAGCGGGGGATGTGGTGAGCTGACCAAGGGTCCAGCTGTTCTCACGGTGGTCAGAGCACACCTGGAAAAGCAGGCTCCATCAGGGGAAGGCAAGTACACCGGCGGGGTGTCCATGGGGGCCGCAAGACTGAGGACAGTTTCCTGGTGCCGCTAGGAGGAAGAGGCAGCTCTGAGAAGGGGAAAGAAAAGATGTGCGAGTGAAGTATGTGCTGACGGCCCCGGAATACGTGCAGAACCCTCAGGCAGAGAAAGGCAGCAAATCAAGGCAGCTGAGAGCCACAGGTATGAGTGTCACAGAGGCCAGCCTTCCAACCACAGAACCTTTGCTCCAGTGGGGCTTTCACCCTGTAACAGGAAGTGCTGGCTCCGTGGGGAGGTGGTAAGGTAACAAAACAGGCACCCTGATGGGCCTGGGTGACTTCAAAATTGCCCCTAGAGCAATGTTTCTCAAACTTAATGCGCACGTAACATGGGGGATTCTAATCAGGGGGATCTGGGCATCTGTTAAAATGCAGACCCTACTTTATTATTTATTAGGTCTAGGGTGGGGCCTGAGATTCTGCATTTCTAACGAGCTCCCAGGTGATGCTGGTGCTACTCCTCCAGGGACTACACTTTGGTGATTAGGCTCTCCACCACTTTCAAGGCAAAGAGAGCAAGTCTTGACCAGGGGTGGCCTAGAGAAGCTCTCTCTGTGGTCCAGGCTCCCAAAAGGGAAATCCTGGGGTCAGGGTGGTCTACAAGCTATAGGAGCCCCAAAGAAGGTGATGGTGGCTTAGGAAGGAGGTGCCCTCCTGGAGAAACCACCAGCTTAACATGTGGGTTTCTCTCAGTAAAGAGTTTCCTGGGGGAAAGGAGATCAGGGAAAGCGTGGAGTCAAGCTCTAAGTGTTTGGGTCCCCAATAAGACTGAGCAACTCAGAATTTGTTCTCAGGACCAGAAACCAGACAATGACCCGCTGCAAACGTGACTACAATTAATCAGCTCTGCCCCACCCACCCCTCCCCAAAAGCTCTCTGTCCTTTTATTCTTCTAGGGAAAGGTGACTGCAGACTGGGAGACTCCCCAGCTGTGACTCATCCACATACTCAAATCTGACCCCCGAAGCGCAGGATTCACGAGGCCCTGACTTTCCCCTCTGCCCAGCCCCAGCCCACATTTCCATGCCTAACCTCTCACTCTAGACAACCCCCCCCCTCCACCTCCTGTCTCTCCCGTCTCTGGCTCGTCTTCAGGTGTGTCCCCAACTTCATCGGACTCAACCCTTCCAGACGCAGCCGAGTTTCTCTGTCCCCATCGCCTCGGCACTCTCACAGCATCTGAGTGGCCTCCCTTAAAAAAGTATGCCTAGTATCAGTTTTACCGCGGATGCCTCGTCTCGGATGCTAAAGTCCTATAAGCGCCCCCTTTGTCTCCCCCTGCGGCGCCGATAGCCGTGCGGGGCGCACAGGAAGTGCTCAGAAACTTAGCTCGGGGGCAGCAGCCGTGCCCGGAGGGGACGTCCGGCACGCAGGGACTCAGCCGGGCTGTGTGAGGATACCCCACCCCCACCCCAACGAAGAACAAGGATCACCAGGACAGGACCCCGGGACTCCGAGTTCAGGGCCGGGCAGCTCTCTGCGTTCTCCCAAGCTGTGGCCGAGACTGACCAGGGCCAGCGCCCCTTCCTTCCGGAGCCGCTCCACGCGCCCCGAGCCAGCCACCAACAACACAGCGCCCTCACCTTGTAAACCTTGCCGAAGGCACCATCGCCCAGCTCGCCCACGATCTCCCACACCTCGTTGGGGTCCAGGTCCCGGCGGACGTGCTCATATTCGCGGGACTTTCTCTTCTCGAAGGTAGACCGGCGCAGGATGCGGCGGAAATTGGCGAAAGCCATGGCTGGGGGCACGCGAGCCGGGGGGCGAGGTGGCGCCGGCTCCGGCTCGGGCTGTGACTCCGGCGGCCGCGAGGGAGGGGCTGGAGGACGCCGCAGCGCTCGGGGGTTCTCCCCAGACCCGCCCTTCCCCGCAGCCAGACCACGGTCAAGTGCGCCCTGGGCTGCGCGCGGCGGGAGCACCCGGAACAGCGCAGGCGGCCGCGGTCCCCGCCCCCGCTCGGTCCAATCTCCGGGCCGCCTCCCGATGTAGACCCAGTTCGCGCCGCGCCCCCGCCCAGCCCGCAAGCCCCGGGACGCGTTCCGGGGACCCGGCCCCGCCCCCGCCCATCGCCCCGACTCCACCTGCCGCTCCCCGGCAGCGCCCGGAGACCCCCTAATTGGCTGCGGGCGCTCCCCGGCTCCGCCCGTCGCCGCAGGGCACTCTGGAAACTGTAGTCCCCCGCGCGCCGCACGCCCGCGAGCCACGGACTAGGCTTTGGCGAGTTTAGGGGACCCTACGGCTGGACCATACCGGGTCTGGGAGGCCCACCGTGTCTCGTGGCTCCCAAAATTTCTGCGGGAGCGAAAGGGGAAGCAGATTGGTTATTCGCGAGCGCCCACTGATTGCTGTCCAAAGACCAAAAAGGCGAACCGGCATTAATCATTGAATCCGCCCCGTAACTGCCCCGCGCGGCTGCTCTGCTCGCGCCCACTTTTAAGGTGGGAGCGCCCGGCGGGCGAGGGCACTAGCCCCGGGCTGCACATCCTGCTGGCGGATCCGGTGCGGATTGCTCGGCGTGGTGCTGCCTCCTAGCGCGGGAAATGCTGCGCCCTTGCGGCGGCGGTCAGTCCCTGAAGACCCAGGCTCCCCGGCTCGCCTCCTGCTTCCCAGGGGCTCTGCCCCACCGAGATCCACCAACCGGCCAGGATTACAGGGCGAAGTGAGAGCGCTCCTTGGGGACTTACTTATCACATGCTTCCTGCTGGATCTTCAGATATATCTGCATATTAGGTAATAAACGTCCTTATTCTTAATTTTCCAATTTTTAAAAATAAGCTCATTATACATAGAATTGAAGTTTTCTTTGACCACCATCATCCTCGATCCTGTCCGTTTTCTACCTGCCACTGTTAACTGTCTCTAGGACAGTTAACATTTGTATCTAAATCTAAGTGGATTCCAAACAGCGAGTGCTGAGGGGTGGGCAGGTGGGCAACCTGTAAAGCTTATTATGGTAACTCTCCCACATAAGCAAATCGAGTCTCGGGGAATGTCACACTCCAATAGACCACGTCCCTGCGGAGAAGGTCCATGTTGAGGTGTTTTCACCCCTTCCTGAGCAGCATGCAAACACCAAGTATAGTTCTAAATTTGGAAAGCCAAATGCAGAAGCCTAGGGTACTGGTGGTGGTCTGTACAAAGGATGCCCTGAGTAAAGGTTGCCCAGCACTTTGAAATGTCCCCACAACTTAATGAGTGGTTGCAATCGTAGAGGGTCTTTATCACTAAAAGAAAGAAATGCAGCACAAGACTGGGCTGTCACCAAGTAAGCCCAAGTTTAAACCTCCCAGAACAAGCTGGAAGGCCGGTCTTTCATTAGTTTCAGTCCATTTGACCAACACTGTGAAGGGGGGTGGGGGGACAATGGGGGAGGCTTTCCCACTGGGAGGTGGGGGCTCTGACCACAGGTCAGTCTAGGGGGGCTGGGACAGTTCATCCCCAAGCCGGGCCAGGCCACACAGGACTCTGTGAGACTGGCTCTGCGATAGCTCCAGAAAAAATGAAATGAGAAACAAAAATGGAGAGCTTCACTCAAAAATGTTATAAGTGAAAGAAGCCAGACACAAAAGAGCACATGTTATATGATTCCATTTGTATGAAATGGCTAGAAAAGGCAAATCCATGGGGACAGAAAGCAGATTAATGGTTGCCAAGGACTAGGCTGAAATGGACATGAGGAGTCTTATTGGGGTGATGAAAATGTTCTAAAACTGGATTATGGTGATGATATAATAACTTGGCAAGTTTACTAAAAATCACTGAATTGTATACTTGAAATGGCTGAATCTTATGATATGTAAATTATACTCAAGTACAGTTGTAAGAAATCAAACAGAGGTTCAACAAAAGCTATATCTCTGAGATAACTAATAGACAAGGCTGGTCAAAAAGATAAAAAAAAGAGTTGCAGAAAGAAAAATATTCTCCAAGACAATGAAAATGAAAAAAGAGACAGAATATTAGGTACAGTAGAGATTTTGATATCATAATATTTTAAACAATTTTATGTGAATACATTTTAATGTGACATGGGTAACCATGTAGAAGAAAATATAAATGATATAAACAAATGATATATAAATATATGATATGATATATAAAAGACACATAATTTCAATAAGAAATAAAAAGCCTAAATAAGCTAATAACCAATAAAGAAATGAATCAAAAATCTAAAGTCAGCCCCCACTGAAAGACATCAGGTTATGTGGTTTTACAAATAATCTCTCCCTTTATATAAATACTTTAGGAAGATAGAAAAAAAGGAAACAGACTCATTTTTATGAGATGAGCTTTACTACAATTAGGTAGGAATAGTAAAAGAAAATTGTAGACTAATTTCACTTAGGAAATAGATGGGGGGTGGGGGGAAATACGAGCAAGATGAAACCAGAGGCTAATAAAAACATCATGACTAAGAAAGGTTTATCCAGGAATAAAAGAATGGTTCTATCTAGGAATAAAAACCATTAAAGTAAGACACTGGATTGACAAAGTAAAGAAGAAAATCGTATACTCTTGATAGTCACAGAAAAAGCATTTGACTGTATTCTTAGGCTAGATTTCCCCAAAGATAAGAATCTGAATGCAAATAGTTTATTTGGGAGGTGATGCCAGGAGGCACCAGTAGAGAGTGGGAAGCTAAGACAGGAGACACTTGAAGCCAGTAAAGGGTGTACTTTGTATATGATTACTGCTGTGGCCAACTGGGGCTTAATCCCACTGGGGAATTCTGGGGATCAGGATGCAACACACTTCAGACTCAGCCTATCTGACAGTCAAGGACACTGGGGAATTTTCCTCTAAACCTCATCTGTCCTTGGCCAAGGGCTGCTCCCTAGGGCAGCACTTCTAGCCTGCCCTGCTAGAGGGCCAAGAGGACACCTGTAAATTGAGAGATGTCACGGGTCTTTGTACAGCTTCTGCTGTAATAATCCTTACACTTCTTATTTCTTCTACTTTCCTATAGCATTTGCTAGAATCTTTAGCTTTATGTTAAACAGTAACAGTGAAAATAGGAATTCTTGTCTTGGTCCAGTATTTAATGGGAAAGGGTTTAAAGTTTCTCCTTTAAGTATGATGTTTACCAAAGATTGTGGCAAAAGATCTTCACACAAAGTTCCCTGCTATACCTAATTTGCTAATAAGTTTTTCTCATAGCTGTAGAACTTTATCAAATGTTTTTTCTGCATTTATCATATGATTAATCATACGAGTTTTCTCATCTAGCCTATAGACATGGTAAATTTCATTTATTGAAACATTCTTGCATTCCTGGAAAGCAAATATTTTATCTCCCTCTAGAGAGGCTAAGTAACATTCCCAAGGTATGCTTCTTCATAAGTCAGTCCCCATTCACACGCCTCACCCCAGGCAACCACTAATCTGTTTCCTGTCACCATATATTGGAAATATCTTTCCTAGTTAACCATATAAATGGAATCATACAGTAGTGCTCTTTTAAGCCTGGCTCCTTTTCACTCAGCATAATATTTTTGAGATTCATCATGCTGTTGTATGTATTTGTGGTTCGTTCTTTCTAATTGCTGAGTAGTGTATGGATATACCACAATTTGTTTATCCATTCAGCTGTTGATGGACATTTGAGTTGCCAGTCTTGTTATCATGAATAAAGCTACTACGAACATTTGTTTACAAGGCTTCGTACAGATATATATTTTCATTTTCCTAGATGCACCTAGGAGTGCAATTGCTGGTTCATACACTAAGTATATGGTTAACTTTTTAAGAGGCTGTCCAAGTATTTTACAAAGTGGTTCTATCACTTTACATTCCCACAAGTGATGTTGCTCCAATCACACTAAAACATCAGTTTTTAAAAACTCTAGCCATTCCAGTGACTATGTAGTGCTATCTTACTCTAGGCTTTTGCCCTCAAGACATTTGCCAAATCCTAAACTACAGAGCTTAGGGAAAGAGGTCACGAGACCAAACAGAAAGCCAATAGGCTCATGGACCAAAAAGCTAAGCAGAGCCTAGATTGTGGTCTCCAAATACAATTTTCCATAAAATGATACTATGGCTCCTTGGAGAAGTCTTTCTAGATCTAAGACAGGAAATGTCTATCCTTACATCAACATCTGTGCCTCTGTCTTGAAACAAAATACAGATGGCAAATATGCACATGTAAACATGCTCAACTTCATTAGTCATCGGGGAAATGCAGATAAAAACCACTGTATCCATTTGAGCAGGCTGTTATGCTGCAATAAAACCCTCAACATCTTGGTAGCTTAACACAACAAAGATGGTTTCTTACTGTATAGAAAGCTACAAAGAATGTAGCATCTATCTTAGTGAGAAAAAAAGATGGATGATCTACAAAACTATAACTGTTCTTGAGCATATCAAAGAACTGAGGTCACAAGGCAACCAAGGAAAGTGAATTCTAAGAAAGAACAAGCCCCTGCAAGGAGAGAGAGGGCACACCAACCACTGGACCTTTGGCAGAACATGGCTGAAAATGGCAGCCACCGTACAAGTGGTGAAGAAAGCAACTACAGTTTGAGCAGATCATTAGAGGCAAAGTTTGGGATACCATGTCAGTGTGGAATAGCTGGAGTTCCCAGACACAAGGGGCGATCACACACACTGGCAAACTCCTTCCCATGGGTCGCCAATGGGAGCCTGTGAGAAAAACTGGGGGCAGGGCAGCAGACTGGAGACTGCCAGTTCTTGCTGATGCAGGAGTGAAGGGGTGGTTGGTGCCTGCCGGGGGATGAGTATAAGGTCTCATCTACTTCCTCAGAAGTAGCAAAAGCAAAATTCTTCAAAGCAATAGCTTTCTGCTGCTGGGAGAGGGGAACCCCTCACTCTCAAGGTCCAGATAAAATCCACGGTTCTCACCCCCAGGACATGGAAAGATCCTCTGTCTTTTCGTGTAGTCACTGAGGAACTCAAGACTGATGAGGAACCATCATCTATTTTTTAAATTTATTTTTTATTGGTGTGACATTGGTTTATAACATTAAGTAAGTGTCACGCGTACACCATTATATTTCTACTCTGTGTACACTGTGGCACCCTCAGAACACCATCATCCTGAATGTTACTGCTACTACGGCACTGGAAAAGAGAGTTCTGACATTGTGGGAATTGTTTGTTACAGAAGTTAGCAGTACTCGCCCTAATACGCTGGGAAAATGCAGTTAAATATTACACCATTTTTTCTCCCTTCCCCTACGTAGCTCCTGGTGAGTTCTGAGGGCACCACAGCTTGCTTCTTCATGTGACATTATTTTTAGTGTTTTATACAGTCAATATTCATTTAGATTTACTCACATATTTTCAATTTCTGGTACTCTTCATTCCTTCCTGAATTTCTGTGTTTCCGTATGGAATTATTTTTCTGTGCCTGAAGAATTCACTTATGGCTGTTAATTTTCTGTTTTTGTGTGTATGGATTTATTTTGTTAGTTACCTCCTTCTGTCATAATTGTATTGCATTTAAATTTTATCATTTTAAACTCCCTATGACATTGTTATTATTTTACCCCATGGTTGTTTACTTGCACTGACCCATGTATTTTTACTACTTTGTTGCTCTCTATTCCTTCTGATATCTTGGATTTTCTCTCTGTGATCATTCTCTGACTACCGTAAGTTGATCCTTTAGAATTTCTCTTGGGAGGGTCCGTTGGTGATCATTCTTAGTTGTTTGGTTGGTTGTTTGTTTTTGCCTGAATACAGCTTTATCTCATCCTAATTTTTTTTTTCTTTTCACTATAGAAAATTTCAAACATATTCAAAGTAGAAAAAATAGTATAAGCTAGTACTCCTGTACACCCATCAGTCAGTTCATGTTTGAACAATCCTGTTATATGTATACCAACACCCACGGGCCTGGATTATTTTGAAGCAAATTCCAGACATCTTACCATTTTATCTTTTTAAACCACCACCACATCCACTGTCATTCCTAATATTACATCCAATCAGTGTTCATAGTTCTCCATCATATCATGCTTTTTGGTAAGTTGTTTGTTTTTGTGGGTTTTTACGTATACAATCTATATGAATTAGGATCCTCATAAGTCCATACACTGTAATTGGTTGATGTGATTTGAAAGAAATTTAACTATTAATCTATAGATCCCTCTTCCATCTCTTTTTCTTTTCTTGTAAATGTTTATCGAAGAAGTGGAGTCATTTTCTTTTAGAGCTTTCCACAGTCTGGGTTTTGTTGGTTGTGTCCCCATAGTGTCATTTAACATGGACCTCTGCTGTCCTATTTCCCTGATTTATATTTTCTATAAATCGATCAAATTCAGGTTTGATTTTCCTCATTCTTTTAAGTGAAGGTGGAATTCACATAATATAAAATTACCTATTTTAAAGTGTACAATTCAGTGGCATTTAATACATTGACAGTGTTGTTCAACCATCACCTCTGTCCAGTTTGAAACATTTTCATCACCCCAGTGGGAATCTTTGTATCCAGTAAGCAGTCACTTCCCATCACCCACTCCCCCAGCCCCCAGCCCCTGGCAATGACTGATCTGCTTTCTGTCTCCATGGCTTTGCCTCTTCTGGATATTTAATATAAATGGAATTATACAATATGTGACCTTCTGTGTCTGGCTTCTTTCACTTACTATAAGGTTGATCTACACTGTAACATGTATCATTCCCTTTCATGGCTAAGTATTTCACTGAATGGATGTGCTACCATTTCATTTGTCCATTCATCAGTTGATGGACATTTGGGTTGTTTCCACCTTTTGCCTATTATGAATAGTGCTGCTATAAACATTTTGTACAAGTATCTGTTTGAATACTTGTTTTCAGTTCTTTTGGATATATATCTAGGAGTGGAAATGCTAGGTTATATGGTAATCTCATGTTTAACTTTAAGGAACTTCCCTTCAGTCTTGAAAGATGATTTTACTGAGTGTATAATTTTAGCTTGGCTATGATTGTTTTTACACAGTGAAATAGTATTACATTATGTTTTGGTTTCGATGTTGTGAAGAAGTTGATTGTTAAGTTTAATCATCAGTCCTTTGAAGATAATCTTTCTTCTCTGATTGCCTTTAAAATCTTTGTCTTTGGTATAATGCAGTTTCACTCTGATGTGTACATATATGTATTTCTTCTTATCTCAACTACTTAGGACTTCAGTCTTTTGAGAGGTAATATAGCATAGCTATTAAAAAGCAGTGATTATTGCCAGACTAGGTTCACATGCTGACTTCACTATTAATTAGCTTAGTGACTTAAGGAAAATTACTTAACTTTTCTGAGCCTTTTTTTTTTAATTTTTATTGATACAATTCATGTACAATATTATACAAGTTACAGGTGTACAACATAGTGGTTCACAATTTTTAAAGGTTATAATCTATTTATAGTCATTATAAAATATTGGCTAGGGAATTCCCTGGCGGTCCCGTGGTTAGGACTTTGCGTTTTCACTGCCAAGGGTGCGGGTTCAATCCCTGGTCCAGGAACTAAGATCCCTCGTGCAATGGGGCATGGCCAAAAAACATATATATATATATATATAGGCTATATTCGCTGTACAATATATCCTTGTTGTTTATTTATTTTATACATAATAGATTGTAACTTGAGCCTGTTTCTTAATCTGTAAAATAGGTATAATAATCTCTTCCTCATAGGATTGTATGATTAATCTTCAGACTAAATGAGTTAATATATTAATACACTTAGAACAGTGTAAGATGTTACTATGTAACATGTAGTTATGTAACTGTTCACCTTGATAATGATGATGAGCACAGTCTGTGGGTGGGTGTCTTTCAATGGTTTTGGAAAATTCTCAACCATTTTTTTTTTTGGCTGCTCCGAGTGGCTTGTGGGATCTTATTTACAACCAGGGCTTGAACCCGGGCCACGGCAGTGAAAGCACTGAGTCCTAACCACTGGACCGCCAGGGAATTCCCACAATTTTAGTTTTTTTATTGACTGTTTCCTATGATGCTTTGACGTAGGAAGACCTTTACTACCAGAGCTTCTCTCTATCCAACATTCTAATTCTGAGGCAGAATTCTCTCTTCTACTTCAGGTTGCCAGAGTCTTCGGCTTAAAGGGCACCATAATGAAACTGAAGCAAGGATCGTTTCTGTGGTACCTCTATCTGGATAAACTATATTGCTTATTATCCGTGAGAAATGTGAAGGCTTTGGTGCAGTATTTTCACCTTCTTGATGTGCACCGCAAGAAAACCTTGAATGGTTAGTACTTTCAGAAATGCTTCCTCTGGGTCATTACCTGGTTTTTAACGAATGTGCAGGAAAATTTACAGAACCACAAACTATTTCATTAATGTATACATTATATCTTCTAAATGAAGCACAGAGAAAAATTGCTAACAGAGACTTGAAGGCAGTTCTGTGAGGAGGATAAAACTGCAGGCTTTGGGGTTAGGTCCTCCACCCATTATTCCTGGGTGATTTGGAGAACAACATCATCCTCTTTTAAGTCTCATTTTCCTCATCTGTAAGTGAGGCTTCTAATAATGGAGTCCATCTCACAGTTGGAAAAAAAAAAGATAAATGAGATAATGCATGGAAAATGCTTAGCATGGTGCCTGGCACACTGTAAGGGTTTAATAAGTGTTCCTTATTATTACAATTATTCCTGGGGACTGAGCCCCACTCAGGCATTAACCCTCAAGACTCCCTTAGCAAGACTTCTCATCTAGCGAATGGGAGGTTTGAATCAGATGATCTGCAAGATCCCTTCTAATTCTTGGTACTTGTGAGTGACCAGAAAGTGCTGATGATCTCGACCCTGCCTTTGAGTGCACAAACTAATAGAAGACCAATTAAAACACTTTAGGGTTTTTTAAAATATTTATTTATTTATATATATTTTTGGCTGCATCGGGTCTTAGTTGTGGCACGCGGGCACTTTCGTTGCCGCGCGTAGGCTCTTCATTGCGGCATGTGGGCTTCTCTCTAGTTGTGGCGCACAGGCTCAGTAGTTGTGGTGCACGGGCTTAGTTGCCCCACAGCATGTGGGATCTTAGTTCCCAGACCAGGGATCGAACCTGTGTCCCCTGCATCGGAAGGCGGATTCTTAACCACTGGACCACCAGGGAAGTCCCCTAGGTTTTTTTCGTTTGTTTGTTTTGTTTTGTTTTTAGGACTGGGTATAAATAAGGTGTCCCTACTCATTGTGACCTGAGAGAGATGTCATTTATCAATAAGGAGTTTCTTCCATAAAGATATTTTAAAGAATTCATTCAATCTTTATAATAAAAAGATACTTTCATTTTCTCATCTTTCATGCCTCCAGTTTACACACAGTATGTTACCAAATCTTCACAATAACCCAGTCCTAGATAAAGCAACTCTAGGACGCCTAGATGTAAACAGAAGATCTGGGACCAAAACCCAAAGCCCACACTCTTAGTCTCACCAGCCTTTGCTGAGCAGAGTCTGATCTCCCTGGTAACTAAATCACTCCCTGGTGATGCAATACCCAAGAGATAAAGTCATACTTGTGTCTTCTGGTCACCAAGGGACTGGATGGTGACCTGAAAGAGTGAAGGCATAGCCTTGAGTTTTGCCTTCCAGGGAGGTAGTGACTTAAAGCCTTGGAGACTTGAGTGGGCCAGAGCCAGCTGATTGAAACACAGTATTTGTTAAGTAACTACTAAGTCTCACAATAAAACATTTCTCAAGGAGCAAACATCACGGTGTTTACACATGGTGTGTTGTTCCCAAATGCTCGTACCTGGTTGGACTCATACCTGGTGGGACGTGGGGAAGGAACATCAAGAGGCCATCAGAAACCCCCAGATCATGACATTGTGACGACTGGTTTCACTGTGCACTTAGCCAGCTTCAGCCAGGACTCCAAACCACACAGATGTGCTTTACGGATTTAGTGGAGCCATGTCTTGTGCAGGAGGTAGTCTCTGTAATCAATGGGCAAGGAGAAATCACATGTAGACAAAGTTACACTTGAAAATCCCTGAAATCCCCTGGGTGATTTGTACATACAACCTGTACAGCCATATATCACTGTGTAAACTTATCACCATGTTTGTTTCTTCCATCTAACACTCCCTGAGACAGATGATTAGTGAGTGGAATTTCAGGCAAAAACCTTCCATGTCCTTTAAATTACAGTATTTTTTTCTCTGATTGTGTATGACTGTATATGCATTAACTAATGTGCAAAAGATATGGCTTCACTGTGGAAAGAGCAAGGCTGTGGAGTCAGACGGACCACATCTGAATCCCAGCTCTGCCACTCAAAGTGTGGTCCATTGACCAGCAGCTGCTGCATCACTTGGGAGCTTGTTAAGAATGCAGACTCAGTCCCATGCCAGAGTTCCTAATCAGAATTGGTGTTTTTACAAGATCCTCAAGTGATTGGTATGCCTATTATAGCTCAAGAAGCCCTGAGATTAGTTACTACCTGAGGCTTATTGTAAAAGGCTGTGTAGGGTTCAGGGTTCAGTGACATGTGGCACTTAAAGCGCCCAGCGTCTAAGGTGCTCAGTGATAGCTCCTTTCCCCCATCACCGAATGCATTTGCTTTATGTAAGCATGAGGAAAAGTGATACTTTTACGGAAGAGGAATGATTTTTAAATTTCTCTTGTTTTAACTCTCTCAAGTGAAAGGCCCAGGTGAAATGTCAGCTTTTCCAAGAATGTGTCATAGGTCCCCAGTGAGAATTAAACTCTTCCTTCTATGTACCAGGAGCACCTTGAGACTTTTATTGGTTACGTATACACATCTGTCTGCTCTGTCGAGCGTGTAAGCTGGGCTCAGGAACCAAGCCCTATCCACTATCTCCTTCTCCACAAGTCCAGGTACAGTGCTTTTCCACACAGCTCAAGGGCAATTGAGGTTTGAGAAATTGTGGAAGGTATAGTGGCAAAGCTGGAAACAAAATATTATCGTTACTATGGCCAGGTCAACAAGCTTCCAACATGACAACCATTTATGTGGTTCCCAGATGTTTGACATTTTGGAACCGTTTCAGAATAATCCATCTCATCTCCTTACCAACAGATGTGCTATTCTACCACTTCCTTCATCACGTGACTGACCTGAAACGGAACCAGATCACAATCGTGTTTAACATGCTGGACTGGAATGCTGTGGGCGAGATTGGTTTTGACCAGTTCTACATGCTGGTTTGCATACTGCTGGCACAGGAGGCAAGTAACGAGTCAGGCTCTGTGGAGCAGAGGGGGCCCAGCTTGGCTGCTGCCACCATTTTGCTAAAGGTAGCACCGAATTAAGAGTGCATCAGAATTTTTCCTCTCACTTGAACCAGGAAGAAAAAAAAATGGGGGGAGAACTACTTTGGGTTCGTAAATGGCCCATCTATAACCTAGGAGTTTCCAAAGGTTATCCAGCCTCCCTCCCACATTGCCTTTATAAAGAACGAATCTCATCCTGTCACATCCCTCCTTGGCATGCCCTTCCCTGCCCCTTGTAGCTGGTGGGTCTTAAAATAATCCCCAGTAATCCTAACTGCCTCTCTTCCGCAGTGATCCCTTTTCTCAGAGAACTTTCTGAAGGGGATGGATGATAAAGACAAGACACACTCTTCTTTGGGTTCCCACCTTACCTGGTGCACACTCCTAGTGTGTATTTACCTCTTTCCCACTCCTTGAGGAAAGGCACCTTGTGTCAGCATTTTACTGCCAGTGCCACAATTTTCTAAGTAGATTTTCACTGAACATAAGGAAATACATTCTAGTGACTAGAGTTCTGTCTAGCAGAACCAATCACTACAGGTGGCGTTAAGTCCCCCTTGAACGCAGATGGCTGAAGCAGGATCTGATACGTCGACCATAGAACCCTTTCAGCCCTGAGCTGCTATGATTCTGCCTTTTGCTTTTAGCTGTCTAGGAAATGGATTAGTGAATATATGAGTCTTGATGTCGCAAGTTTAGAAAGTAGCACCAACAACATATTTACATATTTCTCCCAAAGCAGAACCATTTGGAAGAGCAATTTATTTTCCGCCATTCCCGGCCTGTTTTTGAGCTGCTTGACCTGGATGGGGAGCTGAAAATTGGCCCATCCAACTTCCACATGTACAACTTTCTCTTCAATATTAAAAAACAGCAACTCAGAGACCTGTACCATGACTTTGACATCACAGGTGACTGTGTAAGTGCAGATCGCTAAAGTGTGGCCCGGCAGCCCCTCTGTCCAAAGGTAGAGGACCATGTCCTGCTACCTACAGTGGAGACGGGGGGAGGAAGAGGGTGGGAAAAAACCTACTGGAGCGTGTCATGGCTCTGGGATCATAAAAAACTAAAGAGATATATAGGCCTGTGAAAGACAGAGGACTGAATAACTAAGTGCTACGTCATAGAATGTGGATATAAAATGATATAAGTTTGGAGAAGGAAATTTTGTTTGGAAGTTCAGTTGAAAGAAGGAAATACATTAATATGGCAGAAGTTGGTCTTAGGGGAAGGGTTTATAGATTTTAATAAGCAGAAAGGAAGAAATTCTTAGATGGGAACACATGAGCTAAATCCCAAGAGAAAACAACTGTGGAGAAGACAGTGGATCCTGCCTATTTAAAGAGGAAGTCCATGTTGACAAGCACATGAGAGCTAACTAAGGTTTACAGTTTAAAAAGATGGCTCATACTCTGAAGAAGCTCAGATGGCAGCCTGAGGGAGTCTGGACTTGAAGTAGCAGAAGTAAGAAAGTGACCCTTGGTGCCTTTAGAGTCTACAATAGACTCTCTGTTCCTGGCTCCTAGACTACAATTAGACTATAATTATGTCCTAATTACTGGGCCTCTTTAATAAAGTTTCCAAGGTTTTAAATGAGAAATGATTACAATCCTGCTGTCATCTGAAACAAAGTATCAAAGCCTTCCTGAAATAACTTTTCTTTTTGCCCCCCAACACAAGCGTCTTAATTACAAGGAATTTAAGCTGTTTACTATCTTCTCCATGGACAAATACCAGGAGAGTCAGAAGGCAGTGAAAGAGGAGAAAGAAAGCTCTGCCCAAAAATAAAGTGTCACAAGTTAATGTGAGCCAAAGAGAGAGTCTTCTTGGAATAAATGATTTTGAAAGTAATTACAATTGTTGACATCTCTAAAAATAAATTTAGAACATCAAAGTAGATACCTTTAAATTGATTTTTACACATGCGGGGTTCAGATAAGCACTCCTCAATCAGCATATTCTTAACTTTAATAACCTTTAGACCTCACAAATGACTCACAATTATGTAATGTGAAGTAAAAACTTTCTCTTTGTTGACATGTCCCAACTCTGCTGCTGCTTTTCAGATCAACTCTGCCCATTAGGTCCCTGTGTATCCAAATAATTACCAACTCTTACTGGAGCCAAGCAGTTGGAAGGTGATGCTTTCCTAACATTTGTCACTAGTGGTCCAATACTTTCAGAATTCTAATCCTCCCACTCCTTAGGCTAAAACAAACTTCAAATTGGCAAATGGCGAAGCGCCTCCAACCATAAGGGAAACTGACTTCCAAGGATATGGGGACTGTGTTCTTCCTAGAATTTAAATTACTCTTTGATGTGTTAAGTGCTTAAGCAACTATACCAAATCTATTAGGGTAAAATAATTATTACATGCCCTTGTATAATTCTATTTTTTTGTATAATTAATGCCTTGAATAATTTTTAAGTGTCTTTAGCATGGGATTTGTGAATCCTCCCTGACTACTGTGATGTTAATGATAACTACCACTGAGTAAGTGCTTGCAATGGATCAGGCAGGGGCTTTAGACGCATGACTTTATTTATCCCCTAACCCTGCGAATTAAGTGTTATCCTCAATTTACAGATGAGGAAATTGAGGTGTCAAGATTAAGAACCTTACCCAAGGTTCTTAATGACTCACTAGTGGCAGGACCAGAGTTCAAATTCAAGGTCAATGAGACGCTTGTGCTGAGAACAAGTGATTTGAGTAACTCACTTCAGTCTTAGCAGATTCTGTTTAAGTTTTAAGCTGGCATTTCACTGGCTCAGAAACCCCTTCTACCTAATGCTAATTACCACATCTCCTTCTACCATAGATTTCTGAGGGACATGTTTGGTGATTAAAGAAATACAGCTCATTTACTATAAACCAAGAATTTCTTAAGGAAACAATATATGCAATATAACTGACCGTAAGGCATTCTGTGAGTTCCAGAGTACTTAATAATCAAAAATCACTTTGTCAATGTGAAACAGACAAGAATACTGCCTAAGACTGTCATTCATAAGTCACACATAATAACTGAAATCATGTTAATTACTATGAACATTCTCTATATTTACTCTAATAGTCATGAGATTTCGATAACACACTTATGAGTAATGCTTAGCAGCCAGAACTTTTGTCTTCCCCACAACGGTACTACAAAAACTAAATGGAGCTAGCGGGAATCCCCTGGCGGTCCAGTGGTTAGGACTCCGTGCTTTTGCTGCTGAGGGCACGGGTTCAATCCCTGGTTGGGGAACTAAGATCCCATAACACAAAGTAAAACCACATGACACAGGTTTCCACCTAGACTGTCAAAGATCAGTAAGTTGGTCAGGGACTTCCCTGGTGGCACAGTGGTTAAGAGTCCGCCTGCCAATGCAGAGGGCACGGGTTCGAGCCCTGGTCCAGGAGGATCCCACACGCCGCAGAGCAACTAAGCCCGTGTGCCACAACTACTGAGCCTGTGCTCTGGAGCCCATGAGCCACAACTACTGAGCCTGAGTGCCACAACAGCTGGGCCTGCACGCCTAGAGCTGGTGCTCCACAACAAGGGAAGCCACCGCAATGAGCAGCCTGAACGCCGCCACTAAGAGTAGCCCCCGCTCACCACAACTAGAGAAAGCCCGTGGGCAGCAACGAAGACCCAATGCAGCCAAAAATAAATAAATAAATTTATAAAAAAAAAAAAAGTTGGTCAGGGTATAGGAAAATAAGAGCGGTCATATTGCTATAGTATTAAATTGGTAAAAATCTATTTGGAGGGCAATTCAGCATCCACTCCCTAAATGTATATACTGTTTGATATAGCAATGTACATAGATGTAAAGATGTAGCTATAGAAAAGGACATTTCACAGTAGCATGGTTTATAGTACCAAAAGACTAGAAACAGCCAGACTGACCTGCGGTACTCCAGACAATGGAATACTACTGCACCTGTAAGAGGAATGAAGCAGATCTAGCTCAACATATATGGAACAATCTCTAAGATTAACCATTTTAGAGAAAAATCAAATGTATAGAACAGCATATTTATGGAAAAAACAGGGTAGGGCGGGTAAATATACTCACATACACTAGAATGGTGGTTCTCACATTGGGATCCCCTGACTAGTAGCAGCAGCAGCACCTGAGAACTTGTAGAAATGCAAATTATGGGACCCCACTCAGACCTACTAACTCCGAACCTCTGGGGGAAGAGCCCAGCCATCTGTGTTTTAATAAGCCTTCCAGGTAATTCTGATGCATGCTGAAGTTTGAGAACCACTGTGGTAGAGCATCTTTAAAGATATCCAGAAAACTGGGAACAGCTGTTACCTCTGGGGAAAAGAAATGGGAGATGAAGAACAGGCATCTTCAGAGAGACTTTTCACTTCAGTATGTTTGGATTTTTTTTCCCATGTGTATGTATCACTTATTTTAAATAAAAATTAACAATCAAAGCCTACCACTTTGATCCAAAATGGATAAAGAAATGAGCTCAGTGCTTCTGAAAAACTGAATTATGGGTTTTGGTTTACAGCATGATTCTTAAAAGAAAAAAACAACAACCTATTTGAGACCAAGATTTCAATGCAGCAAATAAAGTATTTCTATAAATGACCATGTATGGTTTGACATAGCAGAGCCTAAGTTTGGTAGTAATGAACTTGTTAGTTACTGAGCTGGGAGGTTTTAAAAAGGGGAAAAAGCTTTTTAGAGGTTTTTATCAGAATGAAGCAGATTACCCTTATTGTGGAGAGTAATAATAATTAAAAACCCAGAATAAAAGCAAAGACAAAGAGAAAAATTGAACTTTTTTTTTAAAAAAAGCACAAAAACCCTACATACTAAAATTGTACACATCAAGTATTGGTCCAATCTTATATCAATCTATTTACAATTAAACAGCACCATGGTTTTCTCACCTAGGTTAGTTAAATGCCCAGAAAATTGTTATTCAAAGTACATGTTCCTTTAAAATAAACTATTAAGAGAGCTCAAATCCTCAACAAAAAAACTTCTACCAACTATAGATTATTATATCACCAAATTTACTTAAGAAAAATAGATTTGAACACTTTTTTGTCCTCCAGTTGACAAACTTTGAGAGATGTTGCTGTTCAATGTGGCACACAAATTAATAAGGAAACATTTTGACGACAGGGGCATTATATTGAAATACCCTCGCATATCTCCACCTCCATATATAAAAATACTCCTTTGGAATTAATGCTGCTGTTGCCTCTTGAATTTAGATTCAATTATTAGTAAACCTAAATTAAATGTAGCCACAATCTTTAAAATGATTGCATGAAAAAGAGAAGTAGTTAAAGCTCTCAGAAACATATGTTACAATTATAGATATTATGTGCAATCAGGCTATAGGAAATTTAATAGTATTTTAAACATTACATTTAAACTAAATAGTTTCATTTTGCCATTAAAATTAATAATGGTGCTTCACATCCAAAATACATGTGAAGGTTTGATTATTTCTCATTTGAGAACAACGTAAGTGCCTTCTTGCTTCTACTTTTCCATCTCATGGATTCTCAGGGGTTCAGAAATCACGTGGTAGACCCCTTCTCACTTATGGAACCAACCTTGAAAAGGCTCCAAATTAAATATAATCCTTGGCAGCTTTATTCCAGTCCTAGTACAGAAGAGTCAGGTTATCTCACCAAATTTTTCAGTCCTCTAATATAATCTGCAGATGCTTCTTAATTTGCCTCTTTGCTAGGAAAGATGAGAGAGGAAAATTCTCATCCACCACAACTACAGGTAACAGTGAACTATGGAAAGCACTAAAGCATAAAGCAACGTATCATCATTTGGTCTCACTGTCGATGTTTACGTGATGTCAGTAAATCTTTCACACTAGCAAATTATGAGTTGAAATTTTTTCTAAAAGATTGAAGACAGGCACAATTCTCCCAGGCACAGACAGAACGGGTTTTCCTTACACCCTTCCTGCAAATTGGGGGAGAAGAGATAATTACTTTATTATCCTACAGTAGGAACAGCTGTACTTGATTCCGTGCATTCCCTGGGATTCCCTTGAATCCCTGGAATGATTCAAGTACATTCCCAGCTGTACTTGATTCCATGCATATACATGCATTTGGGGGCACAGTTAGCTCTGAAAAGTTCTAAGCAGGGTAGGTAGATCAATGAAGGTATTACATAGTAGTGTCCTTCTAAGCCTGGATATGAAACAGCTTCATTATATAGACATTTCAAAATACCTATGCAGCAAGAGGACAACAGACTTTTCAACTAAGTTATCAGTTGAAAGTCAGAGATCTGAATGCACTGACCAAATTATTGCCTAGTGTTCCAGAAAGGTGCCTGCCACCAACGTGCTGGAAGGCACCAAAATTTAGTGTGAATGTAAACAAGGAGCTCAACATATGGGGATGGGGAAAGCAATACTGAAACACAATTTGCCAGTCTCTACTCCTTTATGGCTAAATATTAATTGAGCAAGGAATTAAGACCAGAAAAGAAGAGAACCTCAAGTACTGCTCTTTTCAGTTTCCATTTTAAAAAGCTCAAGTTTTATAACTGTTATTGTATTTTTTTGTATTTGATTTATTTTTTAAGAATTCTGTATTCACAGGTGCTTGGTGCTGTTCTGCATGGATGCAATGGTCTATTTACAGTCCAAATCATTTAAATACAGCCATTATATAGTTGTTGGGTATTTTAAAATAAATGGTTATCTATTTCTTAACTGCCTCTTGAATTAGAAACTGTAATTACATGAGTCTCAAAGGCTGGCTCTTTGTGTTTTATTAATTATTTTCGTTGGTCTCCATCACAGATGGAAGTTTTCACTGGTAATTCCTCAGAACTAAATCCATTCATACGGAATTCAGAGCAGTGAAAATAAATTTCACGCCGTAGAGTAGGAAATGATAACAACAACAATAGAAAGGAGCAGGAGGGATCTGGGGACAGCCGACAGGACCAGTTCAGTTCTCAACTGGTGTTGGGTTTTGCAAAGGTTGGCTCATTATAACCTGTACAACATAGTCCTTTGGGATCTTCAGCTCTTCCAGCTTCATTTTGTCGGTGAGAGGTCTGCCAGAAAAGAACCACCGCTGACTACCCGGTTCCACTCCTTCTGCTGCATGTAGCCGCCTCTTCATGTGGTACACTGTGTCTGTGCTGCGGACCACAAGTTTGAGGTCCTTGCCGGTGGAAAGGCGCAAACGGAGCTGAGATTCATACCCCGAATTGGGTGGTGGCTCAGGAATATCCAGAGTCTCTATGTCGCTCTTTTCCTCTATCATGTTGATTGGTGGTGCCAAGCAGTAGACTGGAAGCTGATACCTATTCCCCAGTTCATCATAGCACTCTGTAAGTGCACCTTCAGAAAGAGAAGACATGAAAAAGAGCTTAATCTAAATGAATGCATTTTTCTTTACATCTTGCAAAATGCTCAAACATCGCATTGGCTTGCCACTGCAGAGAAAAAAATGTAAAATAAGGCCAATCTCTGTCAGTGATCATCAATAATCATTATCAAGATCCATGACCAAATATTTGAGTGTTTATCAAATTTTACATTAACCAGGACCCTAGCTCCTTGCCCTCACTTCTTCTAAGTCATTTCATACCTAATTCATACTTTTGTTAAAAAAGGAAAAGAAAACGCACAAAATTCCAATTTACTAATATTATCAATGCTTAGACCAAATTAATGGGAGATGCAAATTACATTGGGATATCTTTTTAGGAAATGAATCAGCTAACGTTAAAAAAAAAAGGCAAAAACCCCCAGATCCCTAAGCTCAAATCTCCACAACACAGTGTTCCAGAGTGGTTCTCTTAGTGCCTAGACTTCCTAAGTTGAAGTACTTGGCCAGAAGTCCTCAGTCCAAAGAGATAACAAACTAGAGATGACAAGCTTACCAGCTGCCACTGTCTCATGGCTTATGTATGGATCTCATTAGCACAACTACCACAGAAATGACTGAGGTGTTTTATTTAACCCTAATTAGTCAATCTGTTACAGAGAAGCTTTGAGTTAAAAAGGAAGAACAAAAGGGGCATGAAGTTTATAACTTGCTAGCTCAGGGGAGGGGGAAAAAAGTGTTTATGGTTTAAAAGAAGGTATTCATGGTTAATTTCTTTATAAAGTATAAACTGCATTGTAATTACCAGAGCTTCCCTTGGGGAGCTTGAAAGCATACTTAATGAATGTTTTATTGTAAGGTTATTCATAATGTGTCTTTTGCTCAAACTGGAACATTAACGTCAGCTGATTATCAATTTGGATAAAAACCAAAAACATCTACCATATTCAGAACACTCATACACAGGCTAATGAATATGGGGCGTGGACACTGAGAAATGGTTACCAATGAACAAATGAGTTAATAAACTGATCTCCATCAATAGGCTGAAAATCCAAAGCATCCCAAATGAGACTGGAACAGTCACCAATCCACCAAGGGTTGAACTGGGCCTGCTTTCTAAGTTACATAAGATGGGCTGGGGTGAGAACTCAGGCACCAAGCATTAATACACGCGGATCTCCTCTTTCCTCTGTGTTTAAAAATAATGTTCAGCCTCTGTGTTATTCACTAATCTGAACACTGCTATGACTGTAGAAATAGATATGCTTCAAGCCCAGTTGTGATCACCAGCAGTTCCCTACACTAGTAACCATCACACTGCAGTATCAATATTATTTATAAATAGTCAGTTGTGCAAACTTCACTGTTTATATACTTGATATAGCCTTGTCCTAAGGCAAAGAAACCTCAGTGCCTTTCAGGTGGGCTGCCCATTAGGAAAACTAGCCAAGAGAAGGTGGAGAGTTCACTACAGACTCATCATCTCTCTCAGGAAAATACCTTCGAATACATATCCCACTGATACTGGGGCGTCAGTAATGTCAGCCTGATAGGAACAAGAACATATATACTTACATAACTGTTCTGCTAGAAAAACATTCTCTTAGAGAAGCACCATTCTAAATCATTACCTTTGGAA
The DNA here is from genome assembly GCF_949987535.1 of Balaenoptera acutorostrata. Lineage (NCBI taxonomy): Eukaryota > Metazoa > Chordata > Mammalia > Artiodactyla > Balaenopteridae > Balaenoptera > Balaenoptera acutorostrata. The sequence goes on from NC_080065.1 coordinate 157,725,034, forward strand.
TCAGGAGACCAAGATGATATTCCCAGCCTTGTTATTAACTAGGTGTACAACCTTGAGCAACATTCTTTAACCTGTAATACTTCTCTCAATTAGCAAAATGAGGCAGGATAAAAATGACCTCTAAAGTGACTTCCAGGTTTGCACATGCTGCTTCATCTTCATGCACCACAAGAGATAGAAAATAAAAGTGCAAACCAAAGCTGTCAAACTACAGGCAGAACAATGTCTTGACCAAAAGACAGCCTGTATTTTTAGCCTCCCTAGAAACCGGGATGAGAGGCGCCATGGCAGCCTCTAGCACAGTGCTGACACAGTAGTGCATGCCAAGCTTAAACAAATGTACAATCTAACAGGCACTTTGGCTCTTCCTAGATCTGAATACTCACTCTTTCATCACAGTAGAAAGCTGAGTCTTTCCCCTTCTGCCCTTCAGCCCAGCAAGTCAGGGGTTCAGTTTTCAGACTCAAATGGGTGAGAATAAAAACTCCATTGAAGAGGTACAGCTGAAGATGGCATACCTTCTTATTCTAGCTCAGGCAGCCTCCCATCCATGAGGCTGGAAACCAGCTATCCAGACTCTGTTGCTTAGAAGCTCCCATATTCCAATATTTTGGGGAAAGATAACTTGCAATTTATTTAACATGAAGTTTTCTGGTTTATTCCTTTCCTCACTCCTACCCGTCAAATTATACTGTAATCTGAGTTATAAATATGCTCTAGTTTTAGATTAAACGAAAAACTAAATAGGGGAAGAATTCAGGCCATGAAGTCAAATATTATTTAATTACATTTTTAGGCTGCAGTTTTATGGGTTATCCTCTCCCCAAATTTAATATCTGGGATCATAAAGTATCAATAAAAATAATCAATATAGCCCAGAGCTGAATATTACCCCAAAATTACCTATTCAGAGCAAAATGACTCCTCTGCAGGCTCAAACTCTTTTGAATAATATACTGCTAAATCCTCTACCACTTTATGGCCCCATATCTCTTTATTAAAGACAAAACTGCTCTGCTAATAGTGGTCTCTATCACACAATCTCTTTAGGACTTAATAAAGATCACTAGAAAACAATTCTTGCGTTCCAGAGTTGCTACATGAACACTTACTAAACACCTGGAAGTCTGTAGGATATGTCACTGGCACTAAGTAGAGAAGGTTACAAGAGAGCCAAGACTGTCCTTGACCCCCAGGAGCTTATAATCAAGGTGAGCAGACACAGCATACCCACGAAAGATTTAAATACAAATTGATACACTGAAAATCAAACATAGGAGCTGAGATATCACACAATAGAAACGTGACTAGAGTTGGCAGAGCCAAGAAGGAAAAATTCTGTAGAAATAGTGTGTTCTGGGCATGACACAATACAAATGTAGGGCATCCCAAGAAATACGAATGATATGGAAACAAGAATTAGTACAAGAGGGACTTCGCTGGTGGTACAGTGGTTGAGACTCCGCACTCCCAATGCAGGCGGCCCGGGTTCAATCCCTGGCCAGGGAACTAGATCCCACATGCTGCAACTAAGAGTTCGCATGCCACAACTGAGGAGCCCTCGAGCCACAACTAAGAAGCCCACTTGCCGCAACTAAGACCCAGTGCAACCAAATAAATAAATATTTTTTTAAAAAAAGAATTAGTACAAGATAAGTAGGGAATAACAAGTGGCTCTGCTGAGGTGGAATACACAATCGATGGTGTGAAATTACTAAACAGAGAGCAATAGTGAAAACCTGATAGGAGGGTTCAGGAGTTTAGACTTAATACTCTAGGAAATTTCTAGAGGAGGCTAGTATAGGTACATGTGGCTAATATAGGTCCATGAGTCATTCATCCAACAAATATTGAGTGCCTACTATATGCCAAGCAATGTTTCAGGTGCTAGGGTTATGCTAGTGAAGAAGACAAAGCCTAAAGATTATTTTATTATTTGCATGAAGGGAGAGTGACTGACTGGAATCAGGGGGCCCTGCTAAAATGACTGGCTGACTAACAATGGAAAGAAATGGATCTGAGAGAACTGGTAGTAAGGGGCGAGACCTAATGATAGGTTATGAAAGGCGAATCACCTAACCAGGAAATGAGAGTGACAGAGAATTTAGGGTTACAAGATTCTCTACTTGGATTCTTTCTTTTTAATTTATTTATTTATGTATTTATTTTTGGCTGCGTTGGGTCTTCGTTGCTGCGCGCGGGCTTTCTCTAGTTGTGGCGAGCGAAGGCTACTCTTCGTTGCGGTGCGCAGGATTCTCATTGCGGTGGCTTCTCTTGTTGCAGAGCACAGGCTCTAGGTGTGCGGGCTTCAGTAGTTGTGGCACACGGGCTCAGTAGTTGTGGCTTGCAGGCTCTAGAGTGCTGGCTCAGTAGTTGTGACACACGGACTTAGCTGTCTGCGGCATGTGGGATCTTCCTGGACCAGGGATCGAACCCATGTCCCCTGCACTGGCAGGCGGATTCTCAACCACTGTGCCACCAGGGAAGCCCTCTGCTTGGATTCTTAACTGCTTCAGGTTCAGGGAGATACTTCAATTGAGTTATCTGAAGGTAACTGAAGAAGCATATTGGGAAAAGGGTAAAAGCAGTTTGTAGAGTAATAATCTCGAATGTGTTAGTTTAAACATAAAAGCAAACACTTAAGAGGGCTTACTAGCTCTGTCTAAGCACTTTGCATATATTAACACTTAATCCTCACAACAGCCCTCTAAAGTAAGTCTATCATACTCATTTTACAAATGGGAAAATTGAAGAGAGAGGTAGCTTGCCCAGGGTCAGAGATAGTTAAGTAACACAGTAAAATAATCTGATTCCTGAAGAAGTAAATGTGTAACATAGGGATAAGGCTATAGGGCTTGTGACAGCTCTACAAGACTCCCAGGTTAATGATATTGTTAAGGGGAGGAGGAAATGTGCTTGGAAAAAGGCAGAGGACAAATACAAGAGGGATGAAGAACCAAATGTGAATCACAAGGAGCAAGAAACCAACACTCCAAACGCAGCCCAACAATACGTTTGCCAGTGATGTTAGTGACAGGTCAAAGAAGGATCTGGAAGATGAGGCAAAAGAAAGTGGTGACTAAGAAGTTTCAGTGCTGCGAAGCCACCACATGTAGTGACAAAACGGACCTATTACTATCACTGTCTCACCTATGATATTTAAGAGCAATGTGTAAAAAACAGGGCATGGTTAGAAGACAGAGTTTTGCTTAAAGAAACACTGTATTTAAACACAGAAGGGAAGGAACCACTCTAAAAGTTGAAAACATAAGGATTTTTTTACGTTTCCAAAAATCACTCCTAGCTACGTTTGCATTTGCAATTTACAAAACGTTTTTAATCATCACCCACTGGCCACTGGCAGTGCAGTTCATCTAATAATTCTTCACTAGTTCTAAAGACGTTCTAGCCAGGCTTGCTTAGATTGTTCACCTAAGTACACTTGTCTTTTTTTCCCCTTCTCCTCAAAAACCCATTATAGGCCTCACTCAAGTCCTAGCAGAGACAGATGGCCACCAGGATAAATGATTGCCAGGCCACTGCTTCCCCAGGTCAGGAAGCCCTGAAAGCTCCCCAGGGTAGGAAGAAAGCTGCCAAGACTACCTTCTGTTCTGATTTCATACATAATTTTTTGAAGTTGTTTTTATTTATCTTCTATCTAGATGACTGGCCCAGATGTTCTATTTTTCTTGGTCAACTCTTTTCTATGGCTGTTTTTAATTAGGCTTCAAAATATTTCACAAGAAACTTATAAAGATAAGACTAAATTATATACCAAATAATAAAAATAGCTTTACTAAATGCCAGAACGTCTAACACTTTATTCTTTCTCAAGTAGTCTTTCAGGTTAAAAAGAAAGACGTCTTTTTAAGCATTCAAAGGCCTCACTGGTTTTCCCTCTATGTTCACTCCTGCAAGATTGCAGCTCAGTCTTAAAATTTTTACCACGTGAGACTTGCAGAGTTACATGAACAAATCTGCAAAAGTTAAAAATCAATTTTTATGTAAGGAAACTTTTGAGGATATTAAAATGTTACCTTGATTGTAGTGATGGTTTCATGGGTGTTTACATGTGAAAGCTGACCAAACTGTACACTTTAAATATGTGCTGTTTAGTGTTCTTCAATATACCTCAACAGAGTTGAAAACATTTAATATTTAAAACATACTAGCAATCTGATATAGAAAACGGTCCTCCCAAAATTAATTAAGAAATTAGGAAAGCAATATCCTAGAACGGCAAGGCTTTTGTCACATTGGGGGTTTCTTCCAAGGATGAGAAAGGATGTCTTTATTCTCGACTTCACTTTTCTAACTGACCCAGAAGGCATGAACTCTTCATAAAACATGACTTCCTAAGACAACAGAAGACCTAAACACATAAGTGAGTTGGACACAGCTAAAAAGGAAAAGAACACTGAAATAACAGAAAGAATGGGAAGGAAAGGAACAGTGGGTTAGACCTATGATTCAGGCAGCCCACTGTTGAGCCTGACAGAGGAACAGAAGACTGGAGAAGCAGTAAATCTGATAGAAGGAACAGTGGCTTTGGAGCCAGCGCACCCAAATTTTAATTTGAATCCTAATCCTGGACATATTCAGTCTGTTTCCTCAAGGACTATACTATCTACCTCACAAAGTAGTTGTAAGGATTAAATAATAAAACACATGCAAAATTGACTAGTACGTATAATAAATCCATTGAAAACACTCAGTAATGTCAGGTCCCTTCTCATACAAGTTTTAAATCTCAGAACCAGACTTATGGAGGAAAGCTCACCAATAGCAATATCACAAAGGATCAAAGTTTCATAATGTTTGAGTCCACTGCTTTATGCTTCATGGGGTCCTTTACAAACCTCACAATAATGTCAAAAGGGCCATCGAAATTACCCTTCATCCAGATATTATGAGCCGTCTTTCAGGACTAACAAATTACAGACTCTCTCATGCAAACACTTTGCTGGGAATTATATTAAGCTTATGTCTGATAGTCAGGCTTTAGGAGAAGCAGGTTCAGTTGTCTCATCCCACCAAATTAGCTATTAAGACTGGGATTCAGAAGTACTAAATCTATCATCTCTTCTAGCAAGCACAGGTGAAAAGTGGCTTAGTTTGGATGTATTACCAAAGTCTTACTATGGTTAGACCATGATTAACAGCTTGTGTAACATTTGGCCACATTTCTAACGGGACACTGATCTTTAATTCCAACTCTTTAAAAGGAACAGAGGAACAGACCAGCAGCACTCGGGCACTGGTTTATTTAGCTGACCTGGCTTTACAGAAGTGGAAGTCGGTGCAGTACACTTCCTGGGACCACATCAGAAACCCTGCTTTCCATCCACCCCCACCACCCAGAATGGCAAAGAAAGGAGGTCTTCTTCAGAGACAAGCCTACTGACTCAGGAACAAACTCCCACCTCAGCTATTTTAGGCGCTTTGTTGCTCTACCTGAAGAAAAAGGGTGACAGCAGCCGAGGAGTGGATAAAGCTACACTGTGTAACTCCAAATCATTTTTGTTTCGTTGAGGATAGAAAGAGGAAAAGGATATAACATTTAATTTATGATTAGTCAGTCATCAGATCCTTTATTAAGGCCCCATTTCATTTCTAAACACAAGTCTGATAAAAATCCTCTGTCTCTCATGTATGTACAATTTTCATGCTTTCATTCTTAAGCTTTATGTTCATGAATTAAGTTTATTAAATGACAAATTCTTATAGGGACCTTTAAAGGAATCAGAATTCATGGCTTGCTTTTTTTAAAAAAAAAATTTTATTTATTTATTTATTTATTTTTGGCTGCGTTGGGTCTTCGTTGCTGTGCGCGGGCTTTCTCTAGTTGTGGTAAGCGGGGGCTACTCTTTGTCTCGGTGCACGGGCTTCTTGCGGTGGCTTCTCTTGTTGCAGAGCACAGGCTCTAAGCGCCCGGGCTTCAGGAGTTGTGGCTCGCGGGCTCTAGAGCGCAGGCTCAGTAGTTGTGGCGCATGGGCTTAGTTGCTCCGCAGCATGTGGGATCTTCCCGGACCAGGGCTCGAAGCCGTGTCCCCTGCATTGGCAGGCAGATTCTTAACCACTGCGCCACCAGGGAAGCCCCAATGGCTTGCTTCTTAATGGGCGTCTAACACACTTAAAGGAAAGAGAAACAAGGCCTACAAATATGCATTTCCTATCTGTCCATGTCTGAGAGAATCCACTTGTTTCTCTTTTGTATTAATAGAAGTATATCATTTTAAAATATTCTAGGGACTTCCCTGGTGGCACAGTGGTTAAGAATCTGCCTGCCAATGCAGGGGACACGGGTTCGAGCCCTGGTCCGGGAAGATCCCACATGCCACGGAGTAACTAAGCGCATGCACCACAACTACTGAGCCTGTGCTCTAGAGCCTGCAAGCCACAACTGCTGAAGCCCGTGCGCCTAGAGCCCGTGCTCCGCAACAAGAGAAGCCACCACAATGAGAAGCACGCACACTGCAACGAAGAGTAACACCGGCTCACTGCAACTAGAGATAGCCTGCAAGCAGCAGCGAAGACCAAATGTAGCCAAAGATAAACAAATAAAATAAATAAATTTATAAAAAAACAAATAAAGTATTCTATATAGTGTGGGAGAGACCTAAAATGATACACATGGAATTAACATTGAAAATTACTCGTGTAGTAACTTTACAGAAAACACAGATGAAATGACTTGACCTTGTAACTTAGTTGCTTTAGTTACGGTTAGATCTAGGACTTGAGTTAAAAACCTAATTTCATGACTTTTACTTCGGAAAAATAATGTAACTTCCCTGTGCTTCAGTTTTCTCATCTGTTTAAAACGGGGACTGTTGTAGGTGATTATCACAGGCATGAGAATTAAATAACATCAACTCAAAACATGAATTGATAGTATTTTATTATTTCTGATTCTCAGACCAGGAGTTCTTTTCATCATGTTGGCTTCTTATACACAGAAATGCTCTATTTACGCTATTTATAAGTGCCTTAGTTTTAAACAACTTAAACTGCATTATACATAATTTAATTTATTCACATTTGATATATTCTGAGATAAGAAAGATCAGGAAAAAGAAAAAAAAATTCTGGGCAACTCCTTTCCCACCTGGATTTTGAAGGTGACTAAAAAATAAAGTTTTTTCAAGAATTACTATTTTCTACCTCCCATATCCTGAAGAATGAGAAAGGACAAAAGAAAATGGCCTTCAAAAGTCCAACTGAATGACTGGTAACGTTTAGCCATGAGAAGTAAGAATAAACTTGGAGTTAAGACTTTAAATATGAGAAAAGTAAGTGTTTGGGTAATAGTGAGCAGCTACTCCTCCTATACAGGGAAGATTAAGAAGGGAGCTTTTACATGTGAATTGCAGGGAGATGGAAAACACATTAATTGTAGATGCTAAAGAAATAAACAACAACCTTTCTAGAAAATTGGAAGGTAGGGAAAGGAGTAGGCAATTTTAAAAATCTTTTTAAATCTTCTGAATAATAATTTTAAAAAAGCTTTAAATCCTCCTCTTTACCAGATAAACAGATACTGTTTCTGAACGAGCTCTCACCGAAAATATCTGAATAGCCAGTATGAACCAGACTCCGTGAAAAATGAAAATAAAAACCACCTTCTTTTCACCCTGTTTATGCTAATTTGGGCAAGCCACTTAATCTATAATCTGGTTTCACAGGCAAAACACTGTATTTAGGAATGTTTTTAGGAATTTTAGGTAGTGACAAAATAGCACTCAATTAGAAAAAGGAAATAAGCTCTTTAAGAAATTTAAGACCATGAGTAAAAAATGCTGTGTAAGTAATGAAAAATAGAGCTCTTCTAGGATGGGGAGGCTGTGGAAAAGAAGTAGCAGACATTAGAATCACTGAGGGAGCTTTTTCCACAACAGTACACTATTACACATGTCCATATCATCCTCTACCTGAGTCATAATTTCCAAAGTGAAAATATATGTTCATATGTAAAATCCCCAGGTAGTTATGATACCAACTTCCCTCTTAAAAATCCCTACTGCCATTTGAGAATAACAAACTAAAGACTTCTCACAGATATTAATAGAGGAAGATAATTAAAGAGTACAGAATTATTTTCTGCTTGGACAAAGTAGGAATATAATAAATATGACCTGCTGACTGGAATTAAGATAAAACACATTAATTATCAAGGGAACCACTATAAGAGAAAGAAAAGAAAGAGAAAATATGGGGAAAAGGGTTTTTTGTTGTTTCCTTGAAACAACAGAAAAGGTAACTATCATCACAAGAAAAAAGGCCATTGACAAATACATAATTTTTATGCATAAAACACTGACACTAAATACAATTTAAATCAAAAGGGCATAATCCTTGTTTACTTCGAGCATACAATCTAAAATAACAGACAACACAGATATAAACAACATTTACAAAGACATTTTCATATGGTTTTCAAGCTTTAAAGAACTTTTTATAATATTTATACTGGGAAGATAATATGAATAAGGTTGAGATAACAAAAAGATTATGGGAAGAGAAGAGAGGATGAGATGAAAACAAAAAAGGAGATTTTTGGAAGAAAACTTAGAAAGGAGTGTATATCCTAGGATCTCTTCAGGCTGTCAGTCTATGATTAGTTCAGTAATCTTATGGATAATACTGACAGATGGAGATGAAGGGGATGGGCATGGATCAGGTGTGAGATGATGCCAAACTAACAATGTCCTCACTGCTAGGTGTCTAATTAATAAATCTACTACTGGGCTTCCCTGGTGGCACAGTGGTTAAGAATCTGCCTGCCACTGCAGGGGACACGGGTTCGAGCCCTGGTCAGGGAAGATCCCACATGCCACGGAGCAGCTAAGCCCATGTGCCACAACTACTGAACTTGTGCTGTAGAGCCCGCGAGCCACAACTGCTGAAGCCTGGGCGCCTACAGCCCATGCTCTGCAACAAGAGAAGCCACCACAATGAGAAGCCCACTCACCGCAACTAGAGAAAGGCCGCACACAGCAACAAAGACCAAACGCAGTCAAAAATAAATAAATAAAATAAAATTTTAAAATAAATAAATCTGCCACTATTGTTGCTATTGAATCAACATAACCTCAAAATTCCATTAGGCATATGCCCAAAAGAAGGGTATCCTAAGCCAAAGAAAGATGTTACCAGTAGACAATACACCCAGAAAATGATTGAAATCTATAATTTAAGATTTAGGTGCAAGGAATTTACTTGTTAATGTCAGAGTTCAAGAAATACAATCATCGAGAGGGCAGACAGCAGAAGCAAGAAGAACTACAATCCTGCAGCCTGTGGAACTAAAACCACATTCACAGAAAGACAGACAAGATGAAAAGACAGAGGGCTATGTACCAGATGAAGGAACAAGATAAAACCCCAGAAAAACAATTAAATGAAGTGGAGACAGGCAACCTTCCAGAAAAAGAATTCAGAATAATGATAGTGAAGATGATCCGGGATCTCGGAAAAAGAATGGAGGCAAAGATAGAGAAGATGCAAGAAATGTTTAACAAAGACCTAGAAGAATTAAAGAACAAACAAACAGAGATGAACAATACAATAACTGAAATGAAAAATACACTAGAAGGAATCAATAGCAGAATAACTGAGGCAGAAAAACGGATAAGTGACCTGGAAGACAGAACGGTGGAATTCACTGCTGCAGAACAGAATAAAGAAAAAAGAATGAAAAGAAATGAAGACAGCCTAAGAGACCTCTGGGACAACATTAAACATAACAACATTCGCATTATACGGGTCCCAGAAGGAGAAGAGAGAGAGAAAGGACCCTCACACCGGTCAGAATGGGCATCATCAGAAAATCTACAAACAACACATGCTGGAGAGGGTGTGTTGAAAAGGGAACCCTCTTGCACTGTTGGTGGGAATGTAAATTGATACAGCCACTACGGAGAACAGTATGAAGGTTCCTTGAAAAACTAAAAATAGATTTACCATATGACCAAGCAATCCCACTACTGGGCATATACCCAGAGAAAACCATAATTCAAAAAGACACATGTACCCCAATGTTCATTGCAGCACTATTTACAATAGCCAGGACATGGAAGCAACCTAAATGCCCATCGACAGACAAATGGATAAAGAAGATGTGGTACATGTATACAATGGAATATTACTCAGCCATAAAAAGGAACAAAATTGGGTCATTTGTAGAGACGTGGATGGATCTAGAGACTGTCATACAGAGTGAAATAAGTCAGAAAGAGAAAAACAAATATCATATATTAACGCATGTATGTGGAACCTAGAAAAATGGTACAGATGAACCGGTTTACAGGGCAGAAGTTGAGACACAGATGTAGAGAACAGACGTATGGACACCAAGGAGGGAAAGTGGCAGGTGGGCGGTGGTGGTGGTGGGATGAATTGGGAGATTGGAATTGACATGTATACACTAATATGTATAAAATGGATAACTAATGAGAACCTGCTGTATAAAAAAAATAAATAAAATTTAAAAAAAAAGAGATACAATCATCAGCACTACTATCTATTAAGTGTTTTTTGGACTATGGTAAGCAATTTACATGTTTTATAATCACATTTAATCAATACAACCACCTACAGGGTAGGTACTTACAATCCATATTTTACAGATGAGAGAACTGAAGCTTACAGAAAAGAAGCAATTTGCCCAAAGGCACATAGCTATAAGTAATACAGTAGAGGCAGGAAGTAAGGCTAGATCTGATACCAAAGCCTGAGCTAAACAAGAGCTAAAGCCTATGCAATATTTTAAACTCAAAATATGAAGTACTTTGGGATGTTCAGGGTTTAACACAACAAAATGTGTCCAAAGTAAAATTTCAATTATGTAATTACAGCTAAAAGATGGAAGGGATTTCACCAATACCACTGAGGTCTAGGTAAAAACATGTAACTAAATAGCTAAGTTATAAACTGATGGTGAGTTAGAGTACCTGACGAAATATAATTCAAAAGTCCACCCAAGAAACATTATTGATAAGTTTCAGATATGAACAAGGGAAATCAATCAAGGGTACCAACGACAATAATATTAATACACATAAAGTTATTACAGAGCTTTCAAAGAGGAAAGCTTGAGGAAAGTCAATTTGATTCTTTCATGCTAAAGCAGAAAATATTCCTTAAACATAGAGGGGACAAGTAGAGGCTCATCCAATATTCTCAAATTTCCAAGAATAATTCTCCCCAGTCTGTTGGTTGGTGGGGCTGCCAGGATCATTACTTTGCTGTTCACACAGATAAGCAGAAATGAGGGACTTGAGTTTTTAGAGATCTGAGCCCATTTCTAATAGGATATGCGTAGGTCCCTACCTTAAATGTAACAGAGCTGTTATGCCTCCATGAACTTGTAAACAAGGCCATAATGTACAGAACAAAATTAGATTTTCCCATAGGTAACTATGACAGGTACAAAGTAAGGAAGTCAAAGTTCCAAGGTTCTGGGCCTTGGGTTCCTAAATAAAGACAATCACAGATAAACGCCACCCCCACCCCCACCCCACTCGTGGGGCTGTACAGATACCAATCTATTCTGCTTTTAAAATATAGGATGTAAGCAGTAAAAAGAGACAGATGATAAAACTAACTGTAAAGGAAGGCCCTTCCCTTTATATTATATAAAGGTAGTATTTGAAGACAAATTATAGAACTAAGAAAGGTAATGGAACAAGGTGATGTCCTCTCCAGTCATGTAAGAGGTAAAGAATTCAGAGACTATCCATGAAAATGGGACTGAAGAGTCATACTAAAACTGCATTCTATTATACATTTTTCAAATGTAGGACGGATCATTTTTACACCTCCGTAGAAAAAGTGATCTATATACAGTGGGTGCTCAGTATTATTAACCCAAGCCCATCCTAATAAGGTTTTATTAATAAAGAACAGGACAGCTATGAAATATATATTTTTAAGTTTCTTGGAAGCACAATTAATTCAGAAAATTAATGGAGATTTGGAAAACTGGGAAGGATACTAAGTTAAATATCTTTTATTTGACAAAGAGTCAAAGCAGATGATTAAACAGTGAAAAGCACTGTTCCTCTGAAAATGCAGACAAAGTAAGATACTGATCGATACTCATGTTTCTCTTCAGATCGTATGAATCTTTCACCTTTTACTAAAAATTCCCGTGGGGGGAAAAAGAAAGGAAAGAAGAAAAAAAAAAGGAAGATACTGAAAACAAAACAATGAAAGTATAATAATAAATAGTAAACTATGCAACGAAATACAGGATTATATCGGGCCTAAAGAGACAACTTAGAAAAATATTAACTTGAAAAACTGAAAAGTCAATTTATAAATATAGTAATCAACAGAAAAATATACTGTAAAATTAACATCTAAATCTTAGTATAGCATGAAACTTTTTTGTTTCTAATCAAGGAGACTAAACATGAGGATATGCATGCATCCAGCATACATGTGTCCCTGGAAACATTCAAAGCTTATGGTGGTCCTTAGAGTCACATTCCTAAGCAAAGGAGAGAGGTTTCTAATAAAGCTCAGGGATACAGTCATAGAAAACTGTCCTTAAGAATATGTGAGACTCACTTCTAAGTTTAGGTTTGCTCATTATGTTAAAAACAGGCTTAATGAGAAAGGATAATGACTAAAGGTGTGTCCACTGAGTCTCCGTGGCTTCTGAGATCTAAATTTGAGACTACCTCTCTAGTGCTAGCAGGAAACCAGTGTACTAGAAGCTCTAGAAGACTGGGGCAGGGGGAGGCCTTGATGGAGAACTAGATTAGACGGAAGTTAGAAAATACAGGTTTATCAAGTGTTCTCTTTCTTGATATTAAAAAATACACACACACACACACACAAACACACACACACACACAGAGTAAACCTATCTCCAGCTAAAAGATATACAAGAAGTAAAGAGGAATGTTCCTCTTTGCTACATTAAAAAAAAAAAAAAAAAAATTAGAATAATGCATAGCAGGAAAATGAACACTTCCCATTTGGTTTCTCGCCATTAGAAAGGAGCTGATGATGTCCCGCTTTGTCCTTGACAACAACCAAACCTACCATGTGGTAACGTTATGTTCGCACCATCAATGATTGCCTGCGCCAGTTCATGATCATTGCTTTCAAAAGCATGTGCTGCAGCCTTCAAGGCATCCCAAATCTCTTTACGGCCTTCAAAAGCTGGTGCAGTATCCCAAAATTCATCTCTCTTGCTGCGCAGTTGTCCATCTGTCATGGGATAATCGCTTTTCCATTTGGGTTTCTCCTTTTTCAAAGGCTGGTTACGACCTAAAGCGACTGAGAAGAAAAATAAAGGGCTGACATCAAAACCAAAATTTATAAAAGATGTTTTAATAGCTATCTGGTCATTCTTCTTTGGTTCTTTCATCAAAATTATAGCTGGAAGTTGGCCCACTAGCTAACTCTTGCATTCTGAATTCCCCTAACCTATTTTATTTTAGATCTACAAGAGCAAATGGAGACATTAGGTGGCTCTACCCAAATCTTCCAGTGACAAGTTAGTAGCTCTTTTCCATTCAGTCTGCCTTCTCCAAAGGAGAATTTTTTAAATTACCGAGAAAAATCGTAGTAAGTGTTCCATCAGACAGCAGTGGCAGAATTTAAAGAGTCAAAGGATAGCATAAAAGAGAGGTGAGATACTAGGAGAAACCAAATGGCATATGTTCAAGGGTCCTTGAATCTCAGGACCCTTGAACATATGAAGCCGGAAAGCAGGAACTGAGAAATCTCAAAGAGGGAAAAGACTACTTTGTGGTATCCAAAGGAATAACAGCCAAACCACCAGATCCACAAGGAAACCTGATCATAGAAAAGCTTCCTCTAGCACCCTGTTCTGGACATGAGTCTAAAAACTGTGAATATCTTTCTCTGAAACTCAAATATAGGAGCTAATTAGAAAGGGATGAGGGAGAAAGGTAGTGCTTTACTCTTTGGAGGGACCAGGATTGGAAAAGGCAATCCTTGATACTGGGCCAAAGGAGAAGTGCCCAAACACAAGGAGAAGAACTACAACACCCTACTCTAGTTTTAATCCAAGAGGAGAAGAAAAAAGAGGGTAAGAGTCCACTCCTTTTTTGCTCTAAGTGGCAGCATGGCTCCTTAGAGAATGTAGAAGTAGTGCTATAACGAGTCTGATGCAGCTTCTTTGCACCCAGATACTTACCTGGCATATGATCACTGATCTCATACTGACATACAGAGACATTCTTATCTTACACAGAGCCATAGATAAGAAATTGTTAAACAGATGGAAGAACAGGTAAAAAGAAAACTGAAGCTCCATGGAGTGTTGGGTAAGAGTGGGTGTGAAATAAATGACAGAGTGAGTAGGAGGGAGAGGGTGTATGTCAAAATTCAATGTTCTATATTTAATTGCAGGAAGAATACTAATTCAAAAGAAATTACTCTCAAAATGGTTCTAAAGAATCCCTGAAATCAACCACTCCCTCACTGGCCCAGGGCCAGATGAAATTTGGGTTACTCATAACAGAAATAAAACAAAATAACTCTAGCCCCTAGGCAATCTCTACATCCTATACCAGGCTATATTTCAAGATGACGGGACCAATTCATGCTGCAAAGTGTATCTGGTTTGACACTTGGAGTAAACCATGCTCTCTTCACCCAATCTGGCCACCTTATTTCAAGGCAGCACATCAGGTCTCATCCCCTCACCTTCAGAACACCCAAAGGTGTTCAGAATATGTCAGATAATCATATTCCACCCCCTACTGATTCCACCAACAAGGTAAAATTAAAGGTAAATTTTATTTTCTGCTACATTAACCTCTAGATGAGTCAGAAACAGTTTAAAGACAACATTCACTATTAGTTTACTGAGTAGGGAGTGGAAGATCAGACATCACAAGTGTATACCTATTTGAATAGGTATCTAATTCAATACTCAAATAAATACCTATTTGAATAAAATTTCATGTCTACTTGAATAGTTCCAGAGAATTGTCTAATGTCATATGTATTAAATGTATGAGAGAGAAAGTTGATATAATTCTGCCATTGTGGAAGAATCACAACGCAAAGGCAAAGACAACAACAAAACCTCCACGATCGCGGTACTTAAGCAAAGGAAACTGAAAGGCCCTCAAAGAGAAGAACCCAACAGAAAAACTAGCTCACAGTAAAGGTAGAAAATACTTTGGAAAAAGTAAAAGCACCTTCCTTACAAATATGACAGCTTTATTTTATCTCCCCCCATCTGCAGAAGGCGTAAGAATAAAGTCAAATAAAAAGTATAGATGGGACTTCCCTGGTGGCACAGTGCTTAAGAATCCGCCTGCCAATGCAGGGGACATGGGTTCGAGCCCTGGTCCGGGAAGATCCCAAGTGCTGCGGAGCAACTAAGCCTGTGCGCCACAACTGCTGAGCCTGCGCTCTAGAGCCCGCGAGTCATAACTACTGAGCCCGCGTGCCACAACTACTGAAGCTCGTGCGCCTAGAGCCCGTGCTCCGCAACAAGAGAAGCCACCGCAATGAGAAGCCCGTGCACCACAACGAAGAGTAGCCCCCGCTCGCCACAACTAGAGAAAGCCCACACGCAGCAACGAAGACCCAACGCAGCCAAAACTAAATAAATAAATTAAAAAAAAAAAAAAAGTACAGATGATACATTATGCTGCTTAGGGATAATCATTACTCTAAATGCATTTTCAAATCTGTATGCTGCCAACAGTTCCAAAGTAATTACTTTGTGTAAAAGTAAATAAGACAAAATGAATGCTTGTGACATGTAAGTAAAGCTTACTTTTACTTCCGCCTAGGTCTCTGCTTTCCCTATATCACAAACATATGTAATGGAGAATATCTGCCTATCAAATGTCCACTATAAGAATACTTAAGTCTTGGGACTTCCCTGGCGGCACATTGGTTAGGACTCCGTGCTCCCAATGCAGGGAGCCCGGGTTCGAGCCCTGGTCAGGGAACTAGATCCCACATGCATGCCACAACTAAGGAGCCCATGTGCCGCAGCTAAAACCCAGCACAACCAAATAAATAAATAAATATTTTTTAAAAATACTTAAATCTTTGCAACATAAAATATTATTTTAGTGAAACCACTGAGCAGTACAGAATTTTCACTACAAAATATGAGGTTAAAAGTTTCATGTTAAACTAAATGTGGTTTATTGTCTAAGTTACTTTTGTTAAATAAACTAACTGGGGAAGAAAATGAAAATTTAGCAAAAGCATTTAAACTATCATCCTGAAATATTTATATTCATGAAAACATTTAGGGTTGTTATGAGGATTTAATAAATTAACACTGTATAGCACTTACAATAATGATAGATATATAATAAAACTACAAATAAGTGCTTGTTAAATAAAAATAACTTTGGAAGTATATATGAATTTTTAAATCTTCAAACATTTTTGCAAAAATATACAGACTAAGTCTTTTTTCTTTCCATGATTTCTGAACAGAACCTGACATTCTGAGACCATAAAACAAAGTACCTTCCTTAACTTAAAAAAGAACTGTTCTATGATTATCATGTACTTCCTATGAATTTATCAGTGTACATTTTTTAGGAATTTGCTCACCAAATCTGTGCTTTGATTTTAGGTGATATCACAAACCTGTATTTCTAAAATACTTATAACACAGAAATCGGCCTAGCAGGTAAGTAGCTATGTCTGCACCAACTCAATCATTTTCAATTATTATGAAATAAGTCATAAAATGTATATACTCAATTGGATTACATTTTATGCTCTGACACTTTCGGATTTATCCGTTTCACACATCTTCTGACTCCTGATACCAAGAGAGAGATGTTCAGTATCAATCATACTATCTGGAACTAACTACTACGCTCTAACAATAAGTTTAAAGACAGGAAACAGGGACTTCCCTGGTGGTCCAGTGGTTACGATGCCACCCTTCCAATGCAGGGGGCGTGGGTTTGAACCCTGGTCTAGGAACTAAGATCCCACACGCCATGTGGTGTGGCCAAAAAAAGAAAGACAGGAAACAGTTCTTATTCCCCAAATTTGTTTCTAAATCTTTAAATTATAGGCATCCAACCATACTAAGTTTAATTCCATGGTTTAACATACAAGAAACAAAAGATTAATAAAGCAATTAATTTTTTTTAATAATCTAAGTTATTTCAGAAAACACCCTTTTTTCCCTATCAATACACATTTACTTTCAAAACTTTGCCCAAAACTCACCCTCTCAGAAGCCTCTTGATCACATTCATCTACTCCTTATCTTCTCTTTCCTTGTAACCTTTCAACATTTCTTCCCAAAGATGTGACAAATAAATAGATCTAACATGTAAAAACCCCAAGAAAGATTTGCTTCTCAGAGCTAAATATCGATAAGAAACACAATCTTAAATATTTTTACTCCACAACTGAATGCATTTTGCAACTCATTTTGACATTTTATTGGTAAAAAACAATGATCTCCAAAGTGAAGTATGTTTGTAATTGTTTTCCTGCTTTTGGTTCCTCTTCTGAAAACTGATTTAATATTGGGACTCTTCAAATGAAGGAAGGAGAGGCCATTAATGCACAGGTACTGTAGATATCGAGATATGACTCAAGAAATAATAGCTTTGGGGCTTCCCTGGTGGTGCAGTGGTTGAGAGTCTGCCTGCTAATGCAGGGGACACGGGTTCGCGCCCTGGTCTGGGAAGATCCCACATGCCGCGGAGCAACTGGGCCCGTGAGCCACAACTACTGAGCCTGCGCGTCTGGAGCCTGTGCTCCGCAACAAGAGAGGCCACGATAGTGAGAGGCCCGCGCACCGCGATGAAGAGGGGCCCCCGCTTGCCGCAACTAGAGAAAGCCCTAGCAGAGAAACGAAGACCCAACATAGCAATCAATCAATCAATAAATAAATCTTTAAAAAAAAAAAAAGAAATAATAGCTTTAACAAACTGAAAACTCCAAGAGTTTTCCTAACACAACATTCAGGGAAAAAAAACAATATTTAAAAAGATCACAATCAAAGGGAAAAATGTTGTTCAGAAGAATTCTGAAGACTTTAAAGAAACACAGTATAGGACTGGGATAATGCACCTATTTTAGATTGATTAGAGTCTTAACATCGTGAAAATGAAAGGGAAATTTTTCTGTCACTTCAAGAGTTAAGAATAGATCCTACAGAACCCTTCTGTAACAGATTGTGCTAGCCTAAAAGGATAGTTGTAAAATATTTTATTCTCACGTAAATTTAGAATACACTATATATACACATATGTACACATATATTCCCTAAGGCAACTAACTGCCAAAATAAAAACAGGGATATGGGGCTTAAAATGCCTAAAATACGAGCATCAACATGCCAACAGTCAATACCAAACCCATATCTGCTCTACTGTCTGAGAATTTAGAGGTGGAAGAGACCTTAGATGGTATGAGCAACCTTACTATTTGACAGAAGACCTAACGAGGATAAATGACTTGCTCAAGGTCAAAAAGAGCCAAGACCAGAACCCAGATGACTAGATTCAAAGGCCAGAGCTCTCTTTCCATTATAGCACTCCATGTCTTACCAGAGCTGAGAAGTGTGTTTTCTTGTACAAACCAAATCAATTATGAAGGTTCACTCAAAATAAAGCATGTGTTGAGCTGTTTTTCTAGTATCACTCATCCATCTTTCACGGGCTTCATTATGACCAATGGAATGTCTCTGGTAGGACAAAGGAAAAACTAACCAACCAGCACCAGCTCCCCAACTCCATCCAATTTACCACCTAATTCATTTCTTTGGAGATATGCTCACCGAAGAAGAATCGTATAAGGAAAGAGGTAATGAAGTTTTCTGGCCTGTCAGCTTCAACTTACAAAGTACTCAGCATCTATACCACATTAGGCACTAAAGATCACATGTATGCATACTTACTTAAGTAACTTAGATACATCATTTTTTAATGCTACAATTTTATAATAAATAGAAATGAGAACTTTGATTATACTTCTACCCTAAAGTTTATAAAACTTAAGCAACTAGAGCATAATTTTAAAGGCATATATAATAATTTCTAATGTTGTTTGAGCTACCTTTATTGAGGGGGAAAAAAAATCAACATAATGACCTCATATCGACTTCCTGGCCCTGTTTCTCAGAGTATAAGTCTACTTACCAGTGGTCTGAGCATACAAACAGGCAACAGGAAAGCCTAACTGCAACATAATGTTTCAAAGACTTTTTTAATGGATGAGCCTTATTAGAAATGTTACAAAAACATACAATTAAATCACACACACAAAACAACTTTATTAAAAAGGGCAACATTACATAAAATTGGGACTAAGAATATGGTCACCTAACACCAGCACACTGTACCTTTTAAGTAATACATTAAACTTTCAGATGGTTCATTCTACTGGGGGGTAGGGAGGTGGGGAATGGCTTTATCCAGCATTACATTCTTTGGAATGCAGGGGCCTTTTCTTCTCTCAATTTACGGGCAGTTTGGGGGAGGGAAGCACACACAAATCAAGGATGCCCACAATTTCCACTACTATCTAACACTGTGTTGAAAGTACTAGCCAGCACAAGCAGACAGAACAAAACAATTAGAAGTGTAAGAACCAGAAAGGAAGAAAACCATCTCTAACTGCAAATGATATGATGGTATGACTGGAAAATACAAGAAAATCAGTGCTAAAATGAAATGATAAAAGAAATTAACATAGTAACAGGATATAAAATGTAGGCCTTCTTATATACATAAACTACCCAGCGAGAAGATGCAATGGATGAAAAGGTCCTGTTTATAATAGAAACATAGGGACTTCCCTGGTGGTGCAGTGGTTGAGAATCTGCCTGCCAATGCAGGGGACACGGGTACGAGCCCTGGTCTGGGAAGATCCCACATGCCGCGAAGCAACTAGGCCCGTGAGCCACAACTACTGAGCCTGCGTGTCTGGAGCCTGTGCTCCACAACAAAAGAGGCCGTGACAGTGAGAGGCCCGCGCACCGCGATGAAGAGTGGCCCCCGCTCACCGCAACTAGAGAAAGCCCTCGCACAGAAACAAAGACCCAACACAGCCAAAAATAAATAAATAAATATCATAGAAACATAAAAGATATAATACTTGGAATGCAACAACTTAGGAAAACTTTTTTAAAACCCCTGAAAGATGCAAAAGTAGACTTGAACAAAATGAAGACATCTCTTGTACTTGGACTTCGACATTATAAAAATGTCAATCCTTCTAAAGTTAACACCTACATTTAACATGATTCCAGTGAAAATAATTTTTTCAAAACTTTTTTCTCATGCTAGATGAGTTGATACTAAAATACATACGTGGGACTTCCCTGGTGGCTCAATGGTTAAGAATCCGCCTGCCAATGCAAGGGACACGGGTGCGATCCCTGGTCCAGGAAGATCCCACATGCCGTGGAGCAACTAAGCCTGTGCACCACAACTACTGACCTGCGCTCTAGAGCCTGCGAGCCACAACTACTGAAGCCCGTGCGCCTAGAGCCTGTGCTCCACAACAAAGAGAAGTCACCGCAGTGAGAAGCCCGTGCACCGCATTGAAGAGTAGCCCCCCCTCTTGCTGCAACCAGAGAAAGCCCGCGCGCAGCAACAAAGACCCAACACACACAAAAATAAACAAATAATTAATTAATTAAAAGAAAGAAATCAACCTAACTGTATACCAAGTGTTAAAATTACTATACAGGGCTTCCCTGGTGGCGCAGTGGTTGAGAGTCTGCCTGCCGGTGCGGGAGACGCGGGTTGGAGCCCTGGTCTGGGAGGATCCCACGTGCCGCGGAGCAACTAGGCCCGTGAGCCACAATTGCTGAGCCTGCGCGTCTGGAGCCTGTGCTCCGCAACGGGAGAGGCCACGATAGTGAGAGGCCCGCGCACCGCGATGAAGAGTGGCCCCCACTTGCTGCAGCTGGAGAAAGCCCTCTCACAGAGACGAAGACCCAACACAGCCACAAATAAATAAATAAATAAATAAACCCAAAAGTTAAAAAAAAAAACAAGTATGACTGAGATGCAGTACTATATGGTTAAAAAAAAAATTACTATACAAATTTAAAAATAATGATTTCAAGTTAATTTTGAACATGATACTCTGACTATACATCTTTAGTGGGATAAATTCTAAGGAAGAAAAAACATACAACAAAGATATCTTAAACTTTACTCTGTATGTTAAAATACTAAGAATTCATGTACAATACTAATTACTATAATTCTAAAACATTTGATGTTTACTGTAGGATAAAGCAAGTAAGGAACTACATTAACATCAATAGAAACCAAGATTTTTTTATGAAAGGGAAGAAAAAATTAAATATAAAATATAAAATAAAAAGACAGGAAAACAGATTTTTTTGAATTGGAAATAGCAATAGGAACTTGTAATCTAATGATAAAAAGTATTTTATAGCTCTGTTGACTAAAAGGGCTTAGAAAGAACAACAACCCAGTAGCACTGAGCATACCTAGCTCCTAGATCTTAGTTTTAAACACCTTTCCCCACTGAAAAGGTCCTAGGGCTATTCAGAGAAAAGGCTATTTCTAAAATTAGAGCTGGGAAAATTCAAAGCAAGGCTGGAACATCTGGTTGTGCCAAGAAAGCAAGAAAGTGCTCAAAAGACTAATATTAATGAGATCACTTCAAAGGCACAAAGGAGTCAGTTTGAAGGAGATGTCTGCATCAATTCTGCAGCATCAAAAATAATGACTGAAATGGACTTTAAAATACTGAATAAATAAAAATTCGTAAATCACTACTAATACTAAAAGGGAAAAATAGGGCTTCCCTGGTGGCACAGTGGTTAAGAATCTGCCTGCTAATGCAGGGGACGTGGGTTTGAGCCCTGGTCCAGGAAGATCCACATGCTACGGAGCAACTATGCACCACAGCTACTGAGTCTGCGCCCTAGAGCCCACGAGCCACAACTACTGAAGCCCGCGCGTGCCTAAACTACTGAAGCCCGCGTGCCTAGAGCCCATACTCTGCAACAGGAGAAGCCACCCAACGAGAAGCCCGTGCACCGCAACGAAGAGTAGCCCCCGCTCACCACAACTAGAGAAAGCCCGCGTGCAGCAACGAAGACCCAATGCAGCCAAAAATAAATAAAATTAAATAAATAAAAATTTTTTAAATAAATAAAAGGGAAAAATAAGAGAAGAAAGGCTCTTTCTTACTGACAAGTGCTGGTAATAAACAAAGAAAAGAATGACATATTTAAAAGAATCATTCTTTAGAACCCCATAACTGATACAGGTAAGGATTATCAATAAATATACTAAAGCATCATGGGTAACAGGATACGTAGGGTGTCAGAGGATCACCCCAAAATATTGTGAACTGCTAAGGAGAAATTACACTGTAGACACCTGACATTCATTACCTTAACCAAGTGACCAAACTTAGCCCCCTTTTGTGCTGCAATATGAAGTAAACAAGACAAAGATGAAGTGTTCTTACCCAAAATGTTTAACTTGACTCTAATTAAACTTCTAAACCTAACTTCTCATTTATAGGAAATACAAAGACTAAAGGAAAAAGTTAAAACATTTTCAGACATTGCCAAACATCCCCTGGAGGGCAAAACTGTCCCCAGTTGAGAAACACTGGTCTACACCAAATGAGACAAAATATGAACTTTGGTTGGAACCTGGTATGGAAAAAAGTTATAGAAGATAATCTGGGACAACTAGATAAATCTAAATAAGAATAGATAATAGATGTCATTAAGAAATTACTTTAAAATTTTCCTAGGGGAATCCCCTGGTGGCGCAGTGGTTAAGAATCCGCCTGCCAATGCAGGAGACATGGGTTCGAGCCCTGGTCCGGGAAGATCCCACATGCCACGGAGCAACTAAGCCCACGCGCCACAACTACTGAGCCTGCGCTCTAGAGCCCACGAGCCACAACTACTGAGCCCACATGCCTAGAGCCCACGCTCCGGAACAAGAGAAGCCACCACAATGAGAAGCCTGAGCACCAGAACGAAGAGTAGCCCCCATTCGCCAAGTAGAGAAAGTCTGCGTGCAGCAACAAAGATCCAACACAGCCAAAATAAAGAAAGAAAATATTTTTTTAATAAATAAATAAGTAAAATGTACAATTTAAAAATATATATATAAAATTTTCCTAGGTATGAAAAAGTATTGTAATGACACAGCAAAATAGCCTTATTCATAAAGTAGAGGCATGCTGAAATTTTTATAAGTGTTACGATGCCTACAACTTTCATTGGTTCAGCTGTTAAAATGGAGAGTGTGCCTGTATATATACAAAACATACATATACACACATACAAAAGAGAAAAAATGTGAATACAGCAAAATGCTGGCTACAAATTTACATGGGAAGTACATGTGTACTCATTTACCATTATGTTTACACAACTGTTGAAGCTCCCCATATTTGATTTTAATAAAAGATTAAGGAATTATACATTTAAGATACAAAGCAGATAATTCACAAGCTGAATCCTTGCTACTCAAACTCCCACTTTCAGAGTCCTCTTTAGGTATGGCTTTTAGGCACATACCTAATCCTCATATATCCCCATGTCCGGATTCCAACGCCAATCCTGAGCATTGAAGCTTGTTGGGACCATCTACAATTTAGAACACAACAACTGAACGGAGATCTGGAAAACTCAAAACAAAGGCAACAGAAGTATTGAACAGTTATTACTTAAACTCTCATCTGTGGGATAGTGCTTATTTGGAACAAAGAGTTAATAAATCAGCAATAACATTTTAAAAGAACATTAAATAATGAAAAAACACCCAATTTAGGGCTTCCCTGGTGGTGCAGGGGTTAAGAATCTGCCTGCCAATGCAGGGGACACGGGTTCAAGCCCCAGGCCGGGAAGATCCCACATGCCGCAGAGCAGCTAAGCCTGTGCGCCACAACTACTGAAGCCCGTATGCCTAGAGCCCGTGCTCCGCAACAAGAGAAGCCGCTGCAATGAGAAGCCTGCGCACCACAACAAAGAGTAGCCCCCACTCGCAGCAACTAGAGAAAGCCCATGCACTGCAACAAAGACCCAACACAGCCATAAATAAATAAATAAATAAATAAATAAGAATTTTTTAAAAAAACGGCCAATTTACCAAGAAGATATAACAATCATAAATGTGTATGCACCTAACAATAGAGTTTCAAAGTGCATGAAGCAAAAACTGATTGAATTAAAGGAGAAATAGACCATCCTACAATTATACTTAAATACGTTAAATTCTTCTATGAGTAACTCATAGAACAAGAAGCCAGAAAATCAGCAAGAATACAGAAGACCTGAACATTATCAACAAACTTGACTTAAATGGCAATGATAAAACACCCCACCCAACAAAAAGAGAACATACATTCTTACCAAGTGCATATACAGGGCCATTCACCAAGACAGATTATATAAACCTTAAAAGAAGTCATACAAAGTATGCTCTACAACCATAATTAAATTAAATTAGAAATTAATAACATAAAGATACATGGAAAATCCCCAAATAACTATAAATTAAATAATACACATATAAATAAGTCATGAGTCAAAGGGAAATTAGAAAATAACTTGAATGGAATGAACATGAAAATACAATATATCAAAACTCTAGGATGGACTTCCCTGGTGGCGCAGTGGTTATGAATCTGCCTGCCAATGCAGGGGACACGGGTTCGAGCCCTGGTCCGGGAAGATCCCACATGCTGCGGAGCAGCTAAGCCCATGCGCCACAGCTACTGAACTTGTGCTGTAGAGCCCACGAGCCACAACTACTGAGCCCGCATGCCACCACTTCTGAAGCCCGCGTGCCTAGAGCCCGTGCTCCGCAACAAGAGAAGCCACCGCAGTGAGAAGCCTGCGTACCACAACGAAGAGTAGCCCCCACTCGCTGCAACTAGAGAAAGCCCGTGCACAGCAATGAAGACCCAACGCAGCCAAAAATATATAAATAAATAAATAGTTTTTTAAAAAAGAAGGAAAAAAAACTCTAGGATGCTGCTAAAAAACCTGCTCAGACAAAAACTTATAGCATTAAAATGCTTCCATTAGAAAAGTCTCAAATCAATAAAGCAGGCTTCTACCTTAAGACTAAATGAACAAAAACTCAAAGTAACCTTAAGAAAGAAAATAATAAAGAGCAGAAACCAAAGAAATTGAAAACAGAAAAATACAGAAAAATCATAAAAGTAAAAGCTGATTCTTTAAAAATATCTAACTGATAAATCTCTACCTAGACTGATCAAGAAAAAAAGAAGACAAGTACTACCAATATCAGGAATGAAAGAGGTAATATCACTATAGACCCAACAGACACTAAAGGGATAACAAAGGAATATCTATCTATTCACGAAGAAAACGATAACTTGACTAGCTCTGTATATACTAGCTGTCTATATACTAAAGACATTGCATTGTTGCAACAAAGAAAACTCCAAGTCCAAATGGTTTCATTACTGAATTCTATCAACATACAAGGAAGAGATAATACTAATTACTCACAATCAGTTTCAGAAAACAAAAGAGAAGGGAACACTAAGTCAATTTATGAGGCCATGACTGCACTGATAACAACACCAGACAAATGTAAGAAAACTATCAACAAATATGCCTCATAAACATAGATGCAGAGATGACTTAAAGACCTTATCAATCATATAAGAACTGAAAGAATTCATCACCTACATACCTGCACCACAGGAAATATTAGAAGTTCTTTCGGGACTTCCCTGCTGGCGCAGTGGTTAAGAATCCGCCTGCCGATGCAGGGGACATGGGTTCAATCCCTGGTCCGGGAAGATCCCACATGCCACGGAGCAACTAAGCCTGTGCGCCACAACTACTGAGCCTGCGCTCTAGAGCCTGTGAGCCACAACTACTGAGCCTGCATGCCACAACTACTGAAGCCCGCGTGCCTAGAGCCTGTGCTCTGCAACAAAAGAAGCCACCGCAGTGAGAAGCACATGCACCGCAACGAAGAGCAGCCCCCGCTCGCCACAACTAGAGAAAGCCCGTGCAAAGCAAAGATCCAACGAAGCCAAAAATTTTTTTTTTAAAAATCCTTTGGGCAGAAATAAAATAACAGATGGAAATATGAATCTACATAAAGGAATGGGGAGCACCAGAAATGGATAACTACATGAATAAAAACATTATTATTCATATCGCCTTAAAAAAATATTGGGTTGGCCAAAAGCTTTGTTCAGGTTTTTCCATAAGATGTTACAGAAAAACCTGAACTAACTTTTTGGCCGACCCAATAACTGAGTGATATCATCGGAAAAGGAAGAGTAAGGACTTCCAAAAATCTCCTCCAGTAATGCAATGAGAACATTGGCAAAAACTCAAAATAAACTTCTTCAGTATTTTGGAAATTAACCAAAGACCTGCAACAATCCAGGGAACATTTATTCTTTCTTATTCAAGAAAAATAGCTGAATTTTGGTAAAAAAACAAAAACAAAAACTGGGGCTTCCCTGGTGGCGCAGTGGTTGAGAATCTGCCTGCCAATGCAGGGGACACGGGTTCGAGCCCTGGTCTGGGAATATCCCACATGCCGTGGAGCAACTGGGCCCGTGAGCCACAATTACTGAGCCTGCGCGTCTGGAGCTTGTGCTCCACAACAAGAGAGGCCGCGATAGTGAGAGGCCCGTGCACCACGATGAAGAGTAGCCCCTGCTTGCCACAACTAGAGAAAGCCCTTGCACAGAAACGAAGACCCAACACAGCCATAAATAAATAAATAAATAAATAAATAAATAAATAACACATTAAAAAAAAAACTGTATGTGTTATTTAAGCATACCCTAGACCCATCCCCCTCTCCTCAGCTCTAGGGTAGCCTTGAAAACCAACAGATAGCAATACAATGAAAGCCACCAACTCAGCAGCCATAGGAAGGGTCAAAACAGGGTTGGTACTCTTTAAAAGCCCCATCCGCAGAGAATTGTCATTTTTTGGCCTATCTGAAAGTTCTTTAGAAAATACTACTCATAAGGCTTGTCCTTATTTGACCTGACTTAGAGATAACCCAGTATGAACAGCCTTTTCCTGGGGGCATTTGTCAAAAACAATCAGCAGCAATTGTTAAACACTGTACCTGCATGGGGCAATGAAAAATTTGGACCAAGAAGCTAATCAAAGCTGGAGAATGAGATGTCCAGGAAAAAAGACATATTTCTGGGGATCTAAAAGGTTACACATATGCATATAACTGTGTACACACAGGGCTGTGCATTCAGGAAAGACCTGAGAAGGTCCTACACTCCCACTTATGACTGAATATTGAGGCTCTGTGCACAAAGGAAGTAAGAGCTAAGGAAACTGCCTGAGTTTTGAAAGTAAGCCTTAATCTGAACATAGGGCCACTCAGCAAAGAATAGGAGACTTACTCATTCTAGGCTGTTAAGGAAATCTGTCCAATCATTAGCTTACCACTAAGCTAATTAAGCAGAGATTTCAGTGGCTACACCTAACAAAGAATATAAACTTTACAGGATAAGTTCAGGAAAGTCAGTAAACAAAAAGCAACAACAATAACAAACCCTGAGGGAAAAGGGAGAATCTGATTTCCAGGGTTGCCATATATTAAATGTCTAGTTTTCAACCAAAAATTATGAGGCATGCAAACAAACAAGAAAGTATGGCCCACACATGGGAAAAAAGGCAGATAATAGAAACTGTCACTGAGGAAGCCCAAGCATTGGACTTATTAGCCAAAGATTTTAAATCAGCTATTTTAAATATGTTCAAAAACCTGAAGGAAATCATGTGTAAAGAACCAAAGCAATGAGAATTAAGTCTCAACAAAGAGATGAAAATTAGTTTTTAAATTATGGAGTTGAAAAGTACAATAACAAATGAAAAATTCACTATAAAGGCTCAATAGTATATTTGAGCAGGCAGAAGAAAGAATCAGTGAACTTGAAGATAGGTCAACTGAGATGACCCTGTCTGAGGAACATAAAAGAAAAAACTAATGAAAGAAAATGAACAGCCTCAAGTGGGGCACTATCAAGATTACCAATATACACACAATGAGAGTCCTAGAAGAAGGGAGAGAAAGGGGTAGAAAGAATATTGGAAGAAAAAATGGCTGAAAACTCATATTTCATGAAAAAGATCAATCTACACATGCAAGAAACTCAACAAACTCAGAGATCACCACCTAGACGCATCATAATTAAGCTGTCAAAAGTAAAAGATAAAGAATCTTGAGGGACTTCCCTGGTGGTCCGGTGGGTAAGACTCTGTGCTCCCAGTGCAGGGGGCCCAGTTCTATCACTGGTTGAGGAACTAGATCCCACATGCATGCTGCAACTAAGAAGTCCACATGCCGCAACCAAGAGCCCACATGCTGCAACTAAAGGTCCCACATGCTGCAATGAAGATCCCACATGCTGCAACTAAGACCCCACGTGCTGCAACTAAGACCCGGTGCAGCCAAAATAAATAAATAAATATTTTTAAAAAAACATTTTAAAAAAAGAATCTTGAAAGAACAAGAAGCAACTCATCACATACAAGTATCCTCAAAAAGTTTAACAACTGATTTCTTATCAGAAGCCATGGAGGACAGAAGGCATTGGGACAACATACTGAAAGTAATGAAAGGAAGAGTGTGTCAACCAAGAATTCTACATCCAGGAAAAAGTATCCTTTGAAAATTAAAGAGAAAATAAAACATTCCCAGATTAGCAAAAACTGAAAGGATTTGTTGGCAGCAGACCAGCTCTGCAAAAAATACAACAGGGAGTCTTCAGGCTGAAATAAAGGATACTAGACAGTAACTTGAATACACATTAAGAAATAAAGACCAGGAATCCCCTGGCAGTCCAGTGGTTAGGGCTTCACACTTCCACTGCAGGGGGCACAGGTTTGATCCCTGGTCGAGGAACTAAAATTCCACATGCCACACAGAGAGAGGGAGGGAGGGAGGGAGGGAGGGAGGGAGGGAGGGAGGGAGGGAGGGAGGGAAGGACGGAAGGAAGGAAGAGAGGAAGGAAGGAAAAGAAAATCAGTAACATTACACAGGTCCATATAAAAGACAGCATATGTGCATTTTTTTCTTTGTAACTTTTTGTTTCCTCCTATTTGATTTTAAAGACAATTGCATAAAAAATAATTTAAAATTTGTGTTGATGAGCATACAATGTTTAAAGATGTAATATGTATATCAATAACAGCCCAAAGAAGGTGGGAGGGAATGGAGCTGTATAAGTTTTTATATGCTACTGAAATTAGGCTGGTTTCAATCAGAACTGAATTGTTATAAATTAAGATATTAATTATAATCCCCAGAGCAAGAAACAGGAAAATGACTCAAAATATATAGTAAAAAAAATTTTAAAGGAATTAAAATGATATGCTAGAAAATATCTATTTAACACAAAAGAAGGCACTAATGCAGAGATGGAAGTAAAAACAAATAAGACATACAGCAAAAAAACAGCAAAATGGCAGGTATAAATCCTATCTTACTAGTAATTACATGAAATATAAATATTAAGCATTCCAATCAAAATGTTGAAATTTGCAGAATGGACCAAAAAACACAATCTAACTACATGCTGTCTACAAAGAGACATTTTATATTAAAAAACACATTTAAGTCAAAAGCAAAAGGATGGAAAAAGATATATCATGCAAGCAGTTATCAAAAGTGGAGTGGCTATATTTATATCAGACAAAATAGACTTTAAGACAAAAATTTTTACTAACAAAGACAAAGAAGGACATTTATAATAAATGCATCAATTCATCAGGAAGACGTAACAATTACACACATATATGCACATAACAACAGAGCTCCAGAATATGTGTAGGAAATATTGACAGAACTAAAGGGAGAAATAGTTCTACAATAATAGTTAGAAACTTCAATACTCTAATTTTCAATAATGGACAGAATATCTAGACAGAATATCAATACAGAAACAGAGAGGACTTAATACTATAAACCAGTTAAACCTAATATACATATATACAGTTGACCTGAGCATTCCAACACAGGTTTCAATGCTCGGGTCTACTTTTATGCAGATATTTTTCAATAGAAAATACCTCTGTACTACATGGTCTGTGATTGGTTGCATCCACAGATGTGAAGGAGCCACAGATGCAGAGGACCAACTATAAATTATATACAGATCAACCCCCACTTGTTCAGGGTCTACATATATAGAACACTCTGCCCAGACTAATAAGTTAGGTTACAGAACAAGTCTCAATAAACTTTAGATAAAATCATACGACATATCTTCTCTGACCATAATGGAATAAAGCTAGGAATTAATAACAGAAAGAAAGCTGGAAAATTCACAAATATATGGAAATTAAGCAACACACTCTTATACAACCAATGGACCAAATAAGATATCAAAAAGAAAATGAGAAAATACATTAAGACAAATGAAAACAAAAACGCAAATACAAAAACTCATGGGATGCAGGGACTCCCCTGGTGGTCCAGTGGGTAAGAATCCATGCTCCCAATGCAAGGGGCCCGGGTTCAATCCCTGGTCGGGGAACTAGATCTCACACGCATGCTGCAACTAAGAGTCCACATGCCGCAACTAAGCCCGCACGCCGCAACTAAAGATCCCGCATGCCACAACTAAACATGCTGCAATGAAGACCCCACATGCTGCAACTAAGAACCAGCACAGGCTAAATAAATAAATAAATATTAAGAAAAAAAAAAAAAAGAAAGAAAAACACCTCATGGGATGCAGCAAAAACAGTGCTTGGAGGGAAATCTGCAACTATAAACATCTACATTAAAAAAGAAGACAGATCTTAATCAATAACCCAACTTTACACCTTAAGGAAGAGTAAAGTAAACCCAAAGCTAGCAGAAAGAAGGTATAATTAAAGATTAGAGTGGAGATAAACAAAATAAAGGACAGAAAAACAACAGAGATTCAACAAAACCAAATGCTAGTCCTTCTAAAATATGAACAAAACTGACAAACCTTTAGCTAAACTGACTAAGAATAAGAGAGAAGGCACAAATAACTAAAATCAGAAATGAAAGTGCAAATATTACTACTGACCTTACAGAAATAAAAAAATATAAGAGAATACTAGAATAGTATGAATTGTTGTACACCAACAAATTAAATAACCTAGATGAAATGGACAAGTTCCTAGAAACACAAAATTATCAAAACTGACTTAAGAAGAAATAGAAAATCTCAACAGACTTATAACAAGTAAAGAGTAAATCAAAGTAAATCAATAACCAAAATCCTCCCAACAAAGAAAAGCCCAGGACCAGATGGCTTCACTGGTGCATTTTACCAAACATTTAAAGAAGAATTAACACCAATTCTTCTCAAACGCTTCCAAAAAAACAGAAGAGGAGGGAACACTTTCTAACTCATTCTATGAAGCCAGCATTCCCTAACCAAAGCCAGACAAATACAATACAAAAAACCTACAGACCAATATCCTTAAGAAGCCAGATGCAAAATCCTCAACATAATACTTGTAAACTGAATCCAACAGCATATTAAAAAGATTATGCACCATGACCAAGTGGGATTTATCCCAGGAATGCAAGACTGATTCAGCATAGAAAATCACTGTAATATGCCATATTAATAAAACAAAGGAGGGAACTCCCTGGTGGTCCAGTGGTTAGTACTCAGCACTTTCACTGCCGTGAGCCCGGGTTCAATCCCTGGTAGGGGAACTAAGATCCTGCAAGCTGCATGGCACGGCCAAAAAATAAATAAATAAAATAAAAAATTAAAAAACAAAGGAAAAAACTCACGTGATCATCTCCATGACTGCAGACAAAACACCTGACAAAACCCAACACTCTTTCATGATAAAACACTTATAAAGCTAGGAATAGACAGGAACTTCTGTGACATGATAAAAGGTCTTTATGAAAACTCACAGCTAACATCATACTCAATGAAGAAACACACTGAAAGTTGCCCCCCAAGATCAAGAAGACAAGCTAAGAAACTCTTATTGCTGTTGGGGGGGGGGGAGGGAGGGAGGGGGAGAGAGAGAGGGAGGGAGCGAGAGAGGGAGGGAGAGAGAGAGAGGGAGGGAGGGAGGGAGGGAGGGAGGGAGAGGGAGACCCTCTAAGTACTGGTGTGCTTCACTGTACAATCAAGCAAAAAAAGTTCCTATTCTTTGGAAATTCAAAGCTTTTTAATTCAGACATGTTTGAATTACATAAGAGGGTATACAAAAACATCATTTAAATATCTGCAATGATGACGATCATTAAATATCTGCACTACATACAATGGAGGAAACTAGCCCATTTCAAACAAGGAGTTCTATGAGACATTCAAAACCTTAAGAGCATAGTTATCACTGTGCATGATGGTATAACTATAAAGTAATGAGACTGTCTATCAAATGCCACACCTAAAACAAGTTATGTATAATCACCATGTATTTACACAAATGTATTCTGAGTAGGTACTGCTGATGAGGCACTGTAAGGCCAAAAAATACACTGAAAGGTATAACATAATTTGGAGAACCAAATTTTCACTATTCAAAAGAAGTCCTACAACAAAAAAAAAAGGAAGGAAGGAGGGTCTTCCCTGGTGGCGCAGTGGTTGAGAATCTGCCTGCCAATGCAGGAAACACGGGTTTGAGCCCTGGTCTGGGAAGATCCCACATGCCGCGGAGCAACTAGGCCAGTGAGCCACAATCACCGAGCCTGCGCGTCTGGAGCCTGTGCTCCGCAACAAGAGAGGCCGCGATAATGAGAGGCCCGCGCACCGCGATGAAGAGTGGCCCCCACTTGCCGCAACTAGAGAAAGCCCTCGCACAGAGACGAAGACCCAACACAGCCATAAATAAAATAAATAAATAAATTTAAAAAAAAAAAAAAAAGGAAGGAAGGAAAGCAGACAGACATGTATCAGCTCAGTTGTACAAAAGGAAACAGAAGGATAAATCAGAAACTAATGGTACTGGTTACTTACAGAGGGTGAGTGGAAATGCAATGGAAATAATGGAAAGATGGGTAAGAGGTAGAAATGAATAAGGGTTACACTTCTGAGTATACCTTTTTGCCTAGTTCTAACTTTTAGAACTATGTTAACATTACACATATTCAAATAAGCAAACAAACAAAATCAACAAGAGGGGGAAAACTAAAAATGGAACACAACTAGAAATCAATGAATTTAACTGTATTTCAAAGGATTAAAAAACTACATTAAAAGGGTGTGTACCTAACCCAACATTTGAACACAGTAATTTTGTTAGTAATTTTACCCTTAGGCTACAGACATAAAGAACTGTAAACAAATACTGAATTCTAGTTAGTAGTTTTGTTTTTCACAATGAAATGTATTAGCAATTCCAAACTATTCTATGTGTATTCTCAGACTGAGTAAACAAGTAAATACACTGCGGAAATTGGGAGCCAGGTTTCTTTATTCTTAGAAAGAGAATTATAAATATGGACAGGGAAAGGCTAGAATGAACCCCGTACCATTAGACTGAATGAGAGAGATCAGTATGAACTCATTGTTTTTAATATATAAAAAGGTACAGATGTGTGTTATACACATGTATATATCATATATATCTGTATCTCCTATATAGCTTAGGGATATATAGGCTATATATAAATATATATCCTAGCTCTTTCCACCGTGAGGATCTAGAGGCAAAGACACTCCAATAGCACCAAACACACCTGGATTCTAGATTTTGGCTTCTAAATATCATTCTCCACTAAAAGGAACCAGGGGTCCCTGGCTGATTCCAGGGCTCTGACAGGTAAAATACAAAATGAAACTGGAACATCTTGTTATGTCAGAAAACAAAGAAGTGATCAAGAATAATGAAGTCATGTCAAAAGAACGCAGAGGCCAGCTTGGCGGAGCTCCCACTGGCCAATCTGGTACAATTTGAGCATCAAAATAAATAACAATAGTAACAGATTATACCCCATGGAATAAAACAGAAAACCATGAGTCCATACCAATGTAAATAAGTAAGCAAATAGGGGAGATGAGAGCTCTTTCTTACATTAAAATGCTGATTAATAAATATAAAACAAATAGTGAAATTAGAAAAATCACAATTTGAAAACCACCATAATTATTTAAGGCAAGAATTACCAACGGATGCTAAAACTAGTGCCTGTTTGATAAGAAACAAAATATTTACATAGACTCAGTCTTCCTACTAGATATTTATTATTTGCAGAGGGAAAAACAATAACTTTGCAGGGAAGAATCTTGGCTGGCACCGTAAGTGATTAAAGTTAACATCACCAATAACGGGAAAAGCAGACATTATATGACCCCCGACATGATGCACTAAGGACACAATCTCACTTCTGTGGTATTCTTACCCAGATTGCATAATAATGGAGGAACCTAAGCATGAGGAAACATCAGACAAATTCCAATTGATGAACACTCTGCAAAATAACTGGCACGTACTTTTCAAAATGCCAACGTCGTGAAAAGACAAAGTCTCCAGAACCGTTCCAGATTAAAGAAGACTAAAGAGATATGACACTTAAACACAATGAATGATCCTAGGTGATTTTCTCTGAATATTAATGAAGACAATGGGGAAATCTGAATAAAGTCTAGAGTAAATATTATTTCAATATTCATTTCTTGATTTTGATTATTATATTGTGGTTATATGAATGTCCTTTTTCTTAGGAAATACACACTAAAGTATTTAGGGGTAAAAGGGTTTACTGTGTGCAACTTAATCAAACAGCTCAAGAAAATTTAAGTATTTACACATATGTATGTATATATAAAGAGTATGATAAAGCAACTGTGATAAAATGTTAACATTTGGGGAAATTCGGATGAAGGCTACCAGAACTTCTTTGTACTGTTTTTGCAACTTTTCTGAAGTCCGATGTTATCTTTAAATAAAGTAAAAAAGAGAAAAAAAGACCTGTGACCCTTTGATAATCCCGTGGATATAATTTGGATTTGGTACAACAACCATGATATTAACTTAGATCTCACTTGGCCCCCAAAACCCACGACACCCTAAGGGTGCTGATTGTGTCTAGACAGAATTAGACACTTTGAGACTTTCCTTGACCAACTCAAAATTCTTCAGGAAAAGGAAGAAAAGTTCCTGTAAGCATTTCAAAAACCCTGCAGGGAATGATCCCTACTACTCTGACTGTTACATCACAGGTGAAGGCAGCAGTTTGCCAAAAATGTTGCTTTTCTCAGAAAAAGTAACAACAGTCAACAGAGAATGCATACTGTGGTCCAGCCACCGTGCAGAGTGCACTCTATACCATCCCACTCAATCCTCTCAATAACTCTAGTGTAATCTCTATCTTAAAATGAGGAAACAAACTTAAGAAGGTAAAGTATCTAGGTGGGGAGGAGGATAAGGGAGACGACAATAGTAATATCTGTTACAGAGGATTGTTACAAAGATTTAATGAGGTAATATTTCTCACACAATTAGAACAGTGCCTTGGAACATAAAAAACAATACCTAAATGTCTGTTAAATGAATAAATATAAAAAATATCCCAAAGATCATACAGCTAAATGGTATAGCTGGGATTTAAACCTAGACTAACTCCAAGGTTCATATTCTTAACCACTAGGACTATGGTGTCTTGTGGTTTTAAGAATTACTAGAATAAGTGTTCAACATGGTCCCAGACTTTCACCTACAAAGTGAAACTACATGATCAATCCATCTCTAAAGTCTTGGGGTTCCATGAGGTTTCAAAGCTGTGAACCAGTACTTAAGATGGCATAGCAAGTTGGCATTGATCTGAAGTGCCCAAACAACACGCTACTTCCCAGACACTAATTACTAAAAGCATGTTGGTGCCTGTCCCAAGCACAGTGCCAAAATTAGTACTAAGTGTTTCCTGAGAAAGGTACTAGCAGTCCATACAATTCTTTATTCAAGATGGTTTCCCTTTTCAATCTGAAAAGTTTCCTTTGCTTGAGAAATTCTAATGTTTTTAAGAGCCTGCCAAAGATGTGGGTAAACATACGTTACTTGAAATTGTGTTCCTCTGCCAAGTCCTTCTCCTTGAATGGGATTCTAAGTGCAAAGAACTCTTGCTTTTAAGAACAGATAAGAATCCAAGAGTAGGTACAGCAGAACCATAGAAAATAATGATATTTTGGCTTGTCTAAGATTTTGCCACAAAATCCATAAGGCAGAACTGGGGCTCAAACATCAAATTCTCTATCAAGTTAAAAAGAAAGTGATATCTGATGCAAACAATCAAAGTGACAGAAAAACTACTAGAAAGTGTATTGCCTTTGGGTTAGATTCATGGGAAAAGAAATATATCTTGGATGTCATTTAATCCTTTTAAATTGCATCTATGGCTATCACCATTACAAAATCCCAAGCTTTACTTTCAGCTTATTTAACTTTTCAGAAGGAAGTAAAGAAATACTAAATTCTTGCAAACTGCCCACAAAAAAGCATCAAGCAACTTGCCAATTATAGTGTGGTATTCCTTTCTCCAGTTTACACTGCATCTCCTCACATTAAGTCCTGGAATGTGCATCTCTCACATCATTATGATGACTCTACTAATTCCTAACTTTTAAAACAGCCAGCTCAATTTTAGAAAAAATACTGACAACACTCCCAAAATGAAAAGCTAACAATGACATACTCATTATATCCCAAAGCTAACACATCAGTAAAGTCAAACTCTAGAAGCTGTAGCTGTGACCTCAAAAAGCACATCACAATTTCTCTAAACATATGAACACATTTTTGCTTCACTCTCTCTTTTATACACACAGCCATATACTCTGAGTCTGAAAGGATGTACACGAAAATGTTTACGTTAGGTCACAGGATAAATTTTTTCTTAAACCTGCTTTTTACATTTAAAAAATTTTTCAGTTTTTTTTAAATTTTTTTTTTAATGATATTCTTGTCTGCTTACATTCTTTTTATGTATGTATGTATGTATGGCTGTGTTGTGTCTTCGTTTCTGTGCGAGGGCTTTCTCCAGCTGTGGCAAGCAGGGGCCACTCTTCATCGCAGTGCGTGGGCCTCTCACTATCGTGGCCTCTCGTTGCGAGCACAGGCTCCAGACGCGCAGGCTCAGCAATTGTGGCTCACGGGCCCAGTTGCTCCGCGGCATGTGGGATCTTCCCAAACCAGGGCTCGAACCCGCGTCCCCTGCATTGGCAGGCAGATTCTCAACCACTGCGCCACCAGGGAAGCCCCAGTTTTTAAAAAGATTTAAAAATGACCATAAGTTAGTAAAAAAAGGATTCATCCTACACAAATTCTCATATAAAACAAAGAGATTATATATAATAATGTATATAATATGCATAGTATATGTCTATATATCTACGTATACCTTGTATATGTGTACAGTGTTTATGTTGTATATATATTGTATATATAATGAACATATATGTATAAGGGTGTGCACGCTATGTATAGGAATCAAAAGCTTTAATTATTCTCTTTTCTTACTTAGAAGGCAAAAGTGATCTTACAAGTGCTCCAGTCCGAACTTCTGGACAGGTATTGATTTAGTTTAGCAATGTTATAAGTAGCTTGTAGCTTGTATCTAGAAATAAATGCAAAGATATTGTTAATCAATACTTTAACTATTTTAAAATTGTATAGCATTTCCCCCCCAAGATTTTACTACAAAAATAACTCACCAATGTTGTTTATACTTCCTATTTATTATCAAATCAGAACTATCAGAATTATTTCTCAACGGAAACTGAATTTTATTCTACGTCTTAATTTTCTTTAATCTCCCTCAATGTTTCGCCTGAAAACGTCTTTTCCCTCCTCTGATAAATGGTGAAACTTTCATACACCTAAGACTTTTAGTATACATCCTCGTCCCAAACTGAAAAACCTACCTCTACCACTGAAAAGTAAGTTCTGTCCCTATTTATTATTCCCTTCTTAAAATGGTTAAAGATCATCTGTGACAGAAAAAGAAAAAGGTTCTTTTTCCAGTCATTTGCTTGCCCTATACAGTTACACTGTAATTTCTAGTCAGTACACTTAGTGCTGGTATATAGAAAACAAAAATACAAACACACACAGGAACCTGTTTTCTACCCCATGATGGATCCAATGCAAAAAGATAGTCTCCTTCTTGCCTCCAGTAGTATGTATTACAGATAAGCAATGTTCCCCATTCTCAAAGCTCTTGTTACAGCTTAAGTGCCTTACTCAAGGTTCAGTCTAGAAATATTGGGTATCATTGTACTGTTTCCTCAAATTCCTTTCCACTATGTCCTACTTGTTATATGTAGTGGCACATCTCAATTTTTCACTTCACAGTTATGAGAATTTAAAGGGTATATAAACTACTCTGAGTCATTTAGGAAGAGAGAAGTATCCATGACAAGATGCAATCATCACAAACCAAGAGCCACAAAAGCCAAATTCACAGAAGGGTTTGTTCAACAGGCCCTGCGTGTTAATTTTTGCAACACAGCAATGATCAAAGGCCCAAAAGCTGTTTAATCACCATCAAGTTAAAATTATTATTTCCAAGTCAAGGAAGAAATTTATTGGTGACGGCCAGAAAAAGTACAAGCTCTGATAATGAAACTATATTATGGGACCACCATAGGTTCCCCCCTCCCCACTTCTGAATGAGACACTCCAGGTGACGGATGGTTTCAGTTCCTTTTATCAGGTATAAAAACCAGGAGTTGGTTTCAAATGTCCATATGCTGATATTATAAGCACAGACACTCATTCACTTCTGGGTTCCAATCCCCATCCTTAAATTTCTGTATATACTCATCAGAGTGAACTTTCATGTAACCTCCTTCAACTCACCCCTTCAGGACAATCAACACTCTATGATTTGAAGCAGACAGATATTCTAATACTCCACTAAGGGTGATTTAAGAGCACCCTTTATTAAAAAGACTTTATAAGCTTTCTCCAAATTAGACAAAGCCTTCTTTTCTTGTACTTTACGGACCTGAAGGAAACTTGCTTCCCCACAAAGTTCAACTGCTAAATTCAAGACAAGCTTGAATAAAACTGAATTTTAAGCTGAAAACATTCAGTCTGGGATAGGAGGCAGAGGTAACGATGAAAAAGAACGTAACTGAGTAAAGGGGCACAAAAGAAAATGAGCAAGATTATCACTTTTTTCCATTTGAGCCAGTTAGATAATTAAGATCTTAGCTCAAAATTTCTATCTTGTGAGATGCAATATAATTTGTTGACTAAGATCAAAGACAATTACCCACCTCATTTCTTACTGCTGCCATCTCCATTTTGGAGTTTGAACACAAGAGTCCTTAAGAACCACATTTCATTAACTTCAACTCAACTGTGTTTACTGCCATGAATGAAAACACACACACACACACACACACACACACACACACACACACACATTCTGCTCCAAGGATAGAAAAGTCAACCAAAACCCTTCCTTACCATCTGTGGAGAGAATACTGAATTAGAAAACAGAAGACAGAGCTTACAGTTTGGGCTACTCTTTTTATTCCTTAATCAGATCAAAACATCTCTGTGCCTCAGTTTCCTCCCTTCTAAAATGGCGATATTAGTATCAGCCTTCCTTAAAGTCAAAGGTTCCCTGTAAGAATCAAGAAAATGTATATGGGACTTCCCTCATGGCACAGTGGTTAAGAATCCGCCTGCCAATGCAGGGAACACAGGTTCGAGCCCTGGGCTGGGAAGATCCCACATGCCGCGGAGCAACTAAGCCCGTGCACCACAACTACTGAGCCTGCACTCTAGAGCCCGTGAGCCACAACTACTGAAGCCCGGGTGCCTAGAGCCCGTGCTCCACAACAAGAGAAGCCACTGCAATGAGAAGCCTGCGCACTGCAACGAAGAGTGGCCCCCACTCGCCGCAACTAGAGAAAGCCTGCGCGCAGCAACGAAGACCCAACACAGCCAAAAATAAATAAATAAATTTATTTTTAAAATGACTTATCCAAATTGGTGAATTTTTGTGTAGCCATTTTAATATTGAAGGTGGAAGAAAAAAAAAACATTTTCAGTATATCATGCTTTATTATTTCAAGAAAGGTAAAAATGCAACTGAAACACAAAAAAAGATTTGTACAGCGTACGGGGAAGGTGCTATGACTGATCGAACGTGTCAAAAGTGGTTTGCAGGGCTTCCCTGGTGGCGCAGTGGTTGAGAATCTGCCTGCTAATGCAGGGGACACGGGTTCGAGCCCTGGTCTGGGAAGATCCCACATGCCGCGGAGCGGCTGGGCCCGTGAGCCACGGCTACTGAGCCTGCGCGTCTGGAGCCTGTGCCCTGCAGCGGGAGGGGCCGCGATAGTGAAAGGCCCGCGCACCGCGATGAAGAGCGGTCCCCGCACCGCGATGAAGAGTGGCCCCCACTTGCCGTAACCAGAGAAAGCCCTCGCACGAACTGAAGACCCAACACAGCCAAAAATAAAATAAATAAATAAAATAATAAAGTAGCTATAAAAAGTGGTTTGCAAAGTTTCATGCTGGAGATTTCTCGTTGGATGATGCTCCACAGTCGGGCAGACCAGTTGACGTTGATAGCGAGCAAATCAAGACATTAATTGAGAACAAGCAACATTATACCATGCGGGAGATAGCCAACATACTCAAAATATCCAAATCAAGCACTGAAAATCATTTGCACCCGTTTGGTTATGTGAATCGCTCTGATGTTTGGGTTCCACATAAGTCAGGTGAAAAAAACCTTCTTGACCATATTTCCACATGTGATTCTCTACTTAAACATAATGAAAACGTTCCATTTTTAAAACAAATTGTGACGGGCGATGAAAAGTGGATATTGTACAATAATGTGGAACTGAAGAGATTGTGGGGCAAGCGAAATGAACCACCACCAACCACACAAAAGGCTGGCCTTCATCCAAAGAAGGTGATGTGTGTATATGGTGGGATTGGAAGAGATTCCTCTATTATAAGCTCCTTCCGGAAAACCAAATGATAATTCCAACAAGTACTGCTCCCAATTAGACCACATGAAAGCAGCACTTGACGAAAAGCGTCCAGAATTAGTCAAAAGAAAACGCATAATCTTCCATCAGGATAACGCAAGACCGCATGTTTCTTTGATGACCAGGCAAAAACTGTTACAGCTTGGCTGGGAAGTTCTGATTTCCGCCGTATTCGC
Organism: Balaenoptera acutorostrata; assembly: GCF_949987535.1. Classification (NCBI taxonomy): domain Eukaryota; kingdom Metazoa; phylum Chordata; class Mammalia; order Artiodactyla; family Balaenopteridae; genus Balaenoptera; species Balaenoptera acutorostrata. The sequence goes on from NC_080065.1 coordinate 157,766,151, forward strand.
CAGACATTGCACCTTCGGATTTCGATTGATTTCGGTCTTTACAAAATTCTCTTAACGGAAAAAATTTCAATTCCCTGAAAGTCTGTAAAAGGCACCTGGAACAGTTCTTTGCTCAAAAAGATAAAAAGTTGGAAGATGGAATTATTAAGTTGCCTGAAAAATGGCAGAAGGTAGTGAAACAAAAGGGTGAATATGCTGTTCAATAAAGTTCTTGGTGAAAATGAAAAATGTGTCTTTTATTTTTACTTTAAAACCGAAGGCACTTTTTGGCCAACTCAATAGTTTTTATATGGAGGAATGTGGTTTAGAAAATAAATAAATAAAGGACGAATAGTTCTGAGCCCCACAGTGAAATCAGTCTTTAGTAAAGTACTTCAGAGAGCAGTTCCACCCTACAAGTTGTCCCCAGGCTCTGCCCTTCTCCAACATCCCCTAAAATGTCTCCTCAGAAAAACCCCGAACACCTAAATTCAGAGAATTCTTAAAGGGTGTCTTCATTATTCCTTGTCAATATGATAGTTTACAGGCTGCATGTGAGACCTAGATTTCTGCTGCATTCAACATAAGCACAGAATCAGCTCAAAAACAGCCTGACATAAATGCTACTGGGCTGGGTGGGCTTTAAATATAATTAACCCTCTTTTCATATGCAAAGCAATTCAAATCACCACTAAGCTTGCTAAGGATGACAGAATAATACACAAATAAACACAAAATAAGTGGGGAGACTTTAACAAGCAAATCAGATCACTCCCTCCTTTCAGCAAATAGGCAAATAAGAATCTATCCCAGAGTTAATTATCATGAGGAAGATCACTAAAGATAATAGGCCCTTGTACAACCAAGGACATAGTTCTACATTACAACATTACAATAGTTTTTATTACTATACATTTCACCCAAAAAACAAATGAAATAACTAAAGGCAAGTAGTAAACTTTTCATTCTCCAAATGATAAAATAGTCACAACTATTCATTCATTATTTCACTTATTTATTCAATCAGCAACTACTGAATGCACATGTACCAGTAACTATACTAGATACTAGGCATACAGTAAAGAAGAAATCAGAAAAGGCCCCTGACCTCACAGACCTTATAATATTGTGGGAGAAGACAGGAAATAAACAAGTAAACAAATAATTTCCAAAAGCAATATAAAAAAATAAAACATGGGTAAAGATCATGCTATTTTTAAGAACTGTAATAAAAAGCACTACACAGCAAATATTTATTTACATTAAGGCAAAGGCCCTGAAATGGGAAGAAGCTAAGCTTTATTCACTACATGCAAAGATCTTCCGCTGACATCCCTTCTATGATTCATCTCAATCTAGTCCATTCTTCATAAGCAAGAGTCAGACTCTCACAAACATGGCAGACACCAGACCTCACCTCCAGGTCCTTCTCAGCACCTCTTCTGATTCTAGTTCCTCCTTCATAAATCACAAACACAAGATCTCATCCAACAATCCCTTTTCCATGAAGTACTCAGTCTGAACTTCCAAAGGTTAAACATAATACAAGTTTGCCCAATTGTAGGCAAAGAGTTGGAATATTTTATGCTCAAGAGAGAAAAGAGAAAAGTGAAAAGTGACATGGCGTCAGAGGTAGGGAAAAGCAAAGGCCTAACCATGCCAAGGTGCACTTCCAGCTTCAAATGAACTGAGAGGTGAAGTTCACATCTTGAATAATAAAATACCTACACTTACAGAGTGCATTCTAAGCCAAAAGTTGCTCTGGAAGAGAAAGACCACCCTGAGGGCTTGTTCCCCATCCTTTTAATTCCTGGTGAAAGCAAATCAATTAGAGGGAGTAAGTGAACCAATTTCCAGATCTGTAACCAGATGGCAATTACTAGTATAGCTACAACAGTCACCATCTTCTTGATCCCTTCACTATTTTTAATGTTTTATCTTTCCTTTGTTTCCTCTAGAAGTTAGCATCAAAATTAATTTGGATAACATATTATTTCTCTGAATTGTGTAAACGTCTTAATTAATATAGTACTATTCTTTCATTAATTCTATGAAACTCCAAATATCTAATACAATGCCCAACACAGTACACGGATCCTGAGAGTAGAGAAAACCTGATTGAAATTATGTGTGTTAGGTTAAGACTTTCCCTAGGATCTAGTCACACAACTTTTTAAACTGGTTCTAAAGAATTCAAGAGACCAAACATGTGTTTCAGCATTCCACAAACATAAACTATTTTGTAAAATATATTTTTGCTATTTTTTAAGAACCCTAATAAAAAGTACCACACATCTAATGTTAAATTTCAAACATAAAGACCATCATGAAACATGTTAGCTTATGCTGCTTGGTCAAAATGATCACAGAGTCATTGAAATGAAGCTTCTCTTGCCTTCTCTACGCATATATGAAACTTAAGGAACGTCTTGTAACTGTGTCACTGATTGGGAAAACCACAGCTCTGCATGTGCCTTTTATTAATACAAGCACATACATGTAACACAGCACCAGGGAACACACTAATACAGCACATGGATGTCTGGGCTTCACTAAATGTCAGAGCAATCTCATATGCATCTGCTCAGTATATGCCCTCATCTTAAAAATTAACTGAAGAATGCTTAGTGAAAGTAAAACATAAACCATAATACTGTATGACATGTTAGTGTGTAAGTTCTGAGTATAGCTGATAGTGTTAGTGATTCAAACTTTTAAAAAATCTCCTATAGAACTTTATGAGACTCTAAATCAGTTATTTTTATTTTTTAGTGACTATATACAATCAAAATAAAAAGAAATCAAATGCTGAGACTGATATATTAGTGTTCAATGTAATACATACCTAAAAAAGAAGATTCAACTGTCTAAAAAGTTGGAGTCTACTGATCTCATCCAACATGCTCATTTTATAGATGAGAAAAAAAACTAAGAAACCAGGAAGTCAAGTGACTTATTTAAGGTAACTGACACAGGGAAAAGAGGTGGAACCAGAACTGAAGAATTCTGACTCCCAGATCTTTTCATTACACTGTATGGTCTTATTTAACAAGGTTTTTGTTCTAGAATTAAATAATGTTCTATCAAGAAAATATCACTTTCTCCCTAACGCCATTATAAAGTCAAAGATGTGTTCCACACAATTGTTAACTGAACCTAAAGTACTATGAGAAAACTGAAGTCTCTGTCCCAGGTCCAATGCAGCTTATATTGTGAGAATATAAGTAATGTACAAAAATAACGATGATAGATCTTTGTAAAAATGGGAGAACGGGATGTGGATCAAAGGGTACAAACTTTCAGTTTTAAGAAGCAAAAGTTATGAAGATCTAATGTTCAGTATGGTGACTGTTAATAACACAGTACTCTATACTTTAAAGTCGCTGAGAGTAGACCTTAAGGATTCTCATTACCAAGAATGTGTTAGTTATCTTGATTTGGGTAATAGTTTCACAATGTATATGTATATGAAATCATGATATTGTATACTTTAAATATATACAATAATATTTGTCAATTATTCCTCAATAAAGTTGGGGGAAAGAACAAGAGAAGGAGACTAAGCACTAAAGAATAATAGTACTATGATATTCAGGATGGCAGGATTATTTCTGCGTGGAAAAATGAAAAACAAAAAAAGGCTCATACTTGTTCCATAATGAAAGGTTATCCCAGTGTTGGAAGTTAGATAGCAGAAAAGAACTAGGAAAAGTTTGGATTTTGGATCTACTATAGTCTAGGAAATAAAGAATCATACATATTTTGTTAGAATTAGATCTACCTGGGACTTCCTCTGTGGCACAGTGGATAAGAATCCACCTGCCAATGCATGGGACACGGGTTCAATCCCTGGTCCGGGAAGATCCCACATGCCGCAGAGCAACAAAGCCCATGCGCCACAACTACTAAGCCTGCGCTCTAGAGCCCGCATGCCACAACTACTGAAGCCCGCACGCCTAAAGCCCGTGCTCTGCAACAAGAGAAGCCACCGCAAGGAGAAGCCCGTGCACAGCAACAAAGAGTAGCCCCCGCTCACCACAACTAGAGAAAGCCTGTACGCAGCAACGAAAACCCAACGCAGCCAAAAATAAATAAAAATTAAATCTTAAAAAAAAAAAAGAATTAGATCTACCTAATTTCCAGTCTAAAGAAAATACAGAGGCTATAAGAATTCACTAAATACACCACAGGGAAACAATCAGGCAAATCCAGATGGTGGTACATAATATAAGACTCTTCAAAAAGTCAATATCATAGGGAAGAAAAGCGGGGGGAGGTTTTCTAGATTTAAAAAGATTGAAGAGGGGCTTCCCTGGTGGCGCAGTGGTTGCGAGTCAGCCTGCCAATGCAGGGGACACGGGTTCGGGCCCTGGTCTGGGAAGATCCCACGTGCCGCAGAACAACTGGGCCCGTGAGCCACAACTGCTGAGCCTGCGTGTCTGGAGCTTGTGCTCCGCAGCGGGAGAGGCCATGATAGTGAGAGGCCCGCGCACCGCGATGAAGAGTGGCCCCCGCTTGCCGCAACTAGAGAGGGCCCTCGCACAGAAATGAGGACCCAACACAGCCAAAAATAAATAAATAAATAAATAAATAAAAAATAAAAATAAAGGAATTCCTTTTAAAAAAAAAAGACATTTAAAAAGATTGAAGAGGGATTTCCCTGGTGGTCTAGTGGTAAAGAATCCGCCTTACAATGCAGGGGACGTGGGTTCGATCCCTGGTCAGGGAACTAAGATCCCACATGCTGTGGGGCAAATAAGCCCATGTGCCACAGCTACTGAGTTAGCACACCTCAACTAGAGAGTGTGCATGCAGTAAACTACAGAGCCCATGTGCTCTGGAGCCCATGCTCCCTGGAGCCTGCACGCCACAACCAGAGAAAACCCGCCGCCACAACCAGAGAGAAACCCACTACTAGAGAAGCCCATGGGCCGCAACGAAAGATCCCATCATTGACCCTGCGTGCCACAACTAAGATCGATGCAGCCTAAAATAAATAAATAAATAAATAAATCTTTAAAAATCTTAAAAAAAAGAATAAATTTCTAAAGAAAAAAGATTAAAGAGACAAACAAATGCAATGTCTAAATGCAGATTAGATCCTATTTTGAAAAAAACAGATATAAAAGACACTTGGGGGACAACTGGGAGATTCTGATTATGGACTAGATCTTAGGGAATAACAGTTAATCTTCTTAGGAGTGATAATAGTATTGTTATGTAGGAGAAGAGCTTTATTTATTTATTTATTTTTTAAACTAACTTTTTTTTTTTAATTTATTTTTATTTACTTATTTTTGGCTGTGTTGGGTCTTCGTTTCTGTGCGAGGGCTTTCTCTCTAGTTGTGGCAAGTGGGGGCCACTCTTCATCGCGGTGCGCGGGCCTCTCACTATCGCGGCCTCTCTTGTTGCGGAGCACAGGCTCCAGACGCGCAGGCTCAGTAATTGTGGCTCACGGGCCCAGTTGCTCCGCGGCATGTGGGATCTTCCCAGACCAGGGCACGAACCCGTGTCCCCTGCATTAGCAGGCAGATTCTCAACCACTGCGCCACCAGGGAAGCCCCAAGCTTTATTTTTTAAAGATGCATGTTGAAGTGTCATGATGTCTGTACTCACTTTCAAACAGTTAAGCAAATGTATATATACATACACACACACATTTGTTCAATCTAATTGATGGGTATTCAAGTGTTTGTACCAGAGTCTTTCAACTTTTCAACATGTTTGAAAATTATCATTAAAAATGTTTTAAAAAGAATGAGATATCTTGACAGAGAAGATCTAATCCACTAATCCGCTGTTTTTCAACAATTTTTTTTTTCTTCAGAAGAAACTGAGCCCAAAATACCACAACTAATGCAGGCCTTTTCTCAATAGAGATTAAAACTCAGGCAGATCTGCAGAATCTTAGCCCAAACTCTTCACATATGCCAGAAAACTGGAACCCAAGAGAAAACAACTGATCTGGGACAAACACCTACATGTATATGTAAAAACCAAACATATTTTTTATGGGTTTTTTTCTATTTTATTTTTTTAATTTTTAAAATTTTTATTGGAGTATAGTTGCTTTACAATGTTGTGTTAGTTTCTACTGTACAGCAAAGTGAATCAGCTATACGTATACATATATGCCCTCTTTTTTGGATTTCCTTCTCATGTAGGTCACTACAGAGCACTGAGTAGAGTTCCCTGTGCTATGCAGTAGGTTCTCATTAGTTATCTATTTTATACATAGTATCAATAGTGTATATATGTCAATCCCAATCTCCTAATTCATCCCACATCCCCCTTTCCCCCTTGGTATCCATACATTTGTTCTCTACGTCTGTGGCTCTATTTCTGCTTTGTAAATAAGATCGTTTATACCAGTTTTTTCAGATTCCACATATATGCGTTAATATACGATATCGGTTTTGTCTTTATGTTTAATATGTAATAATCCCATTACAACTACAAAAGAAGAAAAATCTGTTAAAGACTATAACAACCTAGTACATCAGAAATTTGTACAAAATAACTTCAGAATGCAGCATTAAATGGGAATTAGTTCATTAGATGCACAAAAAAACAAAAAGTAAAATTTTAAACCACTTAACTAGTATCGCCTATAATATTGTCTCACAACTTTGTCTATTGATTATGCCAATTATGCCTTCCAAAATCTGACAACATACCCTAATAACTTCATGTTTCACCATTCCCTCCACAAGCTTCTTGCCAGTCCCCCAAAATGCCATGTTTTTTTCATATTTCTATACAAGTAATTTCCTCTGCACACAGAATGCCCTTCTGCCTTTTCTTCATCTACTCCTCTTTCAAGACCAACTTCTTATATCACCTCTCCAATGAAGTTTTCTGACAGTGCTCCACACTGCTCCTTGAATTTCCATAATACTTTCATTGCTATAGAGACTTTTTAAACTCTTCCTAATTATTTAAACATATGATTCCTTCATTAGACCATAAGCTAACCTGATTTCACAGAGCAAGCCTTATTTATATCTCTACTTATAGTTAGCTTCAAGTGCTGGCAATTAGAAATAACAGAAGCTGTCTATTTTTAAAAGACAGCTTTCTTCCTTTCAAGAAGAACCTAAAAAATAAAGTGTTTGCCCTGAGTTGAAAGTGATAGTTTATTATGAAGCAGATTCATACCTTGAATGACTTGGACTATTTGTTACTCTGCCCCTTTGATACTCTTGTCACACAGCCCACAAGCATGGAAACTATCTGAACAAATGCAAAGAAGCAATCTGACCCTGCTTATACGTACAAGCCAATTATAATAAATGCATAAAATTATCTGAAGGATTTCTAGTGAGGGTAAGAACTTAAACAGAGAAGTCCCAAAGTCACTAATTCATTACTTACTGAAGTCTTGAGCAAATGTATATCATTAAGACTTCACACTCAAGTAAAATTCATATAAAATTACCCCCACATGTAAATATCTTTTTCTTAGACAGCTACCTTCAACAGAAATTTCATTTCTAAAAACAGAGCTATAATGGAAACTTCTAAAAGTTTTACTGCAAACATGCAAAAATATGGCATTACAATACCCAATGTATACTCAGCAATATTTAACCACTCAGCTCAATATATGGAGTATATTCAAAACCAAGCTTGATTCTTGCTGCCTGCAAGTCAAAGTAGCTGATGCAAGATGAATACATGCTTGATTTTTCTTGGCCAACACACATGCATCTTTAAGTACATACGCATTAGTAAAGTCTCAACCTATGGTCCTTGAACTACCAGTGAATCATGAGGAGCCTGCTGGTAGCCTAGTACTGCCCGACAAGCAGAAGCAGAAAGTTGGGTAGGGATGGTGATGGGTGGCGGGAAGAATCAGGTGCAGTGGTCCACCAAATGAAGATAAACCATTCAAGTGGTCTGCAGTAAGGAAAAAGGAGAGAACCACTAAATCAGCAAATTGATCGCCCAATTAATATGATCATGTTGTTTACCAAAATCAACCTAATGCTCCCTTGCAACAAGAGAAGAATGTGTTTCGGTCAAAAACCCCAAGAGAGATAATTCATTAACATAAAGACAAAAGTTCCTTATTACTGTTATTAACACTCAATAATCATTCACATTAGAAGACTCACCTGGGTATAGTACTACTAGCAAGGTGCTGCCAAAGCTTTGCATTTACAGTAAGAAAATCAGATTTAAAAATAAAATCCACTGATTACAATTTCTCCATAAGAAAGACAGGTATTATAGACTAGGGCCATCAAAAATCAAAGGAATGACAATTCCTATCATTTCTAGTGGCTTAAATCTTCTGTCCATACTGTGTATCACTAGCAACTGATTCCTAAATACAAAACCAGAGATGAAAAAAACAGCCCATTTAATATCCATGATGAGACTCTTCTTTCAAAATGTCTTTCCAACATAAATTCCAAAATAATCTTGACTGGGAAAAAATTTCAACCCTCTACTTAGTAGAAAATTGAAAACGAGTGGGACTAGCCCAGTGGAAGGTAGCTGATGAGGCGGGGGCTACAACATACCATGTCAGTTTTTAATGTAAACTGGAGTTTTAAAATCTTTTCTCAAAGAGGATTCAGCTTGCCCCATATGGCAGTATTTTCCAACTGTAGCTTCCCTGGCCTAATTTCAGTTCTCATACCTCCTGAACCTACCTACCCACCCACAGTACCACTCACTGTATTTCCAACCTGCGTTTTCTTGCTGTGGATGTCCCTTTTGGTTCTTTCCACACAACTCCACTCCTAGTCAAATCAGCCACCCTCTGCTTTAACAAATAAATGCCTCCTATTTCACAGTATGTCTCTCTCCAAAGAGTATGAAATTTTATGCATCCCTCTCATAAAGCCCCAGAGCTCACCAACCCAAAAAAAAATATGAAAGATTTTTACTTCTACTGTCACACTAGGGATAAAAAAGGAGGAGACTTAATCTTTAGTCCTAGTCATGTTCAGTGTGCTTCATTTTTTACTATAGGCACAGCCCTAAGAGTAGAAGCAAAAGAAAATTCAATAAGCAACCTAGTTAGATGATGTGTATAAATAATATATGGGACACTGAAAATATATAAGGAATAGATTTGCATGATATTCTTGGTGAAGAAAGTAACTGATAGGCTTCCCTGGTGGCGCAGTGGTTAAGAATCCGCCTGCCAATGCAGGGGACAGGGGTTCGATCCCTGGCCCAGGAAGATCTCACATGCAGCGAACAACTAAGCCCATGTGCTACAAATACTGAGCCTGCGCTCTAGAGCTCGCGAGCCACAACTACTGAGCCCGCGTGTCACAACTACTGAAGCCCGCGCGCCTAGAGCCCATGCTCCGCAACAAGAGAAGCCACCGCAATGAGAAGTCTGCGCACCACAACAAAGGGTAGCCCCCGCTCGCCGAAAGCCCATGCACAGCAACAAAGACCCAACACAGCCAAAAAAATAAAAACAAATAAATTAATTAATTTAAAAAAAAAAAAAAGAGTAACTGATGTCTTGTAGAGGATGTGTTTGTTCTGAAGTACACCAACCTCAAAAGGGCTGTTGGTATATTCTGGGGCTGGATGCCTAAAAAGTCTATCTTGTATTAGGATATGAGTCAAACTACAACTAGAATTTCTGCAACCACCATACTAGAATGAAAAGTTCAAATACAATCAGATCTATCAGTTTCACAGGCAGACCTGTTTTCCCATTTCCCAATAATTCAACAAAATTCAGTAAACTTACTTACTATGGTCAGGTCCTGAGAGGTGATTCTCATTTCTCTACCTTTTGTGAAATTTTCATGACTCAATTCTTAGTACTTTCCTCCTCTTTTTACTTACTTATAGCAGTCATTCGCTTTTAAACCTTCAGTCAATCCCCCAGGTGATTCCAAAATCCACATTCATAATCCTGAACATTTAGGAGTTCCATATCTAAACTTCTGCACATTCCTAAATGATATCTCAACTTAAAAATTCTTCTGGGGCTTCCCTTGTGGCGCAGTGGGTGAGAATCTGCCTGCCAATGCAGGGGACACGGGTTCGAGCGCTGGTCCGGGAAGATCCCACATGCCGCAGAGCAACTAGGCCCGTGCGCTGCAACTACTGAGCCCGTGCGTCTGGAGGCTGTGCTCCACAACGAGAGGCCGCGATAGTGAGAGGCCCGCGCACCGCGATGAAGAGTGGCCCCCGCTTGCCGCAATGAGAGAAAGCCCTCGCACGGAAACGAAGACCCAACACAGCCATAAATAAATAAATAGATAGATAGATAGATAGATAGATAGATAGGTTCACAAACATGGTATTTTCTTTTCTCTTCTGTATCCATCCCTACATCCAATAGATCACCAAGTCCTGCCATTTTTTTTTTTACCCTAATGGGTTCCTCACTCCAGTCTCTTCCCATTGTAAGCAATCCTCTATCAATGTTTCTCGAACTTTAACGTGCATGAGAATCATTTGAGAATCTTGTTAAAATGCAGATTCTGATTCAATAGTTCAGAGCTAGGGCTTGAGATTCTGCGTTTCTAACATGCTCTCATGTGATGGCAATGCTGCTGGTTGAGGGACCACACCTTTGAGCAGCTGAGGCCACTTTGTTTTCCTTTATTCCCTCAGCATGTGCACAATTTATTCAATGGTATTTTTATCTGTTTAAATAGTGTTTTATAGTTGCTTCATATGTGCATATTTTATTACGTTTTCCCAGAAAAGGATTCTGACATACTCAAGAAATAGGATAATGATTCCTTTTTTTGGAACAACAGCAACCAATACAAAGTTGGGCATATTATAGGTACGCAGCGCTTGTTGATTTTAAAATGCTTCCCCAGAAAATACAACAATCACCTCTTGATTACGAAGTTGAAGTAGGTTTATGGATTACCTTTGTCAACTTTTTAAAAGCCATTTCACTGCAGGTGCTTCCCTGGTGGCGCAGTGATTAAGAACCCACCTGCCAATGCAGGGGACAGGGTTCGACCCTTGGTCCGGGAAGATCCCACATGCCACGGAGCAACTAAGCCCGTGAGCCACAACTACTGAGCCTGAGCTCTAGAGCCCATGTGCCGCAACTACTGAAGCCCGCGCACCTAGAGGCCTTGCTCCGCAAAAGAGAAGCCACTGCAAGGAGAAGCCTGCACACAGCAACAAAGACCCAATGCAGCCAAAAATAAAAATAAATAAAGAGTTATAAAAAATAAAATAAAATAAAATAAAAACCATTTCACTGCAAATCAACCTTTTCACCAGATCTGACAGAGGAAATAAGCTTAAAACAGCTTTCTAGATTGACATGTATACACCGATGTGTATAAAATTGATGACTGATTAAAAAAAAAAAACAAACAGCTTTCTATTCATAGTTAAGAAAGCAAATGTTAGTTTGTAAATTACTGGTTATAGATTTATTCTTTCTCCATCAGTGAAGCATTAAATACATATTTAAAACTGAAACTATAAGCACAGGCAACAAAGGGAAAAATAGATATACTGGACTTCATTAAACTTTTGTGCATCAAAAGACACCATCAAGGGGGCTTCCCTGGTGGCGCAGTGGTTGAGAATCTGCCTGCTAATGCAGGGGACACGGGTTCAAGCCCTGGTCTGGGAAGATCCCACATGCTGCGGAGCAACTAGGCCCGTGAGCCACAATTACTGAGCCTGTGCGTCTGGAGCCTGTGCTCCACAACAAGAGAGGCCGCGATAGTGAGAGGCCCGCGCACCACGATGAAGAGTGACCCCCGCTTGCCGCAACTAGAGAGCCCTCGCACAGAAACGAAGACCCAACACAGCCATAAATAAATAAATAAATAAACAAACAAACAAACAAACCATTGAAGTTAGTTACCTTACTTTACAGTTTCCAGGATGTGGGGTTTTTTAAAAAAAAAAAAAGACACCATCAAGAGAGTGAAAAGACAACCTACAGAATGGGAGAAAATATTTGCAAATCATGTATCTTGATAAGGGTTTAATATACAGAATATATAAAGAACTCTTACAACTCAACAACAACAAAACCCCAAACAACCCAATTAAAAAATAGGCAAAGGACTTAAGTAGACATTTCTATCTATTAAAAGAAGATATTCAAATGCCAAATGAGCACATTAACAACTAGCCATTACAAAATGCAAGCCAAAACTACAATGAGATACCACTCACTTCACACCCACTCGCCGCAACTAGAGAAAGGCCTCGCACAGAAACGAAGATCCAACACAGCCAAAAAAAAAAAAAAAAAAAAAAGTGGTTAAGGTGGTGAGTTTTATATGTATTTTACTAAAATTCTTAAAACATAAAACTAGAAAAAAAGAAAAGAACTAGCATTCTTTATTATAGCCCTGAGTTTAAGCTCTGACTCTGCCGTTTGTAAGCTATGCCATGTTAAGCAAGTTATTTAATTTCTCCCAGCTTCAATCCATCTATGAAACAGAGATACTATCCACCTCCCAGAGTTGCTGAAGACTAAATGAGAACATAATCACAGTACCTGTTACATAATAAATACTGGATAAATGGTAGCTGTTGTTACTCAAAAACCATTGTTCTCATCAAGTAGGTGTTAAGGCTGCTATAAATGGATATCTGAAAGAATTCCATGATATTCTCAAGACACTCTGAAATAAAGAAGTCAATGTTCAGCATTCAGAGTTATCCTCCTGTAAACCTGGAAACTGGTGACCGCCTGGGTCAGTAATCTTGGGATATCATTGAATGTACAGAATAAATGACACACCCAGAAAGTGAGAACCTACTTTGTACATCACTATTTTCATTAAAGAAATGATCAAAATATGAAAAGAAGGTAACTGGCTGTCTTCAATGAATTTCATTTTATTGTTTTTTCTTCACGTATTTCTTATTTTTAAAAATCCTCAGAGATTTAATTACTTAGCAAATGCCTTGGGCTAGAGCCTTGTCTAGAGGACCTAAGTGCCAACCTCAGCATCACAATGTCATAATAAGGTGGAGAACCATACAAAATATGCTGTCTACAAATGTCAGAACAATTGGAAATTCTAGGAGTCTGGAAGCTTGGAGAGACCTGTTAAATAATCTTGCATAACTCCTGTAATATACCTTTCTTGATTAAAATTAGGCATTTAAAAAATGGTCAAAGTAACTGAAACTCAAAAACTGAATTCTAGGCAAGGTATGCCAGAAGATACAGCAACTGATTCCAAAACAATAGACAACACAAATCCTATAACATGAATTAAGCCATTTCCATATTCTATAACCTCTTACAAAAATTTCTCAAAATTTCTTCAAAGAACTAATCCACCTAGAAAGGAAGTTTTTCTCAATATACACACAATTATTTGCATACTTAAGAGACTTAGATTCAGAGGGAAAGGGAAAGTACAGTATCTCAAAGAGCCAAAAAAGTTTGTTTTTTTTAAAAGTCATCTTACTAAGTCTGCTGATATTCAGAAAGTGAAGCCATTCTAAAACGGTGATGTTTGCACAACACTGTGGATGTAATTAAATCTGTCATGAAAAGCATCGGAAACTGTATTTTACTCCATGCTGATAAAAAAATTTTCATAGGCCAATATGTCCAGATTAAAACTACTAACAACTGTTGTACGTCTCAAAAGTGAAGGATCTGTGCCAACACCCTTAGGAAAAAGTCTTTCCCTTCCCAACAAAAATCTATCATAATAAGCAAGAAACTATTTAGCATGTTAACCTGAAACACTCACCTGAGCTAATTCCTTTAAACCACAATTAACTCTTTAACTATCATGACAATGAAGAATAAAGGCCTCCCTAATTAAATTCCAGAAGTAATCCTTTTATGCCACACAGCTCATTCCTTCACCCCAGTTACATCAGGGTCATGCCTTCTCTCCAGAAAAAAAATAAAGAGGTTTGGTGATTGAGGTTCCTTTTTTCTAAACTTTATTTCAAAAAGGTAAAGCACAGCTTAAGATCCAGAGAACTCAGTTCTCAAAGAAACTGATACTATAGTTATCTAACTAGATACCATTGGTAATAAACTACCAAAAGCTAATACTTCTTGCTTTAAAAAGCCCATGCTAATAATGCCTGGCTCGTCATAAGTCACACTACCAAAAGGCCATAAAACCATAAATTGGTTCAAGTGCATTACCAATAGAAAAACGTTGAATTAGAATATTAAAATAAGTGTGAAAAATTTTAATAAAAACTAAACACTACCTATAACAAGCACACTACCTATACTTACTAAAAAGTAACACCACCTATAGTTCAGTACCATTAATTATCACCTCACCCGCAGGAAGAATCATCTAACCCCCAAGTTGATCTTAACCTAAGGGTGTTTTCAATCATGCCCTTTTTATCTTCCTGCCCTGTTTTCAGGGCAAATCTCATTGTTAATGTGCCACTGAGTAATTATGCTCTGACTTGAAATGCACTATAAAGTACCGTTTTCATGGACGATTTTTTCAAGACACGCTTCGCTGAGCTCTCAAACTATTTACCCAGGACTTAGACATACAGGATGCCCATACAATTTAAATGAAGTGGCATGGCTAAACACCAGGCAATTCAGGACATTCATTAGCCAAACCATTCATGTACATGGTTTATAGATGGAGCTTAGTGACAGGCAAGCAGCTGGTCTAAATGCTAGCTAGCATGTTAAGAAAAAGTTGTAAACCCACCCATCCCCAAACGACTTAGTCTAGGAACTTATGCCCCACATTTTGAGACGTCTAACACAAGGTTGGAACAAGACCAACACTGTCATCTTTGCTGTTCCTAAAAGCGATTTCTTATTTAAAACATTCTGTCCTCTACACAAGCTATAGAATGGACTCAGCAAGAGGTCATTTAACTAAAAGTAGAATTAACTGTACTATTCTTCTGCTATACTACAACACCAATTGCATTAAAATACTCTCCTCAGCAAACTGCTTTTTACAATAAATAAGAAGTGCGTTTCGTGTTACAAAAACTTTTACAGTACCGATCCTGCTAGGGTAAACGGACTCTCAGGCATTTGTACTTTTATCCTACATATTTTCCTTTACGTAAGACGGACAGGAATTTGACTAGCCCACCCCGACACTGGTCCAACACCCCCGGGCTGTAGCAAGAAGCCACGTTTTACTCGGGAAGACCGTTTCCCCACCCCTCGTTAAAGTAATGCCTGTGGCCGCTTGAGACTTCCCCAGCCGAGCTTCAGAAACTTGCAGGTTTAAAAGGCCAAATTGGAACCAACCAGGGCAGCTGTCATCTGAAACTCAGGAAAGCTGAGACCAGCCAACTCTGCTGAACAAGGACGGGTGCGGAGAGATGTGACGGGGCGCGTCGGAGGGAAGGCATCAGGCTCCCCCCCACCCCCCATCAATTGGCTTTTCTGCAACCCCAGCGCCGCCATCCTGTTCCTGAATAATTAAACCAGCTGGAGAGGGAGTGAGGGTGGCCAGAGGCAGTTTCTGGTCCGAGTTTCCCGAGCCGAGGCGATGGGGTCGAGAGGCCGAGGGCTACATCCCCGGAGCGCTGAAGGCTTTATCGGGGGCCAGGGAGAAAAGGGGGCGACCCCGCGGCCGGCGGGGCGGCCGGAAGCGGAGCGCGGGGAGTGACGTGGAGGCGGGGATGACAAAGGGGCACGAGGACCCCGGCCGCGCGGCCCGCGGGCCCGCAGGGGCCGGGACAGGTGGCCGGGCCTGGCCGGGAACAATGGGGGGCCGAGGCTGCCCCCTGGCGCTCACCTACCTCCGGTGCCCTCCGAGTTCTCGTTGAGGCTGCCCGAGGAGTCGTGCTGGGCGCCCACACACCCGCCCATGGGGGCCCCCGGCGCCTCGTCCGCCACCTCCGGGCGCTCGTCCGGGCCCGCCGCCGCCTCTGCCTCCTCCGGCGCCGCCGCCGCCGCCGCCGAGCTCCGGACAGGCGCGCCGCTCCGCTCGCCCGCCGCGGCCCAGCCTCCGCCCCCCTCGCCGCTCCACCCACCGCCTTGGCTCGGCCCCTTCCTCCGCGCCCACTTCTACCTCAGTCCCCGGGCCGCCCGCCCGGCAGGCCTGTCCCGCGCGCCGCCCTCGCCTCCGGCTCGGCCCCGGCAGGCCGGGGCTGGCCCATCCCGGGCGAGCCGCAGCGCCCGCCTCACCCCTTCACAGCCCCGCACACCCGCGTCCAGGCGAGCCCAGCGCCGGCGCCGGCCGACCGCCAGGCCCCATCGGCCCCCACGCCGCGGCGCCGCCCTCCGCTCCCGAGGCCTGGGCTCCGCTGGGCCACCCCGGAACAGCCGGGGGGGGCGGGGCCGCGGGAGGCCGCGCACTGATTGGCTGCGGGCGGGGCCGCGGGCGGAGGGGTAGCCAGGAGGCGACGAGGCAAGAGGAGGGCGCCTCCGAGCTGGAGGAAAGGAGGGGACTGGGGAATTGCTCCCAGGGACGAGGCGTGGAAAGTAGGCGTGGAGGAGGGAGAGGCGAAGACGGGAAGAAGAAAGGAAGTCGATGAAGGGAGAGAGAGCAGGAAAGGAGGAGCAAAAGTGAGAAAGGAGAAGTGGAAAGGGGCGAAATCGAGTTTCTGACTCCTCGGGCGGCGTCAGCTCTTTCTTGTAGAAGCGGGTCGGGAGCGGAAGGTGGTGGTGCACAGAGCAGTAGTGATGGGAGACTCGCAGGCTGGGTCCCAAATAACTGGCGGAGGGAATGCATTAGGCTGGCCGAAGGTTGAAGTCCCAGCACCTTTTGGATTTGTGTAGAGTTCAGTGGGTTGGTATCCCGAGTCTGGGCTTACCCTTGCCTGCCCCATCCCCTTGCCCCCTAAAATCTCTGTGCCCCATTATTAGACGTAGAGGCGGTCATTGTGGTTGCAAACTGAACTCAGATTACAGAGGCAAGCCATCCGGTGCAGGGAGAGATAAGCGTGGACCTTAGTTCAGGGGACGTGGGCTAGTTTCATTCTCACAGGACTGATTATTCAGACACAGTGCTACTTCTCAAGATCCTCCCTTTAAGTATCCTAAATCGTCTTTAGAACAAAGTGAAATATAAATAAATAAAATACCCTGCTTTTTCTAAACTAGAATTTGGTACACTGACCACGCCCGACGTTCTTGGCGGTTGCTATCCCAGTCTAAGCCAAATTGTTAATGGTCCCTTCAGAATCGTGCTTCTTGCCATGATGCCTTAAAATTTTTATCACCTCGCTTGGGTCTTTCTAAAGCTTATTTCTGCCTAAGAGCTGTTTTAACTATCTGCTCCATTTTTATAATCAGATTTCTTTTTTTAACATCCTGGGTCAGCTTTTGCTTAGCATTAAAGAAACAGTTTTAAGTAAAATACCTAGGAAAGAGACTCTATGCAGCTTGGAATTTGCATTTAAATATATTTTCATACACTGCTGGTGGAAGTGTAAATTGGTTCAGTCTTTTTGCAAAGCAATTTGGAAACGCAGATCAAAAGCCTTAGAAATGTTCATACCCTTTGACTCAGGATTATCCCACATGTGGGAATCTAACTCACAGAAATAGTCCAAAAGAGAGACAAAGATTCATTTGATAATCAGATTAAAATGAATGTCCAACGAACAAACAAAACCCTATACTTATATGAAAACACAGAAATGCCTGTGAGAAATAGAAGTCTGCTATATTAAATTTATACTGACAAATTAGCGTTGTCCTGGGTACTCATGAACATTCAAAGAGCTTATATACAAGTGACATCTTTATGAGTTTTCAGAGGGTGCTCTGATATTCAGTTACTGTGTTATAAAGCCTTCTATCTGATCATTCTCTGCTAAGTATTCACATTGGCAGACAGACACATCACTTCGTCACTTCCCCAAAGGAGAGAAGCTGCATACTGATATCTTCAAAGGGATTGCTTTGTTCTAAATTTTGCTCTAGAAACTGTAGAAACCAAGACTTCCACAATGTCTATTAAACAGATGGTAGGCACCCAAGCGATGAGTGCTTTCTGAGGAGCATTGAGGAGTTGGCACTAGGAGGAGAGAGCAATGTCATTGAGAAATTCTTAGCCATGGATGTTCTCCACCTTGCCTTTATCTTAGAACAGAGACAGAAATTCCCAGGAGAGAGTAATGTGGTAGTTAAGGGCCTCACAGAATCTGGCTTCTGTCCTGTACTAGCTGTATGACCTTCAATTTCTGTACAGCTCAGTTTCCTCACCTGTAAAATTTGGCCAATAATAATGCTGCAAACCCTGTGGGAACTCCTTATTAACTCTCCTCCTTACTTCACCTCTAGCATCACCTGTCTAACCATACTGCATGACCCAATCCACTTAAGATGTTTTATATAAATATGCCTTTGTGTGTGTGTGCACGCTTTTCTACTTTTTTATAACATCTTTATTGAGGTATAATTCATATATCATATATTTCACCAGTTTAAAGGGTAGGATTCAAATCAATTGGTGCAGCCACCATGGAAAACAGCATGGAGATTCCTCAAAAAATTAAGAATAAAACTACCATGTGATCCAGCAATTCCACTTCTGGGTATTTATCCAAAGAAAATTAAAAACACTAACTTGGGACTTCCCTGGTGGCGCAGTGGTTAAGAATCTGCCTACCAATGCAGAGAACATGGGTTCGAGCCCTGGTCCAGGAAGATCCCACGTGCCGTGGAGCAACTGAGCCGGTGCGCCACAACTACTGAGCTCGCATGCCACAACTACTGAGCCCACGTGCCACAACTACTGAAGCCCATACACCTAGAGCCTGTGCTCCGCAACAAGAGAAGCCACCGCAATGGGAAGCCCATGCACCGCAACAAAGAGTAGCCCCTGCTCACCACAACTAGAGAAAGGCCGCACAGCAACGAAGACCCAAAGCAGCCAAAAATAAATAAATTTATTAAAAAAAAAAAAAACCACTAACTTGAAGAGATGTGTGTACCCCCATGTTCATTGTGGCACTATTTACAATAGCCAAGATATGGAAACAGCCTAAGTGTGATCAGTGGATGAATAGATAGAGAAAATGTGGTGTATATATACAATGGAATATTACTGAGCCATAAAAAGGAGACCTTGTCATCTGTGACAACATAGATGGACCTCGAGGGCATTATGCTATGTGAAATAAGTCAGACAGAGAAAGATAAATACTGTATGGTCTTACTTACATGTGGAATCTAAAAAAAAAACAATGTAACTCATAGATACAGAAAACAGGTGGTTGCCAGAGGCAGCAGGTGTTGTGTTAGCAAAATGGGTGAAGGAATCAAAAGGTACAAACTTCCAGTTATAAAAGAAATAAGTCATGGTGATATAAGGTACAGCATGGTGGCTATAGTTAATAACACTCTATTGCATATTTGAAAGTTGCTAATGGACCTTTCATACAAATGGGGATCATATGAGGTCTTTTGTGACTGGTTTCTCTCATGTAACATAATGTTTTCAAAGTTCATCCATGTTGTAGCATGTATTAGTACTTCATTCCTTTTTATGACTGAATAATATTCCATTGTGTGGATACACTACATTTTGTTTGTCTATACATCAGTTGATGAGCATTTAGGTTGTTTCCACTTTTTAGCTATTATGAATAAAGCTGTTGTGAACATTCATGTACAAGTTTTTGTGTGAATGTAGGTTTTCAGTTGTTCTGGGTAGATACTTAGCGGTGAAATTGCTTGGTCATATGGTAACTCTATGTTTAAGTTTCTGAGGAATTGGCAAACTGAATTTTCCAAAACAGCTGTACCATTTTATATTCCCACTAGCAGTTTATAAGGGGATATAAAATGGTGCAGCCATTTTGGGTATGTAGGGTATCTCATTGGGATTTTGACTTGCATTTCCCCAATGACTAATAATGTTGAGTGTCTTTTCGTGTGCTTATTGACCATTTGTATGTCTGTTTTTGGAAAAATGTCTACTCAGATCCTTGGCCCATTTTAAAATAGGATTATTTGTCTTTTTATATTGAGTAGTAAGGGTTCATCATATATTCTGATGAATATCCCTTAGCAGATATATGATTTGCAAATATTGTCTCCCATTGTGGATTATCTTCTAATTTTGTTGATAGTGCACCTTTGAAGCATGAAAGTTTTAAATTTTGATTAAAAGTCTATTTTACCTATTTTTTCTTTGGTTTCTTGTGCTTTGGACCTCATACCTAAGAAACCATTGTCTAATCCAAAGTCATGAAGATTTATACTTGTTTTCCTCTAAGAGTATTACAGTTTCAGCTCTGACTTTTAGGTCTTTAATCCACTTTGAGTTAATTTTTGTATATGGTATGAAGTAGGGGTCCAGCTTCATTCTCTTGCATGTGGATTTCCAGTGTCCCAGCATTTGTTGGAAAGACTGTTCTTTACCCCATTGAATTGGCACCCTTTTTGAAAATCAGTTGACCATAAATGTTTGAGTTTATTTCTGGACTCAATTCTATTTCTTCTTTATGTCTACATTAGTCTTTATGTCTGTTTTTATGCCAGTACCACACTATCTTGATTACTGTAGTTTTATAGTAAGTTTTGAAGTTGGGAAGTATGAACCTCCAACTTTATTCTCCTTTTCAAGATTATTTTAGCTTTCTGGATTTCTTACATTTCCATATATTTTATCAGCTTTTCCATTTCTGAAAAAAAAAAGACAGCTGGAATTTTGATGGGAAATGTGTTGAAACTGTAGATCAGTTTGGTGAGTATTGCCATCTTAACAATATTAACCTTCCAATTCAGGAACATGGATGTCTTTCCACTTATTTATGTCTTAAATTCCTTTCAATGACATTTTATCGTTGCCAGGGTACAGGATTTGCACTTCTTTTGTTAAATTTACTCCTAAGTATTTTATTCTTTTTCATGCTATTGTAAATAGCATGATTTTCTATTTACAAATAGATTTATTGTCTTTATTTCCTTTTCAGATGGTTTGTTACGAGCATATAGAAATACAATTGAGCTTTGTATATTGATCAAGTATCCTACAACCTTGCTGAACTTGTTTATTAGCTCCAGTAGTTTTTGTTTCATGTATTTTGGGGCTTTGTTGTTAGGTGTTATATGCTTACAATTGTTATACCTCCAGTGCCTTCTTTATTCAGCTAATTCTCCAAGGAGAACTGGCAAAGGGAAAGGAGGAAGGAGAAGAAATGGGAAGGAGGGGAAAAGGGAAGGGAGAATGAAGTCCAGTAGCTGTCAAACTCTAGTGTGGATTTCAGTCACTTGGGGAGCTTGTTAAAATCACAATTTCCCAGAGATTCTGATGGTGGAGTCTTGGAACCAGCATTTTTAATGCATGCATCAGGCGTTTCCTGATGCAGTTTGGTCCACAGATGGAATTTCAAAGAACACATGTTCTTGACAAAACTTGATTCTCCACATTCTCTGCCAACCTGTTTTTACTTTAGTCTTTTTCATCCTCTACAAATGGCACTATAGTCCATCAATTGCTCAAGCCTCAAACTTAAGAGCTATTGGTGATTCCTCCATCTTCCTCACCTCCTGCCCCCAGTCCATTATCAAGTCCTTTATATGCTATCCATTAAATATATTCTGAGTCTCTCCTCTTTTTCCCTGTCTGTGTTGCCACCAGCATCTCTCACTTTGGCTACTGCAATACCCTCCTAACTGGCCTTCCTGTACCCTTTCCTACCTCCTCCTATAATTCATTCTCCAGTCAGCAGCCGTCATGATTTAAAAAAAAAATTTAACATAGTACACTGCACATACTTAAAGTGTATTCTTTTATAAGTTTAACAAATATATACACCTATGATCCATCACCACAATCAACATAATGAATACATCCATCACCCCAAAAGGTTTCCTCATGCCCCTTTGTAATCCCTGTCTACTGCATCTCCCGAGTCACCTGTCCCCAGGTAACCACTGATCTGCTTTATGTCACTATAGATTACTTTGCATTTTCTAAAACTTTCTGTAAGTGAAACCGTACAGTATGTACTCTGTTTGGTATGGCTTCTTTCACTCAGCATAATTATTTTAAGATTCATCCATATTTTAGGGTTTATTCCTTTTAAATACTGAGTAGTTTCCCACTGTATGTTTATGCCAGTTTGTCCAATCACTTGGGGAACTTTGGGGTTGTTTCCAGCTTTTCGTGATTACAAGTAAAGTTGCTATATGAACATTTGTGTACAAGTCTGTGTATAGGCACATCCTTTTCTTTCTCCTGGGTACGTACCTAGCAGTAGAATGGATCGATCATATGGTCATTTTTGGGGGGGGGGGTTGTTTGTTTGTTTGTTTGTTTTTAAAGAAACTACCAAACTATATTCCAAAGTGGCCTTACTGTTTAGATTCCCATCAGTGTTGTCTGAAAACTCCATTCCTCCACGTCATCACCAACCCTTGGTTTGGGTCAGTTTTTAATATTAGCCATTCTAATAAGTGTGTAGTGAATAATTCACTGTAGTTTTAGTTTTCATTTCCCTAATGACCAATGATGTTGAATATCTTCTCCTGTTATTATTTACCATTTGTATATCTTCTTTTGTGAAGTGTATGTTCAAATCTTTTGCCCATTTGTAAATCGGGTTGTTTTCTTATTATTGAGCTTTGAGAGTTCTTTATATTTTCTGGATACAACTCTTTTAATGTATAATTTTTTTTTTTTTTTTATAATTTTATTTATTTATTTATTTATTTATGGCTGTGTTGGGTCTTCGTTTCTGTGCGAGGGCTTTCTCTAGTTGTGGCAAGTGGGGACCACTCTTCATCGCGGTGCGCGGGCCTCTCACCATCGCGGCCTCTCTTGTTGCGGAGCACAGGCTCCAGACGCGCAGGCTCAGTAATTGTGGCTCACGGGCCCAGTTGCTCCGTGGCATGTGGGATCTTCCCAGACCAGGGCTCGAACCCGTGTCCCCTGCATTGGCAGGCAGATTCTCAACCACTGCGCCACCAGGGAAGCCCACAACTCTTTTATCTGATATTTAATTTGCAAATATTGACTCCTATTCTTTGCCTTATCTTTTTATTCTCTCTCTCTTTTTTTAATTGGCCGCACTGCGCGGCTTGTGGATCTTAGTTCCCCGACCAGGGATCGAACCTCAGCCCTCAGCAGTGAAAGCACGGCGTCCTAACCACTGGACCGCCAGGGAATTCCCTAAGTGCGCAAGTCTTGTATATCTTTTGTCAGATGTATCCCTAAGGACTTCATTTTCTGATGTTATCAATAACAATATTGTTTTTATAATTCCAATTACTGCCCGTTTGTTGCTACTACATAGAAATACAATTGATTTTTGGATGGTGATCTTGTTCAATCTTACTAAATCATTTGTCAGTTCTAGTAGCTCTTTTAGAGATTCCATTGGATTTACTAAATAGATGATCAGGTTGTCTGTGAATAAAGAGAATTTTACTTCTTCTTTTCCAATTGGTATATGTTTTTGTTCCTTGCCTAATTTCACTGGTTAGTAGGCATTACAATGTTGAATGGAAGTGGTAAGTTCAGACATCCTTACTTGTTCCTTATCTTAGGGGAAAAGCATTCTTCTTCACCATGAAGTATGATGCCAGCTATAGGCTTGTTTTTAAATAGTCTGCAAAATATACATAACATGGTGTTTATCATTTTAAAGTGTACAGTTCGGTGGCATTAAGAGCATTCATGTTTGCAACCATTACTACAGTTTAGTTGCAGAACTTTTTACTCACTGCGAAAGGAAACCTGGTGCCCATTAAATAGTCACACCCCGTTCCTCTTCCTCCAAGTCCCTGGCAACCTCGAAAATGCCTTCTATCTCTACGGATCTGCCTATTCTGGATATTTCATATAAATTGATTCATAGTGCAGTGGCCTTTTGTGTCTGGCTTCTTTCACTTAGCAGGTATCAATACTTCATTCCTTTTCATGGAAGAATAATATTTTATTGTGGATTTTATTATGGATAGGCCACATTTTGTTTATTCATTCATCAACTGGTGGACATCTGTGTTGTTTCTACCTTTTGACTATTGTGAATAGTGCTGTTATGAACATTCACATACAAATTTTTGTTTGAACATCTGTTTTCAATTGATGGCTAGAACTGATGGGACACGTGATAATTCTATGCTTAATTTATTGAGAAGCCACCAAACTGTCTTCCACAGTGGCTACATCATTTTACCTTCCCATCAGTAATGCATGAGGGTTCTATTTTCTTCACATCCTTAACACTTGCTATTGTTGCAACTTGAGTTGTTGTGTTGTTGTCATTCCCCTCCCCCTCCCCCCTCCCCCTCCTCCCCTTCCTCCTCCTCCTCCTCCTCCTCCTTCTTCTTCTTCTTCCTCCTCTTCTTCTTCTTCATTGGGTGTGCAGTGGTATCTCATTGTGGTGTTGGTTTGCATTTCTCTAATGACTAATGATACTGAATATCTTCACATGTGCTTTTTGGCCCTTTGTGTATCTTCTTTGGAGAAATGTCTGTTCAAGACCTTTTGCCTGTTTTTTAATTTGGCTTTTCTTTTCATTGTTGAGTTGTAAGACTTAGCTATAGGTTTTAAATAGATGCCCCTTATTAGATTGAGGAAGTTCCTTTCCATTCATAGTTTACTGAGAATTTTTCTTTTTTTTTTTCAAATCAAAAATGGTTTGGGGGCTTCCCTGGTGGCGCAGTGGTTGAGAATCTGCCTGCCAATGCAGGGGACACGGGTTCGAGCCCTGGTCTGGGAAGATCCCACATGCCGCAGAGCAACTGGGCCCATGAGCTAATTACTGAGCCCGCACGTCTGGAGCCTGTGCTCCGCAACCACAGAGGCCACGATAGTGAGAGGCCCGCGCACACCGCGATGAAGAGTGGCCCCCACTCGCCGCAACTAGAGAAAGCCCTTGCACAGAAACGAAGACCCAACACAGCCATAAATAAATAAATAATTTAAAAAAAAATGGTTTGGGACTTTCCTGGTGGTCCAGTGGTTAAGACTCTGTGCTTCCATTGCAGGGGGTGCAGGTTCGATCACTGGTCGGGGAGCTAAGGCCCCACATGCCTTGCGGCCAAAAAACCAAAACGTTGTAAAACAGAAGCAATATTGTAACAAATGAAATAAAGACTTTTAAAATGGTCCACATCAAAAAAATCTTTAAAATCAAAACAAAACAAAACAAAAAAATGGTTTGTCAAATGCTTTTTGGGGGCATCGACTGAGATGGTCATATGGTTTTTCCATTTAGTTTGTTATTATGATGAGTTACACTGATTGATTTTCAAATGTTAAACCAAGCTTGAATTCCTTGGAAAAATCTGACTTGATCATGATGTTTGTCCTTTTTATATACCGTTGGATTCACTTTGCTAAAATTTTGTTCAGAATTTTTCCATCTATGTTTATGAGGGATATTTTTTTTTTTTTTTTTTTTTTTTTTAAGGATTTTCTTTTTAATTAATTAATTAATTTATTTTTGTCTGTATTGGGTCTTCGGTTCGTGCGAGGGCTTTCTCCAGTTGCGGCAAGCGGGGGCCACTCTTCATCGCGGTGCGGGGACCGCTCTTCATCGCGGTGCGCGGGCCTTTCTCCATCGCGGCCCCTCCCGTTGCGGGGCACAGGCTCCAGACGCGCAGGCTCAGCAATTGTGGCTCACGGGCCCAGCTGCTCCGTGGCATGTGGGATCTTCCCAGACCAGGGCTCGAACCCGTGTCCCCTGCATTAGCAGGCAGATTCTCAACCACTGCGCCACCAGGGAAGCCCTATGAGGGATATTTGTCTATAGTTAGTTTCCTTTAAAATTTTTTCTTTAGTTTTGGTATCAATATCATTTCAATGTTTTGGAAGGGGAAAAGTAACTCTAAAGAACAGAGGAAGGGCTGACTAAGAAGCAGCCACGTCCCTTGGGGCTGAGATAGTGCTCTTAATTAAGGAAGACATCCTTCTAAGGTTGAGAGCCAGACCTTCTCAGAGAGGACATGACCCTGGTTTGGTGAGTACTAGAGTGGATATTGTTGTGCTACACCAGTGAAACTGCTGGAGCTCCACACTCTAGGACTGGCTAGAAATCTGTCCTGTAGGGTGCTAGAAATTGTCTCACTGGAGCCATTCTGCTATGAATCTACCTGAGGGGAAATGCCTGGGGAAGCTGTTGTTTGCTAGGTGTTGGTTCCTGTGCATTGCAGGAGTTGGATCTTGGAGAAGCTGCGGCCATTGCAGGAGCCTGGTGTTGAAGCAGTTGTGTATCCTGAAGAAGCTGCATGAGAGAAGCGGTTTGTGCTACAGGAGCGAGACCACGGGCAGGGTGCACACATCACAGGAACCTGGCCCTGGAGAAGTTACCCATGCTGCAGCAGCCAATGGGAATTCTTCCTGCAGTGTCTCTCCAGTGCCCTCTATTGTCAAAGCTAAACACTGTGCCTACTGACAAAGGCACAATATTTAAAGGGCTCAAATCCATTTTTGCAAAGCAGGCAATGAAGAGTGATTTTGGATCTGGGTTGCAATAATTTGATAACTGGCATAATTTCCTACCTGGAAACTTTTAAACCTTGTATTTAACAATGCTTGAATATAAGAGAATCACATAAATTACAGAATTGCTACATGTTAGAATCTATGGTATATATAATATGTAGGCATATATCCCAAGGAAAATTCATATATATATATCCAAGGAAAATTCATAGCCCTAAAACCTACATCAATAAAATTAAACAGAATTAAATTAAAATTATTTAGATTCCCAATTTAAGTTAGAAAAAGAACAAGAGAAACCACAGGGAAAAAAATTATAAAGATAAAAGCAAGAAGTAATGAAGTAGAGAACTAGAAAACAGTAGATCAAACTAAAAATCAGTTTCTTTGAATAAAGTCAGAAAATAGACAAACTGCTAGGCAATTTAATTTTTAAAGTGTGTATGGAGGAGAAAGCAGAAATCTGTAGCAAAAGAAATGACAAGAGAAAAGTAGCTATTAACACAGAGGAAGCCAGAAGGTCATAAAACAGTCCTTAATTTACATACATAGTGCCATGCAAAAACTGTGAACCTAATAAAATGAATAACGTCTTAGGAAAATATAGTTGACCAACACTGACCCCCCCCACCAGCAAAGATAAAATTTTAAACAAATCAACTTCAAGGAAGAAATATAGAATGATATCAAAAACTATCCCACATCAAAATACCAAGCTCAGATGTCTTCACAAGAGAATTCTACCAAATATTTAAAAAACAGCCCTGTTGCTACATAAATTGTTTCAGAGTAGAGAAAAATGAAGGTAAGCTTCTAAATTTTTTCTATGATGTAGGTTAACATTGATAGTGCAAGTTAAGTGCCACACACCACAAGATAAAATTACAGACCAATGTTATCTACAAACATTGATTTAAGAATCCAAAATTTAGCAAACAGAAAATTAAGAAAATTATAAACCATGACCAAGAAGGGTTTAAAGTAATACAAAGATGGTTCAACATTAAGAAATCTATTAATATAATTTGACATATCTAAGAAAAAAATCATGTTGTTATTCCCATAAGAACAAAGAAGAAAAATTATGTGATTATCACCATATGTGTTTTAAAAACTTTAACAAAATTCAACACCCATTCCAAAAAAACAAACAAAAACTAATGAAACCAACAAAAAAATCTCTTGAAATAGGAATGGCTGGACACTGCCTTAACATGATAAAATATTTATACCTTAGTCCTAAAGTCAGTATCTTACTTAAGTGAAAAACACTAAAGATCAGGGATAAGGCAAGGATACCCACTAACTCCACTAATGTTTAACATTGTGTTGAAGGTATAAGCTAATGCAGTTAGACAAGAAAAGTCAAGGTAGGCATAAGAATTGAAAAAAATATTAATTATAACTTGTTCTATTGGCCAAAGACATGAGAGTGTACCTGGTAAACTCTAGGAAATCAATGACAATACTAACTCAAACAGTAAAAGAATTCTGCAAGGTACAGCGTATAATATTAACACACAAGGGGGTGAGTGGCCAAGATGGCAGAGTAGGAAGACCTTGAGCTCACCTCCTCCCATGGGCACACCAAAATTACAACTATTCACAGAGAAACTATCAATGAGATCAAACTGAAGACTAGCAGAAACGATTTCTCACAACTAAAAAGATATCAAAAACAACCGCAAGACAGGCAGGAGGGATGGAGACATGGTTCAGTCAAGACCCACACCCCCAGGGAGGTGACCAACAAGGGGGAGGGATAACCACAATTACAAGCATTCTCTCCAAGGAGTGAGAGGACTGAGCCCCACATTGGGGACCCCAGCCCAGCGGTCCTGCACCAAAATGCAAGCCCCCAGAACATCTGCTTTAGAAAGCCAGTGGGGCTTGAGTTTGGGAGAGCTGAGAGGCTGTAGGCAACAGAGACTCTGTTCCTAACGGGTGCACACAAAACCTTACATGCTCTGAGACCCAGTGCAGAGTCAGTAATTTGAAAAGATCCTGCGTCAGACCCCTACTCGCTGACCTTAGAAGAGCCTCCCAGAGAGGCAGGAGGCAACTGGGAACTCCCCCTGGGCACACAGATGCTGCGACAGACATTTTTCAGAGCTCATATACCACAAAGATGCTGGTTTCGACAAGGGCCATTTTGGAGTCCTCCTTCTAACCTATTAGCACCAGGCGCTTACTCACCCACCAGTTGGTTGGCACCAGTCCCAGGACCACCCAAGCCAAGCAGCCAGCCAGTGGGAATCCAGCACCCCCCACCACCACCAGCAGGCCCAGGACCTGGACCCAGCCACCAGCAGATCAGAACCAACCCCAGGACCCACTGGGCCCCAGAGCCAGTGATACCAGGAGCCAGCCCTGTCTACCAGCGGGCCAGCGCCAATACTGGGACCCCTAGGCCCAGCTGCCAGCCCTGCAGGAGCTCAGCCCCACCCAATCAGCAGCTCCACCTGAGGCAGGGCCCAGCAGCCAAAGAGAAATTAAGAAAACAATCCCATTTATAATTTGCATCAGGACTTCCCTGGTGGCGCAGTCGTTGAGAATCTGCCAGCCAATGCAGGGGACACAGGTTCGAGCCCTGGTCTGGGAAG
Organism: Balaenoptera acutorostrata; assembly: GCF_949987535.1. NCBI lineage: Eukaryota > Metazoa > Chordata > Mammalia > Artiodactyla > Balaenopteridae > Balaenoptera > Balaenoptera acutorostrata. The sequence goes on from NC_080065.1 coordinate 157,795,042, forward strand.
ATCCCACATGCTGCGGAGCAACTAGGCCCGTGAGCCACAACTACTGAGCCTGCGCGTCTGGAGCCTGTGCTCCGCAACAAGAGAGGCCGCGATGGTGAGAGGCCCGCGCACCGTGATGAAGAGTGGCCCCCACTTGCCACAACTAGAGAAAGCCCTCCCACAGAAACGAAGACCCAACACAGCCAAAAATAAATAAATAAAATAAAGAATTATTCTGCCTTCCTCACTGAATTACTTAAAAAAAAATCACAATCTACTGAGATCTGAAAAAAAATAATAATAATTTGCATCAAAAAGAATAAAATACCTAGGAATATATCTAACCAAGGAGGTAAAAGACCTGTACCCAGAAAACTATTAAGACATTGATGAAAGAGATTGAAGACAACACAAACAAATGGAAAGATATACTGTGCCCATGGACTGGACAAATTGATTTGTTAAAATGACTATATCACCCAAACAATCCACAGATTCAATGCAATCCCTATCAAAATGCCAATGGCATTTTTCACAGAACTAGAACACATAATTCTGAAACTTGTATGGAAACACAGAAGACCCTGAAAGCTAAAAAAAATTCTTGAGAAAGTGGTAGGGATGAAAATATTACCTTTTCCTCTGTCTTTTTCCTTTAAAAGGGCAATGTTGTAGCAAATAGACTAGCTCTTCCAGCCTGCCTTATTGAGACATCATCTCCACCTGCTGAGGTTTTCCAAGCTCAGGAACCTGATTTTATTTTTTCATGGAGGGTGAAAGCTCAGGGTAATGACAAGGAATAGATACATAAGATGGAATGCCACACTATTCATTTATGCCTGGGAAGATAACTCTCCAGTCCTGGTCGCTTGTGCCAGTCTCCCTCCTAATGCCGCAGGTGGGACCTTTCAAGAGACCAAGTTCAGAAGGTTGCTTGGTAAGAAAATAATTCAAGCAGGTGGCGCTGGATCTTCCTAAGGAATGTTTCTCTTATCTGTTTTCTATTTTTTCTTCCTCCAGTCTGAAAATAAGCAGATATACTTTTCTCTGGATAAATGGAATCAATTCTGAAAATCAGAGTATTCTGTCCCTTGGAAAATGTTGAAGAGATCCTATAAAATCTTGCTCTCTAACGCAATTTTCTGGACTCCATATAGAACACTCTGTATTATGACTAGACAAGGGACTTATTACAACAGCTGAATAAAGGTTAGATTTGAGTGTGCGTAGTTTGAGCTTGCCTAGTATTCATTCATTCTTCCCTTAGTAACAGTGCCCTGAATACCCTTCGAAGAACCAATTCCTCCCACCCATGACTCTGTCCATATGGTTCTGATGGAGCACACACCATCCCCTACTTCAGGGTGGTTCCAAGACCTAGACTTGAGCCAGTCAGTGCATTCCAAAACCATGATGGGTTTAGGATGGGCATGTGAACCATTTTGGACCCATTAGAATCAGATTCAGGACTTTTTTTTTTCCACAGTGGTTTAGAAGAAAGAATCTTTTTTTTTTCTGAACACAAATTTGGGAGGACATAAACTTGGAGCTACCTGGAACCCCCGTCAAGGGAAAAATTGGGGCCACTTTCCAATAGGAGAGGGCCTAACCCAAGAGACAAGCCAAGTCAGAGGAAAATACAGCTGAGAAATAGGGAAAAAAACCAAGCCTTGAACACGATGTGAGCTGGATCCGGCGATGCCTAAATCTACTGCCTGGAATTTTCAGTTCCATAAAACAATACATTTTCACTGTATACCCTGTAAGTCTGCTTGAGTTGGGATTCCCTTGCTTGAGGGTAGGAAGTAGGTTTTATCTATCTTTGTCTCTCAAGCACCTAGAACAATGCCTGGCACACACCTTCCTCATGTGTCAAGGTAAAGAGGCTTAGACTTTATCTTGGGCAGGTGAGGAGTAACTGAAGGGCTTCAGGCAGCAGACACATGTGGCATTTTGTGTATCAGAGCTACGGATGGGTAGAGTTTGGCGTTTTTGCTGCTTGCGAAAGCAAGCAGTGGTGAACATAATACCCTTACCTCGTAGCCCAACTGGCTGAAATTACACACCTGCTGACAACAGGAGGACGGAGCTGTAACTGAGTTATATGCCCCCTCTAGAGGTATGTGAGCGATAGGCCTTCTGTCTGCACTGCTCCAGCAAGAAGTCCCCAAGGTGTCCACGAGGCAGGATTGCGCACATCGAGAGCCGGCGGTAAAGCACGCTTCACAGGGTAACATGAGGCACTCATTAAAGGAATACAAGAGCTGTGGGTGATTAAAATCTAATTGAAACAAGCATCCTGTGAATGGCTTCCAGAATCCAGGCAAGAGAACACTGTTAAACGTCTGCAAATTATTTTATGGTCAAACACCCCGACTCCCTTTTCCCCCAGACAATCCTATGGCAGAATTGATGTCTATCTCCTATTCTTCTTTTACCCTCATAGTCTCTCAATTACCAGATGTATTGTGGTAAGACTGTAAAGTGCCGTGAAGTCTGTATTCCCTTCTAGATGTGAACCTTGAGGGCAGAGACAGTTATTCATGTTTATTTCCCTGCTGTCCTCACACTCTCCATGGTGCCCTCAGTGCCCGTTTGTTGAATTGAATTGGTGAAACTCCATCTCTAAATAAGTCTGATCCAAAAAAAATGATCGAAGATACACATATTTGCTGACTTCCTATGTATATTAGGACTCTCTGCGACTGCTGCTGGAAACTCAACTCAAACTGACCTAAGCAAAAAATCAAAAAACCAAAAACCAATCATCGATCACCTTTAGGCACAGCTAGATCCAGATTTTCAGTGTCACCCAGACTCTGTTTCTCTACATCTTTTGGCTCTCTGCTTTCCTTTGCTTTAGGCTTCATTCTCGGGCAAACTCTGTGCTGGAGATGACAAGGGTGGTCACCAGCATCTACAGGCTAAATTCTGCCAGCTTATCAAGCCCAGCAGAAAATAGTTCCTCTTCCTCAATATCTCTGTCAAAGGTCCTGAGATCAAGTTTCATTGGCTTGGCTCGGGTCATGTGCCCATTACTAAACCAACTGTAGCCCGGAGACTGGGCTGTACTGATTGGCCAGGTCTGAGTCACATGCCCATTCTTGGCACCAAGGAGTGAAGCCCCTTCCAAATCACATGGATTGAGAGTAGGGGAAGAGTGTTCCCCAGAGGAAAATGAGGGTCATACTACCCGAAGAAAGGAAACTAGATTATGGGCAGCTAAAACTCACAATGTCCATTCTATACAAACATTTGATAATTCGTGTGTGTGATTATATCAACAACAACAATAATAATAATGGTAGCCACCATCAACTAAGTGTTTACTAAATCCTAGCACTGTTCTATTCGCTTTAGGTCTATTTAACCCAGTTAATTCTTACACCAGTCCTATGAGGCAAGTGCTGTTACTATCCTCACTTTACAGGCAAGAATTCAAGTCTGTCTAGACTCAAGTTAATTGTCGTGCTACATTGTTTCACATTAAGACAACATAGGTTAGAAGCACAGGAGAGTATTTGATTTTTTGTCTTCCCCTTCCACCACCCAATCGGCTGGGCCATTCACACAGCAAACACTGAGCTCTATAACGTCTGAGTCTTCTACCAGATACTCAGAGAAAAGTAACAGGAGATCCCTGCCCGGAGGATGCCAGTCTGGTGGGGGGAGACAGACATATAAACACAGGATTACCACACAATGTGGTAAGTGTTAGAGCAACATTCTTTAGAACAAATTTTTCCTTTTGTTTCCTTCCACACAAAGGGGTTTTAACATCTTATTATAATTCAGTGGTGTTATGAAAAGAGGCTCAAAGAATTTCGATTAAAATCAAAATTATTTCTACCATGGACCTCAACAAGCATTATTAGATCCAGAAAAGAGTGGGCAAAATGGGGTGATCCTGGTCAAATTTCTCTTTGCAGTTATGAAAATGTACGTACTGCTCCCCAGCTGCCAGCTTCAGGATGCCATGTCCACTCTGACATGTCCACCTCTCTCAACATATCTAGTCTATGTGCGGTTAAATTGTCCTGTGCCCCCTAGACCTCGCAAAAGCATCCAGATTAATCCACTATCTTTTAAAGTGTAGGAAAGGCCATTCGGGGTGGTATTCTCATATGTGTGAAATGCCATCAAATTATGGTGTGCAATTATTACCATTTCCAGTACTCTTGCAATTCTTCTGTTTTATTTTTATTTTTTTATTGAAGTAGAGTTGATCTACATAATTCTTCTGTACATACTTCTTCATATAGTTCTTTTAATGAAGTATAAAATCTCATTTTGGTGTTAACTTGTCTTTAACACCTCCTTAACACATGCTAATCTCCTTTTAGGAGAGAGAGAGAGAGAGAGAGAGAGAGAGAGAGAGCCTCAGTGTCAGAACCTTTAACTGGTAACTAACTGTACCTAGCTGGAACTCAGTGACACTATTTTGCTTTCATTGTGTTTACTTTTAGAGTTACCTTCTATTTATGGAAAACCATACAGGCTTTCCAACTGTCATGATATAGCTTCCCTTTAAGGAAACATATTTAACTTTTGGGTTAATCAAAGTAAATTATTAAGGAAATGCTGATACAGGTGGGATGTGGACATAGCAAGGTGAGGGTGCCACTCAGCTCAAGTTTAGGGAACTCTGCCCTCACCTATTGGGGTTCCTATTTTTGGCCTTTTGGACAGCTTTTTATTTTTATTTTTTAATAAATTTATTTATTTATTTTTGGCTGAGTTGGCTCTTTGTTGCTGCACGCGGGCTTTCTCTAGTTGTGGCGAGCTGGGGCTACTCTTCGTTGTGGTGCACGGGCTTCTCATTGCCGTGGCTTCTCTTGTTGCAGAGCACGGGCTCTAGGCTCCGCGGCATGTGGGATCTTCCCGGACCAGGGCTCGAACCCATGTCCCCTGCATTGGCAGGCGGATTCTTAACCACTGCGCCACCAGGGAAGCCCCGGACAGCTTTTTATAATCATCACCCCTAGGCAGCTTTCCCTTCCCACTCTGTGTCCTTCAGACATTTTGTGCAGTATTCTCTTATAATTCTCCTACCTGTAGTTGTTTGTAGGGCAGTCTTTCCAGCTAGTCTATATTTTTCTTATTTATTTCTCTGTCCTCAGTTCCCAGGACTGAACCCGGCCCAGAGCAGGCCCAGGATTAGGTTGTTGCCCCTGTGCTCTCATGCATGACGATGGAGGTTTCAGGACTGTCCCTACGGGATCAGGACTCAGCTACCTTGTGCCAAAGCAGTTCTGCCCCCTTGGAAGCCTGTCTGTCATGGATCTGCTGGAGTCCGTGTGGACGTCTGGGAAGGAACTTCAGCCAGGGCACGCTGGATCCCTGACGGACGTGAGTGGCAAGGGAACCGCATAGCCCAGGGTATGTTTTTGGCCGATGTTACTGACCCACTATTGGAGCGGAGGGGCAGACTTTGACTCTGAAGGGGACACATGGGCCCCGTAGGCTGAAAGAGAGCGGTCTGTAAGGGGCTGCTGACTCTCTGTTCTCCCTGCCACCGGGCCACTTGCTAGCCTGGCCCTGGGCAGCCGTCTTTCAGCTCACGTAGAAGGGACACGTTAGTTGATGTTGGAATGTCCAGCTTTCAGTGATGAGCGATAAGCACAGAAGTGAGAACCCGTATCCTGTTCATCGGGCCTGCGTATGTGTATTGGTAGGGGAGGGCAGGAGACGAGGAGGTAGCACCTGAACACCAAACCTTGGTCTTCTATGAGTCTCTGGTCCTGATTCTGAATAGTCGAGGGGCACCTTTGGGAATCCAGGAGTTCCCTTCCACCCCACCCCCACCCCAGACTTGCATCCCTTAGCTGAAAAACTATGAATTTTTTTTTTAAGGTAATTAAATACAGGCAGAACTTAATGGAGGCACTACCCATCACAGGACCAGAACTAAAAGACTTCTGAAAAGCAGGAGGCTCTTGGAAGCATTTGCTTTTATAAACAAACCCGTTCTGCCTACGCTTAGAGCACCAGCATGGAGCGTATTTCTGAGAATCTCTACAGCCTATCCCCCAGGGCACATCTGGTTTCGATTGATAATAAGCCCAATGAGCAGAGGTGCACCTGGAAAAAGGAAGTCTCCTAATTGGCTTTGTCCCACTTGCCAGTGGCAGGAGTGGTTAATCACTTAGTTTCCTCAACTTTGCTTACTCAAGTTCTCTCAAGGGGCCTGGGGCCTGGGGCCGGGCCTGAAGCAGCCCAGTGAAGCCATGTCTTTGAAGTCTGCAGTTTTATCTTAAAAATGCAGGCGAGTTTTATATTCTATAGCGTAACATAACCCTGTTTGTTTCCATATGAGAATGTGTAAAATAACTTCCTGGTGAAATTGCTTACATCTCTACTCCCAACTTTTTTTTCCTATCACCAACTTTTGGGGAAAAAAATCAAGTCCCAGAAGCAGCTTTGAGTATCTCTTAACACACTGCTGCTGTGTGCTCCCAGGGAGCCTTCCCCGGGTGAAAGTGAGTTGCCGGGTGATCCCAGCACTTTTCAAATGTCTTCCAGAACATACACAGAGCTTCTGTAAGCCCTCCTCCATGCATGGAGGGTGGTTACAGGAAGTGGAGAGGTTGGTGGTAAAAAGACTTTCCCATTGGAGAGCATTTGTCTACTCATCCCTAGGGCTTGGCAAAGTTAAGGGGAGGGTTAGGATTAAACAGGAAGACAGCGTTTCCTAACTTGGGTATACAACTTCTCTATGAGAATGTTTAAATTTTGCATTTCCATTTTGATAGTATTTTTTAAAAAATGTTCTAGATTCTAGATCATCAAAATATTCTAGATCATCTGAATGTTGGCCTCAGCAATAATTCTGTTAGCAAGTGAATTGTGGTCCCAGGCTAGTACTTTCAGTTTCATGGGTTAACAAGAAAAGAGCCAAGTTTAATTTAATACATGTATGGACTGACTGTGCCCACCACCTCTTCATGTGTTGAAATCTAATCCTTGATGTGATGGTGTTTGGAGGTGGGGCTTTTGGGAGGTAATTAGGTCATGAGGGTGGGACCCTCAGAATGAGATTAGCTTCCTTATAATAGAGGCCAGAAAGCTAGCTTGTTCTCTTTTTGCCATGTGACCATACAATGAGAAGTCAGCAGTCCGCAACCCAGAAGTCTGGGCCTCATGAGAACCTGACAATCACTCTGGTCTCAGACTTCCAGCCTCCAGAACTGTGAGAAATAAATTTCTGTTGTTTATAAGCCAGTCAGTCTATAGTACTTTGTTATAGCAGCCTGAATAGACTAAGATAATACATAAGTGATGTATTAACTATTACATTTAGAATGGCTAAACAACAAGGTCCTACTGTATAACACAGGGAACTATATTCAGTATCCTGTGATAAACCATAATGGAAAACAATATAAAAAAAGAATGCATATATGTGTATAACTGAGTCACTTTGCTGTACAGCAGAGACTGGCACAACTTTGTAAATCAACAATATTTCAATTTAAAAAAATCGAAAAAAGAAAAAAAACTTATGCAGACATAAGTGATGTATTTACACCAAATGAGGGCTAAATGCACCATGATGTGCTGCTTTAACAAAGGTTTTCCCAGTATTTGCATTAGAGAAAGATGAATCGTCATAATACACAGAATATATAGACAGATTGACTCCAAAAAAACTTGCTCCAATGTGGTTGGTTCTATCCTGTCATTGTTAGTGGGGATATAGTTTCAGCAAAGCCAGATCAGCTCATATATATATATATATATATATATATATATATATATATATATATATATATATATATTTACCACTAAAACAAATGAACAAAAAAAGCAACATCAGCTCTCCTGTTAATGGTGTTAAGATAAATTCTATTGGTTTTGTAGTTGTGTGTCTAACCTCGAAAAGTGTTCAATTTTATTTGTATCCTCGCTACAAAAAGAACATGTTTATGCCTGGTTTATGTTAGGTAACATTATAATTAAACTCATTTAAGTCTAAACACTGGGAGCCTATAAGAATTTTATTTTCTTTAAAATGAGTGGGTACAAACTCAGCTTTGAAAAGTCATTTTTAAACCTAAGGAACTCTATCTCAAAAATGTGTTCCAGGGACTTCCCTGGTTGTCCAGTGGTAAAGAATCTGCCTTATAATGCAGGGGACACAGGTTCGATCCCTGGTCAGGGGTAAGATCCCACATGCTGTGAGGCAACTAATCCCACGTGCCACAACTACTGAGCCCGTGCGCTCTGGAGCTCGCGTGCCGCAACTAGAGAGAAGCCCGCATGCCGCAACGAAAGATCCCACATGCCTCAACTAAGACCTGACGCAGCCAAATAATAAAATATAAATTAAAAAAAAAAAGTTCCATGTTCACCCTCACCACTTTTATTCAACATAGTATTGGAAGTCCTAGCCAGAGCAATTTAAGCAAGAAAGAGAAATAAAAGGCATCCAAATCAGAAAGGAAGAAATAAAACTGTCACTACTTGCAGATGACATAATACTATATACAGGAAACCCTAAAGACTTCACCAAAACAAAAACAAAACAAAAAAGCCCCCCAAAAACCCACCACCACCACCAACAAAAACTGTTAGAATTAATAACAAATGTAGTAAAGTTGCAGGATACAAAATCAATACACAAAAATATGTTGCATTTCTATACACTAATAACAAACTATCAGAAAGAGAAATTAAGAAAAATAATCCCATTTATAATTATAGCAAAGAGAATAAAATACCTTAGGAATAAGTTTAATCAAGGAGGTGAAAGACCTGTACACTGAAGACTATAAGATGTTGAGGAAAGAAATTGAAGAAGACACAAATAAATGGAAAGATACTCCATGCTCATGGATTGGAAGAATTAATGTTGTTAAAATGTCCATACTACCCAAAGCAATCTACAGATTCAGTGCAATCCCTATAAAAGTTCCAATGGTATTTTTCACAAAAAGAGAGCAAACAATCCTAAAATTTGTATGGAACCACAAAAGATGTTGAATAGCTAAAACAATCTTGAGAAAGAAGAACAAAGCTAGAGGCATCACATGCCTTGATTTCAAACTATATTACAAAGCTATAGTAATAAAGGTAGTATGGTATTGGCATAAAAACAGACACATAGATCAATGGAACAGAATAAAGAGCCCAGAAATGAACCCACACATAGTATATGGTCAATTAATTTACAACAAAGGAGCCAAGAATATACAATGGGGAAAGAACAGTCTCTTCAATAAATGGTGTTGGGAAAACTGGACAGCTACATGCAAAAGAATGAAACTAGGACCACTATCTTACACCAAACACAAAAATTAACTCAAAATGCATTAAAGGCTTGACCATAAGATCTGAAACCATAAAACTCCTAGAAAAAAACATAGGCAGTAGGCTCTTTGACATTGGTCTTGGTAATGATTTTTTGGATTTGACACCCAAAGCAAAGGCAATAAAAGTAAAAATAAACAAGCAGGACTTAATCGAGCTCAAAATCTGCACAGCAAAGGAAACCATCAACAAAATGAAAAGGCAACCTCCTGAATGGGAGAAAATATTTGCAAATTATATATAAGATAAGGGGTTAATATCCAAAATATATAAAGAACTCATACAACTCAATAGCAAAAAAACAAAAAAACCAAACTGATTAAAAAATGGACAGAGGATCTGAACAGATATTTTCTAAAGAAGACATCCAGGTGGCCAACAGGTACATGAAAAGCTGCTCAACATCACTAATCATTAGGGAAATGTAAACCAAAACGGCAACGAGGTATCACCTCACACCTGCTGAATGGCTATTATCAAAAAGACAAGAAATAACAAATGTTGGCAAGGATGTGGAGAAAAGGGAACCCTTGTGCATTGTTGGCAGGAAAGTAAATTGGTGCAAACACTGTGGAAAACAGTATCCAGGTTCCTCAAAAAATTGAAAATAGGGCAGTGAAAGCGCCAAGTCCTAACCATTGGACCTCCAGGGAATTCCCCTTACTTGCTTTTTTTTTTTTTTAACATCTTTATTGGAGTATAATTGCTTTACAATAGTGTGTTAGTTTCTGCTGTACAAAAAGTGAACCAGCTATACATAAACATATATCCCCATATCTCCTGCCTCTTGCGTCTTCCTCCCACCCTCCCTATCCCAACCCTCTAGGTGGACACAAAGCACCAAGCTGATCTTTAAATAATAAATCCTTCCTTCTCCCGCTTAAAAAAAAAAAAAATTGAAAATAGAACTATCACATGATCTAGCAATTCTACTTCTGGGTATTTATTGGAAGGAAATGCAAACACTAACTTGAAAAGATATATGCATTATATGTTCACTGCAGCATTATTTATAATAACCAAGACATGGAAGCAAACTTTGTGTCCACTGAGAAATGAATGGATAAAGAAAATGTGGTGTGTATATACAATGGAATAGTCAACCATAAAAAAGAAGGAAATATTGTCATTTACAACAACATGGATGGACTTTGGGGGAATTATGCTATGTCAAATAAATCAGACAGAGAAAGACAAATACTGTGTGATCTCATTTACATGTGGGACCTAAAAAGAATTGGGACTCATAGATAAAGAGAACAGATTGGTGGTTGCCAGAGGCAAGCGGTTGGGAATGGCTGAAATAGGTGAAGATGAGTTACCAAACCTAACCTGGGTCTGCTCGCCTGATATGCAGCAAAGCCAATCTCCTGACCCTGTACAAAGGAAAGTATGGCATTTATTGTAGGGCACCCAACAAGGGAGTGGGAAACAAGCCTCAGATCTATTCCAACTTGGTCTTTGAGTTAGGGTGGTTTTTTTGTTTTGTTTTGCTTTGTTTTGTTTTTAAGGGAAGAAAAAAGAAACTGGGATTAATTATCATCTTGTGACATTTCTTAATCATAGTTTCAGGAGTCAGGCTGTCTCTAGTATACGATCCTCTGGCCAGGTGGTCCATGGCTGGGGTGTCTGTGAGCTCATCTTGCCCTGGAGAAACAACTTGAGTTTGTATGTTGATGATAATATCTCTAATAGCAATTTTAGTACGTTAACAATGTTATTGACAACAGCGATTTTAGTCTTCTCACTCTGGTCTATTAGTGTTCAGTTAGCACAGGATTGAGGTCAGAGGGGACAAGAAAGAGAGTAAAGTTATGGATAGAGAGGTTAATCATAAATTCAGTAAAGGAACTTGGTTTTAGGGAGACTCAGCTTCAAATGGTGAAAAGGTACAAACTTCCAGTTATAAAATAAATAAATCCTGGGATGTAATGTACAGCATGGTGATTACAGTTAATAATACTGTACTGTATATTTGAAAGTTACTAAAAGAGTAGATCTTAAAAGTTCCCATTACAAGAAAAGATTTTTGTAACTGTGTGGTAATGGATATTAACTAAACTTACTGTAGTAATCATTTTTGCAATATATAAAAATATTGAATCTTTATGTTGTATATCTGAAGCTAATATAATGTCATATATTAATTATATCTCAGTTTAAAAGAACTGTGGTCCAGAAATTAACAACATACACAGTGAAGGTGCAGCCACTATGGAAAACAGTGTCAGTTCCTCAAAATGTTAAATGTGGAGTTACATATGATCCAGCAATTCCACTTCTGGGTATATATCCAAAAGAATTGAAAGCAGGGATTCAAGTAGATATTTGTACACTCATGTACATAGCAGCATTATTCACTACAGCTGAAGAATGGAAGCAATCCAAGTGTCCATTAACAGGTGAATGGATGAACAAAAGTGGTATAAACATACAACAGAATATTATTCAGCCTTGAAAAGGAGGGAAATTCTGACACATGCTACAAAATGGGTGAACCTCAAGGACATTATGTTAAGTGAAATAAACCAGTCACAAAAAGACAAATACTGTATGATTCCACTTATATGAGGTACCGAGAGTAGTCATACTCAGAGACAGAAAGTAGAATGGTGGTTGCCAGGGACTGGGGAAGGGGGGAATGGAGAGTTGTTTAATGGGTGCAGAGTTTCAGCTGGGGAAGACGGATGAGTTCTGGAGATGGATGGTGGTGATTATTGCACGAACAGTGTGAATGTACTCAATGCCACTGAACTGTACACTTAAAAGTCAGAGAGAGAAAGACAAATATCATATGATATCATGGAATCTAAAAAAAATGATACAAATGAACTAATTTACAAAACAGAAACAGACTCACAGACTCAGAAAACAAACTTACAGTTACCAAAGAGGAAAGCTAGGGGGGAGGGATAAATTAGGAGTTTGGGATTAACAGATACACACTACTATATTTAAAAGAGATAACCAACAAGGACCTACTGTACAGCACAGAGAACTCTACTCAATATTCTGTAATAACCTCAATGGGAAAAGAATTTAAAAAAGAATTTTCCCCTCAATGGGAAAAGAATTTGTATATATATACATATATATAACTGAATCACTTTGCTGTACACTTGAAATTAACAAAACATTGTATAAGTCAACTATACTCCAATATAAAATAAAAAATTTTAAAAAATGGTTAAAACGGTAAATTTTAAGTTATGTGTATTTTACCACACACACACACTCACACACACACTCACACACACACACACATAAAATACAGTGAAAGCAGTTTAGCAAATCCATGTTCACAGCAGCAAGGCCATGGCCTGGTTCTCAATCTTCTCCAAGGACACACAGCAGCTGCTACCTTCTTCCCAAGGTGCACAAGTGCTTCATGAGCCATCTTGATCTTTCTAAGAGGCATTTCCATGGGGCTCTCCAAATGAACATTCTTATGGTCCCGAGATAAACACAGGGAGAAAAATCAGCAAACCTGCAGCTCTTGCAAATTGAAGACCAAGTTGGCCTGTTTACTCTGCAGAAGATAGTAACTAACACACAGCGTCCAAGCCAGATTTCTCAGGTGGATGCATCATGATGGAGCACAAACTCAATTTAATACAGTAATAATAAAATTCTGCATAGCCATTAAATTTTAAGATCTACAGCAGCATTTTCCAAAGTATGTTCTGTGGGATGTTCATAAATGTTATGTGAAAAAAAAATTCTGTTGTGAAATACACTTTGGCACATTGGATTAAACAGGTTAAACAGCTTCTTTACTGCAGGATTCTCAGAGCCGTGCTAGTGTGTGACACAGATTCCAAGTGGGGAGGCTTGGAGAATACTCAGGCAAGTGGTTGCCAAATGGATCTGACCACACAACGCTTTTTCAGGATCATGTGAGGGACTGATGTTCCATAAACACACTTTGGGGAAACTTTCATTTAGAGAAAAGTAATAAAATAGGAGATGGATGTACACCTGACCAGGGTGTCAGCAAACTATAGCCCTTGGGCCTAATCCATCCAACTGCTTGTTTTTTCACAGAACTGAGAATGGTTTTTACATGTTCAAATGGTTACATTTTAAATAGTTATGTAAGTTCTTGCATAACATTCTGGTTTTGCCTCTTGGCTCCCAGAGCCCCAAATATTTACTAACTGACTCTTTAAGAAAAAGTTTGCCAACTCCTGTACTAGGCCGTGAAAATATTTGAAGACTGTTCATTCTTCTTGACTCTCCACAGAAGCAATAATAATTATGATGTCCTGTTAGAAATGCCTACTATGTGCTAGGCATGTATTATTTCCATTAATCGTCACAACAACTCTGTGAGAAAGGTATTATAGTCCCCATTTTATGGATGAGAACACTGAGTATCAGAGAAGTAAGGTGTGTATCAGAGTCAGAACTCAAACCCAGGTCTAACCCCAAAGTCAGTCATGGCTTTGTCAACGGTTTACAAAGTAGGGTCCGTGTATCCTGGGGGCGGGCAGATAAGACAAGCCATTGGAGCTCAGTGAAAAATTAGATCTTTTCATTACATGTATTTTTAGCTTATCCTTCACTTTAAATTTTGTATATATATTTTATTATAATATATAATAATTATAATAATAAATCAGCTAAAATTAGCCTAAATCAGTAGCCAATAGATAGTTTTTTAGGAACCTCATAAATTGCTCCCCTTTCACCTCACCTCAGTTCCCAAGTAACTGAGAGAGACAGAGGGATCTGGGGATTGGAGAACGAAATGCCACCTTTATTCTTGAGAGAGCCGTGGGAGAATCTGTCTTAGGTGAGGTGTGCGGCAGTTATGGGGTTCCCAAGGCTGAATTCCAGAAATAGTCGTGTTCCTTGATCCAGTCACAGACGCCCCTGAAAAGCACAGGATGCCTTTTGTGGGGTCCCCTTTACCACTAAGCCTCCCACTGTCAGGGACAGAGGGGAAGGTGTGCTCCCTGAGGACATCTGTCCCCATAGAGGAGAGAGGGAGGGGCTGAGCTATGCATGCCTGGCTCCTGCCCCCCTAAATATCAATCATCTAGATAATTCCCCCTTCTCCCCTAGGGAGAGGGAGGAAGGGCTGGAGCATTACGCTAATGGAGCTCTTCCTTTAGGTGGAAGGGAACCCCATGCATTGGGTGTGAGAATTTTCCACCTAACAATATTGTACATGATGTATCTATTTAGTAATATATGTATTTTATATAGTTATTACTGCATATATGCTAAGCATTTTCCTATCAATAAACCATCAGGTACACAATGAAAACCATCTGAAGACCACTATTCTATACTATACTGTACAAGTATGTGGCCAAGTTCCCTGCAGTTGAAAAAGAATAGGAGAACATAGTTTATTGTAGGATCTGGGCCTCCTGGGTCTTAAGAGGAGATGAACCTTGGCTTTACTAACTTGCATCTAAATGTTCTGAACACCGCCACTAACTTACAGGTCTCTAAAGGAAAACTTGTTTTTGAGCCAGAAAACAAATTCCATTCCTGGCAGCTATTTTCTGAACAGTTTCCTACTTGAGTGGCGATCTTACTATGGGGAAATCCACTCAGAGAGCTCCAAGTTAGACCAATGGCAAATAGGAAACCTTGAAGTTCACGTGTGCATTCAAAGAAGTATTTTGTACTCACCATGCTGTGAATGTTAGCATTGAAGCCCGGGCTGCAGTGAGGGGTGGAGTTACAGCTGGAATTAGGAGGAATCAGCTAAGGATTGTGGTTCAGAACTCAAGGTAGGGCTTCCCTGGTGGTGCAGTGGTTAAGAATCCTCCTGCCAATGCAGGGGACATGGGTTCGAGCCCTGGTCCGGGAAGATCCCACATGCCGCGGAGCAACTAAGCCCGTATGCCACAACTACTGAGCCTGGGCTCTAGAGCCCGCAAGCCACGACTACTGAGTCCACACACCATATCTACTGAAGCCCCCGCGCTCTAGAGCCCGTGCTCCGCAACAAGAGAAGCCACCACAATGAGAAGCCTGCGCACCGCAACGAAGAGTAGCATCCACTCGCCACAACTAGAGAAAGCCCGCGCGCAGCAACGAAGACCCAACACAGCCAAAAATAATAAATAAAAATAAATAAATTAAAAAAAAAAGAACTCAAGGTAAAGTTGAAATGTAAAATTCGACATTTTCCAGAATTTATGACATGAAATACTGCCCTTGCTAGATGCTCTGTGAATGGCTTCACAGTCAAGTACAGCTGAAGAACCCGATATTGATAACCCCCCTCTCAGATAATCACACTGCATGTTTTTATGCAAGGAGCTTCAAGAAGTTCTGCAAAAAACCCAAAACAACCAAAAGACTGTTTAACTTAATTTTACCAAGCATTGCTCAAACGAATGTGTCCATAGAACACTTTCTTTTTTAAAAAATAAATAATTTATTTATTTTTGGCTGCACTGGGTCTTCGTTGCTGCACGCAGGCTTTCTCTAGTTGCAGTGAGCGGGGGCTACTCTTTGTTGTGGTGCGCGGGCTTCTCATTGCGGTGGCTTCTCTTGTTGCGGAGTACGGGCTCTAGGCACGCGGACTTCAGTAGTTGTGGCTCACAGGTTCTAGAGCGCAGGCTCAGTAGTTGTGGTGCACGGGCTTAGTTGCTCCACGGCATGTGGGATCTTCCCGGACCAGGGCTTGAACCCGTGTCTTAACCACTTAACCATTGTGCCACTGGGGAAGTCCCCCACAGAACACTTATTTCAGACATTATGTGTTGACATTTGTTCTGGAAAACACTGAAAAATGCTGAATGGAAAGATTATAGATTTGGGAACTGTGATGGTCTATTAAGGAGTTAGAGGTCCAAGGTCATCTTCATACTAGCTGTGACAACGTGTAAACAATCTCTCAGACTATTAATTTCCTCATCCATAAAATGGGTATAATAATTCTTACGTAGAAGAATTGTAGTGAAGATTAAAGAGATAATATCTATATTATCATGCCAGCTCACAGCATGTACTCAACAAAAATTAGAATTTTCCCCTTAATTACAGCATTAGGTTTTGGAAAGAGAAAGTAGTTCTTAAATATGATGAATCCAGGAAAGAATTACATCAGGATGAAATATGTGCCTTTATTAGCATTTGGGAGGGCGCATAGTATGGTTTTAAAAAGCCAGTTTTAGGACCAGACACGCCACGCACTAGCCACGCGAGACCTTGGGCCAGTGTCCTCACCTTTCTGAAACTTAGCAACTTCATAGGTAAAATGCAGATATCCACTTCACGGAGCGTTCTGAGGATGAAATAAAATTGTAGGTAAAGTGCCCCATAGGCCTGGAACACAGCAAACGCCCAGAAAAATAATGGTGCCCTTGATCATAGTAGCATGAAGCACCATTTTGGAACACATACTATGCCAGGTAAGGAAGGGGCTGAGTTTGGCCATCTCTTCAGAGTGGAGCGTGCAGACCATTTCCTCACAATGTACTTTTTAAGGATGCAGATTCCTGCTGATTCTGACTTTTGGGGGATGCAGCCCAGGAATGTGCACTTTGGCAAGCTCCCGGACTGAATCTTCTGGTCACTGAAACTTGAGAACCAATGATTGGGAGGCATGGGTTGCCAGATGGTGAGGAGGCACACCTGGACCAGATAGACATGAACCAGAGAAAGAGTGGACATTAAACACTCTGGACTGGGAGAAGAGTGGCCCCTTGATATGAGTTTTGGACCCCCAAATTCACCATGACCCCTTAGAGAAAAGTGTTTGCAGGTGTGTGAGCAGGTACGTGCTTGGTGTGGCATTCCTGGAACAGGATAGCAGTGGTGAGTGTACCAGGTCCAAGTCAGAACTGAAGGAAGGTAGTGGGTAAGAGACCCCGGAGACACAAAGTCAGGTTGATTCCTGACCGTGGTCCAGTTCCCATCCCATCCCAGGAGGCTCAGGGGCCCCTGCACGCCTGCTCCGGGAAGCCCATGCCATGGTCATTACCAGATGTATTCTTGAGACTAAGCACTCCTGGTTTAGGAGATTTGGGAGAAAACGCTCCCGGGGTGTGTGGGGTACGGGTGGTGGTGTTAAACCACATAATGACTTTCCTTTCTTATGGGAACAGAGCTTAATATATGAAGGAAGATTATTCCTAAGTAAGGTGCACCAGAAGATCATTGCTTTAAACTGTTTCCTCCAAGGTGGGATGAATATTGTATCTAAATCCTCCCCTTTGAACTTCTTCTGGGCTGGGACTCTGCTGGTTCTATTCTTCTCCTCCTAGGAAGGTGGGGTGGTGGTGTCCTTTTGGATTCACCTGGGACCAAGGAGGCTCCGCACCGGTGGTTGGTTTTGCCTTGGCGCTGCCTTTGGGAAAGTAATAAAACATCAGGCAATGCTCTCCACCTCCTGGGAGCAAGTGGCTTGGGCAGTCCCTGTGGCCCAACCGTGGCTGCACCCTCCTACTTCCCTGCCCATCAGTAGGCAATGCCAGCGAGAGGTTCAAACTCCCTGGACATGTAAAGTTTTCCACCTTTAGGCACAGAGCCGAGATGTGGGAGATACCCAGTGAATACAAGGAAGCTTTCTCTTGGTTTCTGGACATTGCAGTTAAAAGAATCAAAGTACACTAGGGCCCAGAGAGAGGAGTCATCCCTATTTCTGAGCAATGCCCAAACCTAGCTCACACAGGCTTCTGTTTTTTGATCCCCAAATCCAGGCCAAGATGCCAGGGCACAAAGCGACTCACCCTTTCTTCAGCCAAATAAAATCCATAGACACATCTTCACAATGAAGCTTGAAACCAGTCAAGCACTTTTTTTTATTAAAAAAAAAAAGAAAAAGTCTAATGGTAAAGTATATAGTCTATACATGCTACAGCTAATTCATTGTTCATCACCCCTCCCGCCTCACATTATATATCCTCATGTATTTCTCGTGTGTGTTAAAAGGAAACAAAGACACCCCCAGAATGTGTCAACTTGCCAAGGGTATGAGGAGTGCTGAGATGTCCGGAGATCTCCAGCATCATCCTGTAAGCAGACGTGAGGTGGTGGGACAATGCTATCAGGGCCCACTGCTCCTGGAGGGATGCAAGAAATGGCCTAGTTACTTGGTGGCTCCCTGAAGCAGGAAATGTGGGTTGCAGCCAAGGTGACCAGTTTGTTATCACCCCGTGAGTGAAAGGGGTGCTGCTATTAACAATTGCATGGGCACAATGTCACAGACGGGCATACACTGGGGTAAAATACGGACACCTTAGTTGTGTTAGGATTGCTTATTGCCATCATAAGCCTGGTGGGTGCACCTCCTTTTGTATGTTTATAGAAGACCTGAAAGTGAAGGCTGCTGGCTGTGGCACTGGGTTTGGCCTCTTCAAGGACAACAAAAGTTGAGTCCCTTGTTCCTGACTGGAGCCAAGAAGGCCTATTTGGGAGTAGACGATAAAAACGGGAAAGGTGGAATGTTGAAACACAATGGGTGGCTTGAAAACTCCACAAGGTAGCACCAGAAAGCAGACGTTACCCCATGGGGCTGGACGGTCAAGTCTGTGAGAAGGGTCCTCAGCAGGTGGTCCATGAGCAGACAAAGACTCTGGAGCCTCCTGGTTTTAACTCTGCAACTCCACAACTCTGTCTGTGACCTCCACGGGCTAAGGTCCATCTAGACGTTAGAAGCTTAGCCAAGTTAGGAGCAATTCCTCCAGGCTAAGGGAGGGCTTGCCGCACCCTCAGGCCTCAATGCAAGCCAGTTTCCTACTCATTCAGGCTGCACGGTTTGACAATAGGGACTCTTTGGTCTATGGTCTGGTATGGTTGTTTGCAGCAAAAGCCCTGAAGGACGGGCTTGACAACCAAGGAGGGGACAAGACTGCCATGCGTGACTCAGGCTGTTACGTATACATTGTCACAGCCCAAAGTGAAGGGCAAGACCTGACCCAACCCTTAAAAACTCAAACAATGAAAGGATGGGAGCCAAGCCGAGCCACGAATGTTCTCGTTCTTGATGATGTTGAGTTGCCAGCTACCTGAGGCCAGGAGCGATTTCTACTTCATCCCACTCAGTGCCGTGCACTCGGTACAGACTAAATAAATACTAGACTGTCCATCCCTCAGCCTAAGAGTAGGGTCTTCCAACCTTGGGGAGATTTGGCATCTGTCCTTTAATGTGGCAAGTTTGTTTTCCTACATTCTACCTGGTAAGGAAATCCCCTGTGGGCCCAGAAATGTTTTAAGGTCAAGAACTTTGTATAAGAAATCAATCATGTGGTGGGGCTTTGTGGAGGACGTGTAACATGACTATTGGAAGCCTGGCGAGGCTCTAGCAATTTCCCGGCAGGGCAGGGCAGGGCTTTAAAAATGGTTTGAGCTGCAGTCCAGCTCCCCAAGTCTCATCCTGGGACAAGGACATAAACCCATCAAATGGCAAAGAAATTCTGAGTAAAAAACTTGAGTAAAGGCCTATTTTATCAAGTGGTGGTCCTAAAATGCAGATTTTCCAAAGATTTGGTTGCTATGACTACAAGCTATAGTTTTGCCCTAGGGTGTAAGATAAAATAGCCATCCCAAGAAAGTATGCAGGGGTGAGGAAAGGAATAAAAGCCATCCTTGCCTGCCTTTCTGGGCTGGCATTTGGCCTGTGACCTACTGACATGTGTGATCGTGGGGTCAGGAGAGGAAAAACCTAAATTAAGAGGGAGGGTCCCCCGTTTCCCTGGAAGCACCAGGAACATTTCATTGTTGATGGCAGAGGAAATGTCATGGGCACTGGGGAGAAAAAAACTGGATTCAAGTCTCAGCTTGGTCAATATTTGGATGACGCTGACTTCATCCTCTGAACCTGTGCTCTCATGACAGATTGGGGCTGACCCTAGGCACCTCACAGGGTTGAAGTGAGGATGAAATTAAAGGAGGGAGCGTGCGTAGGCACCGGTAACCTGCCCGGAGCCTGGCACAAAAGTTATTCCTATGGCCCCTGGACATTTGCCACGGTGGTGACTCCAGGGGATTTTGCATCTGCTCTATCAAATGTGCACAGAATGGTGGCTACAGTCCTGGATGGTATCAACCTAAGCCCCCAGGTGAGGACAGCTAGGGAGAGCCACCGGCCATCAAGACCGTCCCTTGCAGCTGCCTGGGGAAGTGCCCTCACCGTGGTAGGAGCTGGAGAGAGGAGTCCTCAGGCCACAGATGTGTCCTGAGGAAAGAACAGTGAACAGAGAGAAATGTGGCTGTAGTACCTTCCGTTCATGCCAGAATAATAATAATAAAAAGGCTAATTACTTTTTCATGTGCAGGGAAAATTTTCTATCCAGAAAAAGGCGGAATTAGCCCATTCCCACCCAGCTGACCCCTGGGAGGAGGAAATGAAGCCAAAGACAAACGCCTTCAGCGGAATCTGCACACAGAAATCCAAGCTCTTCACAGCCAGGCACGGAGTCACCCGCAGCCTGGTCTACACCCAGCGCCTAGTACATAGTAGGCACTCACAAAACACTAGAAAAAGGTCAATGAAAGCTGAGAGATAATCGGAAAAAAAAAAAAATTCAGAGTTTTGTCTTTTGAAATGTAGTCAAATCCTGCATGACAGCTTCACGAATGGTGTTTAAACCAAAATAGGTCAAAAACTCAGGAAAACGTGCTGTGGGGCCTCCTCCCGAGTGAGGGGACCTTGGAGGGTGGATGGCCCTCTCCCATTCTCCCTTCTGCCCCTGGCTGCCATCTTCCCCCCAAGGTTCTGGGAACAGGGCTGGGGGCAAGTGGGCGCGGCAGGGCACCTCAGGGCCCTGTCCCAAGATTGTCGGGGCGTGGGATTTACAGACCTACTGAAGGAGGGAATAAAGATGCGATTGTGGATCAGGGGAGAAGCACCCAGAGCCCATGTGGCAGTGAGGAGGGGTGGGGAGGGGAGGGGAGGGGAGGGGGGAGTGGAAGAGAGCTGTTTGCACATAAATTTTGGCACTGCAGGTGGACGGCGAGCATCCCTGGGGAAGCTGCCCTTGTGGTCCCAAAAGCATGGCAGCAGCTGACTACTCTGCATCAGAGATCTCTGGGGCAGGACAGGGCCACTTCCTCTTGTCCTGCAGAGTAGGCTGGGATGAGGAGGGGTGCTGCATTCTCACCCCCCAAGGCAGCCTGGACCCTAGGCAAGAGCTCTGGGCTGGAAGCCAGAAACCCCGGGTCCTCATTCTCGTTCTGCAGTGTAGCTGTGTCTCTATGTGACTCAGTGAACCACATCAGTCAAAATGGGTGCAAGGGCTGCCCTGGGTTCCTTCCAGGGAGACCACAGAGAGGGAGAATGCATGGAAAAAAAAAAAAAAAAGAAAACTACTCTTCGAGTGCCAGAGAGGAGCAGGAAGCAGCAGCAGAGAGAGACAGGAGGTTCTGCCTGGCCCTCGGGTCCCTGTCTCCTTATGGGACTACTGCCTACTCTGCCCAGTTTGCTGGAGACTCAGCTGCTGGCCCTGGAGCCACCAGGGTCCCTCAAGGCTGGCATGTGAGACCACCTTGGCTCCCTTTGCTCCATAAGCTCTATCCCCCGGCAGTGGGGCGGGGGGGGGGGGGGGGGGACACCAGCATAGGAGCAGGAAACAGGGCTCTGTGGCAGCACCGGGGCCCTGGGCAGCCGCTGTGTGGAGCAACCGTATGGGGTCCAGGGCAGCCTTCAGCAGATGCTACAATGGGTCGGAGGGGTGTTGGGTGTGAGAGCAGCCACCCGGCCCCCACGTGCACACCCCAGGGCAGCCAGTTGGCCGCCTGCTCCTGAGGGCCAGCTGGCGTCTCCCTGTCTCCGCCTGGCTTGCCTCTTACAGGGGGGAAGGGCACAGGCATGGAAGTCAGGCCAGCCTGGATGCAAATCCCCTTTCCTCCTCTTCCCAGCTAGCGTGCCCTTGGGCACATTGAACCCGAGTTTCCCCATCTATAAAACAGGTATAATAGTATCAGAGAGGGCTGCTGTGAGGGTTCAGCATGAATGTAAAGTGCCAAGTACAGCGTTTGGCACCTACTAGCTACTCAGCAAAGAGGAGCTCCCAAGGGGCGTGGCTTGTGAACGGTCCCCTTATTCAAACAAACCTTGAGATTCTTGCTCTAGGTAGGCAGAAGTGAAAGCCCCCCCCCCCCAAAAGTGGGCTGGGGATTCCTGTTTAAAAGCCCTGGGTTGGACCACAGCCTGCAGCAGGAAAGTGGAGCATGCTTGGAGCTGGAAGCACTCCTTTAGAACCGATCAGGGTCCCAGCACAGAAGGGAGGCAGGGTGGCTGGGAGGACCTCCAGGCCCACTCTTGGGGCAGTTGCATCTGCTTGAACCTGAGAGGCCGGTGGACCTGAGGCCTCGGGGAAGACATCACCTCCCTGGAACTGGCAACGGAGCTGACTTCTACAGGATGAAGTTCTTTCTGGGACCAGGCATTTTGGAAACCGAGTGAATCAAGTTGCTTGACATGAATGAACTGGGTGGGGTGCTGGGGCGGCGGGGGGGGGCGCTCTCCATACTCTGCCTGATCCGAGCAACAAGAGACCCTTTCTGTAGTTTCTCCAGATGATGGATTCCGGTCCTAGAGGCCTCAGAGAGTCATGGTCCAGCTGTTGGGTGGGCAGGGAAGCTGGGTGGCAATGCCACTGGCCTTAAGGCAGGGATGCTGAGAGAAAGGGGTGTGGCCTCTGAGCCTCCAGGGGATGCTGTGATGGGAGGGATCCCTCTCCACCCAGAGAAGGGAAGAAACCACAGTATTCCAGTCTTCCTTCCTTTGAAGCTGCGTGGAGGATGATAAATTAAGAGGCATATTAAATATGTAGGTAAAGCCGGCAGGGTCGTGCAGGACTTCCAGGCAGGAAGGGAGCAGGCTAGGGCTTCTTTCTGAGATAGTTGGAAGGAATCCACCCTTCCCAGGAGGGGGCCCCGCTTTGGACCTGGCAGAACCACCAGCCGCTGCTGTTCTTTTCCCGGACCTCGAACACCGTCCCCTCCTGGAAGCTGCTGGTACCTTCGTCTCCTTCAAAGTTGGCCACGGCCACATACAAGTCCTTGGGGCCGTCTGCATTGGGGAAGGGGGCTGCGGCCACTTTCTCCTTGTTTTCTCCCATCTTGCCCATCATCCGTGGCCCCAGCCCACCTTTGCCTCGCATGTCATCCTGTCCCCCTGAGGAGTTGGAGAGAAAAGGTTTGGCTTTTGGGGGGACAAGCAGGGCCCGGCCTGGGACAGGGGCTGCCTTGCCTTCGTTGGGCTCCCGCTGCGGCCCTCTGACCTCTGGAAGGGGCCCTCTGACCTCTGGAAGGGGCCTGGACGACGAGGAGCTTTTCTTGGGGGGCGGTGGTCTCCGAGGAGGGACCACAGGTCTCTGCTGGGAAGCCTCTGGGAGGGGAACTGGCACATTCTTAGACACGGGATCTGCGGTCTTGGCTGGCCTTGGAGGGGCTCTGCAGGACGTCTCCTTTGGGCTGAGCCCATTCTGTTTGCTCGTCCTGTCCTGGGCGCGGCCAGGCCCCTCCCCTGGGAGGAAGCCACGGCTGATGGCCACGTCCTGGCCTCCCCCAGCCTGGGGGCTGCTCTCTCCGTCCAACGAGGGTTTCTCTTGGGACTTGGCGGGCCTGAGCTTGCTCCTAAGGTTACAGATGTCCACTTGGTCTTCACCCTGAGGTGGCTCTGTCCTGGAGGAAGGAGCTGGTTTTGGCCTAACCTGAGGTTTGGACTTTAAGAAGGGATTCTGGGGAACAGCTTCCAGCTTCTCCTCCGGTGGGTCAGCTTTGGATTTGGAGACAGGTCGGAGGTTGGGCTTCTTCACTTCCTTGGCCAATACTTTGTGGCCACACTCCAGCCCCATCTCGTTTTTCAGCTGGAACAACTTGCTTTTGTCAGGTTTGGGCTCTGGTCTCCTGCTGTCCCGGGCTGGAGGCGTGTATTTGGTTGGGATCATTGGCAAGATCATGCCAGGAGGCTTGGGCGAAGAACCTCTGAGCTGCTCCATCCTCTGTCGCTCCTGCAGCTCCCCTTCCGACTTGATGATGGATTCTTTCCGGGGAGGGAGGCTGGGCTTCTCCTCCAGGTTGGGGTCCGAGATCTCCTCGTAGCCTGCACACGAGGACGTGTCTGAAGATGCTTTCCTTGGGACCTCCTTACCACCCTTCCAGTCTTTGGACCATGGCATGGCGGAGTCCACAGCCCCATGTGGTGCATCGGGTAGGGGCCGAGACGGGCCGACGGCTTCACTGCCCGTGCAGTTCTCCATTGCTGCTGCATCTCCCAACCGGAGCTGCGTCACCTCATTGGGCAAGGGAGCCAGAAAGTTGGGTCTTGAGGCATTGCTGGTCTTCTTATACTTATCGATGAAAGTCGCTGGGGCCCATCCTTCCTTATCTTCAATCTGAATGTACCACCAGCCGCTCAAGTTCTTCTCGATCACCTGGAAGGGAGGGCAGAGGAAAGCACTGAGTAGGTATGGTGTCAGGGCCAGTGGGCCAGGATGGTCTGGGAGAACCCACATGCAGCTGGGGTTCTGGAATCAGGGATTTTACATTCGTCAGATTCCCAGGCAATATCTATGGGGGACCATCTATGAGACCGCTGTGTATCAGAAACATCTTTTTTTTTTTTTAGATGATAACCAAAGGGTAGAATTTTTTTTTTTTTAAGATTGATTGATTGTTATGTTGGGTCTTTGCTTCTGTGCTAGGGCTTTCTCTAGTTGCGGCGAGCGGGGGCCACTCTTCAGCGCGGTGCGCGGGCCTCTCACTATCGCGGCCTCTCTTGTTGCGGAGCACAGGCTCCAGACACGCAGGCTCAGTAGTTGTGGCTCACGGGCCCAGTTGCTCCGCGGCATGTGGGATCCTCCCAGACCAGGGCGCGAACCCGTGTCCCCTGCATTAGCAGGCAGGTTCTCAGCCACTGCGCCACCAGGGAAGCCCTATCAGAAACATCTTACATGGGGGTAGGTGCTCGTGTAATTTTGGATTTCCTCAAAATCAGTCCTTGAGACATGAACTTGGGTGTAGGTAGTTAATTTGAGAGATGATTCCAGGAAGCCCAAGTGAGGAACTGAGGAAAGAGAGAGCCAGTTAGGAGCAGGTTAATGCTCTTGGGCCAGTGGGGCTTAATTTAACAGGGGTCCTCTGAGAGACTGTGCAGAATCAGACATTGGGGGTGGGGACTCTTATCTCCTGACCCCTAGTCCCTCCCCATCCCCAAGACATTAACCCGCCCCCTTTCTGGGTGATGCCCTTAGGCAGGCATAGGAGGTGGGAAGCAGTTGCGGGGTTGGGATACAGGGCAGGCCACCAGCAGTGTCTGCTAAAATTCTGAAGAAGTTCAAGGCAAACCCCCAATACAGCCCAAACTAGCCTTGATCGTTGCTCCTTTGGTTGAGCACCAGACAAAGCAGGTGGCTGGTGTTTATATGCCATGCCGTATGAAAAATGTGCATCCTTAAACGTGGGGATCACACCTAGCTCATGTTTAGGTACAGGGGAACTGATGCTGATGGAGGTACAGCAAACTTTCATCTCATCGCCCTCTGCCTCTGGGATACACACCCATTGACTGGAACGGTGGGTGGAATCACTCATGTTATTTAATATCTTATGTTTCCTGTCTCCTTTTTGTTTAGTACCATGTGGCTGAATTCACATGGGTGAAAAGTGCACACGCTGCATGTTATGGGCTGAATTGAGTCCTCCCCAGATTTCTATGCTGAAGCCCTAACCTCCGTACCTTAGATTGTGACTGCGTTCGAAGACAGAGCACTTTAAGAGGTAATTAGGTTAAAATGGGGTCATTAGGGTGGGCCCTAGTCCAATATGACTGTTGTCCTTATCAGAGGAGATGAGGACACACAGAACATCCAGAATGAGGGACGACCGCGTGTGAACACAGAGAGAAGGTGGCCAGCTGTAAGCCAAGGAGAGAGGCCTCAGGAAAAGCCAAACCTGCTGACACCTTGATCTTGGACATCCAGCCTATAGAACATGAGAAAATACATCTCTGTTGTTTAAACCACCCAGTCTTTTGTGATGGCAGCCTGAGCAAACTAATAAACAGCAATACCGCAGCAGGCTCTGTGCACAGGAGAGCTGATTAATGATTACAACCACCTGATGAGATGGGGATTGTCATCCCATTGCACAGATGCAGAACCAAGCCTCAGGAGAGCTGAGGAACTCGCAGAGGGTCACGCAGAAAGTCAGTGGGGGAGGCAGGAGTCAAAGGCAGCCTGGGGGCTTCCCTGGTGGTGCAGTGGTTGGGAATCTGCCTGCCAATGCAGGGGACACGGGTTCGAGCCCTGGTCTGGGAGGATCCCATATGCCGCGGAGCGGCTGGGCCCGTGGGCCACAATTGCTGGGCCTGCGCGTCTGGAGGCCGCGATAGTGAGAGGCCTGCGCACCGCGATGAAGAGTGGCCCCCACTTGCCGCAACTAGAGAAAGCCCTCGCACAGAAGCGAAGACCCAACCCAGCCATAAATAAATAAATAAATAAATAAATGAATAAATAAATTAAAAAAAAAAAAAAAAAAAAGGCAGCCTGGTGGGCTCCAGAGCCTGAGCCTTTACTACCCAGCCCTGCCCTGGAAAGTGGACCCTGCTTGGGGGGAAGCCGTGCCCGAGGTGAGAAAGCGCTAGGGGCCGAGGGCTGTGGGTATGGTTCTGCTGTTGCACTCTGCCACCCAGATCAGAGAGAAAGGCAGCCACAGACCCAGTGCAGGAGCAGAGGCTGGCCTCTGGGGCTGCAGTCCTGGGTTCTGGTTCCGGCTGCCTCAACAGCCCTGGGTAAGCCACAGGCCTGAGATGCCACATCACAAAACAGAGAGGATGGTAAGAACAGTAATGCCCACTTGTAGGGTTTCCATGATGACCACATAAGCTAATGCGTGCAACAGCACTTGGTAAAGGCTGAAAGGAAAACGTTACCTATTAGTATCAAATTACAGGGGAGAGCACTGAGAACGCAGCAGGCACGTGGCAGGCATATACTTAACACGTCCCACTGGAGTCTCTCCAGGAAAGGGTACTGATAAATGGAAGCCCTTTATGTGCTGGTGACCAGCATCTTATCAACACTTGGTAGCTCTGGTAATGACTGAAGGTGATTCTGGGCATACAAGTCATTGTCGGCACATCCGTGAATTCAGCAACTCTAAGACTAAGTATGTACGTGAGCAAATGAAAATAGAACAATAATCAAAATGAAATCTATCAATGAGGATTTGCTAAGCTTACACTCTACTATGTACTATGGCAGAAGCTCTCAACATTTGTGTTCTTAATTGCGATGTATGGGAGTTTTCATTTACTAGAGAGAAGCTAAGAGCTATTACGAATACAGTCAGTCATACCTCATTTAAAAAATTTTTAAAAATCAATTAATTAATTAATTAATTTCTGGCTGCGTTGGGTCTTCGTTGCTGCACGAGGGCTTTCTCTAGTTGCAGTGAGCGGGGGCTACCCTTTGTTGTGGTGTGTGGGCTTCTCATTGCGGTGGCTTCTCTTGTTGTGGAGCACGGGCTCTAGGCACGTGGGCTTCAGTAGTTGTGGCGCACGGGCTCAGTTGCTCTATGGCTTGTGGGATCTTCCCGCACCAGGGCTCGAACCTGTGTCCCCTGCATTGGCAGGTGGATTCTTAACCACTGCACCACCAGGGAAGTCCCCAGTCAAACCTCATTTTATTGTGCTTCACCTTATTGCACTTTGCAGATACTGCATTGTTTTTGTTTTACAAACTGCTCATTTTCACAATATTTCAAACTTCTTCATTGTTATTATATGTGTAATGGTGATCTGTGGTCAGTGATCTTTGATGTTACTATTGCAAAAAGATTATGACTTGCTGAAGGCTCAGACGATGGTTTGCATTTTTTAGTAATTAAGTATTTTTTAACTAAGGTCTGCACTTTTTACTTTAATACATTTATTTATTTTATTTGTTTATCTTTGGCTATGTTGGGCCTTCGTTGCTGTGCGCGGGCTTTCTCTAGTTGCAGCTTTCTCTAGTTTCTCTATTCTTTAGTGAGGTGCTCAGGCTTCTCATTGCAGTGGCTTCTCCCGTTGCAGAGCACAGGCTCCAGGCACGCGAACTTCAGTAGTTGTGGCACACGGGCTGTGCCACAGGGAAGCCCAGTCTGCACATTTTTTTAGACATAACGCTATTGCACACTTAATAGATTATAGTATAATGTAAACACAACTTTTATATGCACTGGGAAACCAAAACATTCATGTGACTTGCTTTATTGTGATACTGGCTTTATAGTGGTAGTCTGGAACTGAACCTGCAATATCTCCAAGGTTGGCCTGTAAAAGCAAATGCAAAATCACAAGAATGGAGATGAAAGAAAATAGCCTGGGCTTTAAAACCAGAGAGATTTGGGATCAAATCCCAGCTCCACCACTTACCAGCTATGTAACCTTGGACATTTACCTAACCTCTCTTTGTCTCAGATACATCTGTAAAATGGGCTGGGGACTTCCCTGGTGGTGCAGTGGTTAAGAATCCGCCTGCCAATGCAGGGGACACGGGTTGGAGCCCTGGTCCGGGAAGATCCCACATGCCGCGGAGCAACTAAGCCCGTGCGCCACAACTACTGAGCCCGCGTGCCTGGAGCCCATGCTCCACAACAAGAGAAGCCACCGCAATGAGAAGCCTGCGCGCCACAACGAAGAGGAACCCCCGCTCGCCGCAACTAAAACAAGCCCGCGTGCAACAACAAAGACCCGACGCGGCCAAAAATAAATAAATAAATTAAAAAAAATAAATGGGCTGAATGTATCGACCTCTTGGGACTTGTGTGAAGATCAGTTATGAAGGATGTAAGGTACTCGGCACAGATAAGTGTCTGTATCAACATTTAAAAAAAAATAAAATGGGCTGAATGTATTGACCTCTTGGGACTTGTTTGAAGATCAGTTATGAAGGATGTAAGGTACTCGGCACAGATAAGTGTCTGTATCATCATTATCATCGTATCATCATTAGTAAAACATGTTTTGAAGATACATAGACCAAGCAAGGAACTAAGGTATTCCTTGTAGCTCCACTGCTAGAACACTGTAGTTCCATGAATGAATTCTGAACACTAAGATGATGTTGAATTGAACCAGGAAGCAAAACTGGAGGAGAAGAAAACAAAGGATACAGCGTTTATCATAAGAAAAGAACTCTTGGTTAAACCAAAAACTGTAGGGTGAACTATTTCTCCCTCAAGTCCTTCAAGTCATCACTAGCAGAACCTATGCTGACATCACAGAACAGTAATAAAGCAGAGAAGTTTCAAGGATGGGTTACATCTGTGCTTCCTGGAAAGGAATGCTGGGTATGTGAGCTATTTATTGGCTCAGCTTTAGCAAAAACAGACAGAATAAAAGCCAGAAACGAGACAGGGGAATGGTTCTGGTTGAAGTGGGGGGTGCAACCTTGGACAGAGACTCCCCAACACCTCCAGAAGACCCCAGGGATCCATTTACTCCCTACTGCACACACAGTCAGCCCTCAGCTTCCGTGCATTTTCCGGAACACCTTGAGCTGCCCTAGGTGGATTTCAGAATGCTCTGGGCCAGGGAGTGCTGGTGCGTATGGGCAAATGCCCTGTTTGCCAGCACGCTCAAACAATGGTGTGTGTTTGTACAAAATGCTGGAAACTCATTGTCTTAAAGGAGAAGAAGGTTTTATCATGTTTTTCAGTGCTCTTGGGAAAAAACAAACAAACAAACAAACAAACTTTTATAATACGCAAGCCAGACTTCTGGTTTCAAGATGGGAGATGGAATGAACAGCGGTTTCCCCTTAATGCAATAAAGCCAGGAAACAAATGAATATCAGTACAAAGCCAAGCGCAGAAAGACGAAGGGGAGAAGTTGGTGGACCAGGAATTGTGAGGAACCACTGATGGGCAGAAGCTGCAAAGGGGGGCTGTGGCCCAGGACTGCTGCAGGGGGTTTTGTTGCAAAAGGTAGTAGCAGTGTGAGGCCTGCCAGACTTCGACAGGGAAGAATCTGAGACTAGGAAGGCCCAGGGGCAAGTGACAGGGGATTAACTGGGATACCACGGCAGAAGCCACAAGGCTGGTTGACCCCTCTATGCCCTTTATTCCATTCCTGTAGGGTAGGTGGTATGAAGGAGGTGATTGTTCACGAGTGGAACAGTGAAAGAATGAGCTTGGGTCAGAGACAAGACACTGCTCAGTGGCTGGCTCAGAAGTCCCCGATCTGGCACTGAAGCCAGTGGAAGTCAACCAGCCCTTTGTGTACACTCCCCAACTGGGCTGTTTGATTGCTGCCTCTTCTTGTACCGCCCAAGACAAGTCCTAACACCATGAAAAGAACTGAAATAAATACCAACACCACTGCAAAGGATTTACAACCGAGGAAAGAGATCATGAACAATAACATATTTAATATCCTTAGACAGATATAGAGGGGCATCAACATCATGAAAGAACAGGCTATTATGAAACAAGAACACGTAACTATGAAAAAGAATAAGTGCTCTTGGAAATAAAAATGATAGTTGTTGAAATAAAATAAGAAACAGACTGAATTGTTAAAGAGCAAATTAATGGATAAAAGATGAAGCAGAATGCTCTAGGAATGCAGCACAAAGGGATGAAGGTGGAAAATATGAAAGAAACGTTAAGAGACATGGAAAATAGGGGCAGAAGCTCCCATTCTGTTTCATAACCATTCCAAAAGGAAGAACAAAAAGAGTGAAGAGAGTCATTATTTAAAGAAGTAAAAGTGATGGACTTCCCTGGCGGTCCAGTGGTTAAGACTCCGTGCTTCCAATGCAGGGGGCAAGGGTTTGATCCCTGATCAGGGAACTAAGATCCTGCATGCCATGCGGCGGGGCTCCCCTACCCCCCCCCCCAAAAAAAGAAGTAAAAGTAGGAAAATTTCTAGGAAGATCTCCTGAGTCCTTAGATTGAAAAGACCCACCACATGCTGAGCAGGATATAAAAATAAAGAAACATACGTAGACATGCTTTAGTGAAACGTCAGCATTTTAAAGACAGTGAGGAGCTCCTGAGAAAATCAGAGAAATGACAGCTAATGAAAAGGAGAACAAGGACCAGGTGGATAGTAGCTGCTTCCCAGCAGCACTAGATGCAGGAAAAGAATGGGACAATCTATTCAAAGTGCCAAGGGAAGATGACTGGAATTCAAAACTCAATCACTGAAGAATGAGGGGAGAATAATATTCATTTTTCATAATGTCAAGAAAGCATTATGTACACAAATGAGGGCCTGCCCTTAGTTAAGGATTGAGATGTATGGTCCCATAGAAGCTAACGGAAGGGTAGGGAAGGGACACCATTGTGAACCCGGGGAGGCTTCCCAGAGGAGGCAGGGATTTGAAGAATGAGGTGGATTTTGATATGCCAAGTTCAGTTCTGAGAATGGCCTTGAGAGCCTTCTATAAGAAAGCAGGTAGTGGGCTAGGAGCTGGGTTAAAGGAAGGTTAAAGGCAGAGAGAGCAAGAGAGGTGGGGAGGGGCCAGTTGAACCAGTGGGGTTCAGAGGAAAGCAGTGAAAATAAGGCTGAATAGCAATGGGAGGAAGAACAGCCCTTGATGCGGAAAGATGTTAAGAGACAGGCATATGTTTCATGTCAGAAAAACATACATGTTTTAAACAGCAAAATGGGGGAACTGGGCACAGAATTATCCTGAAGCACAAGCAAGATGGCTGTGAGTTCTCTCTGTGGATGTGAAGTCAGAAAGAACAGATTGGGAGGAAAAAAAAAGGAGCAGATAAAAAGCCTTTTAGAGCCTTGGAGGTATTTTCACTGTCCCCTCAGTTTCTCTGTGAGGATTGGGATTTGCATTTTAAAAAATTAGTTTGACAGGCTTCAACCCAGGTTCTTTAAACACCCCTGCAGAGAGCCCTCCTGCTGTCTGCATGGATTAAAGGACACTTGGCTTGAGGAGAACTTTCTGGAGAGGCTTGGGCAGAATCAGTGGTGGTGAGACCCAGGATGCACCTTCGAGAAGTCACCTCCTCCCGGGCTCACTGGGCAGCTGCCCTGGGACTCGAGGGGAAGAGAGAGGGGGGTCAGGAGGTGTCAGAGCGGGAGGGAAAATGGCGGGTTCTTTGGAGGCCTAGAGAAGCGACTAAAGACCCTTAGGACACATGCCGCACTTATGCACTGGCTCAGTAATCACTTGTTCACTCTTTACGTCCTTCGTTCATTCAAACGTTCATTCATAAAGGAATGGCTCTCTGAGCACCTACTGTGGACCAGCCCCAAGGCCAGGGTTAGGGATGAGAATGAAGAAGAAAACACTCCCCTGGTTTTCTGGGTGTTAGCAGGAGGCTAGTGGGGAGATGGATTTTCATTGATTCAACAACATTTATTGCAAATCTATCACGTGCCAGGCACTGTGCTAGCTGTGGGGATACAGAAGTAAAAAACAGATATGGTCTCCATCCTCCTGAGATCCCCAAATACTGGGCAGATAAACAGCAGGCTGTCAATAGCCCTGGTTCTAATCTGGAGACAGACATGGGTTCAAATCCTGACTCTGCCACCTTTTGGCTGTGTGACCTTGGACAACACCTTTTTTCTGAGCCACAGCTTCCTCCTCTGAAAAATGGGGATTGTAATAGTCCTGCCTCACAAGAGTAAATGATGATATGATTAGGCGAGATATGGCATGTGAGGTGTTTAGTGCAGTGGCCGGCACCTAACTGCTATCCCATTACTTATGGGCTTTCCTGGAAACATGGGAAACACCTTCAAGCTCTAACCCCATGAGAAAGAAAAGAGAAATGGGAGGGGAGAAAGGATTTATGATGGCCTTTACGCAGGGAATGGAGTAGACAAGCAAAGAAGTGGGAAGTAAAGGGGAGAGGAGAGGCAATCAAGGAAGGAGGAGGTGATAAAAAGAGGCAAATCTATAGACACAGGAAATAGATCAGTGGTTGCCTAGGGCTGGGGCAGGGGCACTGAGAGGGACTGAGGGGACGTGGGGAGGGACTGCTAATGTGTACAGGGTTTCTTATTTGGGTGATGAAATGTTCTAACGTTGATTGTGGTGATGGTTGCACAACTCTAATTAAACTAAAAACCACTGAATTTTATACCTTAAATCACTGAATCGTATGGTATGTGAATTATATCTCAATAAAGCTGTTACTAAAAAAAAAAAGAATACAGAAATAGGAGATGGTGCCTAGAATCAAAAATCTCAAGTAGTACAAGCTTTTGTACAGCAAAGGAAACCACAAACAAAACGAAAAGACAACCCATGGACTGAAAAAAATTATTTGCAAATGATACGACCAACACGGGCTTAATTTCCAAAATATACAAACAGCTCATATAACTCAACAACAAAAAACCAGACAACCCAATTGAAAAATGGGCAGAAGACGTAAACAGACATTTCTCCAAAGAAGACGTACAGATGGCCAACAGGCACATGGAAAGATGCTCAACATCGCTAATTATTAGAGAAATGCAAATCAAAATTACAGTGAGGTATCACCTCACACGGGTCAGAATGGTCATCATTAAAAAATCTACAAATAAATGCCGGAGAGGGTGTGGAGAAAAGGGAACCCTCCTACACTGTTGGTAGGAATGTAAATTGATACAGCCACTATGGAGCACGGTGTGGAGGTTCCTCAAAAAACTAAAAATAGAGTTGCCATATGACAATGGCATATATCCGGACAGAACTCTAATTCAAAAAGATACATGCACCCCAATGTTCACTGCAGCACTATTTACAATAGCCAAGACATGGAAACAACCTAAGTGTCCACTGACAGATGAATGGATAAAGGTGTGGTGTGTACACACACACACACACACACACACACACACACACACACAATGGAATACTAGTCAGCCAGAAAAAAGAATGAAATAATGCCATTTGCAGCAACATGAATGGACCCAGAGATTACCATCCTAAGTGAAGCAAGTCGGAAAGAGAAAGATAAACATCATATGATATCACTTATATGTGGAATCTAAAATACGACACAAATGAACTTATCTATGAAACAGAAACAGACTCATAGACAGACAGAACAGACTTGTGGTTGCCAGGGGGGAGGTAGGTGGGGAGGGACAGACTGGGAATTTGGGATTAGCAGATGCAAACTATTATATATAGGATGGATAAACAACAACGTCCTACGGTATAGTACAGGCAACGATATTCAATATCCTGGGATAAACCATGATGGAAAAGAATATGAAAAAGAATGCATATATATGTATAACTGAATCACTTTGCTGTACAGCGGAAATTAACACAACACTGTAAATCAACTATACTTCAAAAAAATAAATTAAAAAAAAAAAAAAAGCATCACAGGTAGACAAAGGGAGACCACGCCCACTCACCTCCACCTTCAGGCCCGCCTGGAAGCTGATGCCATCAGGGATGGTGGTCTGGAATTCAGCAATGGTGTAATATTCTTCCTCCACTTGGGGTGGGATGGGAGGTTTGGGCAGACCTCGAGGCTGGTACAATTAAACACAGTGTTAAATCCACTATAAGTCCATTCCCATGGCGCTGAATGGGAGGCGCTAAGGGATTGGGGCACACAATCACCCTCAAGGGGGCGCTGGTGGACCCATTTGGATTCTAGGACAAAACAAAGGGGACCACTCAGATCATCGTCTTCTAGATAGGTCACTGGCCTTTCAGCTTTAGGGCAATGAGAAAAAACATGGGACATCTGCCTATAATCATGAAAATTTGGGGCAAGACAATATTCTCTGAACTTAAGAGGCAACAAGGGTTGTGAAATGAACACAGGTTTGCCAGTCAGACCCATTGGTGTGACTGTGGGCAAATCCCTTCCCCTCCTGGAGGTCTCAGTTTTATCTCCTGTAGAATGTGGGTAATAACAGGATCTACCCGGTGGGGTCACGGAGAGCATTCAACGAGTTCATGTAGTGAAACACCGGCATACTGCCTGGCACCCAAAAGGTGCTCAATAAATGGCAGACGTTAAAAAAAGAAAGCCCATTTTCAAAGTATTATTTACAGAGTTAAAAATGGAGTATGAAAGTAGAATATCAGAATGGCACCACAAGCGAAACGTGTGCCTTATCCCACTTTGGTTTCAAGTTACGTTATTCGAGAAGACTTATCTAAGATAAAGCGGAGTGGGCTCAGGAAGCAGAAAGTACATCCTGAGACCTAACTGTCACAAATCCATGGGCGAACTGTTTGATCTCCCTGGACCTCAGTCTTTCCACCTGTCAATGGGATTAGCTTCACAAGGCTGCTGTGTGGGCAGGAAAGAGTGCATCCTTGGAGAAGGCGAGGTGAGTGTCGGGGGGCTAGTCTCAGGTCAGGGTCTGGCTCCCCAGTTGCAAGGGTCCACTTACTATGGTCATATCCCGGCGAGGAGGGGGTCTCTGTCTCATCTTGGGTGATCCTATAAAGAGACGACAGATAAAATTCCTGAGGTGGACACCACGAGAGATCTATTCTCTCCTGCAGGAGATTAGGCGTCACATTTGGCACAGGCATCAGTGAGCGACTGCGATGCTTCCTGTGGGAGAGCCCAACTAGGAAGGGGACGCTCAGACTGGGTTCAGGACTCTCCATCAACAAGGGGATGGTGCCCAGTCCTGGAGCGATGGAAAGCTTTCCAGCAAAGGCAACAAGTGCAGGCTTCAGAGTAACGCAGAGGTGGGAGGCTACAAGTTATGTGACTTTGAGCCGCATGGTCCTCTTCTGGAGAGGGGGTGATAATGCCTGCCTCCTGGAAGCAGTGGTGGAGATGAAAGTCAACAATACAGGTGAGGCTCTTGGCATGTGGCAAGCACACAGTAATGTTACTGCCCCTGGCTTTGTGCTCTGGAACAAACCCAAATTAAACAATGCATAAACAGAGCCAAACAAACTTGGACTGAGGACTTCAGGGGTTTTTACTCTGGAGTTGGGCTGCTCTGGGTCTCAGGGTCAAGAGGACGACTCTGCAGTGGTCCAAGGCTCCTGGCTAAAGGCAGAACATTGAGGAAGGCACCCCACATGCTGTCAGAGCTGGTTTAGCATGGGTCTACACAGAGGTGTAGTTTGGTAGTTGGGGTGTAGAGGAGACTGCTAAACTCTTAAATACCCATTTCTCCTGTCTTCTATTAGAAAAATATCACAACAGAGTTTTAGCCACTTGACTGCCTACAGTCAAGACTACTACTATAAAGACTACATTTCCCAGACTCCCTTGCAGCTAGGTACTGCCATATGACTAAGTTCTGGCCAATGGGATGTGAGAGAGTAACAAGTCTGTAGCTTCTGAGTCCAGTCTTTCCCTGCCTCATTCTCCTTGGCTGGACTAGTGGTGAGCCCTCCTGGACCAGGAGGATGAGGGCAACACAAGATAGATACAGCATAACAAGACTCGTGACTGGATAGAGTTGCCATAGCAGCTCTGGACATATACCTGACTGCTCGGTGAGAAAGAAATAAACATCTAAATTACTTGCACCATTGTTATTGGGTGTATGTGTGTGGTAGTAGTGGGGAGTCTTTGCTTGAGCATCTGAACCTATATATCCTAACAGAGACACGGGCTTTCAGATTTTCACTCGCTCCTCTAGTGTTAATGGGAATCCTCCTATGCTCTTGCCCATGATAGGTTCCTGCCATGGCATGTCAGTGTTTTCTCAGAGTGGCTGAGAACAATTGAGAGACTCAAGAAGTTCATTGACCATAAGAGTCACTTTAAACAGCTGGAGAAGCCCAGCAAGGGGCAAGTGACTGCATCCTTGTGGCTAGTTTTTAGTCCTTTCCCAACAGACAGATTCCTTCTGCCTTGTACAGGGTCACATGCTTGAGGCTGGCATCCTGGGTATGCAGCAGACAATAATGAACCTACTCTCAGGTGTGCTGGGAACATTAAATGGTAAAATAGATACAAGGAAGCTTTGAAAAGCAAAATGAGTAAAGAACAATCTTCGGAGTAAACCCAACACAGGGTCCACTTTTTCTTCCCCTGGCTCAGAAATGAGGCCCTGCAGAGAGACCACTGGCACTTGAGTCAGAGGGACCTGGGTTCAAGTCCCGGCTCCACTGTTCACTAGCTGGGTGGCCTTGGACAAACCCCTTCATCTCTGTTTCCTAATCTGTAAAATAAAAGGAGTAGGTCCTTCAAAGGTTGTTACAAGGAATCAGTGAGACTGATTATAAGATTCCTGGCACCTAGTAGGGGCTTGAGAAACAGGAGCTCTGGCGATATGAGACAGTGGAAAAAACATGGTTTGAGTAGGAAAGTCATGTCTCTCCACTCAGGTTCTGCAACTTGCTGGCTGAATGATCTGGAACAAGTGACCTGGGGTTTGTGAGCCTGTTTTCTTATCTACAGGATGGCGGGCAGCAGGGCTGCCGTGAGGATGAGGGACAACATGTGAGGACCTCTGGGCACAGAGCCTGGCACACAGTAGGTGCCCAGCTGCCGGGAGCTCGGGTGGGCGTCACTTACTCTGCTTGACGTCACTGTCGGGCGCCGGGCGGCCTTCAAACCGGCCATCCCTCTGGTTGTTGAGCAGCTCCTTCTCCCGGCCCACGGAGTTCTGCTGCCGGGAGACGCCGTCCAGCTCGAGGACGCCTGCGTGGGCGGGTGAGCCGGGGCCCAACTTTGGGGCTAAAGGCTCCCCGCTGCTCTTCTTTAGGTAGGAGGCTGGGGCCCAGCCCTCTTTGCCCTGGTACCTGGGAGGAGGGGGAAGGATGCCCGTCAGGCTTTTCTGCCAGGCCCATGGGAAGAAGCTGCGCTCCTACTGTGAAGCCCACTTCGGGTCCCAGATGGCAGGAACGATGGACCACGAGTGCCCAGGGCCAGGGGCTGGCACACTGCTTGCTGCCTCCTGATGAAGCCTAAGCCCTCAGCTGGGCCTCCCCAATCTGGCCTCTCCTTACGTCCCCAGCCTCGGCTCTCACGGCAACCCCACGTCCCGCCCACCCCCACACACAGCTTGCGCTCTCCCAAAAGTTCCACCATCTCTCACCCCCCTGCCCCTGCTCTTAGAGACCCTCTGCCGGGAAAGCCCATTCTCTTTTGTGCTCCTTTTTCCCAGCTCTGCTTAATACCATGCCCCCTCTCAAGCCTTTCCCGAGCCTCCCTCCACGGTGCCCCCACTGTCTCCTGCACACCCCACAATCCCAGCACCTATAACACACAGTGACACTTGGCTGTGACGGTCCTGTCTCCCCACTTAGATCTCGAGCTCCTGGGGGCGGACATCATGGATGATTCATCTCTGTGTGTGAGGGCCCTCGCTCCCAGTGAGTTGAGTGAAGAAAAAAGGGGGCAAGTGGACAAACTGCCAGTGGACCTGGCAAGGGTGAGCAGCCACAAAGCTCTGCTACAGTCCTGGTCCCCGTACAGTCATCCCCACTGGGACAATGATGGTAACGAAAAGTGACACTCAGTAGGCACCTACTCCACGTCATTCCTGTTCCAAGCACTTCACAGCTATTGCTATAGTTCATCCATCCAACCTGGGGGTTGGCAGAAATGGATTCAGACCTAGAACGCTGGCACCAGAGTCCGTGCTGCTTTGCTGCCTCTTCCCAGAAGCCCCAGTTCCCGGCACAAAGCCTGGCATAGGCGGGGAGGGCCTCCAGTCATATTGCTTAACAAGGAGATTAAACACGCATTCAGATGAGAACGAAGCAGGTCGGGGGTTGGTTCCAGGGTTACCACAGGTCACTGAGCTTCGGAGTGACTGAGACCCTGACAGACCAGCTCACTGAATTCCAAAGGGAACTGAACGAATGTAACAATCATTTAATTCTCTGCACTATGGAGGTCGGTTCGATAGCATGACCAGAGGGGTTGATTGGCACCAGAGGTGTGCTGAAGCCGGCTCACGCCACTTGTGAGAGCCAACTGTTCATCTCTCTTCCCAACTCGGCGTTTAGCGCCACCACAGTGGGAGCTTAAAATCTGCCACGGTGGGAGTAGTTACACCACGGAAATTGGCAAACACCGCAACTCAAGAGCATTTTCCCTTGGAGAGCTGGCTGTTAAAATTGCCAGCACCCCACTGGTCTGAACCACAAAACAGGTGCCCACACCTTCGGGGACGACATCTAACAGACTGGAGATGATATATGGCAGGGTCACATCTCTTGTCAAGAATCACCTTAAGAACTAAATAGCACTGCGTTTCAATTAAAAAAAAAAGTCCTTTATAACTGGAAGCAAACTTAAGAGGAGGCAGCAATCTGCAGTTTGGTGTCTATCAATCTTAAAATATCCTCTCAGAAGGACTAAACCTTGTGCTAATTGGAAAACGTTAGACTACACGCAATCCGGGCATCACTATGAGATAGTTCATCACTTGGGGGCACAAAGCCATAAGCAGAGAGGCAACACATGCAACGCTGAGTGGGCTTTGGGGTCAGAAAGGTATGGGTTCAAAACCTGGCTCGGTCACTTTCTAGCTTCAGTCAAACCTTCTGAGGACCGCGGCAACATCCACTGCAACCTCATGAGGGACCCTGAGCCCAGTCGAGCCACCTGAATTCCAGAGCCACTAAGTTTGGGGATAAATTGTTATACAGCAAGGTAACACATACACTCCAGATATGTGAGTTATCATTGTCATTACTCTGGCTTCAAACCTCAGTTCTGAGGAA
This sequence comes from Balaenoptera acutorostrata, assembly GCF_949987535.1. NCBI lineage: Eukaryota > Metazoa > Chordata > Mammalia > Artiodactyla > Balaenopteridae > Balaenoptera > Balaenoptera acutorostrata. The sequence continues at coordinate 157,834,869 of NC_080065.1, forward strand.
GTCTTCCTGACTCCCGGGCTGAGGAGCCCTCTTCTGTGCTCCAAAGTCCCCTGTGCAGCCCTCCTACACCCCACTTGCCTCCCTGCCCTGTACTCGTGTCTGAGTCTGTCTTCTATGCCTGTGGGTGTGAACTACTGTCTCTTTCTCACTGTTGACTCACCAGCTTTCAGTAGAGAGCTTGGCCCAAAATAGATTTTGGTGTACGTTTGCTGAATGAATGAAGGGTCACACACTCAGCCCCATGTGAGTGGTCCCAATGTCCTGCCTCGTATCAGGGCACAGACACCAGGTGGCAGGGACCTCAGGCTTCTTCTCTTGCCCGAATTTCCTGAGGTTGCACCCTGCCCGCCCGGGTAACCAAGGAGGGAGAGTTCCCCGGACTTTCATTACTAAAACTGGGAAAGTCCCAAGCAGAGCAGGACGAGTTGGCCACCTTACCTACCTATGAGCTTTCAATTCCATCGCATAGGTGAAAGAGCTGTGACAAAGTGTTGGGAAAGCCGGTCTCCACTGGACTCTGAGAGATGACGGCAAATGATCAGCTTTAGGACGGGCTACTGTCCGTGTGGTGTATAGCGTCCTGTTGCTCTCAGGGCGGGGCTGGAGTGGGAGATCACTCACACAGGGCAGCTTCAGCCTCCACTTACTCATTACGAGACACATCTGGAGGTGGAGACCAGTCTTGCTCAATTGGGTTACTGCTATCGGTGGTTCAGTGTGTTTAGAGACGGTTTTGCTTATTATGTAGTTTTAGAGAAGGATATGGGTAGGGAAGGAAGCCAAACAGCACAGAGGAGAAGCGTCCTTTTATAGCTCAGGCTGAAACCTCACCTCCTCTGCAACTGCTTACAGATATCTGTGCAGCTGGAGCCTATATGACCTGAAACCCACCCAGCTGCAGAGGGTACCTGATCTTCCACCAGCCTTCCAGGTTTTTCTGGATGACCTCCACCACAGCTCCTCTCTCCAGGTTCATTTCATCTTGGTCACGAGCTGTGTATGGGTAGATGACTGTGTACTTCTCCTCTGTGGGGACAAACAGATGTTGGGGTAAGTCAAGGACACTATAAGCCCCGGGACGTTGATGGCCAAGGCTGTGATCTGAGAGATGCCCTCGTAAGGACGGATTTCCTCCAAAGACTTCTGTGCACCATCTCTATTCCCACCCCCCCCGCCCCCGGCCCCCAGTAAGCGACCCTCACTTAGCCCTGGACGACCCTGTGCAAGCAGCAACAGGACACAGGACAAACGGCAGGTCAGTTCCTCTGAAATCCCTCAGCATCATACATTTGCACTCACCTTCCTCAAATCTGTGCCTCAAGGTCACCTTCCTTGACCTTGCCTTATGTAATAGCCAGACCCATGGCACCCTCATCCCCCTTACCCGGGTTTATTTTCCCCCCTTACCAGGAATTACCTTCTAACATACCAGATAATTTACTTATATTATGTTCCATGTCTGTTTCCCCCGCTAGAGTAAGAGCTCCAGGAAGGCAGGGGTTTGAGTCTGTCTTGTTCATTCCTCTACCTCTAGCACTGGGCACGGTACTGGGAATATTTAGGAACTATTTAGTAAAATAGTCAATGTTTAGTAAATGAACAAGTCCCGAAGGCCTGGTGGGAGTCACCTTGCTCATGCTGCAGCAGGGGCAAGGCGGATGTTAAACCCTCTGTGGCTCCTCTGCAGTTCTTAGTGGCGGAGGGTCAGGGACAAGCTGGATTTGGCAGCATATGGTTTGGGGTGGAATCACTACCAGGGAGGAGACAGCTAGCAATGTTCATTACCTAGCTGGTAGCTGATGTCCCTTTTTCATTGTTTTCAAGCCCCTGGATCCAACCACACCTGAAGCTTCAATTTTATTTTTTAAAATTTATTTTTTTAATTGAGATATAATCGACTTATGGGTGTACAACATAATGATTTGAGATATATATCATGAAATGATTGCCTGCTTCTATTTTCATTAACACCACTGGGGTGCCTTCCATCCCACTCTCAGTGGTTCCCTGCTCCTACCCCCAAAGCCAAGAGAGCTGCCTCCGGCTGTGTCCCTTCCACAGCAGGACCGTACCCCCGACCCCCTGCTGGGCCCCGCTGGCAGGGTTGTTCATTGTCACACTCAGCCAGGGCCCTCCAGAGAGCAAGAGCATAGCTCCCATCCCCAACACTGTCAGCAGTGACTGCTGAGACAGATAACAGATGAGTGTCCCAGGGGAGCCAGTGACGACAGGAGAGGGCTTTCCTGTTTTGGTTACATTGCAGCCCGCAGGGAGGGACTGAGCCAGCTGTGGGCTGACGTTGACGGTTAGTGTGTCCGGGCTGCCTCTCTCTCTTGCTGGGAAAACACCACAGGGAGGCGGAAAACACACAGGGCGTTTATTTATTTATTGATCTGGCCCCCTGACCTGCTCTGTGGGGGTTGAGCTGACTCAAGCTGCACACATCCTGTATACAGCGCAGTCAGCTGTTCTCCTCACTCACAGATACAGGCTGGGGTATGGGTGCTGTGAAGGGTGCTGGGGGTAACTCAACCCCGTGGATGCACAGGTTTCGTCTGGCCAGGTGAGAAGGGGCACTGCCTGGGTCCCGGACTAAGTACTGTCAGTACTACAGGCCCTGGACTCCTGGGGATTCTCTAGCACCCAGAGACCCTCTCTGGGCTCTGTAGGATGCTCAGGGTTCCCTAACAAAGGGAAGTGGGAGACCTTGTAGACTGCACGGTGGGTAACACTGCCTGCTTACCATCCGTCTGCCCTTCCTCTGGTGGCACTGCCAGCCTCCAGCCACATGTTTGGGTGAGGCTGACCTCGCCACCACCCAGAGGGATGGGGAGGGTGCATGACGCTGGCCTGGCCAAAGTGACTGGACGCCGTGATTAGTTCAGGGATGGCATGTGACCCAACTGGGTCAGTTGGAACCAACTGATTGTGTTGAAGGAGAAGCATTTTCTTTGGTGGGTGTCCCTGAAGGGTGCCTGGAACTACTGTCACCATGAGACAATGGTTCCAGCAAGGTGGAGAATGGGAGCTGAGGGTGGTGAGAATAAGCCTCAGGTGCCAAGGACAGGTAGAAAGGGAATGTTGCCTGCCATTCCAGTAAACAAAGAATGTTGCCGGCCATCAAGCCATGAGCCACTGCAGTCATCCCCAGCAGTGCACCCTGAGGGGAATTTGGGATGGAGAAAAACAGGAAGCATTCTGTGCTCTGGATACTGGCCTTAGATAGTTAAGATGCATATCTAAGGAATAATTTCAATGAGACCAGATTCTTGCATCTTTCTATTCATAGAAAAGCACTAAAATCATTAACTTAAGATATCTGTTTTTTGTGATTAGCAGTAATCTTTTGATGTTAGACTACATGTTTTGTTTTGTTTTGTTTTTCCAGCCAAAAACTCCTATGTATCCTGGTTCCTCCCTTACCTCTTTGGAGCAGTTCCTCAGAGCTATCTGAGAGGCTGTCTCCCGGCCTAGAGTCCTCAATAAGGTGCCTGTATAAAACTTAACTCACAACTTCTTGGTTGGGCATTTTTCTTCAGTTGGCAGACATTTTCAAGCTCCTGGATCCAGCCATGCTAGAAGCTGACCCTACCCTAGGGTTTTCAATGATATGAGTCAATACACTTCCCTTTTGCTTAAGCTGGTTTGACGTGGGTTTCTTTTCCCTGGCCACTCAAATGCACCTGATGAAGGGAACAGGTCACTGGCTCAGCATTACAGGGGCCCCCAGGCATCATTTTTTAACCTGGGAAACTTTAGGGCCCCAGGCTGACAAACACCCTAAGCTCCCTCCTCCCAAACCTACATGCCAACACACATGGTACAGACCAGATCACCGTTTCTCACATGCAGCAGGCACGGGCAGTCCCAGAGCATGCAGATGCAGGGACCCGGTTCCGAATACCGAGCGGGGAGGAAAACTCCAAGGTAGGCACCTTGACGCCAGCTGATGGCATACAGGTCCCCCAGAGTCCGGCGGCGGCCCATGGGCCGGGGCAGAGACCAGTATCTCCATGAGACTGGATGGGCGGCATGTGGGGGCGAAGGGCAGAAGGCAGAGGTAAGAAGAAAGCACTTCCAGTGTCTTGAGGCAAAGGCGGCACCAAGCACATCCTCCCACTTAGGAGCAATTATTTCTGAGTCTATGCCACGCCCCAGGTGTCTCAGAAGGACCAAATCCCTGAGTACTAACCTTGAACTTGAATGAAGAGCCACCCAATAGACACAATGCTACTCCCAGCATGATTATGAAGAGGTACTAAGAGAAGCCCTCACGGCAGGGGGAAGAAATGTACAAACCCTTAGGAAAATGTGGTCTCTCTCCCATCTTCTAGCTGTGTGACCCCGGGCAAGTGTCTCTACTTTCTGAGCTTCTTTTCTCATCTGTAAAATGGGGACAATAATCAGTCCCTTACAGAGACATGCCCCGTGGTAGGTAGGCATCATTAACTGTCTAAGGGAGCTATAGTTTCCACGCAGCACATGACTACCCCTTAATCTGAGTTGATTTTTGCACTTTCTCCTCATTAGCCCCACCCCTAGAGCCTGGTGGGCCCCAAAAACGCAGAGCAAAACAAAAGGCATTTTACTCTGCGGGTGCTGGTTGCAATAAAACTAAATGCAAACCACATATGCGTTTCTTTTTTTTGCTAACCTTTGAGCATAGAAATATCCCTTCTCCTTACCCTCTTTTCTGTTAAATACATACTCAAGTGGCTTTGTGTTTTCTAAACAGTCAACTAAAAGCCCCAAATATTCAACCCTAGGTAAGGCATAGCTCTATGATAATAACTGTTCCTAGTTATTTATTGTTTTAGGTCCTTTGCCAAGTGCTTTGCATGTGGGATCTAATTAAAAAAAAAAAAATCCCATGACGTAGATACCATCGTTTCCATTTTTAGAGGAGGTGGCTGAGGCATAGAAAGGTTAAGTTGCTGGCCCAAGACCGCTCAGCCAGTAAGTGGTACAAATTCAAATTCAGTGGTGAGAGTCAAGTTCAGGTCTGACTCCAAAACCCTACTGTTTATTAGCTAAAGTGAATTCATACTCTAGATTTAGGAATGCTCCTGGAGGGAAAGGGGAGTTGGCTGGGCCTTAAGATTTCTGACACAGCGGGAACCACTCTTTAGGATACCTGTAGGGAAAGTTCTCTGGGAAACAGAAGTGTGTGTGGGTGAGTGGAGAGGGTCAGCTCTGATCCCGACACCCAGTCCGGGCCATTAAACCAACACAGAAAGCAGACAAAGCAGAGATCTTTACGGATGGCTTCAGATGTCTTGTAAATGAGCTTGGAGCAGCCCCAACACCTTGGCCATCAGAATAATTCAAGGGAGGAAGAGTGAGGTGTTGACAGCGATCTGGCTGGGCCCCATCGAGGTCCCATGGAGGTATCAGGGCCCCAGCTCCAGCCAGGCTCACCTGGGTTGGCTCCCCAAGGCCCCTAAGAAAGGGCGGGCTTGCTCTGCCCCAACCCCAGGGCCTGGCTTCAGGTACACAGGCTCTTGGGCCTGAGTTTGTGAGCCACTGAGGCTGGGAGGCAGAGGCTGAAGGGAAGGGATTGGGTGAGGAGGCCCTCACATGGGTGACGGCCGGCGGCACAGGTCTCCCCGGTGAGCCCGAGGCCCCGGCTGCTTCCTACCTTCTTCAGGCTGTAGGGAAAACTCATCCTGCACACCATCCTGTCCTTCGAGGCAGGTTGCAGGGACCCAGCCCTGCTCTTCAGCGGTGCTGACGAACCACCAACCTGGGAAAATGAGGGTGCAGACTGATGTTAGTTGGGTCAGGTGTGAGGGCCGGGCGTCAGAATACAATATTAGATTCAGCCGCTACAGGAACCAACGCTCAGCGTAAGGCTCAAAAGTCACCATTTTATTAGTAGAACACAACTACCCATGTTAGCTGACTGCTAACTGCTAGAGACAGGCTAACAGGAAACCTGCTCGGGAGTCGGGGATGGGGGTGGGGAGAGAGGTTGTCCTAAAGGATGAGAGTAGAGAACGTAGCTCCCTTCACTAAGCTGTGCAAGGCACTAATCATTTTACTTGCATTATCTTATATCATCTTCACATTATCATTCCTACTGCACAGACGAGGAAACTGAGGCTCCAAGAGGCAAGACTCGTGCAAGTTCACACGGCTTACGGCTGAGCTGAGACTTGCACCCAGGGCTCTCTGATACTGAAACCACTGCCCTAATAACTTATCTGAGACACTGATTTTGCATCTGTTCGTGTCAAGGTAAATCTGGCTGCAGATATAACAGTTTGAGAGGCTGTTCACTGAGACTCGGGCCCTCCCGTTTTAGAGAAAGGGCTCTCATGGAGCCTGTGGTAGGCAGAATAACAATGCACATGGCAAAGAGTTCGAATTAAGGTCACAGATGGGATTAAGGTTGCTAATCAGCTGAACTCCCAAATAGGAGGTTATCCTGGCTTATCTGGGGGGGCCCAGTATAATCACAAGGCAGGCAGAAGAAGGGTCAGGGGGAGATGTGGCTAAGGAAGAAAGGCACAGAGAGGGGAAACACTGCTGGTTCTGAAGGTGGAGGAAGGGGTCACGAGCCAAGGGATGTGGCTGGCCTCTAGAGAATGGAAAAGGCAAAGAAGCAGATGCTACCCAGGCCTGCAGAAGGGAACACAGCCCCAGCAGTGCCTTTATTTTCATCCACTGGGGCCCATTTTGGGCTTCTAACCTCTAGAACCATATGATGATAAATTTGTGTTGGTGTAAGTCACTGAATTTGTGGTAATTCGTTATAGCAGCCACAGGAAGTTAATACAGGGCCCAGCTGGCTCTGCACAGCATAAATGGAAAAATAGGATCTGCTCCCCAAGATCACAAACCTCCAGGCCCTGGAGACCCCAAAGGAGAAGAGAAGGAAGGGGCAGACTCTGGACTAGCTTCCCGGTCTTACAGGGAGGCCTTTGCTTTTGAGCTCCCTGAGGCAGAAGCCACCTTCTGCTTTACTCGACTGGGTGCACCTTTTAAAATACACGTTTTGGTGGTGGCTGGGAAGTGTGTGTGTGTGTGTGTGTGTGTGTGTGTGTGTGTGTGAATGAATGGGGTTGATAAACCTGCGGAAAACCGGAAATCAGAAATATGCCACATATGCCTTCCTAAGGACTCCTATTTGTAGGTATCCGTGCGGGGTTAAGGAACGTGTCACAACAGCAATGACAGCAAAGATGCGCCAGACCGTCTCCCTGCTTCACACCTACGACTGACTGGCTGAGTCCTCACAGCAGCCTGTGAGCTGCATTCTATTACTGCCCCATTTTACAGATGGAGAAGCCAAGCTCAGAGAGGGGCAGTGACTTGACCAAGGTCACAAAGAAAGTGGCAGAGCCGGGATTCGACCCAGGCCATCTGGCTTCACAGCCTCAGCTCTTAACTACTGGCACAAATGCCTCATGCTTTGCTGGAGGGAGAGTAAATTGGTATGGCCACAGTTTGGAAGCAGGTCATTTGGCTGTATCTTAACATTTAAAGTATGCATATCTTACGGTCCAGCAGTCTTCTGCGTACCTAACCTAAAGAAACACTCACCTGGGCTTCCCTGGTGGCGCAGGGGTTGAGAACCTGCCTGCCAATGCAGGGGACACGGGTTCGAGCCCCGGTCTGGGAAGATCCCACATGCCGCGGAGCAGCTGGGCCCGTGAGCCACAATTACTGAGCCTGCGCGTCTGGAGCCTGTGCTCCGCAACAAGAGAGGCCGCGACAGTGAGAGGCCCGCGCACCGCGATGAAGAGTGGTCCCCAGTCGCCGCAACTGGAGATAAGCCCTCACACAGAAACGAAGACTCAACACAGTCATAAATAAATAAATAAAAGAACGTGAATTTCAAAAAAAAAAAAAAAAAAACACTCACCAATGTGCACACAGATATACTGTTCATACTAAAGGAAGATATGGCTTATAGTATGCCATATTTTCAAATAGTATGCAGATGTTAAAAGAATAAGAGCTAAATGTTGACTTAAGAATAAGCATGTTGCAGGTCAAAATGTATAGAATGATACACCACTGGGCTTAAAAAACCTACAAAATTATATATAGACCCATGAAATATGATGTGTATGTATGCGTGTATGTAGTTATATATATGTACGCATGTGCACATATATGTATACACACGTGTACAAATGTGTACATTGTGTACATACATATATACCTGTACAGAGTTTTCTTAAAAATAAATAAATTTATTTATTTATTTATGGCCGCGCTGGGTCTTCGTTGCTGCGTGTGGGCTTTCTCTAGTTGCGGCGAGTGGGGTCTACTCTTTGTTGCGGTGTGCGGCCTTCTCATTGCGGTGGCTTCTCTTGTTGCAGAGCACAGGCTCTAGGTGTGTGGGCTTCAGTAGTTGCAGCACGCGGGCTCAGTAGTTGTGGCTCGCGGGCTCTAGAGCACAGGCTCAGTAGTTGTGGTGCACGGTGCTTAGTTGCTCCGCGGCATGTGGGATCTTCCCTGACCAGGGCTTGAACCTGTGTCCCCTGCATTGGCAGGCGGATTCTTAACCACTGCGCCACCAGGGAAGTCCTATCACTGTACACATATTTATACACATGTGTGTATACATTTATCAAGAAGCATTCACCCCAAACTGATAGAAGGGCAATCTGGGTTTGGAAAGGGGACTAGGCCTGAAACTAGCGGAAAAAAATAGATTTTAACTTTATCATTAATGTTTCAAGAAGAACACAGCCATATATTACTTGGGTAAATAAAAGGTAATTAAAAACAAATGTTGAGTTTGTTGGCCACTTGAAGATCTGGACATACGCCTTTTCCCTGCTGTCCTCTAGACACACCAGGCTTGGCCCCCACCCCATCCTGCCTCCTCCCCTTCTCCCAGCAACGTGTTCTTCCTGATGTTGCTCAAGCGGGCAAAGCAAAGCGGGGTGGGGGTGGGTGGGTGCTCCCTTCTTCCATCCCCACGGAGCGTCCCGGTCATACCCACAGACTGCCTGTACTCATTTCTAGGAATTAGAACGTCACATGGCCTTGGGGCCAGCTGGAATTGGTTAGGAACTCCAGCTCGGCAACCTGTCACAAGATCTGGGGTGAGTGACTGAGTTACTTGGAGTCTTGGTGTCTTCAGCTGTGAAGCAGGGATAACAACTGCTGTACTGTGTAATCAAGAAGTTTTGGTTGGCTAATGCTCATCTCCTGACTAATGGAAACATGCTCCAGAGGCTGCTGGAAACAGTCTTTCCCTGTTTGTTGGACCTTAACTAGTCACTGGGATATCACAGAGATTGGCCCACTAATATTGCTAGTCAATGTCACATTTTAGCTACAACAAAGCCAGTGGGGGTTTATGCCACTTTTTCCTGGAAAGGATCCACTCATCCCTTGCTCCTTGCTCTCTGTCTTCAATGGTACCAATGCCCTATTGCAGCTAAAGAAGGCAAAAGGGAAGGAAACACATTTTTGAGCATCTATGTGCCAAACACAGGCTTAGGCACTCTCTATGTACTGCCCCATTTAATCCTTGAAGCAGCCTCCTTAACGAAGTGACCTGGATGGCTGTGAAATGCAGAGTTCAGGTGGAAACCCAGGCTAAGTGTCTCAGTCACATCACATTCTGTCCCGGCCAATGTACAGGCAGACCTCGTTTTACTGTGCTTTGCTTTACTGCACTTCATGGATAATGTGTTTTTTACAGATTGGAGGTTTGCAGCAACTCTGCATCAAGCAAGTCTATTGGTGTCATTTTTCCTATAGCATTTGCTCACTTCGTGTCTCTGTGTCACATTTCGGTAATTCTCCCGGTATTTCAAACTTTTTCACTCTTATTATATTTGTTATGCTGATCTGTGATCAGTGATCTTTGATGTTACTATTGCAAAAAGATTACGACTCGCTGGAGGCTCAGATGACGGTTAGCATTTTTTAGCAAAAAAAGTATTTTTAAATTAAGGTATGTACATTGTTTTTTTGACATAAGACTACTGCACACTTAATAGGCTACAGTATAGTATAAATGTAACTTTCTTTTGCACTGGGAAACCAAAAAATTCATGTGACTCGCTTTATTGCAGTGGTCTGGAACCAAACCCACAATATCTCTGAGGTCTGCCTGTAAGTGACCAGTGGTCCCTGTGATGGCACGTGGGCTGAGGCAGTGTGTCCATCCCACCAGAGCCCACAGCTGACAGAACCTTCATGAGGACTCCCATGGTAGCCAAAGGCAAATCAACAGAGCAAATTTCCAGTGGAATGCTGGACTCCGTGTCTCCAAGTACTCTGAAACCAGAAGGAATGTTCATAAAATGTGAACCTCAGGACAAGTCGACAACATCTGACCCAACAGGATGCTGGTGAGCTGTGACCAAGTGGAGTACTCAAGCACTATGATCAAACAAGGCCAGCTTTCTAGGAGGCCATCAACCAGATCCATGGAAACTGACCAGCCTGGATTGGCCATTGCAGCTTCTGCACTCCCAAGCGTTTCCTGTCCCAGAGGCTTGGTGACAGTGTAGGGTGGAAGGGAGGTGGTCTAGGTCCCCTACCTGACTCGTTCTTCTCGATGATGTCTACCACTTGCCCCACGCTGAGGCTGATCTCCGAGCTCTCCTGCTTCTGGTAGTCTGCCACCACTACATACTGCTCCAGGACCATGGGGTCCACCGAGGTCAGGTCGCCCCCTGGGGATACAAAATGCCATCACACAACCCATGTGTGAAGGAACAGGAGCCAGGGGGTAGGGTGGGTCAGGAGGACATTCCAAATAGAGAAAGAAGCTGTGACAGGACTTGTCTCAGGGTCACCTCATCCATTTATTCTTTCATTCATTTGCTCACTCAACCACCAAAATTTACCAAGTGCCTGTCCTTGTGCAGGCACTGTGCTAGGCACTAAGGATTCAGAGCTGATGTGGTACTTGCCCTGAAGAAGCTGACAGCGTAGTGGGAGAGTTCATTCATTCATATCTATCCATCCATTCATCCACCTGCCATTATTCACCCATCATCGTCCACCCAACTGAACATCCATTCATCATTCATCCAACCAAACATCCATCTGTCTAGCTATCCATTGCCATCCATCCATCCAAAATCACTCATCTATTAATTCACGAAGTCACCAGTGACGTTCCAAACACTCTATTAGATGCTGGGCATACTAAAGTGAATGAGACAGACATGACTCCTAGCCTCAAGTAGCTCAGTCTAGTTGGGGAGAGAGACACGTATACAAGTATACATGATTGCTAAGGATACAGGATAATACTAGTTTTTGATTGATGCATTGCTGGAAACAACCAGGATGCCAGACAAAGAATGAGTGGGAAAAGGATGCTACATTAAATGGAGCGGTCAGCAAGACCCCTCTAGGGAGGGGACATAAAGCAAAGACCTCCGAGGCAAGGAGGCATGAGGAGAATGGGGACAGAGTGGTGCAGGCAGACTGTGCGATGGGAAAGGGCCTGGAGCCTTCTAGGAACTGGCAGGAGGTGGCTGAAGTCCAGGAGTGAGCAGAGCGCGGTCCTGTATGAGATCACCCTGGCAGGCATGGGCCAGAGCAGGCAGGGCACGCTGGGCCAAGGCAAGAAGTTCGGATTTTTTGAAACCCTGAAGTAGAAAGCCACTGAAGGAAGGGCCTTTAAGAAGGGAATGACAAGATTTACATCTTTAAAAAGACAGCTTTGGCTGCCACATGGAGACTGGATTACAGCCTGGCAAGAAAAAAAGCAGGAGACCAGATGGAGGCCATGGTGTTTGCAGACAAGAGATGATGGTAGCTTTGGACCAGGGCAGGGGCAGCTGGGGAGAGGAGCCCCTGGGGAGGCCATTTCCACAGGATGTAGCGCTGTGTGGCCCTGGTTAAATACTAAGACATATCTGATAAGTAAGTGAAAAGATATCACAGAATATGGATGATGTCAAGGGACATGTGAGTTCAGACACTCCAGAGAGAGGGGGCAGCACTTTTAGAGCATCAGGCTGAATGTGATGGGAGGGCAGCCTGGCTTTTGTGGCCACTGGGCCCTGGTTTTCTGAAAGTCCTGATTCAAAGGATTCCCTTCTCTTGTTTCCATAAACCACTGAAATATCCATTTATACATTTCTGTGTCCAAATACACCCATAACGAGCCGATTTCGTGCATCTGTTCCCAACTCTGTTGGGTAGTATCTTATTGAAATTGGCCATGGTGGGAGTATTTACACCATGGAAAATGGCAAATGCCACAAAGCAGGGCTTCCCATCAGAGAGCTGGTTGTGAAGTATTTACCAGCACGCCGTTGCACCCCAGCCTCTGGCATCTAGAAGCAGCACAAAAGCCCTTTGTTAGAACCACGCGTTCTCCATTTCTGATGCGGAAAATCAGAGCAGGGCGTTGCAGCCGGGTGAAGAAGGGTCACCGCTTCTTGGCTCTGTGACCATGTTCTGGCCATTCACCCTCCCAGGCTGAGGGTAACGGAGGGAAATGGGAGGGCCCCAGGGCAACCTTGCCACTTGCACCCTGGGTGGAGAAAGCATGAGAAGAGAGAAAGAGAGGAGAAAAAAGAGACGGAAGATGGGGGATGAAGGCTCAGAAGTAGACTGGGAGGGAAGTAGCCCCACATGAATGCCTATCACAGGCTACACACTGTACATAAACTACCTCGACACAACTGCCCTGGAAGGTGGGTCTTACTACCCCCATTTTATAGACAAGAAAACAGAGGCTCAGACATATCAGGTGACTTGCCTTGGATCTCACCGCTACCTGGTGACAAAGCCAGATCTGAACCAGGTCCACCTGGTGGCAGTAGGTAAGGAAAGAAAAGATGATAGGAAGGAAGGGTAGTCTGAGATCTTGCTCTCCTACCCCACAGGTCCCCATGACCGCCCCCCAAGTCTTATGTCTTTGCAGCTCTTAGGGTTATCTTCACTACTGCCAGCCTTCTCCTCCTCTGTCACCTCCCACCCAGGTCAGGCCGCAGAGCTGACCTCCTTCCAGCCTCAAGCATGAAAGACCGCCCAAGACAGCCCGGCTACTTAAGCGGTTACATCGTTCAGTGGCCCCAGAGCAGGCTGGTCACTGCCCCCTTTCTGCTGTCCCTCTAGACAGTGATCTCTTGACTGTCTCCTTAACCCCCCGGCACTGTGCTTCTAAGAGGTACTCTTATGTGAATGAGTGAAGGCAGACGCTGGCTTGCTAGAGGCTCCTGGCTACTTGTCCTGGTCATTGTGAGCTGGGGACACATTCCCCAGTGAATGCAATAGGTAGAGACTGGGGTCCACAGTTTTTACCCCAGAATATAATCTGCCTCAGGGCTCAGAACCCGAGGAATGCATCTGCCCTTCTGTTTTAACCTCACGTGGGCTGCATCCAGGTAGCCATGCTTCCCTGTGCCTCAACTGGAGACAAAGAACTGGAGAGAGGAGAGAAGCACCCACTTCACAGTCAGGCTGGAAGCCTGCTGCCCGGGTTAGTGGCCAGAGACAGCCCAGGTCTCCCAGGCAGGCGGGCAGTGGGCTGGAGGGGCCAGGAGGTGTCCGTGTTCACGCGTGGGGATTCTCTGCTGCCCCTTGTGGCAGCCGTCAGGACTCCCTCCCGCAGAGCCATGGGTCTGATGTGGGAGGACCTTCTTGCTAGCACTCCATCACCTCGCTTCACCCACATCCTCACTACGCCACATCCTTTTCACCAGGGTCTGAGAAAGGCTTCTTGGGGCCAGGGGTGTGCAGGTGGGACACCCCGTGATTGGTCTCCATCCTGCCCCTCCAGTCCGTCCTTCATACTGCAGCCAGAGAGCCTGCTCAGAAGTCACAAAAATGGTCCATTTTTGTGCAAGGGGAGCTAAGAATGTGTTTTTATACTTTTAAAGATTTGTGAAGAATAAGAAGGAGAATGAAAGGAAGAGGAAACAAAAAATTATTATTAGTGACAGAGTCTGCACGGGGCTTGCAAAGCCTAAAATATTTACTCTCTGGACCTTTAGAGAAAAAACATTTGCCAACCTCTGGACTAGAACATGAATGGCATCTATCAAGGCTCAATAAATATTTGAACGAAGGAATGAATATTTTAAAACAGCTTTAAGTGACTTCCAACCTCAGGGAGACATTCAAATGCCTTCTCTCACAGCACTTACAACATTTAATTTTGTTTACGTATCTGTCTTTTCTACCATACTGTGAGGTTACTTCCCACATGGTGTTCCCATGGGGGGAACACCTTTTGCATTTCCCGGGGACCTAGAACACTGTCAGGCACACAGTAGGTGCTTAATAAACACTGAATGAATAACTGTGTCTGTCTTGTTCACTCAGCACAGAGGCTCAATGAACATTTGTGGTGTGAATGAACAAAGGATGAATGGAGACATCCAGAAACCCTTCCTGCCCTACACGGCTCAGGCCTCCTCCTGAGAACACACAGTGCTGAGTTACTGGCAGGCACCTGTCTATCTTACGAGCAACCAAATACTACTCCTTCTTGCCTGTAAGAAGGGATAGAGACTTTGGATAAGTCAGGGTCCAGTTAAGCCAGGTTACTCTGTCCAAAAAGTTCAATTGTTGCTACCCGGTTTTAACAACTGCTGGTGGCCCAGTTGTACCACATACAATTTCCAGCACTCTGATCAATGGGCTGATCTATTCATTTCTGCACCAGCTCTCCTAACCAGGCTGCCAACTGATTTGGGGTAACTATGAGCAGGGACAGGATCAGGGAATTGGGGGACTCACTGCGAACAAGACATGAAGCCAGGAACTGAGGAGGGCAGGGAACAGGGTCGAGGACTCTAGGCTGGCACGAGCACATCAGGTGCAGGCACAGGGCTCAGGGCTGGCACTTCTTCCAAGACTTGCTCAGGGGCCAGGTCTGAGCCTTACATATCCTTCCTGTTCTTCTATGACAGTAGCTTTTATTTCTATTTATTCACTTTTTATAGGAATGCGTTAGCACTGTTTTTTTAAAAAAATATTTACTTATTTATTTATTTGGTTGAGTCAGGTCTTAGTTGTGGCAGGTGGCCTCCTTAGTTGTGGCTTGCGGGCTCCTTAGTTGCAGCTCGCTGGCTCCGTAGTTGTGGCATGCGAACTCTTAGTTGTGGCATGCATGTGGGATCTAGTTCCCTGACCAGGGATCGAACCCAGGCCGCCTGCATTGGGAGGGCGGAGTCTTAACCACTGAGCCACCAGGGAAGTCCAACAGTAGCTTTTAGACTACTTTCCTGCCATTAAGTGGCTCAGAAAAGAGTGCATGGAGTTGCTTTTTCAGGACCAGTTCTTCCACGGCAGGATGCCTTCATTTTATCCAGAGCGCTCAACTTATCAAAACACCATTCATTTGATCTACTAGGAGTCTCTAACTAGGCTACGTAGACCATTTAGGTGTTAGGTGGAGACATCTACTGGTGGAGTGTGATATTGCAACCAGGCTCTATAATGCATAGTAATTGCAGTATCTAAAAGTTGATGCAGTTAGAACTAAGTTCTAGGAGCTACAAGTGTGAAATCAAAGTATTCCTAGATGAGAAATGTCATTCTTGTGGTCCAGCAGGGAATAAGAGGGAAGGAAAAGGTCAGGAGAAAGGAGGAGCTTTGACAGTGGAAGGGTGATTTTATCATTAAGGAAGTGCTATGAAATATTCATGGGACTTCCCTGGTGGTCCAGTGGTTAAAACTCCGCACTTCCACTGCCAGGGTCTCAGGTTCGATCCCTGGTCAGGGAAATAAGATCCCGCATTCCATGCAGCGTGGCCAAAATACAAAAAACAAAAACAAAAAAACCCCAAACAAACATAAAATATTCGCCAAAGGTAAAGTGCCTCATCTACCACAGAATTTTTAACATGATGAGTAATGGTAAAATATGCCTTTCTTCCTAGAAATTCACTATACTTCCAGTCTTGCTGAAAGAGCCAGTAAACAAGAGAATATTTCAATAAGTAAAGGGTAGAAAAATCAGGAAGAAAAGATGCTCCTTAAATAATCACATGATCTGTGAAATTTTGGTGGGAAGATTTTTTTCCTGCAGAATAAGCAGAATTTGAGGTCACATTAGCCAAAGTCTGCAGAAACCAGCCAGGCAGCCAGCCACAACAGGGAAATTCTGGAGAGAGATAAGCCTTCTTTAACTCAGAATTCTCACACAGAAATTTCAGGGCTTGGGCTGTCAACCTTAAATCCTTTTTGAATTTAATCAAGGAGGCTTGTTCTAACATAAAGGAAGTGTTCAAAGGTCAGATAAAAAAATAAGGCTAGTCCCAGCATGGGTTCTTAGTCTGAATGAAGAAAGATGCTATTTTCCACCCAGTTGAATTATAAATAAATCCATCTCCCATCATTGCAGGTGAATGATGTAACAGTGGTCACCACAAATTAGAGCTTCTTCTCTCTTTTCCAGACCAGTCCCCTCATCAAGCCTGTCCTGACTGAATACTTTTGTTTTCACAAACCAGAGCTGTCTGTTTCTTCTCTCCCTCCCACCCGTCCCCTCCGGGAAAGTCTCCGCACACTCAAAGCCAGAAACTCTGTGACCAGACCAAGACTGTCTGCTTCTCTTCTCCTCTCTGCTCTTTTCTAAGAAACATATCATTATCCTCAGGGCTCAAGGGCTATTTGTAGCTTTAGCAGGATGCCACGGCTCCGGCCAGTACCTATTAAGCTAGAAAGCAGAGCTGTAAACAGATTGGTTAGGAAAAGACCGGCGTTCACTCCAGATGCCATACCTTGAGGCAAAGAAATCCAATTCCTCTCCACTCTTCCTTGCAGGAATGGCCTTGGGGCCCATAAAGCTGACCACAGGCCTTGTACCCAGGGAGCAGTAAAGGGACCAGAGTTGTTGAATTTGGAATTGTTACTGATGCTGGACAAGAACACCTGTGTGCTCTGAATTAATAGCAGTAGCATAAAAACAGCACAAACATGTGTCTCTTACAACATGCCAGGCACTGTTCTAAGTGCTTTATACATATTATTATAAATTCTATAATACTCCTACAAGGTAGATTACTATCCTTATGCCCATTTTACAGATGATGAAACTGAGGCCCATGAGAGAAGGCATCCTTTTCCACTTTTGGAATCTCTGCATGGCCTCCTCTCCACCCATCCTTATCAACCCCCTCAAACTTCCTGGAGTTCTAGATAAAGAATTTAGAATTCCAGAAAGCTCTGAAGACCACATTGGCTCCAGATGTGGTATGGGCTAGGGCCTTTGCAGATGTGCAGGATGTTCTTGGGTTGCAGGAGGACAAAGCTGGGCGATTGTGAATCTAAGCTTATCAACCCCAGGCCTGTGAGAACTCAAATCTTTCCTCTGTGCATATTCAAATTCTCATCTTCTCTTTTTTGACATAAGGGTCCTGCTGTCCAGGGAACGGAAAGGGTGTTAGGAAGGAAGAGAATTGACTGTGGGGAGAGTGAAGTGAGTATGGGAGCTGCCTGCAAGAGCAGTTGTCACCGCCCAGATCAGTGGCTGATCGAAGGAAGCACAGAGCCAGGCCTGGTGCCGAGGCTGGCGAATGGATCAGGCCCAAATCGACTGCATGCTTGCACCTCCCAGCCTGCACGCCGTCCCCTCAGCCCCGAATGTCCTTCAACATCCATCCATCCATCCATCCATCCATCCATCCATCCATCCATCCATCCACATCACTGTATCCCCCATGTAGTGCCCAGGGCCTGGGCATCGCTCAGTAGGGGTATGCTAAACATCGAATGAGTAGGAGAAAACAGAAAATATTCTTACCAGATTTCTTTTTCCCAACATGTTCCCTGTACAGGAAAGAATAGGGGTGGGAAAGAGTAATGAGTCAATATCTTTTCTGTATTGCTATGAGTTATTCCGTTAGGAAACTGAGATTTTCCATCCCACAACATCTCCAGTGAATGAGTGTAAAATCCAAGCCAGTCCCAGGGACCCAGATTCTTTAAATTAAAAAAAAAGAATTCCTTTTAATTTTCTCCCTTTCCCTGATAAGTGCTCTGGTGCCCTGGGGACCAGCATCTCCACTCTATTTGTAGAGTAGGGGGCTCTGGGGAGGAGCTGATAGGCAGGGGGTAGAGGTGGGTATGCAGTCTGAAAACAGGAGTTAGGACCTCACACTGCACTAAGCCTGACGCCCTCCTCATGAGGCACGGTGGAGGCCTTGCCTCACTTCTGAGCAGTGCCCTGAGCTGTACAATTGGAGCAGGAAGTGCTCGGTGGTGAGTGGAATACACTAAAACCGGGGAGACATCTGGCTAGCAGTGAACCCAGCACATCTCCCTCACGGTGACACAGAGGACACTATTATGGGCTAGAGTCCATACAGAATGAGTAATCGCTCCCATACACTTGTCAACCACGTCAGAGTTTATACACAGAACTGCATTATGAACAAAATGTTACAAATCAGGTTTTACAACATACTTTTAAGTAAATTATCCCATTAGTAAAAAGCTTTCCGATGTTATAAAAAGTAAAGGGAGGTGATAGGATGGTTGGGTTGAGATAGATATTGTGGCAGCAGTAACATTAGCTAATACTACAAAATTCCTAATAAACGCTATTACCCTGTGCTAGGACCCTGCTAGGCACTTTTAGTTCACTCATTTAATACTCATAATAACCACAGGAAGTAAGTACTCTCTTGGTGCCCATTTTACAGATGAGGAAAATGAGGCACAGAGAAGTTAAGTAACTTGCCCGAGGTCACACAGCTTGCAAGAAGCACAGCCAGGGTCTGAACCCAGGCCTATCTTCATTTTAAAAAATTGAAATATAATTCAAATATCATAAATTTCATCCTTTTAAAGTGTAGAATTAACTGTTTTTTAGTATATTCACAAAGTTGTGCAACCACTGCCATCAGCAAATTCCAGAAAATTTTCATCACTCTCAAAAGAAACCCTGTACCCCTTAGCAGTTCCTCTCCATTTCCATTCCTTCCAGCCCTTGACAACTATTAATATGCTTGCTATCTCTAAGGATTTGTCTATTCTGGACATTTAATGTGAATGGAACCATATAATAGGTGGCTTCTTGTGACTGGTTTCTTTCATGTAACATAATGTTTTCAAGAGTCATCCACGTTGTAGCACATAACAGTGTTCATTCCATTTTATGGCTGAATAATATCCCACTGTGTGGATAAACCACGCTTTATCTGTTCATCAGCCATTGGGCATTTGGGTTGTTTCCACTTTTTGGCTATTATGAATAATGCTTTTATGAACTTTGTACACAAGTTTTTGTATGGACATATATTTTTATTTCTCTTGATTATAGATGTAGGAATGGAATTGCTAGGTAATATGGTAACTCTAGGCTTAACTTTTTTTTTTTTAAGATTTTTTTTTTTTTTTGATGTGGACCATTTTAAAAGTCTTTATTGAATTTGTTACAATATTGCTTCTGCTTTAATGTTTTGGCTTTTTGGCCCCGAGGCACGTGGGATCGTAGCTCTCCGACCAGGGATCGAACCTGCATCCCCTGCATTGGAAGGTCAAGTCCTAACCACTGGACTGCCAGGGAAGTCCCTAGGCTTAACTTTCTGAGGAATTGCCAGGCTGTCTTCCACAGTGGCTGCACCATTGTAGATTCCCACCAGCAACATAGGGAGATTCCAGTTCCTCCACATCCTCAACACTTGTTGCTATCTGCCTTTTTGATTCTACCCATGCTAGTGGGTATGAAGTGGTATCTCACTGTGGTTGGAACTTGCATTTCCTGATGGCTAAGGGCGCTACGCTGAGCATCTTTTCATATGCTTCTTGGCCATTTTTGTATTTTCTTTGAAG
This sequence comes from Balaenoptera acutorostrata, assembly GCF_949987535.1. Classification (NCBI taxonomy): domain Eukaryota; kingdom Metazoa; phylum Chordata; class Mammalia; order Artiodactyla; family Balaenopteridae; genus Balaenoptera; species Balaenoptera acutorostrata. The sequence goes on from NC_080065.1 coordinate 157,854,594, forward strand.
AAATGTCTATTCAGTGTCTGATTTTAAAGTCTGGGTTTTTAACCACCATGTAATCATGCTTTCGGTGTAACCTCGAAAGCGGGGGAGCAGGGAGCTAAGCCAAGCCCTGGAGCTTCGGGCTGCCCTCCTGTGTGTCTGGAAGGAGTAGCAGGGCCGGGCCCAGGGCTGGGCTGGGCCAGTCAGTAGTGATGTCCTCTGGCCAGGCATTACCCAGTGAGGCTCAGTGTCACTCCCCTGTGCAGGGGAGGGGGAGGGTGACAGTGGAATATCCCGGCTCACATTTCCTGCCACTCATTGTGGACAGGGTCCTGGTCAGAATGCTGTACCTGGACTGGCCCGCAGAATCCTCACATCAACCCTTGAGGGTCACTCCATTTAGCACGTGGAGACACTGAGGGCCAGAGAGGTGAGGCGTCTCTCCCAGGATTGGAACCCGGGAAGCCTGGCTGGAGCCCACTCTCCTGACCACACCCTGGACGGTCCGGTGGGGGATGTTGCCTCTTAACTGCTGGCTCCAGGACACACCAGCAAAGGTCTCTTAAGTCTGCTTCCATGTAAAGCCCTCTTCCCTCGCTGCCATCCAGGCTGAGGCCTGAGCCATGGTCTGGGATACCTGAAATCCCAGCTCCCACACTACCGTGTACCCCTGCTAGTTGTCTCTCTGTCCTAGCTGGAGCATGGGGGTGAGGGGCAGCAGGGGGCTCTCGGTTTCAAGCAGCAGCTTGTGTGGGCTCAAGCAGGCACGTTATTTTCTGTGCGACATGCTTAGGGTGATCGCAAGTTTACCCAGGAATGGTAGCGAAAACCTTCCTCTAAGAGCACCATTCATTTCTTTCCTTAGAAACTGCTGGGAAAGACTCCCAGTCTCCATCACAAGCCGTAACTCAGGTCTGAGCATCAGAATCCTGACCAAGGGACCAACCCCACTGAGCACCTGCCCTCACCATTCATTACTGCCTAAACAACAACCGAGGCCCAGCTGAGGCTGCCTGCTGTGGCCCCAAAGCCACCCTTGGGGTTCTCAGCACCCTCCTTCCCTCCCTCCCTCCCCTCCCCTCCTTCCTTCCTCCCTCCCTCCCTCCCTTCCTTCCTCCCTCCCTTCCTTCCTCCCTCCCTCCCTTCCTCTCTCCCTCCCTCCCTTCCTTCCTTCCTCCCTCTCTCCCCCCTTCCTTCCTTCCCTCCTTCCTCCCTCCTTCCTCCCTCCTTCCTTCCTTCCCTCCCTTCCTTTCCCTTCAAAGTCCGGCTTAAGGACAGGAAGGCATCACTAGGTAAGCACCTGCCATGTGCCTGACACTATCACTACCCTTTATGAGCAGGACATTGCCTAACCAAGATGAGAGCAAGGTTAGCCATGCCCACTTTACTGATGAAGAAAGAGAAGCTCAGAGAAGTCAAGTCACTTGCCCAAGGTCACACAGAGGGGAACAGACAAAGAGATTGAAAACTTCCCTTTCCTTCCAGGAAGCCTCTTCGAACTAATACATCTATTTCAGCAGGATGCTGGTTAGCTTATCTCAGCTGTTACTTTGTGCTTTCTTGGGGTACAGTCTAGGCTGTGTTTTGTATTTTTAGTGGATGTTCTATTTGTGCATGTGTTTGTGTGCGCACAGGCCACACGTATCCACATGTTCACATGGCCTTTCCCACCAGTATAGAAGCCCCTCTGAGGGCAGGTGCTGTTTTTCTCTTGTATTATTCCTGAAGGAAGAAAGGGAAATGATCATTAAACACTATAGATTGTGGTCTTTTTTTTTTTTTTTTAAACATTTATTTATTTTATTTATTTATTTGGCTGCACCGGGTATTAATTGCGGCATGTGGGATCTTTAGTTGAGGCATGTGGGACCCAGTTCCCCGACCAGGGATCGAACCCAGGCCCCCTGCATTGGGAGTATGGAGTCTTAACCACTGGACCACCAGGGAAGTCCCTGTGGTCTTTTTTTGTTTTTAAATAAATGGAGCAATAAGATTTCTTCTAGCCGGTCAAAAGGTTCTAACCAGAGGAAAAAACTTTAGATTCTCACCACATGCCAAATGTTGTAATGACTTCTAATCGATTTAATGAGTAAATATTAAAAGAAAACCCAAAGCATAAATCAACTAGAAAAAAATTAAGGGAACTATCTTGCACCTGAATGGTGACTGTCCTTCTTAGACTGAAAGCAAATGAAAGAAGTCACAACTAAAAAATTGGTCACCGGATTTGACTTCACAAAAATATAAAACTTATGTACATCATAAAATCCAGGAACAAGATATAAATGCACAATAAAAGGGACAAATATTTACCACAAACACGGAAAAGGCTAATTCCTTACTATATAAACAGCCTGTACAAATCAAAAATAAAAATAGCTCAAAAAATGTCCACTGGCCCCTAAGGCCCCAAAGGCAGGAACTAGGCTTGTTTTTCTGGACTTTCAGTGTGGGTGGCAGTTGTGGGAAATGTTTGGGGAGTTAACACACTTGAATGGTTGACCCTGTCTTTGCTGGGTTTTGCCCAGAGATGTGGGGGAAGGGAGAGCCATCTGGAAGGCCTGAGATGAAAGATTCTGGTCCTCCCATATGAGAACAAGCATCTCCACATGGTACCCACTTCTTCCAGTGATGTACAATAATCAAACGAACCAATTAGCTTCTCTCTTACCATCTCATAAAAGATCGCAGAACCCAAGCATCCTGGCCCTGGCAGCCAAGGAGATGTGAAAACTGTGTACCTACTATGTGCCAGGCACTGTGCTCAGCACTTCACACACATAGATTCAAACCTCACAATGATTGTGGGTCCCACATCCATGGATTCAACCAACTTCGGATTGAAAATGTTCACGAAAAAAATTCCAGAAAAGTTCAAAAAAACACAACTTAAATTTGCTATGTGCCTGGCAACTATTTATAGAGCATTTATATTATATCAGGTATTATAAGTAATGTAGAGATGATTTAAAGTATATGGGAGGATGTGTGTAGGTTATATGCAAACACTATGCCATTTTATACAAGGGACTTGAGCATCCGTGGATTTTGGTATCCATGGGGGGTCCTGGAACCAATCCCCCTGCCAGTAATGACGGATGACTGTACTATTATTCCCATTGAAGAAGTGAGGAAATGGATTTACCTTAAAAGTATAAGAACAAAACTCTAACTCCAGGAAACTGGGGAACAGGTCTATCTTTTGAATTATCAAGCATAATACCCAAGGGGGCTCACCACGATTTCAGCCTCCAAACTCCAGAAAACTAGCTGCTGACCATGTCCTAATTTTCCCACTGTTATTTCATTTCAGTCTCCCAATAACCCCATAATGTGGGTGCGGCAGGTGACACGGTCTCATTTCACAGATGAATTAAGCGAGGCAGAAGGGGAGGGGAGGGGATTGCTCTGCCCGGGTGGAACAGCTGGCTGCCTGGCCAGCAGACTGGAAGCTCCCTGTGGGCACAGACTGCATCTGCCATGTCACCTCTTTGTCCCCCCGTGCCCAGCCCGTGGGCCTGGCATTCAGCAGGTCCTCGATACCTATTTCCTGAATGGATGAACAATGCTGGTGCTCCGGACCGGGAACAGCGCCGGGTCTAGAACTCCCAGTCCTATGTTCCTTCTACAAGCCCAAGCCAGCCAGCAAGTGGGGAACGTCAGGCTGTGGTCACCAGAGAGCATGACAAAGCCCCCAGACAGCCTCCCCGACATGCCGGCTCCTCTAGAGGGCTGGCTCCCACCCTATGTTCCCCAGTGTCCTTCCTTCCTGCACGAAGGTGCCTGGACTCTTCTCAAGCACAGAGGGCTGACCCTAGCCTGGCTCTCTCCCATCTCTGTTGATAAGTTGGGCTGATGCCTGCTCGGAGCTGGGGACCCACTCACCACCCTCGCCAGGCAGGAGGCCAAAGACATCTGAGCATTAACATTCAGAAGGGGCGCCTGGGTGGCCGTTCTTAACCTCAAGTCCCTGAATGGGATTTGGCACAATTGAGGACCTCCTGAAACGGGGCATTTTTCTCGGGAGAAGGAAGAAAGCTTTTATTGGATTCTCCAAATGGTCCACGATCCCCCCCAAAGTTAAGATCTCTGGGAGGCTGAGAAGAAAATCTAGATGTCACTGACCCTGTGGCCCAAGGAACCCACACCCAGGTCAGATCTGCCCCTCGGGGGCTGGTTTTCCTCCTTCCCTGCCTGTGGGCACTGAGTCAGGTTGGTGAAGCACGGCCAAGTGTTTCTCTCCACATCTTGTCATTGGATTCCCAAGCAAAGCTGCGAGGGAGGTGCTGTCAGACCCCTCCCACGAGACAGGAGACAGGTGCAGGGGTGAGGAGCAGCCTGCCCAGAACCACTCAGCTTAAAAGTGGCCAAGCAACCTTCCTTGTGAAAGCCCATCACCTGGACGTCTTGAACAACTCTGGGAGTAAAAACAGCTACAGTTGGGTATCCAGAGAGGGAAAAAATACCACGGGCCACCACTTTTTGAGCACTTGGCAGGTTCCTGGAATTTTTACTTGTGGCAGCCATTCCATCATCACTGTAATCGTAAGGCTCGCTGCTATTCCCATTTCACAAGGAGTGAAATCGAGGCCCAAGGCTACACAGCTCATGAGTGGTAGAGGCGAGATTTGAACCTGGATGTACCCAACTGCAAACCCAGACTCACCCAGACTCTGTCTCTTAAGCCCAGTTGTCCCTTCTGTGGGAGGCACACACACAGAGCTTATGTGAAGACTCAGGCAGACCTGGGGAAGATCCACCTCGGCTCTTCCAACCTGTGTGACCCTGGACAAGTCTCTTTCCTTATTGTGAACCTCAACTTCCTCATCTGTAAAATGGGAACGATAGCTCCTACCTGGCAGTTTTGTGATAGAATGAAGTAGAAACTGAATATGTTAAGCTCCATATTCTTTGATTCACTTCACCTAGAAATTAGAATCAAAGCCAGGGGCTACCAGCCTGAGTTAGCAGTTTAACCCTGACTGCCTGGGAGCACTGTAGACAAAGGTCCCTTGAGAATATTTCACCATGTCATGTTATGTCCATAAAAGCTGGGGACTGTTTACTAGGCACAAATGCTAAAGACACCAAGAACAGAAATATTAGCCGGGATGGGCTGCAGGCCCATTAGCAGATTTACAGTTATTCTGTATCTTTTCAAAAAAAATTCATGTGTTGGCAAGGCATTCCCTTGCGATGTTTTGATTCAAAAGATTTACTGTGGTCCCTTACGGAATGTCATTCCCATGCTTCTGTGTGTTGGCTCTGAGAAGCTGTATTCACTTAACTCCGTGCTTGTCACAGGAAATGGTATTTATTGCAATATGCTGACTGTAGAAAGTTTCATCTGTGTGGCAGTTAAACCATTAGTCCTGAGCGATCAGCTCACCCTCTGTGATCTCCGAACTTGATTCTGCATGTAGCCGCGTGTATATATATAAATGGCCTGATTTCATGTGTTAAAACTCTTTGCTGCTTTCTCCTTACAGGTCTATTTAAAAAGTAAGCTTTGTGAGTTCACCAGATTCACTTCTAGAAAGCAACATGAGTTTTTCTAGCTCAGCCTACATAAAGTGCTTAGCACATGAACGCTGAACCGATGTAAGCCTGGGTCATTACTGCTGTCCTGGGCAGTGAGTTACACTCAGAACTAAGAGGAGCAGTTCACACTTCTCCCGTAACAGCGCCTGGCTGGCACTTCTCAGCCCTTCCTGACGGGGTCCCAGTGGACCCCTAACCCTGCCAGCTCTTGCTCCTGTGACTCAGGACGGTCCAGCACCTGTGGTCTGTGTCCTCCTCCCCCACTGCGATTTCTCCATTAGACAGATCCCTTCTTTCTGCAGACGTATATGATGCCTTTCCCCAAAAAGCGCTTTTAAAAAAGCATCATGCATCAGTCAGTGTTTCATGCTGGCACGGCTGTTGGTGCCATCAACTCTTGGCCAGCAGGCGGGTGGTACTGAGGTTCTGTGCGATGTGCACTGGGGGGCTGGGGAGATGCACTGCTTGGCATCAGGGAGCGCAGCCTGTCCGCTGCAGGGAGAAGTGAGATCAAACCCTGGCCCCGTCATTCACTAGCGACGGGACCTTGAGCAGGTCTCAGTCAGTCACTCACTCACATCCCTGATGGTCCTGGGCACATCTACCTTTGAGGACAAGGCACACAGTCTCTGCCTCGAGGGCTCACCGTCTCCCCTGTTCAGGTATGGCGGGTAAACGCAGTGCATTAGGGAATTCAGTAGTGCACTCGGCCAGCTTCCTTCACCTGTAAAACTCAGCTACGGCTACCTGCAGTCACTACGAAGGCTACCTGAAGTGAGGCCCGGCAGGGGCTCCACTGATGTAATCTAGTTTAATTTTTACTTAGCTTTCCTCCCATTCCTCCTGGGGCTGGCCGGCCCAGCGGGAAGGAGGGCTGTGAGAGTTAGCTCTAAGGAGATCCACAAACCAACTTACTCTTTGGGGGGATTCAGGTCCTCGGGTCTTGTTTCAAAGAACTGCAGCACCTCATCACACTGAGAGATGTAGGGGGGCAGCTGGATCAGGGCCTGGAGAAGAGACACACAGGTGAGTCCAACGGAAGGGAAGGGGTGTCAGGAATGCCATTAAGTCAGGAAGTCCTCAGACCCGGGCAGGCATCAGGATCACCTGGGGGGCTGGGCCCTACTCCCAGAGTTTCAGATTCAGTAGGTCTGGCGTGGGGCCTGAGAATATGCATTTCTAGCAAGTTCCCTGGTGATGTTGCCACTGCTGGTTTGGGGACCACACACACACCCACACACAGTAGATATACACACATATATATTACAGACATATCTGGACAAATAATATGTACATATTTAGACAAAGCAATAAATTGTGAACAAGGTCCTACTGTACAGCACAGGGAACTATATCCAATATCTTGTAATCAACCATAATGGAAAAGAATATGAAAAAGAATATATATATGTATAACTGAATCACTTTGCTGTACACCAGAAACTAATATAACATTGTAAATCAACTACATTCATTAAAAATATAAAAATTGTGAACTTCATGCCATGTCATTATTCTTCTACATCACCATCTCTACTGGATACTGGGTGTCTATTAGATAGATATCTCATGTTTTATTCAACTAGCTGCTTACCGGTGAACATTTAGGTTATTTCCAACATGTCTGCATGTCCCAACTCATGGATCTGAAGTGTTAAAGTGAAGGGACTATTTTATGATTTGGGTAGAAGTTAGAAGTTCCCAGATTAACAAAAGGCTGAAACACCTGGGACATCCCAATGCCCAAGTCCATGTTAATCTGCCCTTTTGGCTCATCAGTTACAGGAGCCTCAACTGTCCCTGCCCATGGGCTGGATCAGGAGGTAGTGAGGGGCACCAAGTGGGCCCAGGCATTTATTATGCTGGTTTCTCTACTAACAGGTATTCATTCAGTGATTCAATAGACATTTTCTTTATGCCCAGCCCTGCACCGATTTCTGTGGAAACAGGACAGAATTATAGGGTACATCCCATTATGAAATGATTTGAAACAAAGACATGGCTCCAAAATGAATAAAGAGATTAGTTTAACAAATGTTTCCTTGAGCCCCCCTCTGGCACAGGTTCTGAGGATGCAAATCTGAGTGCAGTAGGGCTGTTTCGTGCACACACTCTATTATATACTTCTGTGCAGGGAGAGGGCCAGTGCAGAGGCATGAATTTAAACAACACAGGCGTGCTGTGGAGTGAGGCGGGACCCTGCTCTCTCCGCAGATAGGCCTCAGTTCCCTGGTGCCTCTCATATGCCTTCTTGCCATGCTGAGTGTTGAGTCTGGAGTGGAAAAGACGTGTCTTGTATCTTCTGTAGAAGAGGCCTCTAAAAGCTACCCCCTCACAAAGTGATTTTCCAACCCTGCCATTGGGTTATGATGGACTAATGGAAAGATGGATGGGGGTCTCCAATGTGGTACCTTCTACAAGGCTTTCAGAAGTATTTTGACCTGTACGATCTATTTTTCCAATTTTTAAAAAGTATTAATTTTTAAATTAAATTTTACCACAAATTTTATTGTGGTAAAATACACATACATCATTACCGTCTTCGCCTTTTTAAAAAAATATTTATTTATTTATTTATTTATTTTTGGCTGCGTTGGGTCTTCATTGCTGCGCATGGGCTTTCTCTAGTTGCGGCGAGCGGGGGCTATTCTTCCTTGCGGTGCACAGGCTTCTCATTGTGGTGGCTTCTCTTGTTGTGAAGCATGGGCTCTAGGCACACGGGCTTCAGTAGTTGTGGCTCACGGGCTCTAGAGTGCAGGCTCAGTAGTTGTGGCACAGGGGCTTAGTTGCTCGGTGGCATGTGGGTTCTTCTCGGCCCAGGGCTCGAACCCGTGTCTCCTGCATTGGCAGGCGGATTCTTAACCACTGCGCCACCAGGGAAGTCCCTGCTCTTCACCATTTTTAAGTGTACAATTCAGTGGCATTAAGTATGTTCACACTGTTGTGGAACCATCACCACCACCCATCCATCCAAGAACTCTTTTCATCTTGTAAGACTGAAACCCTGCACCCATCAAACAACAACTTTCCACTCCCCCTCCCCAGCCCCTGGCAGCCACCATTCCACTTTCTGTGTGTATGAATTTGCCTACTCCAGGTACCTCATATAAGTGCAATCATACAGTATTTACCCTCTAAGTGACTGGCTGATTCACTTAGCATTATGTCCTCAAGGTTCACCCACATTGTAGCATGTGTCAGAATGTCTTTCCTTTTCAAGGCTGAATAGCATTCCATCGCACGTGTACAACACATTTTGTTTATTCATTCACCCCTTGGTAGTCACTTGGGTTGCTGACCTGACATGACCTTTGAGTCAGGCTCTGACTTTAAGCCACTTCCCCTCTCCTGATGCATGACCTGGCCCAAAACTAAAGTGGGGAAATCTGTAAGGTAAGTGGACATGTTTTAGTAGTGTGCCTTCCCTGGTCACTGTCTACTTTCTACGCTGGATAAAGATAGGATGAAGGATGCTGACCTAAGGGCCTGGTATTTGTGGCTCATTGATTTTTGCTCACTGATTTTTTTTTTTTATTAGCCTTGAAGTATCTCCTGCTCTGTAGCAAATCCCCAGGGACCAGCCTTTTCCAGGCCAGAGGCAGAGAGTGGATACATCCCATTTCCCATTTCTGACCCCCTTCTCTTTCTGGTTTGGAGCAGGGAGCATTCATTTTCCTGCTGTCTTGGGGCTCCCTGTGGGTCGCTCTTTCCTCTGAAATCCTGCAGCTCTTGCAGTTGGAACCACATAATGAAGAGGCTGATTATATGCTGGACCGTGGTGTGTCCTGGCTGCTTCGTGGGCAGAAATCGTGCGGCTCCCCCCAGACTGCAAACACAACGTTCCCTTATGTTGGCTCAGCACTTGATGGCTCCCAAAATGTGTTCGTCTGCATCATGTCATGTCATCCTGAAAGGGCTGGCCCACTTTAGAGATGGTGAAACAGAGGTTCTGGGGAAGTGACCAGGACTTGAGCCCCAAACCAGCGACTCCAGCTCCTCTACCCCAAATCCAGAGGAGTTCCTCCTGCACCTTCCCACATGCCTTGACAGTGCTGGGAGGACCCTGATGCCTGGTTGAAAGTATCTGCTGGATAAATGATGTGAGGAAGAGGCCTGGCCGTGGCCACGTGGCCCTGGGTAAGCCCTGAGGTGGCCATGGTTTCTGCCTAGAGGGGGCCTCTCTGCTGAAATGGGCAGAGACCCCGAATGGACCAGTGCGGAAGGGACGACGAGGCCCATGGAAACCTCCCGACAGTGCCAAGTTCTCTTTAGGTTTTGAGCAAATCCTAGGAGGTAAAAGCCAAACCAAACCCCCAAAGCATAATACAAAGCCAAGTTACTCATAAAAGGCAGCACCAAATGCTTTGATATTTGCCCCTTTCCTGTGGAACGACAGGATAACAGCAAAAACATGACCTGGGGCATAGCAATAGTTCCGCTTCTGAAATACCCCAGAATTGTCTCGTGTTTGGTCAGTATGACAAAGAACCGCAGTTCCAAGAAAACCGTGGTTCTGTTCCGCATGGAATCCTGGCCCTTTGGACAGACGTGGCTGCTCGATGCAGGGTCAAGAGGAGAGGTGAGGAGGGCAAGTCCTGCTTGCCTGTGTAATAATGAAATTTCAGACAGATGCAGCTCCTGGTTCTGGCTCTAGCCATGTCCTATCACCTCTGAGCCTCAGTCTGCTCATCTGTAAAATGGAAATAACTAACACCCATCCTGGAGGGCTGTGCTACAGAACAAGTGAGCAAGTGGCTGTAAGGTTTCCATCATATACTAGCTGCTTGATAAACATTCAGTTAACCCTCTGGCTCTCTGGACTGTACCAAGTACAATAGTGTGCTGTGGGACTTCCCTGGTGGCACAGTGGTTAAGAATACGCCGCCTGCCAATGCAGGGGACACGGGTTCGAGCCCTGGTCTGGGAAGATCCCAAATGCCACGAAGCAACTAAGCCCGTGCGCCACAACTACTGAGCCTGCGCTCTAGAGCCCGCGAGCCACAACTGCTGAGCCCACGCGCCTAGAGCCTGTGCTCTGCAACAAGAGAAGCCACCACAGTGAGAAGCCCACGCACTGCAACAAAGTAGCCCCCGCTCGCCGCAACTAGAGAAAGCCCATGCGCAACAACGAAGACCCAGCACAGCCAAAAATAAATAAATAAATAAATAAATAAATAAATAAATAAAATTTTATATATATATTTAAAAAATAATGTGCTGCTTCCAGGGGCGATTTTAGAGTCAGCAAGGTGATTCAGTTCAATCACAACGCCTCGGCTAGAGAGAGAGAGTTTGTGGTTTGTGTCTTCAACAAAATTTTAAGTGCACAGCACAGTACTGTTGGCTATTGTACAGCAGACCTCTAGAGCTGATTCCTTCTTGCTTGACTGAAACTTCATGCCTGTTGATTAGTAACTCCTCATTTTTCCCTCCCCCCAGCCCCTGGCAACCACCATTTCACTCTCTGATTCTATGAATTTGACTATTTTAGATAACTCATGTAAGTGGAATCATACGGTATTTGATCTTTCTGTGACTGGCTTATTTCACTTAGCATAACGTCCTTAAGGTTTATCCATGTTGTTGCGTATTGCCGAATTTCCTCTTTTTTTTTTTTTTCTTTTTAAAATTATTTATTTATTTTATTTTATTTTTGGCTGTGTTGGGTCTTCGTTTCTGTGCAAGGGCTTTCTCTAGTTGCGGCGAGCGGGGGCCACTCTTCATCGCGCTGCGCGGGCCTCTCACTATCGCGGCCCCTCCCGTTGTGGGACACAGGCTCCAGACATGCAGGCTCAGTAGTTGTGGCTCACGGGCCCAGTTGCTCCAAGGCATGTGGGATCTTCCCAGACCAGGGCTCGAACCCGTGTCCCCTGCATTGGCAGGCAGATTTTCAACCACTGCGCCACCAGGGAAGCCCCCCCGAATTTCTTCTTTTTAAAGGCTGAATAGTATGCTATTGTATGTACAGGCCACATTTAGGTTGATTCTACATCTTGGCTATTGTAAATAGTGCTGCAACGAACATGGGAGTGCTAATATCTCTTCTAAATCCTGATTTCAATTCCTTTGGACAAATATCCAGAAATAGGATTGCTTGACTATATGGTAGTTCTATTTTTAATTTTTTGAGGAACCTGCACACTGTTTTTCATAGTGGCTGCATTTTGCATTCCCACAAACAGTGTGCAAGATTTCCAGTTTCTCTATATCCTCACCAACACTTGTTGTCTTGTTTTGTTTTTTTTTTTACATCTTTATTGAAGTATAATTGCTTTACAACATTGTATTAGTTTCTGCTGTATAACAAAGTGAATCAGTTATATGTATACATATATCCCCATATCCCCTCCCTCCTGAGCCTCCCTCCCACCTTCCCTATGCCACCCCTCTAGGTGGTCACAAAGCACCGAGCTGACCTCCCTGTGCTATGCAGCTGCTTCCCACTAGCTATCTGTTTTACATTTGGTAGTGTATATGTTACTGCCACTCTCTCACTTCGTCCCAGCTTACCCTTCCCCCTCCCCGTGTCCTCAAGTCCATTCTCTATGTCTGAGTCTTTATTCCTGTCCTGTCCCTAGGTTCATCAGAACCACTTTTTTTTAGATTCCATATATATGTGTTAGCATACAGTATTTGTTTTTCTCTTTCTGACTTACTTCATGTTATTGTTTTTGATACTAGCCATCCTGACAGATGTGAGGTGATATCATATTGTGGTTTTGATTTGCATTTCCCTGATGATTAGCGACACTGAGCAACTTTTCATATACCTGTTGGTCATTTGTGTATCTTCTCTGGAGAAATGTCTATTCAAGCCTTTGGCCCATTTAAAAATTGGGTTATTAGCTCTTTTTGCTATTGAGATGTATAAGTTCCTTACATACTGATATTTTGGGGATTAACCCCTTATCAGATATGTGATTTGCAAATATTTGCTCCCATCTTGTAGTTTGCCTTTTCACTCTATAGATTATTTATTTTGCTGTGCAGGAGCTTTTTAGTTTGATGTATTCCCACTTCTTTATTTTTGTTTTTGTTGCCTATGATTTTCGTGTCATATCCATGAGATCATTGCCAAGAGCCCTGAAATAAATCCATGCATATGGTTAACTGATCCTCAACAAAGGTGCCAAGAATACACGGCAGGGAGAGGACAGCTTCTTCAACAAATGGTGCTGGGAAAACTGGATATCCGTATGCAAAAGAATGAAATTGGGCCCTTATCTTATACCGTACATAAAAATCAACTCAAAATGGATTAAAGCCTTAAACATAAGACCTGAAACTATAAAATTCCTAGAAGAAAGAACTTCCCCAACTTGCTTCCTGCGAGCGTGACCAGGCTCTGCAGAGCTTCCTCTGGTAGTAAGCAACAGAAGCTGGCTAGATTAAAAAACAGTTTTTGTTGCTGTTGCATCACTGTTTTTATTTTTACTTTTAGGGTACGTGATACCAGTTTTACATTGTGGTTGTGATATAAAATTTTCTCTAAAATATATATTTTTAAAGAAGTTAAAAAAGTGAATTAATATAAAGAAAAATATTAATAATAATATAGGTAGCAGAATATGGTAAAAATCTTCAGGGGAGGTCTCAAGGGACTGGAGTCTGGTAAACACTACTGTTATACTGCTTACAGAGTTTACTTTAAAATATTAGGGTTGGCCAAAATGTTTGTTTGGGTTTTTCGTAAGATGTTATGGAAAAACCCAAATGAACTTTTTGGTCAACCCAATACTACAGCACAGTAGAGGGGGTGGGGGAGGGAAGTGTTGGGAGTTTGGGATTAGCAGATGCAAGCTATTATATATAGGATGGATAAACAACAAGGTCCTACTGTACAGCACAGGGAAATATATGCAATATCCTATGATAAACCATAATGGAAAAGAATATGAAAAAAAAAAATATATATAACTGAGTCACTTTGCTGTACAGCAGAAATTAACACAACATTGTAAATGAACTATACTTCAATAAAATAAAAAATAAAAATAAAAAAATAAAATACTACAGCACGGGCATACACACTCACACGTTCAGAGGTGTGTATGTGTGTGTGTTAGATTTAACCTACACTCTAATAATGGTGAGTTAATATCTGAAGTACCCTCATCGGGAATGAACACTTCAGCAAGTAGGAGACTCTAATCACAAGTTCTCATTTCAGAAAAGGCTACTTTGGGGCTTCAGCTATCTTCACCTCTGACCAACACTGTAGCCTCTATTTACTAGCATAACAGTTGTTAGAAATAATTTTCTTCACTGGTGAAATGAGGGGTGGCCCTTGCATGAACAGAATATGGCGAGCCCAGCATTATACATCTTTCTTCATGGTACCCTGGTTCTAGGATTCTGAATCCTCTGTGTTCTACCTCTTCTTGAAGATTTTACTGTCAGACCATGGTTAGGATTAGCTGGTCCTGCCACTAGGATACCACTGCTTCTGTCTTAAGGAAACTTTCATGCAAAGTGATGTCAGACAAGACAGCTGGTATTTCACTGAGTTTATACAACAACTTGAGAGTCTGTTTAGGGAGCTGCTTGATAACAAATGCTTGTATGTGTGGCAGGATTTGGCTGAGTCTCGTTTTCATTGTGTCTTTTGATGAACAGAAGTCCTTAAATTTACTGTAGTCAAATAAATCAATCTTTTTATGCTTGGTACTTTTTGTGTCTTTAGAAGTCCCTCTATACCTAGAGATTATGAAGATATTTTCCTATTTTTATCTTCTAAAACCTTTTATAATTACCTCTTAACATTTAGGTCTTCAATGTACTTGGAAATGATTCCATGTGTGTGCAAGGCAGGGGTTAGTTATCTTTTTTGTTTTTTCCAATACGGATACCCATTTACTGAGGAATCCTACCTTTCCTCAATGATCTACAAAGCTGCTTTTGTTAGTATCAAAGTGTCCAAATACACATAGGACTGTTTCTGGGTTCTCTATTTTGTTCCAATGGTTGTCTGTCCTTGTGCCAACACCATACTATGTTAAATACTGTAACTTTATGATAGGTCTGGTAGAGCAGAAAGTTTCTTCCTAGCTGGTAGCTAGGTTTGGGGACATCTACAGCCTTCCTCTATCTTTACCTATTGGAAACTACCAATTTCTATCAAGATAAGGCGGACAGCGATAGATCAAACTGGCTTAAGTCAGCTCACAACAATGTCAATAACAGAGACCAAATGTTACATAAAGGTCTATGCAGTCTCTAAAAGACTTCACAGGCCTTGTAACAAAAGGGATGGTTTCATCTCCTTCCAGGAGGGCAGTTCCCTTGAAGCTAAGCCCAGGGAATTTGGCCAACTAAAACCCCCAAATAACTGCTCTGCTTCTTATGATGCATTAATAGCAGGGGTGGTAACTTCCATGCGGCTCATGTAACATAAGGTAACATAAGCAGTTTCTTCCCTGTGGTTAATCCAGGTCAATTCATGATCTCTGGACCATTCCAAGCATAGCCAGATGCAGGCAGCTGCTGCTGTCCCTTATCCCTCCAAGATTTTATGTTTCCTTTTCCAAATCAAATGTCCAGGGGTTCGGGAAGCCCTGGGTGAGAGGAAGGTATGACTGGAGAGAAGTTGGGTGGGCTGGGGAAGAAGCAGGAGAGCACATTTGGGCCGAGGTTTCTGGGAAGGTACCAGGTGGAACTTGCCAGCTGGCTAAGGTGACCCCAAGGGTTCAAAGTTCTTCCCAGCAGGGCCTGGACAAAGGAATTTTAGGCTCTAGAGGTTTGGAAAAGGGCAAAGAGCAAAGATCTGAACTTTCCTCTGAGATCTGGGAGGCAGCAGTGGTGTCTTTGTGCCTGAATGACGAGCCCTGCCCCTCATCCCCATCCCTTTTTTAAGGGTATCCTTAGGAGAGAGAAGAGTCTGAGTCTATCTGCTTCTATGAAACACACGCTTAACTATTTTGGCCTCTTGAATTTGTACTTTCTTAGAGAAGCCATAAGTGGTATGCAAGTGCCAAGTCCTAAAAGGGCTGGGTTCATCTCTCAAAGTCTCGAATACTGTTATTGTGAGTAACTTTGTTGGGCCTCCATTTCCTCATCAACACGAAGGGAAAAAGAACACGTCCTCCATGTTATTGGAGGGATGAAACGTGGTCATGTCTGGTAAAGAGGAGATGGTCAATCAGGAGTGATTTTCTGCCCTTCCATGACATCTCCTGCCAAGAGAGGGGCGTCTATCCCCACGCTTTCCCCCTTCAAAAATTTTTCTACAGACATATTGAGGTATAATTTATGCACCATGAAATTTACCCATTATAAGTACACAATTCAATGATTCAAATTCAAATTATAGAGTTGGGCAACCATCACCACATTCTAGTTTTAGAACTTTTCCATCACCTCAAAAATGTCCCCAACCTCATTTGCAGTCAATCTCCATTTCCACTGTCCCAAGGCCCAGGAAACTACTGACCTGCTTTCTCTAAATTTGCCTTTTCTGCACATTTCATGTAAATGGAATCATACAATATACAGTCTTTTGCATCTGTCTTCTTTCGCATAGCATCATGTTTTTGAGATTCATTCATCTTGCAGGATTAATCAGTATTTCACTGTCAAACAATATTCTATTGTATGCCTTATTCCACATTTTCTTTATCTATTCTCCAGATGATAGACATATGGATTGCTTCCAATTTGGGGCTATTATGAATTAATGCTGCTATGAACAATTGCATCCAATTCTTTGTGCGGACAGTTTTCACTTCTTGTGAGTATGTACCTGAGAGTAATCGTATGATAAATTTCACTTTTGAAGAAACTGCCAAACTGTTTTCCAAAGTGGTTTCCATCATATGTCTCCAGCAGAATAAAAAGCTCCACTTTCTCTCACATCCTCTCCTCTTGTGTGTCTTGTTGATTACAGCCATTCTGGAGGCTGTGTAGGCATCTCATCATGGTTTTATTTTTCATTGCCCTGATGATTAATGATGTTGAACAACTTTTTATGTGCTTATTAAGCATTGCATGTCTTCATGGGTGAAGTTTCTATTCAATCTTTTGTCTATTTTTAAACTGGGTTGTCTTTTCATTTTTGAGTTGTAAGAGTTGTTTATATAGTCTCAACACAAGTCCTTTCTCAGATATATGACTTACAAATATTTTCTCCTAATCTGTGGCGTGTCTTTTCATTTTCTTCATGATATCTTTTGAAGCACAGAAATGTGTAAGCTTAATGAAGTCAAACATATCAATTTTTCTCTTTTGGTGTTATATCTAAGAACTCTTTGCCTAAACCAAGGTCATGAAGATTCTCTTTTATGTTTTCTTCTAGAAGTTTTATGGTTTTAGCTTTTATATTTAGGTCTATGATCCATTTTGAGTTGAGCTGATTTTTTATGCATGGTGTGAGGTCAGGGACCAATTTTAAAAACTTATTTTTTTGCATATGGATATCCCATGATCCCACCATTTGTTAAAATGACTACCCTTTCCCACTGAATTTCTTGGTACCTTTGTTGAAAATCAATTGAGTATAAATCTGAAGAGTTTACTTCTAGACTCTCAGTTTTCTTCCAGTGGTCCATCTGCCTATCCTTACACCAGTACTACAATCTTTTCTTTCTCCCCCCAATAAATAAATAAATTATTTATTTATTTATTTTTGGCCGTGTTGGGTCTTCATTGCTGTGCGGGAGCTTTCTCTAGCTGCAGTGATGGGGGCTACTCTTTGTTACAGTGCACGGGCTTCTCATTGCAGTGGCTTCTCTTGTGCGGAGCACAGGCTCTAGGTGCGCAGGCTTCAGTAGTTGTGGCTCGCAGGCTCTGGAGCGCAGGTTCAGTAGTTGTGGCGCATGCGTTTAGTTGCTCCATGGCATGTGGGATCTTCCTGGACCAGGGATCTAACCCATGTCCCCTGCATTGGCAGGTGGATTCTTAACCACTGCACCACCAGGGAAGTGCTACGCCAGTACTACAGTCTTGATTACTGTAGCTTCATAAGAAGTTTGGAAAATGGGTAGTACAATTTTGTTCTCTAATTTTGTTCTTCTTTTTCAAAATTGTTTTGGCTATTCTGAGCCCTTTGTACTTCCTCATACACTTTAGGATCAGCTTGTTCATTTCTACAAAAAAGCCTACTAAGATTTTGGCAGAGATTGCATTGACTCTGTGCATCAACTGGGGGAGAAATGCCAATTTAACACTGTTGAGTCTCCTAATCCATTAGTATGGAATGTCTCTCCATTCATTTAGAATTTCTTTAACGTCCCTCAACCATGTTTTGTAGTTTCAGTATATAAACCTTGTACTTCTTTTATTAAATTTATTCCTAATTATTTTATTCTTTTTGATGCTATTTTGAGTGGAATTATTTTCTTAATTTCATTTTTGGGTTGTTCCCTACTAGTAGATGGAAATACAATTGATTTTTTAATATTTGTCTTGAGTCCTGTAATCTTACTAAGCTCATTTATAAGTTCTAGCAGGTTTTTTTGTGGACTCCTTATGGTTTTCTACAATAGAATCATGTCATCCGTGAATCAAGGCAGTCTTACTTCTTCCTTTCTAATCTGTATGCCTTTTATTCCTTTTTCTTGCCTGCTTAAACCAGCTAGAATCTCCAGTAAAATGTAGATCAGAGGTGGAGAGAGCAAATATACTTTGCTTTTGCTCCTGATCTTAGGGGGAGAAAGCATTCACTGCTCCATTTTTAAGGCATTTTTTCTATTCCTACCCTTCTCCAATCAAACTGCTAGTGATTTTAAGTTAGAGGAATAAATACTAAAGATTAGGGAAGGTACACAAAGAAAAATATGCTTCTTGACATCAGCCTCAAATCAAACAAAACATAACCAAAAGGCAGGGAGGCCCCTTGTGGTTGAGAACATTTAAGGGATTGGAAGCCAGCTGCACTGTCCAACAGGGGTTGGCTGAATAACTTCTAGAACATTCATGCACAATGGAATACTACGTAACCATTAAAAGCTGGTTCAAGAAGATTTTTTTAATAGCATGGGGAAATTCTTTTAATATGAGAGAAAAGAAAAAGAGCAACAAAAATAACACATATGGGATGATCTCAACACCATAAAGAAATGCATGCAGAGAGAAAGGAAATATGTAAAAACCTTCATAATTGCCATCTCTGAGTTAAAGGATCACGGGTGATTGGTTTTTCTAATTTCTTTACATTTTTTTCACCTGTACAGATCTTTCACAATGGGCATCCTGTAGTCAGAAAAGGAAAAGGAAAACAAAGCAAACAAACAAAAAACCCCCAGAACTACCCACGGGGAAGACACGAGACACAGGGAAGTGTTGGCGTTTCTCAGACTTACCTTACAGTATTCATCGATTGGTATCAGGCGTTTGACGGCCACGTCCCGAATGTGGCTCCGTCGGAAGAGAATCTTGCCTGCAGGAGATGAGAGTGCACACAGCGTTGTAAGGGAGCAGTGACAAGCTCTCAGCAGCCTGGGAGGATGAGGACGTGGCTGCCTCTGGTAGGCCTGAGTGGTACCTAAATCCCTGGCTGCCATCCATACCTGCTGCTGGACGTCCACAGGGCCTGGATGACCCCATGCTTGGTCCTCCAAAGCCCTGTTCACAGCTCTAGTGCAAGGGCTTGAGGGAGTGGGGCTCAGTGGATAACTTTTGGTGAGATAAGGGAGGCTGGAATCAAACCAAGGAAGGAAGACCTGATGATCGGAGGTCCCCTGTCCAACTGTAAGATTCTCAGATGCCGTGAGCACTTCAGCGAACACTCAGATATGCCCTCACCCGACAGCTCAGTCTCCTTCTCTCCTCTTTTTTTGCATACTTTCTGCTCTAGTCTGATGTTTTCCCAATACTCCACACTCTCTCATAATTCTGTGCCTTTCCCTCTGCCTGGAATACCTTCCCCATCCAACCTCACCCACTACCCCTGCTGGGAAACTCTTACACACTTCAAATGGGTTAAGAGTTCCAGTCTCTTTCAGAACAGACATGTGGTTGCCAAGGGGGAGGGGGGGGAGGGAAATATTGGGAGTTTAGGATTAGCAGAGGCAAACTAGTATATATAGGATGGATAAACAATAGGGTCCTATTATATAGCACAGGGAACTACATTCGATATCCTGTGATAAACCATAATGGAAAAGAATATGAAAAAGAATATATATATATGTATAACTGAATCACTTTGCTGTACAGCAGAAATTAACACAACATTGTAAATCAACTATACTTCAATAAAATTAAAAAAAAAAAAAAAAAAAAAGAGTTCCTGTCTCTGATTGTACACATCACATTGTCGATTTACATGTCTTCTTCCTTCCTACTAGTCATGGGGCTCCGCCCAAATAGGGATTGACTGGGCTTTAGTCAACTTTTTGCCCCTGCCACATGGCACTCACGTTTGATCAATGCATGAAGGTGGATTCCACCCGCCAGGATGACAAATCCCTTCAATTCCTTCCCCAATAAGTGTTTGTAACAGAGGGCTCCAAGCCCTCCTACCACACCGAATACTAACACAGTCCATTCACTACTTGCTGGGTGACATCTGAGCCCTGGGCTGTGGTACCAGAACCTCCAGTGTGACATATGGGCAGAGCACATGGGTCACAGGCAAAGACAAGTATATAAATGATGCCACTGAGGGTCTCAGGAAATAATCTAAGATGCTGAAACATTACGGGTGGGGTTTGTTTCAAGCAAATCAGCGGGTTCCCGAGAGTCTTAAAGGAGATCCTGTCATGGGGAGATGGTGGCAAAGCTCATGCACTGAGGATCCAGACAGCATGGCCACACCATTCTGGATTTGTCACAGAGATGGGGGCCAGAAAATCAGAAATAAGACATCAAGGAGCGACAAAGAGGTGGGGGATGGAGACAAGCCCCCCTGCCACACTCATGCGGGGCGACCAGGAGGTCTCTAGGGGTCAAAAAGGAAGGCACAGGGAGACCACAGCTCTCCAGACTGCAGAGCATGGAGACCTACTAAGAACTTCACCTACTTCTGGTCCAAGGAGGTAGGTCCTGGAGAAGAATTTGGGTTACGAGGCTGGCAGGGCGAGGAGAGGTTAACCACTGATCTGAGATGGTGCTGGTGAGACTGCTGTCTCCATGGGTCAACCTTGGGTGAGCAGGGACAAGACGGTAGGAAAGGCCCATAAAGAGTTTTCATCATAGGACAGAATCGAAAGGGATGATGGGAAACAACCTATTGACTTTTAAAGATTTGCAATGCAAGGTGGTCAGGGAGATTTGTACCCAAAAAGACCATATGGTTAAGGTCACATTTAAAATAATCTGACAACTTGCTCTTGGGCAAAAAGGCACAATCAGGAAATGAAGTAGATATGGTCAACCTAATAGTAATCCTTTTTTTGTTCATTTCTATTTAATTAAAAAAGAACCCACAATGAGATGAAATACATATTCCTTATATTCTTTAATAACAAGGATCTCCTTTCTTTATAATGGTGATGGGTTTAATTCTGATGAGTGAGTCAAATTTCTGATACACCACACTTGTTAGAAGAGAAAAAAATCTAGGAGAAAATGCATCACAGGGTTCATAGTGCTTGTCTCTGAGGGTAGAAGACAAAGCCTTTTTGTGTTTTCTTTATACTTTCCCCAAAGTGCCTACTATAAACATTGATTGCTCTGGGAATCAGAAAATTTTCATGTCATTTAAAACGAAAAAAGCAAATTGTGCAGCAAAGTGGGAAGGAGTTTACAACCTGGCCTCCCTAGAACCGATGATATTCCCTCATTCACTCCCTAGGGGCAGGCTCTGTGTGAGCCCTCTGTGTGCAGGCACTGGGGGCCTGCCTTCCTGGCACTGGTGCTTTCCAACAGGGAGGGCCCCTGCTGACATTCTGGGTGGGGCAGTCCTTCCCTGGGTGGGAGTAATAATTACCACCCTCATGGGTGGGACCACTTGAAGATCAGAATTCCTAGGAGAATCCTGAACCTTCAGGAAAAATAAGAAGTGTGTGCCTGTGAAGAGAAATCCTACACAGCAAACGCTTCCTGCCCTCTAATCTATTTCTCAAAATGGGAGAAGGGGTGCCTATCAAAAACATTTTGGTGCCTACCAAAAACATTTTGGTCCCAGTTTGGTATAATTTCCCCTTCTATAAAATCAGAGGAAGGGTGGAGAGAGGGGTGTACAGGCCTCTTACTGAGAAGGCTGTGACCTGACTCGAAAAATTTATAGTGGGCATGGTGCTAGCACCGGTCCGGCACAGGCTCACCTCAGAGCCACCATGGCCCAAGAGAATTCGCCTGAGGCCCGGCCTGCAGGGGCTGGGAGAGGACCAAGAGCTCAGGCGCCTTCAACGTCTCCTGGGGGTGGGACACAATGTCACTCTTCTTCCTGTGTGGCCTCAGTGAGTCTCTGGGCACATGTCAGGTGCCCTGCCAGCAGTGGGGACAGGAAGTCCCCTCGGCAGGAGTAGCACGTGCTGGGGAGGCCACAGGCTCCACAGGGTCAGGGAGGCCCCAGGCCAGTCCCAGGGGGGTCTATTCCTTCCTGTGCTGCCTTGGGAAATGCATTTACCTGTCAGAGCCTCAGTCTCCTCATCTGTAAAATGGGAGAGCAGCCCCTATCTCTTAGTAGTCACCTCCGTGATACACCAGCACAGGGCTTGGCCCTCCCTAGGTGCTTAAAAAAGGGTAATTACTTTGTTTAAAAAATAGGTTACATGATACTGCCTTATATTCTACAAGGAAGAGCACCTCTCCTTTCCCCAACCCCCAACTTGGTTTCTTAAGACCTGCCTCCGACAGGCTAATTCATCATTCATCCACAGCGGAGTGGAGTTACCGCTCAGGCCCTGGGCTGTGGGGCAGAACAGAGTGGCCAGCGCCCCCCTGGCCGGTGCCTCCAGGTGAAATGCGGATCTGCGCCTGCTGTGAAGCTTCTGTGTGAGTCACGGAGAAGGAGGGCTAGCGAGCCCCCACCCAGCCCTCCCCTCAGGCCAGCCTTCCTGGAAGGGGAAGGGTGCTCAGAGGAGAGAACAGCCTTTGGTGGGAACGAGCAGGCTTCTGTTTTCCAGAGTGGAGGAAGGCCAAACTGTAATTCTTATTTTTCAAGCTGCATCCTCTGCCAAGTTGGCTTCCCCAGCTCTTGCTGGGATGGAAAATTGCACAGGGCTGCTCTCCCCACCCCCCCGCCTTTGTGCTAACATGAAACTCGCTTTTGTTCTGCTGACGTGGCAGTCTTGGCAGAAAACTGACCCCTAGGAGAGGGGACGTTTCTCCCACCCGTCCCTGCCCTTGGCCTCGGCCTCAAGGAAAAGCTAAGAGGTGGGCTGGGAAGGGATGCTCCAGGGGTCTTAGGGCCCAACGGGGCCTCTCCAAGCTACAAGTGGGTGTCCTGAGCAGGAACAACGGAGCCAATTCCCTGAGAACAGCATTTTCATGAATTCGTGGGTGGAAAAGGATTACGTAACCACGAAAGCTTTCAGGGGCTGGGGAGAGGGTCGGCTCAAGTTCTTCCCTGTCCTGGGAAGTTTTTCCAGAGCTGGTTTTGCCTTTCACCAGCAAAGAGTTATAACTCACTGCTTTCCTTTTTTTCCTTGAAGAAAAATATACATTTAGAGCCCATTTCAACTTAAATATCCAGATTGATCATTTAAGTAGGACTCCAAGATATGAAAGGCCCCAAAATTCCAAAGGAATGTCCCAGGACCCTATTTCTGCCTTTACTGAGAACCTTCTATGTACCAGGGAGAGACGTTTGTGAAGCAGGGGTCACTGTCCCATTTTACAAATGAGAAACTGAGGCTCAAAGGTGGGGGGAGATGTCGTATGCTTGAGGTCACAGGACTGGGCCTATTGAACTCCAAAGCACATGCTTTGGGCGCTGAGATGTGGTTACTTCAGCTGGCATACCGGCTTTCCTCCAATAAGGAAAAAAATTCCAGTGTTCTCTCCCCACGGAAGAAATAAAAACATTAGGTTTTTTTAGGCAAATGATCTCCCAGTAAATGGGGGCCTGGCAAATACATCTACCCTGTCTCTAAACTCACTCAATGATGACAATATCCAGAAGAACACACTGATGTGCTGATTGCAAAATCCTGGAGTGGGGGAGGGGAGAATGGGCTCCTGGGTGATCCATCTCAGGGCCTGCCCCCTTGTCTGCATTACGAAAAAGATTTAAAGGGCTGCCAGCTCTAAATATTTGTGATTTAGGGTGATTGTCAATTTGCCGATTACCTGTACATAAAGATACTAGTAAGTGCTTAACTGCTGCTAGTTACATATCAGGCACTTACCTAATCCTCCTAACAACTCTATCATTTAAGTACCATTATGATCTCCAGTGTGCAAATGTAGAAATGAAACTCCATGTGCTTAAGTAATTTACCCAAGGGAACAGAGTGGATGATTAGGGGCACTGGGATTTGAACCTGGGCTGTCTGACTTTGGGCATGAATTCTGAGCCCGCCATACCTGTGACTGAATCCCAGCTCTGCCATTTATGCAAGTGATTATAGTTTCTCTGAGCCTCAATTTCCTCATCTGTGAAATGGGCATAGTAATGGCTGCCCTGCAGGATTGTTCTAAGGATTAAACAAGCTAATGAATGTAAAGCACTTAGCCCAGCGACTGGCCCACAATAGAGAGCTAATAAATGGTAGCTATTATTACTTGAAGCTATAACATTGGTTTGGGTAACCCAGTTTTTTGAGTTGAAGCCTTGATGTTATTCCTTTCGTAAGAATTTTTTTTGGGGGGAAAGGGACACTGAATGTCTTGAGAGCAGGGACCAGCCATGGTTGCATGAACTCCTCCACAGTGCCTGACACTCAGAAGGTGCTTGGCCCACTCAGGCGGGTATGCAGGCAGGCAGAATTTCTTACATGGCCCCCCAAAGATGTCCCACCTTAATCTCAGAGCCTGTGAATATAACGGAATCTCACTCCTGGGATCATGTTATATGATATGCCTCAGTTCATTTCAAGAGAGGGAGATTACCCTGGATTAGCCAAGTGGGTACAAGGTAATCACATGAGCCTTTAAAAGCAGACAGTTTTCTCCAGCTGGTGGCAGGAGGGGAAGTCAGAGATTCCAAGCACAGGAGAGAGATTCAGTGCCCTGTTGCCAGCTTGAAGATGGATGAGGAATACAGGTAGCCTCTGGAAGCTGAGGGGGTCCCCAACGGACAGCCAGGAAGGAAATAGGTATCTCGGTTCTAGAGCTGCAAGGAACTGAATTCTGTCAACAGCCTGAATGAGGTTGGACGTAGACTCTTCCCCAGAACCTCCAGGTAAGTGCCCAGTCCAGCCAAGACCTTGACTTCGGTCTTTTAAGACCCTAAACAGAGAACCCAGCTGAGCCTGCCTGGACTTCCGACCAACAGAGCTGTGAGATAATAAATGGGTATCGTTCTAAGCTGCTAAATGGGTGGTAATTTGTTATGCACAACAGAAAACAAACACAGGGGGTGCGGTGGGGGGCTGGGATGAATTGGGAGATTGGGATTGACATATATACGCTAATATGTATAAAATAGATAACTAATAAGAACCTGCTGTGTAGCACAGGGAACTCCACTTTGTTGTACGGTAGAAACTAACACAACATTGTAAAACAACTATACCCCAATTAAAAAAAAAGAAAGAAAACAAATACAGTAGCCATTTTAATAGATGCCACTCACTACACAAACTGTATGACCTTGAATTATTCTCATTTTAGAGATGGGAGAAACCGAGGTATCCCAGAAGTGAAGTGTCTTGCCTAAGGTCAAGCAGCTGGTAAATAGCATAGCATCTAACTCCAAAGCCCATATTCTTAGGCACTGATTTCAACAAATGACTGAGGTCTGGTCACTGGGACAATGCCTCAAGGAGGAGGAGGGGAGAGATCTGAGAGCTGTGTTGGGAGCCCAGAGGCCCCATCTGAGAGCATGTGTCTCACTTACCTGGAAGAAAGGGAATGATCCGCTGTTTGGGGTCCTTCTGTCCTCCTTCCATGGGAAATTTGTCCAACATCTGCATCTAAATGGGGAGAATAACAAAAAAATATGATAAATGCATCTCTGACGTTTTAAAGGAATTATGTGAACTGTGTGATTCGATATATAAAAGCTCACTTTGTTCAGCTTTTCAGAAACCCAAACTAATGGGGAAGCCAGTGTCAACTGGACCTAGGATATCCATGTAAACAATTCTCTAGGTCCATAGCTGCCAGACTAGTGAAGGCTCAGAGCTGGGAGGGACCATTCTCAGTTTCCCCGGGCACTCCAGCCACAGGACCTGAAGCGTGAACAACACCCCCAGAGCCCCCAGATTTCCACAGACGGCAGGTCATCCTGTTTCCTAAGAACTGCCAGGCTGTGTTCAGGAACAAACTATGGAGACTCAATTAATCTGGTTAGGTCTATACCTGCGAGATCATGACACGCCCCTGCCCCACTAAGAATTCCCCAGGCTGGCTCAGCTCCATGCCTGGCTCTGTGTCAGGCACATGGGGTGCAGCGATGAAAAGATTCAGTGTCTAGAGAGAGACTGACAAGTAAAATGGTCATTGCAGGGTGGTGTAGGAAGCACCTAGAGAGGTAGGTGCAGGCTTGCTGTGGGGCTAGAGGAAGCACAGGGATGGGGCACCCAAAACGAAAACCTTTCATGTTTTCTGATAACATTAAATGCCTCTCTGACATTTTAAGGAATAAATGTGAAGTATCTGACTGGATATACAAAATCACCAGGATCTGCTACTTGTGGTCGGGGGAAGTGACATACCTCGGGTCTCATCCTTAGTTGGCCATAATGATACCAACTGCCAACATGGCTTTACAGATTAAAGCTGGGCTGTGTGGTCATTAATGCTGTCACCAGATTTCTGGTTCTTCTCCTGAGCGCTTGGTAGATTTGTACGTCCCCACCCCCTTGAAGTGGGAGACGTGGCCAATTAAATGTGAGCAAGAGAGACATGGCTCACTTTGGGGTGGAAGAGTTAGGAGTGGTGCTTGATTCACCACTCTTCATTTCCATCTGCCACGTGATGGCCATGCTCCAGAGTGTGGCTTCTCTGCCAGCAAGGGTCCAGAGCCCCCAACAACCTCTGATGGACATGTAGCCTGAGTGAGAAATAAACCCTGTGTACAGTGAGGCTAGTTGTCATAGCAGCATATTGTAACCCATCCTGATTAGTATATGGGCCCAGGATTCAAGCAGAAGAAAAGGGAGTCCTGAGCCTCCTGAAGTGACGGCTGAATGTGAGAGGCCTGCCCATCATTTTACCTCAAGGAGAAAGTCACCCTGGCACTCAAGATGTGTCCCTCTGGATGTGGAGAAAAGGGAACCCTTGTGCCCTGTTGGTGGGAATGTAAATTGATGCAGCCATCATGGAAAACAGTATGGAGGTTCCTCAAGAATCTAAAAATAGAACTACCATATGATCCAGCAATTCCACTCCTGGGCATATATTGAAGATACATGCACCCCAACGTTCATAGCAGCACTATTTACAATAGCAAAGACATGGAAGCAACCTAAATGCCCATCACTAGACAACTGGATTAAGAAGCAATAAAAATAAAAACAAATTCACGAGAGGGAAAAAAAAAAGAAGATGTGGTGTGTGTGTGTGTGTGTGTATACACATATACATACACACACACACACACACATATACATACAATGGAATATTACTCAGCCATAAAGAATGAAATTCTGCCATCTGCAGCAATATGGATGCACCTAGAGAATATTATGCTTAGTGAAATAAGTCAGAGAAAGACAAATACTACATGATATCACTTATATGTGGAATCTAAAAAATAATACAAATGAATGTTTATGCAAAACAGAAACAGACTCACAGACATAGAAAACAAACTTGTAGTTACCAAAGGCGAAAGGGAAGGGAGGAGGGACAAATTAGGGGTATAGGATTAACAGATAGTAACTACTGTGTATAAAATAGATAAGGAACAAGGATATACTGTACAGCACAGGGAATTATAGCCATTATCTTGTAATAACCTATAGTGGAGTATAATCTACAAAAATACTGAATCACTATGTTATACACCTAAAACTAACATAACATTGTAAATCAGCTATACTTCAATTAAAAAAAAATGATGTATCCCTCTGATAGCATAAAAGCAGCTTCGAATAGCTTGGAGAAATAAGCACAGCTCTGGTGTAGGGGGAGGGAGGAGAGACCTGAAGTGGGAGGGAAGAGAAACAAGTTTACATGCCAAGCACAGGTTAGATTCTTTAGACACATCCTCTCACGAAATCTGCAGAATACCCCTTCAAGGTGGACATTATTATCCAGGGAACTGAAGTCCAGAGGAGTGAAGAAATCTGCAATGGGCCTGCAGCCAGCAAGGGGCAGGGCCAGAGACAGAAGCCCACAGCTTCTCTGCCATTGCATCACCCGCCTCTGAGATGCTACGAAGGCAATTAGAAAGGATTGCTCCCCAGCGCTCAGGAAACAGGGCCATTTATCCAGGCTGGAGCTCCCTGCCTCCTTAGCACTGTTTTATGTGACACCCCTGTGTAGGAGGGTCAGACTCAGCTTAGCTGGCAACCCTAAAGGGCTGCCCATGAGGCTGTGGTTTTATTTGTGATTTCCAACTGGCCCCTATTCTGTGCTGTGCGGTGATGGGGAAATGCTTGGTTCACCATCATTCAGCAGCTGGTGAGGCCACAGTGGGCCTTGCTGGAAAGGGAGGCTTCCCTTTTTGAATCCCAGGAGCTTTTCAATGCTGGCACATAGTAGGCACTCAATAAAAATTGGCTAAACCAATGAATGCACCTGAGTGAAATGTGGGGGTGGAGGCAGCTTCAGATGTTTGCTGAGTACCTCCGATTAATAATATTCACGTTACTAATATTAAATAATAATTAGTAACCACTACTAACTGGTTTGACTGTTTACAGTTAATCCTTCTCAGACATATGATTTTATCTGTCCTTCATAATAATCCTGTGAAAGCAATGAACAACCCCCATGTCACAGAGGGAGAAACTGGGGAGCAGGACACAATGAACTGCTTGAGGTCACACAGCTAAGTGGTGGCCCAGCCAGTTCAAGTATCTTAATCTAAACCCCATTCTTATCCCCTAAGATCACTCTCCTAGGCAGCTTCGGAGTGTCACATGAGCATGAAAAATCAGCCTGAGACCAGGTAAGTTTCATATTCCATGCACAGGCAAACAGCATGCTTCTTTTTTTTTTTTTTTTTTTTTTTTTTTAAATGAGGATCTTGTATCAGATGCGTATGTTTGATTGATTGATTGATTGATTGATTTTGGCTGTGTTGGGTCTTCGTTTCTGTGCGAGGGCTTTCTCCAGTTGTGGCAAGCGGGGGCCACTCTTCATCGCGATGCGCGGGCCTCTCTCGTTGCGGAGCACAGGCTCCAGACGCGCAGGCTCAGCAGTTGTGGCTCACGGGCCCAGCCGCTCTGCGGCATGTGGGATCTTCCCAGGCCAGGGCTCGAACCCGTGTCCCCTGCATTAGCAGGCAGATTCTCAACCACTGCGCCACCAGGGAAGCCCAGCATGCTTCTTTTTTAAAAGCAGGGTGATTAATCAACCTTAGCTGCAGCATCGTTTTAGAGATTTATAGGTTTGGCCTAACACTACATTCTTTTTTCCTTCTCAATTTTATTTGTGAAGACAATGTTGGAACACCAATCAGGGGCACTATTTTTTTTTTAAAGGTATACCCCAGTCATCTGTCCACTGTACCCCGCTTATATGCGCTCTCCCGGGTTCCTGTTGAGCCCCTATCTGAATGTGCACACACCGGCTAAAGAAGCCCTGCCCAGCACTGTATTTCCCTGTGGTCTTCACAGCTCTGTCTTAGAGAGTTACTCTCTCACCCTGTGTCCTCACTTGCTTCTATCCAGATAAGCGGAGCTCGAAGAGCTGAAGTGTCTCCCCAAGCGTTATTAATTTGAGGCAACAGACCTGGGTTTAATGTTGCAAACTCTAACCACAGACATTATCCCTGGGGACCAGACAGCCCTGGGGTTTAATCCTAATGATTCCTCATGCCAGCTGTGTGTCTTGGTGAGAGACCTCGCCTGATGAGTCTGATTCACCACCTGCAGAACGACAGACACAGCCTGCCGGGCAGCGTGGTTGTGTAAATGAATGGCTGTACGTGAACTGTATGTGGGGATGCACTGGGTCCTCAGCAAGAAATGCCCCCTCCTTGCACTCTGCCCACAGTGAATGTTATTCTGAGAATTATTTGGGAAAAATTTTCAGTATTTAATGAGACTGCATGTGTGTTTTTGTGTTGAGTATACATAACATAAAATCGATCATTTCAACCATTTGAAGTGTACAATTTAGCGGCATTAAGTACATTGTTGTGCAACCATCACCACCCTCCATCTCCAGAACCTCTACATCATCCCACACTGAAACTCTATATCCATTAAACACTAACTCCCCATTCCTCTCCTCCAGCCCTTGGCAACCACCATCCTACTTTCTATCTCTATAAATCTGACTATTCTTGGCACTGCATATAAGTATTTGTCCTTTGTATATGGCTTATTTCACTTAGAATAATGTCTTCAAGGTTCATCCGTTTCATAATATGTGCTGGAATTTCCTTCTTATTTATTTATTCATTCATTCATTTATTTATTTATGGCTGTGTTGGGTCTTCGTTTCTGTGCAAGGGCTTTCTCTAGTTGCGGCGAGCGGGGGCCACTCTTCATCGCGGTGAACGGGCCTCTCACTGTCGCGGCCTCTCTTGTTGCGGAGCACAGGCTCCAGACGCGCAGGCTCAGTAATTGTGGCTCACGGGCCCAGCTGCTCCGCGGCATGTGGGATCTTCCCAGACCAGGGCTCGAACCCGTGTCCCCTGCATTGGCAGGCAGATTCTCAACCACTGCGCCACCAGGGAAGCCCCTCCTTCCTTTTTAAGGCTGAATAATATTCCACAATGAGGCTGTGTTTTAAGGCTGGTAAAATTCCTCCCACTACCCAGGTCTCCTCAGTGGCCAGAGCTGGGCCTTCCAATAGAACTTTCTACGATGATGGAGATATTCTATATCTGTGCTGTCCCTTATGGCAGCCACCAGCCCTGGACGGCTACTGAGC
The DNA here is from genome assembly GCF_949987535.1 of Balaenoptera acutorostrata. Classification (NCBI taxonomy): domain Eukaryota; kingdom Metazoa; phylum Chordata; class Mammalia; order Artiodactyla; family Balaenopteridae; genus Balaenoptera; species Balaenoptera acutorostrata. The sequence goes on from NC_080065.1 coordinate 157,885,149, forward strand.
ACTTGAAATGTGGCTCCTGCGACTGAGGAGCTGAAGTTTTAATTTTATTTAATTTTAATTAACTTAAATGTGCATTTAAATAGCCTCACATGACTAGCGGCATAGGGCTGGACTCATTCTCCTCTTTTAGCCATATCTAGCTTTATTTCATTTTATCATCCCGTCAATGGTAACTGCAATCTGTATGACTGCTATTCGCAAGGACAGGTGATCAGAGGCCTGTGAGCTATTTTGTTTTTGGTTTTAGCGTGTCTGGGTTCACAGGCCACAAGCTGCTTCTATCCGGGGAACTGTCACACTTGGCAACCACAGGCTTTGAAACAGACACGGGTGGCATTCCAGACCCTCTTTAGGGACCCCCAGACCCGGGATGTCTGCAGCAGCAGGACCAGAGGCGTGCCGGGCAAAGTCCAACTGCAGACGGTATCCTTGGAAACGGGAAAGTCCACACCCCTCCCCCCAGATAATAAAAGGAAGTTGGGCTGAGGGTGCAGAGGACTGAAAATTGAGGAGGAAAGTGAGTCAGTCTTGGGGGGTAGGAAGGGGGGGGGAGCCACGTCAGGCTGCCACATCACAAGGGGAACGAGAGAACGCTCCATCAGCAGTTTTTAAGACACAGCTTGTGGTGGAGGGAGAGGAGACAGGCTGTCCAAGGAAAATACCGTGGAGGCTGGCGTGGAGGTCCACACGTGGTTCGCGTTAGCGGCAGGCTGGACTTGGAGAGGTTTCCTCCCTCACTGTGACAAAGGCCCCGCGTCCCAGAAGGGCAAGAGCAGGCAGTGCAGAAGGGCCGGGGTGACCATCGTGGGCAGCTGCAGGCTGGCGGGGAGTCACGTGGTTCTCAGAGCAGGACACGACAGCATACCTGGGCCTGCTCTACAGCACGTGGTTGGCTGTCTTTGGGGACTCTGTCCCCTCGATGAGCTGCTTTGTCTAAATGTCGGCATGCCCCTGGACATGCCCCTTGGAGCCTGCCGCCCGCCCCTCCTTGTCCGTCCACTTCTTTCCTGCTTGCTGTCCCTCCCAGTCAGGGCAGCATGTTCTCAGCCCGACCCCCTCACTGGGCTGCCTGGTGGCCTGCCCCGCCCCCCTCACTGGTACGTGGTAGGCACTTGGGATATATTTATGCAAAGAATGAATGAATCAATGGATGAACAAATGGATGAAAAAGTGGTTAACTGCTTTGGTCAACCATTGTCTAGGAGGGGAGAAATTATGTTCCAGGTGGCGGCAGCAGGACCTGCATTGGGCCTTAGACGCAATTGACCAACACACCTTGCCTCTTTCTGTTTTCCAAATAAAGAATTGCAGTTGGCCCCTCCATATCCTTGGGTTCCATATCTGCAGATTCAACCAATGGCAGATCAAAAATATTCGAGGGGGAGAAAACTTCCAGAAAGTTCCAAAGAAGCAAAACTTGATTCTGCCATGGCTGGCAACTATTTACATAGCATTTACCTTGTATTTACATAGCATTTACATTGTATTAGGTATTATAAGTAATCTAGAGATGATTTAAAGTATACAGGAGGATGATATAAGCAAATACTACGCCATTTAACATGAGGGACTTGAGCATCGTCAGATTTTGGTATCTGTTGGGCGGGGGGCATGAAGCGGGTGGTGCTGGAACCAGTTCCCCCAGGGATACCAAGGGATGACTGTGCTGTGTGAAAAAAAGGCAGCTACCATATTTTCTCAGCTCTATACCATCAATATGGCAATGGCTTTTCAGAGGGAAGGGAACAAATATTCCATTAAGCGTATAAAACATGTGGGAGGCACACCCCAATTTCAGAAGATAATGTCTGGGGAAAAGAGTGTGTCTCAGGGTCCAGCAAAGGCAGTATTTGAGTACAGATGGTTGGTGGAATCCTAGGCCAGGTGTTGACTAGGAGCTCGCTGGGATGTCTTCCCAGCTGGGCAAGGCCTGCCTAGGGAGCAAGAACTTCAGCCCCGCCCCTCCTACACCTGCTCCCAGCAAAGATGGGAGAATATACTCCCTTCCCCTTGGCTTCTGCGGTGGAGCCTGGGGGCTTCTTGGCAGACAGTCCCCAAAGCTCATTAAGTGCATCTGGGGCTACCAAACTCTCAGAAGGGGGACAGGCTAGTTCTATCCCAACAGAAACTGGAAACAAACGATGTTTGCTGTGTGACCTGGGACAGCCTCTCCTGTCGCCGGATCTCGGTTCCCTTCTCTGGGGAAAAACAAAGGCACAGATCAAGATGCCGCCTCCGGCTTGCCTTCAGCTCTGTGATGTGCTGCATTTGGGAAACGGATCCCCCGGAAAGCCTCCGTGCCTGGAAGCAGTCCCCTAAGCATGGAGCGTTCCTGCTTACAGGACACGTGTCATTGGTGCTCCTCTCGAGAACTCCCTGCCGGGCAGGGTGACCCAGCTGGCTCTGTGCATCCCCCTCACGCCACCCCCGCTGTCAGAATTCTGCAAGATGCCCAGCTCACGGTCCTGCTCTCTCACACTTCTGCATCTTCGCACACATGGTTTCCTCTGTGTGGGATGCCCTCCCCCATTCTGTCAGTGGGGCAACTCCTTACTCATTATCAAGACCCTGCTCAGATGTCACCTCCTCCAGGAAGCAAGCCCTGCCTGAGTTCCCTGGCTGGCACAGAGGACACTCTTTGAACACTTGCAAACATTTCACTGTGCCCTCTGTGAGGGAAGCCCTGGCTCCAGGGATGACCATGACCCTCGGCCTGGGGGATGCAATGAACTAGTGGGAAAACTCAGAGGGCAAAGGTCACATGGCACAGGGTGAAGCGGACCCGTCACGCATCCGAGGCGTGTCTGTGCAGGGCTCGTGTTCAGCTCAGAGCAGTCCTCTGCAGGATAGACTATGCCTGCATCTCACAGGGAGGTGCCGAATGGGCCTTCAGAGGGCAGCTGTCTTCAGAGGACAGAACTCTAAGAGTAGACAGATTCGAAGGCAATCCTGGACCTCCGGGAGGCAGGAGCACAGGCTTCAGACTCAACCACACCTGGGCCTGAGTCCAGCCATGCTCCTTATTAGGCACGTGACTCTGCCTCTCTGAGCTTCCCTTCCCCCATCTGTGACATGGACACAACACTGACTTCATGCCTGTAAGTGAGGACTAAATGCGACGGCGTATAAATGGACGTCTAGAGCATTTTAGTAAACAGTCGCCAATATTGTTATGACGTCATTCAACCAGCCACATTTCCGCTAGGCGCTGCCCTCAGCTCTCCAGGCATTCCTGTCCCCGCCCAGTGCCCTGTTCGGAGGCCAGCTCCCTCTGTTACACTCTGATGGACTCTCCAGAGTGTGCCCAGATGAGGGCAGAAAGGGAGGTTCAGAGAGGCTGAGGGCCCTGCCCAAGGTCACACAGCCAGTCAGGCAGAGGGCTGGGACCTGACACCAGGTCTTCCCACTCCAAGCCCAGGGCTCTACCGCCTGCGCCCTCACGTGAGTGAGACACGTTGCCAGATGTTAACCAGTAGTGGTGGGCATGACTATCAGAGTCCAGCTTTCCTGAGACAAGGGAGTTGGGAAATCATATCAGAAGGTGATCTGTCAGAAAGGGGACCTTTTTGCTGGTGACTGTGAGTTTCTTTTCCCATGAAGGAGCCTGAGTCATGCTCCTTCCTTCTACCCCAGTGGCCTCTCTGCAGACTGTTTCCTCTGCCTGAGTGTCCTGCCCCCACCAGAGGGGACATTTACTTTTTTGTCATTTACAGGTTATTTTCCCTTCTTTGGCAGCACGTCTCTGATTTCCTCTGGGGAATCTTCTACTCCTCTATTAGTCAGCATGGATGTGATGCTGATTCTACTCCAGTTCCTGGGCTGGCCCTGACTGGCCTGGCCATTACCCAAGATGAACCAATGAGACTTGTGCTGAAACCGTTGGGGTGTTCTCTTTTTCCCTTAAGTCACTGAGCTGACCGCTGGATACAGCTGGCTGGGAGCTGTGGCTGCCACCATACCAGACAACACCCTGCCTGGACACAGAGGAGACCAAGAAGTGGAGAAAGGCAGGTCCTGGTTGACCCTGTGGCCCCTAGATCCAGCCATACCTGAAGCCAAGTACCCTTAGTCTTCTCAGTTCCATTTAGCTAATCAATGTAATTTTTGAAGAATCCATATGGACTGGGTTTCTGTCATCTGCAACTAAAACACTTCTGACTAAAACAAGGTCTCATGGCCAGGAAGTGGCAGCATTTGGATAAAAGCCCAGGGTCTTAACCATTCTATTAAACTGGCATCACCGCCTGCTCTAATCTTCATGCCAGTTCCTAGCAGCAACTCACGCCTATCAATAATCCCAACAGCTGACATTAGCTCAGGGCTCGACAGCCCAGAAACTGCTCTCACACACATCATCACATTTTTACAAAAAGAAATTGAGATCTACTTCACATACCATAAAATGCACCCTTTTAAAGTGTTCAATTCAGTGGGTTTTAGTATATTCCCAAGGTTGTGCAACCATGACCACTATCTAATTCCAGAACATTTTCATCACCCTAAAAAGACACCCAGTTCCCATTAACAGTCTCTCCTCCTTTCTCCCTCCCCCCAGCTCCTGGCAACCACTAATCTGCTTTCTGTCTCTATGGATTTGCCTCTTCCGGACACACATCATCACTTTTAACTCCAAAGGAGCCTTGTGAAGTAGCCACTTGTAAGAGCAGCACTGCACAGCAGAGTGACCAAGACTGTGGACCCTGGTGTTGCCTGCCCAGCTTCAAATCTGAGTTCTAATGCTCATCGGCTGTGTGACCTTGGGCAAATGACTTAACCTTTCTGAGCCTGGGTTTCTTCATCTGTATCATTTGATAAGCTTGACATGAGGATTAAATGAGTCACTACATCTTGATGCTGAGCAGGCAGTACCTCAGGAATGCCAGCTGTTTCCTTATCATCACCCCCATGCTACCGATGAAGAAATCACAATCAGGCACAGAGGGGTTAAGGGGTGTGCCCATGGCCACACAGAACAGGTGGCTGGGCCCCAAGTCTCCTGACTGAGTCGTCTGCTGTTTCCATTACGCCACACTGGCCGAGCTGTTCCTCCATGAAAGCTTGACCCTCCCCATACTCTGAGCCAAGTTACTTCTGCAAAAGCCAAGGCTACTCGCCAGACAGGGAGGGAGGGGAGGGGAGAATCATGAAATCATCCAACTTCAGGGTGTCGCAGCCCCACGCGAGCCGGCCTCCTTGCCTGGTCCCTGGGATCAGCCCCTTCTTCCAGCTTCCCTCTCTCAGGTGCGGGGCTGGGGGGCGGGGCAGGCCATTTCCAGGACAGCAGGACCCTCTGGAATTCCAGGACTCTCCCACTCCAGTTGCCCATCTGGGACTCTTTAAAGCTGGCTTAAGCCCTGTCTTTAGAAGACTTTGTTACAGGAGGGGAGTCTAAGGCAGCTATTTATGTTGCAGCAAACCTCCAATTCTTACTAATTATGCTGGGGTTGGAGGGAAGGAAACCTCGCTTTTAAGTTCTGGTAGAAATAAGAAAGTTGAGTTAGAACAGGAGAGTGGAGGGAATGCAGGCTTCAGACCAGGATGCCTTGTGATCCAACCCTGGCTCAAAAACGTTCCCAAACAATGTCACCTTGGGCAAATCCCATGTGAGCAGAGCGACAGCAGATGACAGCTAACGCTTACTGAGCAAGGCACACACAACTGACTGAACTGTTACGACAGATGTGAGCAAAGTGCTTTCATTCTTAATACAGTATGTGGATGGGGAAACTGAGGCTCAGAAACATACAGAGGTGACACTGAGCTGAGACCTGAAAAGACAAAGCTGAGATGTGAGTGAACCCAGGTTTGCCTAACCCCAGAAGTCAAGGTCTGAAGCCCTGGGCGAGGCTGGAATAGGGAACTCGGTAACACAGTCAACTTCCCCACACACTGCCTGGCCCACAGGCTGCCAAAGGGCAGCAGTGAAAATTTCTATCCGTGCCACCAGGGCCTCCTGCCCACCCTCTTCTCATTGAACCTCCTCCTCTAGATGATGCTGTCCCACCCGCCCCACCCCTCTGGCCACAGCTAGCAGGCTCAGGGGTTGGACTCTGGCCCAGGATGCTGACACTCAGATGCTCTCTCCCAGAGATTGGAGCCGAACCCACCAACTCCAGTGCCTCGACACAGGGAAGGGCATTTCAACTTGGGGACTGAAGGTGTTGTTTGGGGGATGCGGGCCAAAGGGCCAGCGGAAGAAGCTGGTCCAGAGGGGCTGGCGGGAAAGGGAGTAGGTTCGATGGGAGAGCTTGTGGCCACGTGACACACGGCCCGGGAGCTGCCAGGCTTCCGGTGGGTCATTCTGTTGCTGGTTCCGGGCCCCTGTGAGGCCGGCTGTACTCCTGGCTCTGGTTTCCATCTGGTTTCTGCCTAAGCTAGCTGAGTGGGTGTCTGCTCTGTGGATGCCAATAATCCCTAGGCTAGCAATCACCCATGTCACTCATCTCTGCCCCCTCTGTTCCTTCTTGGAAGCATCAGGCAGGCAAGAGGCCTCTGAAAGCAAAAATATAGGTAGCACCGCCGCCCGTGTAACATAGACCCTCGGTGCACGAAAAATCAGTCTAGCAACTTGCAAAATATTTACCCAACACCCACGCTCTAAAGACCTGCCGAAATGGATCTACATAAATCACCCTTGTGTCTGGGCAAGAGGGTGTGGATCTCTGTCTTTCTCACGCAGGACCACGTTCGGAGGTGCTGGGCATTACTGCTATCATCTTTCCTGCCTTTCCTCCATGGTCAGCCCTTCCCCCACCCATGCCCATGTCTGCTCCTGCCAAGTCCCTTTTAGATGGTATCTTAACATCTTTAACATAGAGCCTCTTTGGGTATTGACATTTGGTACATGTTTGCTGCGGACCAGAAGAAAAATATCACTTGTATATGATACTGTTTGGTTTGTTGCATAGTGAACACAAAACATCACTTATGAGTTCATTACATATTAAGTAATTAGGTAACTGGTGTCAACTGCTGTCCAGTATGCAATGACTCTTGGCAATTTATAATGTAGATTGTTTGGTGATACTGGGGAAACAGGTTAGGAGCACATTATTATCTCCCCTTCCCCTTTTAAAATATTGGAACACAGGCTCTGAAAATTCTCTATTTGACATTTTTAGGAACAGATTAGGTCTGTTCAACCAAGGATGGCGGTGGTTAATGTCATCTCCAGAGAGAACATGGAAGGCAGAAAGAAAGACAGGCTGGTGCGTGGAGGACCTGGGCTGTCTCCTGATGTCCCCACAATGCCTTCTCTACATCTGATCACAGCTGTTCTCTCCAGGTCTCAGTCCCCACCTCCCTGACTGAGAGGCAGAGCAGGGACCAGATAAGCCCACTGGCCATCACATTCCTCAACCATACTGACTGGCTTCGAGATGAGCCTATGAAACACAACACTGTGTTTGCTGAGACTTCTGCAAAGTGACCTTTCACTCTTTCCTGCTAAGTGTGAGCCCAGAGCATTTTGCAACCACGTGGGATCTGAGGATAAAGGCAACATCAGGGAACTGGGAATTCAGAACAAGAGGAAGAAGCTGGGTGAGAGGACACAGAGGAGAACCCTGTATCAAGCTGCACCTGAAGCCTGCCAGTTTCCTTCTCCCAGGACCTTCTGTCACACCAGCCCCCTAAATCCCCCCCATCTACGTAGGCCAGTTTGAGCTGGGTTTCTGTCCCTTGCAACCAAAGGATCCTAACCGGTACACAGAGGGAAAGAAGACAGTCATCTCGATGAGGCCTTACATTGGCCTGCGAGGTATGTGAGCCCCTCACCAAGTGGCAGGGAACACTCATGGATTCAGGAAGCTGGGCAAGTTCCCATCTCCTCCTGAGGTCTGTGTTTTCTAAAGAACTTTGTTCCATCATATCAGGCACTGTGACTTTTCATGACACACTTGCTTTGAGTTGCTGGCCTTTGGTGACGTCAGGATAATGCTGCTGACCCATGGATTCGAGATCTTTTACCCGACTGGGGAGGGGCGTACACAGAGCCGTCCACATAGGCTCCCTGTGAGACTGGTGGTGCTCAGGGGGGTTATAGGTCATTCCTTCGTTTGTTCGTTCGTTCATTCATTCGTTCATTCATTCACCAAACATTGACTGGATACACAGGTGGCCTTCGCTGGCCAGGGAATGAAGTCAGACCAGGCTTCCCCGAGGATGAGACAACGAGGGGGCTGGAGGGTGCAGGAGGTGTTCCAGGTGAGGAAGCGCTAATGCAAAGGCCTCAGAGGAGAGGAGAAGGCGAGCATGGTGCCCTCAGAGCACGGCAGGCATTTTAGGAGCTGAGCAAGGAGCCTGATGGGGAGGGGAGGCCAAGGTGAGGCAACAGACGTGCGTCTGTCTTGAGAGCAGAACAGGGCCACGAGGTCTGAACACACTCAACAACTGAACTCACCAGCAAACACGATTACACAAGTTCAAGATCTGCACTTCAAAGCCAACAGAAACGATCTCCAGATTAGCCTCCGTTCTAGAGCAGTCAACAGGAGCCTTTCTTTTATTTGGAAAATATCGAATATCAAAGCATAAAGCAATACAGCCCATTACTTATGTCCCCAAAGTGATGGACCCTTTTTTGAAAAATATAGAACGCTCCTCAAATTTGCGTGTCACCCCTGCACAGGGGCCAGGCTAATCTTCTCTACATCATTCCAATTTTAGTATATGTGCTGCTGAGGTAAGTGCATAGACATCATTTTAAACAAGAACACTGTGGCTCTGAAGTCAAAGTGGAAAGTAAGTCCAAATAAACTCTTTCCCGCCTTGCAGCTCACTGGAGACCCCAAATCCTTACCTGGAGATCAAAGAATTTGCTGTAGCGCCGATAAATGGCCTCCGTGGAGCCGCTGGACCACGTGACACGGATGATGTAGACCTGCAGAGAGGGACGGAGACAGGCGTTAACACCAAGGGGGTCTTTCCATCTCCAGGACTCAAGACCAAAGCAGTTCAGAGTCAGAAAGACCTGGGTTTGAATCTCAGCTCTGCCCCTGACCAGCTGTATGACTTGGACGGGTTACTTGCTCTCTCTGAGCCCCAGCTTCCTCTTCAATAAAATGGGTCGAATAACCCCACCTCTGAGAGTTGTGCAAAGGATTACATGAACTCAAGTATAGGAAAGCATAAGCACCCTGCTCATCTCAGGAGATGCTGTTACTCTCACGATTTCTTACTCCCCACTCAATTCAGAGAGCCACGGGGCTGGCTATTTTGTCAGCCACATTCTTAAAACTTTGACTTGTCAGAAGTCACAGCAACCTGCGGCTCTTAGCTCTCTTGTATTTCTCATGAGCTAAGCCATCACGCCATTTTCTCCAGTTAGGGCCTGGGCTGAGTCATCTTTTCCCTCTGCATGACAGTTTCTCCATCTGTAAACTGGGTTAACAGCATCTGTTTCCGCTGCCTCCCAGGAGAGTGTGAGGATTCGATTAAGACGGAGGATGGAGAGCCACTTTATAAACCACAGGGCCATGTTTTCAATCTCTGTCACAAGTCACAGCACACACAGAAAATAACACATTGACAACAAATTTGGGCAAACCAAGGTGGCAGCAGGAGGTCACAGCATCTGGCTGGGGGCTCTGGTGGCCCCGGACACCACCTGGATACTCAAGGGATAAGGGGTCAGCACATCCATTCCTGGCTTGCACAAATTATCTGTGGTTACAGGGTAATTTTGACACTTAAAACATACATATGTGAAAGCTGCCTGGAAACAGAGAAATGCTGTATAAACACGAGGGGCTAGGTGTCATTAAAGAGGCCATGGGGGTACACAGGCAGGGCCCCTGCCTCTGTGAGTGGAGGGTGAGCTGGGGAGACAGCATGTGCATAAGTGAAGATAAGTAACATGTGCGCAGTGGACGTCTGTTATTTTTTGCCTGGTACTGGTTAACCTTTCTTTCAACCAGAGTGCCTTGACTTCTCTCCTGGGAGCCTCCTTCCCTACCTCAACGCAGTCCCTGAGACACCAAGGTGGGTACCACTGTCCACAGTGATTGGTTGAGGAGTGAGCACATGACCCACGCCGGGCCAATCAGAGCCAGTAAGAATCAGCCCCGGACTTCTGCTCTGACCCCTGAGAAAGATAAGCTCTCTTTCTTTGAGGTTGCTAGGCTGTTAGGATGCAACATGGAGATGCCAGGGGGCCATCTCATCATCGCTTGGGAGGAGCCTGCCTGAGAATGAGGCCAGTATCAGTAGATTCCTGATGACACAGTCTGACCCTTAGGTCCAGCTTTGCCTGTAGCTCAATCTACTCCTTGTCTGTCCAGTTTCCTGAGCCAGTAAATCCTGGGCCACACCCAGGATTATTATAATAATTCCACACTCTGGAATTATTTTTGAAGCCAGTTTAAGTTGGGTTTCTGACACATGTAATTTAGCCCTGACGGATGCAGGAAGGGGGGCAGGAGAGATTGCTGAAGCTTGAAGTCATCATGGTGTACCTTGAAGGACATGTAGATCTAGAGAGTAGGAGAGGAAAGAAGAGACTGTCGATGGTGAGGGATAATGGTGGAGCAAAGACGAGCTCAGGGAGTACGGGGGGACCACGCCTAGCAGTGGTTTCCAAAGCGGTTTTAGACAAAGTCTCTTCCCAAATGAGTTCTTGCTACGATACCTTCATTCAAAACAGGAAAAGGAGGAGCTGTGGGGGGCCAGAGCCAGAGCCCATTGTGAACACCAGGTACTTATGGGAGATTTTCCAGGCGAGAAGAGATGAAAAATGGAAAGACAAATCAAGACAAGATGGGAGGTGCCCTTGAATGCCCAGCTAAGGGGTTCACCAGGAACAACCACTCTAAATCCAACATCTATTTCATTTCAGCGAAGCAAGGCAGGAAGGAAGGCATTTGGACTTTAGACTCACACAATTTCCTAACCCCCAGGGCCTCAGTTTCCATCTGTAAAATGGGGTCATCGAGCCCATCTTACATAGAATTGTGATGATTTTCGGAGGTAAAGCTCTGAGCTCCTTGCCTGGCAGAGAGGAAAAGTTCAAGAAATCTCAGTACCCTTCACTCTGAGTCCCCAGTGCCTACCCGGCCCAGTTCAGAAAGACAGACTATTTCAACACCAGGGATTCAGGTATCCCACCTCCCCGCCCCTTGTTTGTGCCCACTAGTCCTGGGTACCTCATAGAGCCAAAAGACAGGGCAGGGCATCCTTTGGGAGGCAGAGTCACCCTGAAAAAGTGATTTTACGACAAAAAGAGCTGTCTCCAAAGCCACCTGAATAGTCATTAGTCTTATTAAAAAGAAAACAGGGGAATTCCTGGTGGCGCAGTGGTTAAAAATCTGCCTGCCAATGCAGGGGACACGGGTTCGAGCCCTGGTCCAAGAAGATCCCACATGCCGTGGAGCAACTGAGCCCGTGCACCACAACTACTGAGCCCCCGTGCAACAACTACTGAAGCCCGCGCACCTAGAGCCCGTGCTCCGCAACAAGAGAAGCCACCGCAATGAGAAGCCTGCGCACCACAACCAAGAGTAGCCCCTGCTCACCACAACTAGAGAAAAGCCCACGCGCAGCAACGAAAAGAAAGGAAGAGAGAGACAGAGAGAGAAAGAAAGAAAGAAAACATCAATTCTGCTTAACCAAGACTCCAGCATGTCAATTTAGAATGGCTCCCGTTCATTCATTCACTCTACAACACTTATTAAACACCTCTTGCGTACCAGGCCCTCTGCTAGGTGCTGGGTTACAACGAGGAGCAGGACAGCCTCGGACCCTGCCCTTGGAGAGTGGGAAGATGGGCAATAAACCAGCAGATGAGGAAATACGTATATAATTTAAGTTACAGTAAGTGCTAGGAAGGACCCCAAAGCCTGCTGTGGTAGCGCAAGATGGGGATGGTGGCGGTGGGTGTCCTTGGGAGGGAAGGTCCCTCTGAGGAAGCAGCCTTTGACCTGAGACCTGAAGGATGAGGAACTGGCTTGGGGAAGAGCTGAGGAAAGTGTATTCCAGACAGAATGAAAAGTACAAATGAAGACATGCAGGCTGGAAAATGTTTGGAATGTTTGAGGAACCGGAAGGCCATCATGGCGGGACAGAGCTGTTAGGGAAGGGGATGTGGCCAGGGGGGGCAGCAGCTGCATCACGAGGGTCTTACAGGGCTTATAGGCCACGGTGAGGGATTTTTATTCTATTGAAGTTTTGAGGGGTGCAGGGGGCTGGGGAGGAGGCGTTTGACGTAATTTAATGTATGTTTTAAAAAAATATCCATCTATATGCCTCTGGCTGCTGTGTAGAAAATGGTTTTGAAAAGGGGCAGGGAAACTAGCAAGGGGGCTTTTCCATATCTGAAAGGGACCACGGAACTCAGCCAACCCAATGGCCCCACCTTCCAGATGGGTAAATGGAGTCCCAGAAAATACCTTACCAAAGGTCCCCATCCTGGGGGATGTATAAACAAAGTCTGTATGACAATCTGCGAAGGACAATGCCAATGTGGATTAAAAACAAGAAAAAAATAAAAGATCATCAAAGATTTTAAAACCAACCCAAAGCATACACCCATAAACAGAAAAAAAAAAAATTCTGCTTACATAATTCATTCTTGATCTCTTGTTTACAATTTAAAAAAAAATAAACTTTATTTAGTTAGTTATATTTATTTATTTATTTTTTTAGGTGTGTCACTCTATTTAGGTGTTCTTTCATTTCTGTCAGTAATATTTTGTGGTTTTCTTCTAATTTTCATAAAATTTTATTTATCCAGCATTTTAGAATTTTATTTATTTTTATATACAGCAGGTTCTTATTAGTTATCCATTTTATACATATTAGTGTATATATGTCAATCCCAATCTCCCAATATTTATTTATTTATTTACTTTTGGCTGAGTTGGGTCTTTGTTGCTGCACGTGGGCTTTCTCTAGTTGCAGCAAGCGGGGGTTACTCTTTGTTGCGGTGCGTGGGCTTCTTGTTGCAGTGGCTTCTCTTGTTGTGGAGCACGGGCTCTAGGCGTGCGGGCTTCAGTAGTTGTGGCACACGTGCTCAGTAGTTGTGGCTCGCGGGCTCTAGAGCACAGGCTCAGTAGTTGTGGCGCATGGGCTTAGTTGCTCTGTGGCATGTGGGATCTTCCTGGACCAGGGCTCGACCCCATGTCCCCTGCATTGGCGGGCGGATTCTTAACCACTGTGCCACCAAGGAAGCCCTTGTTTACAATTTTTAAAGTTCTGTCCCTACGGTACAAGAACTCTGTAGCAGATCTAATTGGTTTATTGGAATCAACCTCTGAACACAATGTCTGCATTTTTAGGCACAGATCTAACTTTTTGATGAGAATTGTCCCAATGTAGGGCTTTGGCCTTGCCCACGGTTTGGGGACTGGTGAAAGAGCCCATGCACTGGGTTCTAATGCCAGCCCTGCTGTTGGGTGAAACTCACAAGGTACCAATCTCTCTGGCCACAGTGTCCTTCTCTCTAACATGACGACAACAATCTCCCCTGAGGACTCACTGCAATAACTAAGGTACATAGGGCTTTGCCAATGCCCAGCACACATGAGCTGTGCAGTTCGTTTCTCCCTCATGGCAGGTATCTGGTATTCCTCCTTATCTGGTACCTCCTCTCTCCTTTTGGTAATAGCCCCTGATTTCCCTTGGAGGGTCACCTTTCTCCCTCCCCTAGTCTTTGTGATAGGGAGTATCATGTGTCCCAAGCCTGGCCATCCAGAATCTACCAGCCCATGATCCCAACAATGGTTCAGGGATGGGCACGTCACCCAAGCCAGGCTGCTGAGACTCAATTCTGAGACTTCTGATGGCATGATCAGGAAAGAGACCCTTTTCCCCACTGCAGTGGCGAGCTGGGAGAGCTCCACACTGTGATTTAAGACGTAGAAAGCACAGAAGCAAGCAGAGCTCAGAGGGAGAGAAAAGTGGCATGTCCTGTGACACTGCTTGAACCCCTGCACCTGGCATCCCGGACATTCCACACACACAAGCCCAAACCTTTTTTCTTATTTAAAGTCAGTATGAGATAGTTTTTGTTACTTGCAACCAAAGCATTCCTAACACATTTGACCTTGGCTTTTGGATTATATCCCAAACCCAGTTAATACTCACTGGCCTGGTGTTAAGGAATTAAAAGCAGACTTTTTCATAGCAGCATTAGTCACAATAGCCAAAAGGTAGAAACAACCCAAGTGTCCACTGATAGATGAATGGATAAGCAAAATGTGTAATATTATTCAGCCTTAAAAAAGGAAATTCTGACATATGCTACGACATGGATGAACCTTGAGGACATTATGCTAAGTGAAAAAGACCAGTCACAAAAAGACACATATTGTGTGATTCCACTTATACTAGGTATTTAGAGTAGTCAAATTCATAGAGACAGAAAGTAGAATGGTGGTTGCCAGAGGCTGGGGAAAGGGGAATGGGGAGTTAGTGCTTAATGGGTTTGGGAAGATGAAAAGAGTTGTGGAGATGGATGGTGGTGATGGCTGCACAACAATGTGAATGTACTTAACGCTACTGAACTGTACACTTAAAAATGGTTGAAATGGTAAAATTTATGTTATGTATATTTTATCAGTTTAAATAAATAAGTAAATAAATAAATAAGCAGATTTCCTTCAGAGATTTACATAGTACATGTCATGCTCCCTGGAAATGACACTTATAACTTTCTCCCTGGTGTAGCCCTCAAAACGCGTGCTACATATCTGAAGAACTTATATCCAGAATATATTTAAAAACAAAAAACAAAAAACACAACTCAACAGTAAGGAAACAACCAACTCAATTACATGATAGATAAAAGATCGGAATAGACACTTCATCAAAGAGGATATATGGGGACCTCCCCGGTGGCGCAGTGGTTAAGAATCCGCCTGCCAATGCAGGGGACACGGGTTCAAGCCCTGGTCCGGGAAGATCCCACATGCCGTGGAGCAACTAAGCCTGTGTGCCACAACTACTGACCCTGCGCTCTAGAGCCCACGAGCCACAACTACCGAGCCCACGTGCCACAACCACTGAAGCCTGCGAACCTAGAGCCTGCACGCTGCAACAAAGAGTAGCCCCCGCTTGCCACAACTAGAGAAACGCCGTGTGCCGCAACGAAGACCCAACGCAGTCAAAAATAAAATAAATAAATAAATTTATTTTTTTAAAAAAAGAGGATATATGGATGGCAAATAAGTGCATGAGAAGATAGTCAACATCATTAGCCATTAGAGAAAGGCAAATTAAAACCATGATGAAGGATCACCACGCATCCATTAGAATGGCTAAGATAAAAAAAAAATACTGACAAAAACAAGTGCTGACAAAAATGTGGGACCACTGGAACTCTCAGACATTACTGGTGGGAAAACAAGATGGCACAGCCACTCTGGAAAGATCCTTGATGGATGCTGAACCATGGGGTGAAAGGTTGTTGGAGAAAAGGAGAGTCATACGGGGTGAAGATATCACCCCAGGGATTAGTCTCCCAGCAAAGGGAAAAATGTCCCTTTTCAATGGAGAGATCTGGCGACCACAACTGTAATAGGTGATCAAACCTAGCGTGACCAAGAAGAGGGATAATTAGACCCTGAGGTGATGCAATAGGAAGTATACAAAACCTTCTGTCAAGTATTGTCACCAAAATATTTAACCTGAATCTCAAGTCTCTTGACCTAAGTTCCACTTCATAGGAAGTACAGGAGGGAGAGGAGCAAGCTAAATGACATGTAAGGAAACAATCAGATAAATCCAGAATGTGGGATGGTCTACAAGTCTACTCCTAGGGCATAGCTCAAGTGCTACCTCCTCCAGAAAGCCCTCCCTGACTGCTCCCGCCCCACCAATATTAGGTTGGGTCTCCCTGGTGCATGTCCCCTTGGCACCTACTCCCCCATCACAAAGTCGACTACACTTTACAGCAACTGCTGACAGCAGGAACCATGCTTGTCTTGCACATACACTGAATGCTCTATGCCCAACTCTGAGCACAATGGAAAATCTGTACTTTGTGGAAAAAAATGAGGAAAACACGAAGGTGCCAGGAGGTCAAGCCCTCTCTGGCTCCTGTCCTGCTTCACCACAACCCCTCCCTCTGGGAATGAGCAAGCACAGAGACCACACTGGTGTTCGAGGGCCATGGAGGAGGCCTTAAACCGGAATTAGCCACCAGCAAAATCCCTTCTTACACAACCTCAGCATCAGGGCCTGCGTGATTTGCAAAGTCTAGACTCCACAGGTCTGGGTTTCTCACAGGGCCTCTGTGTCAACAGGGCCAGACGTCCTGGGTTTCTAAACTTCCTCTAAGTCAGCCACGCCAGGGTGCTTGGGGTCGAGGTGGGCAGATGACTGGGTCTTGCTCTCCCCCAAATCCTCGCGAGCTTGCAGGCCACGCTAATACCTCCCACGTTGTCCTAGAGAGGGATGGAGGCTCAGAAGTGCAGTGACTTGCCTGAGGTCACAGGCTACACAGTGCAGAGCAAGGACTCTGACCAAGCTTACCTCTAACCCTGACGGCCTTGCTGCACCAGGGAATCATGCCCCCACCCAGCAGCTGGGCCACAGTTGGACCAAGGAGATGGCTGCTCATTTTTCTACCTCTTCCTCAGAGCCTGCTGGGAGGCTTTTGAGTTCAGGGCTTAACAGGGCCTGGATTCACCCTCTGCCTCCATCTCAACTAGCTGCGTGGTCTTGGGAAAGCAGCTTTACCTCTCTGCGACACAGCTTCCTGCTCCGTAAAGAACGGGGATCGTGACAGCGTGATGATTAAATGAGAAAATGCATGGAGAGTGCTGAGCTTGGGGCCTGGCACACGGTAAATGTTCCATAAAGAGAAGCTATCATCCTCCTCCTCACTGTGAGCTAAACACAGCGACATAAAGCTGAGGGGACCTCGCCCCTGCTCGTTGTCTCTGCAGGTGAGCCTCCTGCAGCCCACCCTCCAGTCCCCATCTGTCCCCATCTCCCCCGTGTGCTGCCTCCTCCACTGTCTTCTCCAGGCCCCAGGGGCGTGCAGAGGGACTGCCCCTCCAGGGCCTGGGAACACAGGCCCAGCTCACCTGAGCCTGGGGCACAGGTCTCCCAGCTGCTGGGTGAGTCAGGGCCCTGATCCCTCCCCGTTGGTGTCTGGGGGGAAGACCCTGCCACCTCCCACCCCAACCCTTGGGCCTCAGCCTGAGTGCAGGGGAGCAAATGTTGGGCCACCACACATGTGAGCCTGCTCGGTGCCGGGGCTTTAGCAGCCCTGGCCTTCCCTCCTCTACCTGGGGGTGAGGACCATCCCAGGGAGTCCCAGGTCAGTCTGACTTGCCAGGAGCTGCCGTAAAGAGGATGAGAAATCCCACGTGTTCATAGATGGAATTAGGTGTCTTGTAGCCTGGGCCACAGTGACCCCTGTCCTCTGAGGACCACCCTGTCCCGGGGCCTCCAGAGGCCACTTTTCTTCAACTTAGACTGCTTTTGGAAGACAGAAAAGAAAAAAGCCCCCTGGCAGATGCCAAGAGTTCATCTGTGGACCCCCACCTCCATGAGAAGTACCACTTGTTCCACCTCACAGCCACAGCTGACAGGTCCAGGGATGGTCGTTTCTCAGGAACCTGAAATCAGACCTGAATATATCGGCTCCATCCGAGAGGATGCTGCTGCAGCCAGAGCCACCTCCAGTTTGTGACAGACATTGGGTCTGCAGAGAGGGACGAACAAAGGAGAGGCAGAGAAGGGAGAGGCAGGGAGAGCCCTGCTTGGCTCCTGCCCACACTCCAGCTCCTGCTTCTAGGGCCCACCTGCCCACCCAGGGCCGCTATGATGCAGGGGACTGGCCTTCTAGTTAATTTCCCTCTTAGCATGAAGAACGTTTGTGTGCAACTAAAAGAATTCTGTGGGGCTTCCCTGGTGGCGCAGTGGTTGAGAATCTGCCTGCCAATGCAGGGGACACGGGTTCGAGCCCTGGTCTGGGAAGATCCCACATGCCGCGGAGCGGCTGGGCCCGTGAGCCACAATTACTGAGCCTGCGCGTCTGGAGCCTGTGCTCCGCAACAGGAGAGGCCGCGATAGTGAGAGGCCCGCGCACCGCGATGAAGAGTGGCCCCCGCTTGCCGCAACTAGAGAAAGCCCTTGCATAGTAACGAAGATCCAACACAACCAAAAATTAATTAATTAAAAAAAAAAATTAAAAAAAAAAAAGAATTCTGTGATATAGGGGAAAGTTCAGGCATTATCTTAGGTAAAAGAACAGTCTAAAACAACATAATCTAATCTCAAAAAAATTATGTATACAGTATATAAGTGTATGTGTGTGCTTGTGTATATTTCATTTGTGTATTACATGAATGCCGACTTAGTTAACACAGAACCAAAGCTCCCAGGGGAAACGAGGGCTGGGATCCTGTGAGCCTCTGATCACAACATTTTCATCCACTGATCAATACACAGCCTTGCTGTATGTTTCTGTTTAATGACACCTTATTTAATGTATATTGTTGATTCATTAAGCTTGAACTCATGGCCAGTGGCACTGTAACTCATGCCTGAACGAAGCTTACCTAACACCTCCAAAAGACACATCACAGCCTGAGCTTAGGAACACTAGACAGACCTTTAGCACTACGCTTGAGGCCATGTTAAACAGCGAAATGACCAAAAAAAGCACAAGAATGTATACAATGTGGCAATAGAGACCATGAAAAAGACACTTGTTCAGAGTATAAGAGCTGGAACAAGAAGGCAGAGGTCGCCTTGTTCAACCCCAGCTGGGAACATGCACCTCAGGCCACACAGTTTTTGCTGCCACGCACATGCCCACATCTGCAAGCGACTGGGAAAACACTGCAAGTACTGATGTCGGATTAGAAATAAATTTTAGCAAGCAGGCAAATTCCCAAATACGGAATCGGCAAATAACGTGGATTGACTATATTGTATATAAAGTGTGTGTGTATGTATATAAACCACTGATATATACATATATATATATAAACATGTATATATATGGTTTGCTCTGGGTTGGTAGGAATATGTTAAGACTTTAAAAATTCTCTTCTTGAAGCTTTCTTGTATTCTCCAGATTTTCTACTGTGCATTTTCTTTTATAATCAGAACGAAAAAGTCACTTTCCTAGGAGAACAGGAAGAAATGTGTCTGTGACACACTCTCTTGTCTGGAACACCAAGGTTGAACCCTATCCTCCCTCGCTATCTCGGCTCAGTCCTAGGGCCGTTCCTCTGGAACATCTTTCCAGATCACGGAGCACCTCCTGGGTGCAGGTACAGCCGATGACAGAGGTGGGAGTGTGGGATGGGAGGAAGCCGGGAGTCGGCAGAGGGTGTCTTAGCCCTGACCTCACTTTCTAATTTCGGTAAAGTCTTTTGCCCCTTTGAGACTTCGTGTTCTCTGAAAAATGGGGATAAGGACACTCATCCTTCCTAACTCACGGGCAAAGATCGAATGAGATATTTTTTTACAGCTCCAGAAATGGAATCTGTGTTGGTTAGAATCTCCGCTTGTGGCTGGGATTTGAGGGACGATGCCCCATAAATGCTTCCTTACTCCTCCGCAGTCACCTCCTTTGGCAGGTCCAACCCAGCCCAATGGAGTGCGGGCTCCCAGTGCCCGGAGGGACCCCACTAGACACACAGAAATTTATGCTCCATTTCTAAGGTCAGGTCATCCATGAATAAAGATTTAAAACAGAACAAAGCTTAGAGGCCCTTGAACAACACCTGGAGCCAGGCCTGGGCACGGCTAAGTAACAGAAACAGGCGAGCTCCAGGCAGCTCTGCTTAACTGACACGCCTTATCCCTGCAGATCCACTGGCCCACACCTCTGCCCATGGCCGCAACTCTTGGAAAGGCCCCAGAACTCCATCGGTAAGCCATCCCCAGGGCAGGATGATATGAAACAGCTGTTGCCCCACCTCGGGAGCACTGTGATCTCATATGCTTTCATCACGTGAACTAGAGAACATGAGAAGGTGTTTTTGCCCCGTGAATAAGATCCCTGAGGCACGGGGGAATGTCCTCCGATCTCACTTTGCTTTGCAAATCTCTATGGTGGGGTTTCTAGGGCTGGCAAAGAATCTGGCTGTAATTCCCCGCTGATATTAATTAGAAGGGGTGTGGCTTCTGCACTCGTCACATGACTAAGTGATTACATTTTGATCTGGGTTGCAGTGGCCAGAGGTTTAAATCTGGGGGAGGGTCTGGTCCAAGCGCTTTTCAAAGTGACGGTCTTTTCTTAGATCACTGTCTCAAGGTATGCAGGAGCTCGGGCACAGCAGCTGGTTTTAGGTGATTCAGGGCTCGGCACTAAACTGCAGGGAATCCCATAGTGAGAAAGTTAGTCTCTGCCATTCCCTTCCCACCCTGACTGGCTCAGAAAGTTGGCAATAGTGGCTTTTCAACACCCCTTCCAACACTTGCTGGTCTCATTTCCTGAAGAAGGGACAGAAGACCTCAGGGCAGGCAACACTTGCCAGGAAGAACTTTAACACACTGATTTTCTTTTTCCTTTCTATTTCGTTTCCTTCTATTTCTAGCGAGGGCCGCTGGTTTTCCATTTATGATGGACAGCTAAAGTTTCCCTTTAAAAATAATCAAAGTAAAAGAGTCAATTTGAAGAATACTGAATTAAGAATATATAGTACAGGGGGTTTGTGGCTATGCCAAACGTTGTGATGGTGCCGATAGGATGATCAACAATGAGGGCAGTGCTGTTTTAGTGAATTCCTTGCCATTCTCACTCTGTCTGGAGCTCTGTTGTTTACAGGCCAACAAGCCCACATTTCTCAAGCTGGAAGCCCTCTCCCGGCTCTACAGTGCTGGTGGGGAACCTGGAATGACCTGGGAGACCAAAGAAAACATCTAAAGAGAGGGCACCAGTGGGACAGAGAGAGTTGGGGCTCTTTTCCTGCAAGGGCTGTGAGAAAGGAACATCAGCAAGACAGAGCTCCGTGCTCCATTAGCAATGTCTGCCCTGGGCACCGGGGACTGGGAGGATGTGTACGGCACACATCCCTGATTCTAGAGCAACCCCTCCATTTAACAAAGGGACTGGGGGGTGTAGCGACTTACTAAGGATTCCACTCTTAGCTATGGACTCTTTCCACTTCCACGGCAATATCCAAATTTCCTTGCAAGTTCCTCATGCCCCTCTGGGCCTCCTGCACAATGACTCCCCCAGAAGACTTTAAATCTGGAGAGTTCTTAGGTGATTAGGCCAGCGGTCAAATTGTCCTGCAAGAAGCCCCAGGCTCCTGGTGAGGTGGGTCGGTCTCTGGGTTCTCCATCCTGGTTTCCACTAGGCACTGCCACTTTTAGCTCTTCTATATATGGAAGAGGGTGTAACCTGGCAGCCTGCAGGCCCAATCGCCAGACCCTGTGGGTCCGCACTGCCACAAGGCAACCATCAGTGGAGACTTTAGACAGGGCCTGGGCTCCTCCATTGCCCACAGTCCTCCTTTGCCTGCTTCAAGCCGACAGCAGGGGGGTTCCAAGACTTTAAAATATACAAAAACCCTGCTCTAGACCGTCCCTCATTTTATAGTTGGGGTTACGAGGTCAGAGAGGGGAAGGGACTTGCCAAGGCCACACAGCGTGCAAGGAGGAGAATTGGAACCAGACCTAGGGCTCCTCCTGGGAGGTGCTGAGGATGCCGGAGTTCCACTCCAGAATGCTGTTTCTCAGACCCGAGAAACAGCAGAGCCCTTTTTAGACAGAGGGAGGAAAAACTCTGTCTCTCACGCAGCATACTGAGGGGCTACGGCTTCTGCTCACAGATCACACAGTTTCTGCAGCAAGTCCTTAGCCCAGGATAACTAAAGCTGTCCTGCACTGCAGCCAGAGCAACCTTCATTAAATACAAAAACACGTGCAGCCCTGAAATCAAGCAGCAGTGTTAGCTTCAAGATCTAGATGAACCCACTTCTTGCAGAGAGGGTTCCTGGGAATATGTCCAAGGGAGTCCAAGAGTCTATAAACCCTGGTTTAAGAAACCAACTTTAAAAGGTTAAGTGTGACCTCCCCGGCCACCCCAATAAAGCTCCCACACTGGCTGGGTTTCTGGGTTGGTGGTTCCTGGGAGCAGCTTGGTAATGACTGGCTGGGCTCCAGATCCACCTCATTGGCTATCTGCTGCCCAGGCTTAAGGTGGAGGACACAGTCTGGGGGCGGGGGGGGGGGCGGGGAGGGGGGGTAGGAGAGAGGGAGGGAGAGAAAGAGAGAAGGGTGGAGGAGAGTGGGAGAGAGCAAGGAGAGGGAGGAGAGTGAGGAGAGGGCAGAGGCAGTTGGATGGGCTCCACCGGCTTAACTAATGGGAAACATGATTCTGCTGTTCCCCGTGGAGACCACACGTTCCCTTCGGTTCCGATCTGTCAGCTCTCTCCAGCTGTCTGCCCAGCATCTGGCCTATGTAGGTCAGCACTTCCAACCTCTTTCTGGAATTGCAACACCCGCAGTGTGTTTGATTTCCTAACACTCCAGAGCAGCATTGCCCCCAGAAGTGCTGAGGTACGCATATTTATCTTTTTAAAGAAGGTACATTAAGTTTAATCCTGGAGAAATGCCGCCTGAGTGTCATGATGCCTTTGAAACCTAGGATGTCAGAGTGAGGCAGGACTAAGGTGAGTGGGGGGGGGGCCCGAGATAAAATCAGCAACCACACTGGGGAACCTGCCGCTATGCGCTGACCCTCTGCAAGGTGCTTTACCAACATCCTGTCAATCATCACGAAACACCTGGCAGGAAGGGGGGGGGGTGCCCTCAGGTTGGGGAGGTGGAAACCCAGGATGCCACCACGCCTGAGGTCACGCAGTTGGGAAGTAAGCGACTTCAGTTCCAAGCCCAGCTCCTTCAGCCTCCGAAGTCCCTTCTCCTCCTTCCAGATCCCCAAGGCCAGGCCTCGGCTCTCCTGGTCCCAGGCCAGAGCTTTCCTGTCCCGAGTCAGCAACAGAAACCACCAAGCTCAGGCGCCACAGCAAGTGACACTCCGGGGGTGGCCGGCTGCCAATTTTTCTCTTTTCAATTAAGTGATTGCTTGGAATGGGGCCCAAAGACAAGTGCTTGTGGTGTGAGTGGCAGAGAAGATGCTCCTTGTCCCCAGCCCACTCAGGCGGGTGGTGGAGCTGAGGTCTCAGACTGCACCTGGGGGCAGAGGGGTGCCAGGCCAGGAGGTTGGAGACAGGGTCGGTCTCTCCAAAGCACAAATTGAATCGTGTCTCTCCTCTGCTTCAAACACCTCAGTTCATTCATTCATTCAGCAAATACAGACAAGAGCACCTACTGTGCACCAGGCTCCCTTCCGAGGGCTGGGGATATGGCCGTGAACGAGGAAGACAGAAGCCCCCGTCCACCTGGAGCTTTCAGCCTAGTCGAGGAAGACAACAAAGGCATGTCGGGGCTTTAGGGGGCCTCCTCCTGCTCCCACCTGGCCAGGTGCTCCCTTGCCTCTGGCCCCTGCACCTGCCACTGCCTCTGGAGGAAGGATCTTCTCTCCCTTCACCTTTATAGCAACTCTTCACTTCCTAGGTGTCAGCTTAGAGGCTGCCTCCTCCTGGAAGCCTTACTGGAGACCCCCAGTCTGGGTCTGGCCTCCTTTCTCTGGGTTCCCACAGCCACCAGGGCTGCCGTCGCTCAGCACACATTCCTCTGGGTGTGCTGTTCTCTTCACGTGACTGTCACCCCACTCCCCTGGGAGCCCTCAAGGGGCAGGGGCCAGATCTGTCTCATTCACCACAATCTTTCCAGTGCCTGGTGACACTGGGCTCTCAGGAACTGCCTGGTGGGAGACCAACAGGCGGACAGACAAAAAGCCAAGACAGGGCCACACAGTCATAAATCAAGGTGACCTCACTCAAGGCTCTCTGAGTCTGGGGTAACAATGCTCTTGGAATGGCTGAGTGAACAGCTCAACTGCCAAGGGTGCTGGAAACAGAACCAGCTTTGTTACAGAGAAGAATGCAGGCACAGGGCCCAGCCCTGGGAGAGAAGTCCACGTTTCACCCCAAGACCTCTCTGGACAGGCGATGGAGAAAAAGAGAACAGCGCAGGAGCAATTCCAATTGCAGGTGGAGGCAGCATCCCAAACCATTTGAGTCAGGGCAGCCCGAGGGAATTCTTAGGAGGTGATGGAATTAGGCTGCATCCTGTCTCGGGTGGTGGTTACAAGAACCTACGCACGTGTAAAAGCTCATGGAATGCTATACCAAAAAAGGGAATTTTCCTGCACAGATGTAAGTCAAAAATTAAAAATAACAATCACTCCTTAGTGTCATTAAAAAAAAAAAAAGATAGGCACTGGCTTTAGGGTACCCAGGTATGATTCTCGGCTCTACAGTTTAAAGCTGTTGTGGGACTTTACAAGTCATTTCATGGCTCCGAGCCTCTATTTTCTCATCTGTAAAATGGAGAGAATAGTCGTACCTACTTTATAGGGTTGGCTAAGGATTCAACAGGCTAATGCAGGACAGGAGCTTGGCACATGGCCTGACTTACAGGAAGCTTTGAGTGCAATCACTGATAACCCCATTACAGAGGTGAGGCACGGGTGGCTCAGGCCGGCCAACTCAAATCTTTTGAGGTGAACTAAGTTAAAGGGAAAAGTCACGAATGTCACTCTGTGAAATCTAATCAACTGCCTCTCCCTGGAGCCCATCTTTCCATGACTGCCGGAGTCTCACCCAGATGGCGAGCAGCATGACCCACTTGCAGGGCCGGCCGGGTGCAGCACCTCCGTTCTTCTAGATGGAGACACGGAGCTGGTGGAAACACTTGCTGGACCGGGTGTGCAGCGCCAGCCCGGGCCTCTGGCTGCCAACTCACAGCCTTGCACACATCTGGCCCGAAGCAGCACGGGGAACTTTCCAATGGCAAGCAGAGGTGCTGGCAGCTGGAGCCAGGCTCGGCCGAAACCAACCTGAAGGCTAGCTTTCTAGGAAAGCCTCCAAGGCAGGCACTGAGGGCTCGTGGAGATCTCCCAGGCTGCCAGGCCTCAGAGGAGCCCAGGGCAATGCAGGAAATGGAGCCGAGAGAGGGCCTCTCCTGTGTTAGCAGGGTTGCCTAGGGGGGAGAACTGGGCAGCCAACAAGAGCACCCACTATGTGCAAGGCACACAGGCAGTAGGGATAAAGCTGTCTGAGTCATGAAAAAGAATCAAAATGGGCCACGTCTATTGGGCTGATTGGGCACTATGCTAAGTCCTTCATTTATGTTATGTCACGGGATGTGGTGACATTGGCTCACACGAGGTCACACAGCCAGCATGTGGCAGAGCTAAGATCTAAACCAGGGCCGTGGGGGACTTCCCTGGCGGTCCAGTGGTTAAGACTCTGCGCTTCCACTGCAGGGGGGACGGTTTGATCCCTGGTCGGGGAACTAAGATACCGCATGCCACGTGGCGTGGCCAAAAAACAAAATAAAATAAACCAGGGCTGTGGGACATGTTGAAAAAAGCCTGACGTATGTGGTCAGATGGGTCTTGGTTCACACCTAAAGGGCCCAGCACAGTGCCTGGCACACAGTAGGTACTCAACAGAAAAGACAGTAGTAGAGTCTTCTCATAGGCCACAGGCCCTCTAAGAAGCGCTTTACAGCTGCTGTTGGAGCACAGAGGGGATGAGGGCTAATTCTGTTGGTGGCACTTGGAGAGGCTTTCCAGATGAAAAAACAACTGCTCTGGATCTTGAGGGATGCATAGGGGTTCTCCAGCTGAGGACCAACACTAATGAGCACTTGTGAAATCCCCAGCACTCTGCTCTCAGGAACCCTATGGAGTGAAGCTTACTATCCATCCCATTTCACACCACAGTAAACTGATGTTCAAAGGGGTCAGGGGGCTGCTCCAAAGCCACACAGCTGTTTATGGAGGATGCCAGAATTCGAACCCAGGTTTGTTTGACTCCAGAATGCCCCTTCCAGTCCCCCAACCAAAGCCAAAGACACAGCAGAAGAAAACTGCAGAAGCTGACTGTCTAAACCAGAACAAGAAATGTGGGGTCCCACAGGCAGCGTCTCGGGGAGTTTCAGGCTACAGCTGCCAGCTCCTGGGTGAAGGGGCCCAAGAGAATGCTGTGAGCTCTCTAGCCACACCATGTGGAACAGGCAGCCCAGTCTCAAGACAGCAGCAATGCAAATAGCACAGACTTCCAGTTGGATAAACCTGGGTTCCAATCCTGGCTACACCACTTCCTTGAGCAAGCTACTCAGGAGCCTCAGTTTCCCCATTTGGTAAATGGGGATGCTAATACAGTCAGCCCTTGGCATCCAAGGATTCAACCAAGCTCAGATAAAAAAAAAAAAAAAATTCCAGAAAGTTCTAAAAAGCAAAACTTGAATTTGCTGTGACCCAGCAACTACTTACATAGCATTTACATTGTACTTACAGCTATCTACATAGCATTTACATTGTATTAGGTATTATAAGTAACCTAGAGATGATTTAAAGTATTTGAGAGGATGGGCAAAGGTTTTATGCAAATACTACACCATTGTATATTAGGGACTGGAGCATCTGTGGATTTTGGTATCCATAAGAGGCCTTGGAACGAATCCCCCCGTGGATACCAGGGGATGACTGGAATAGTATTACCTGTCTCTCAGGGCTGTTGTAAAGTGTAAATGGGATAATGTCTGTGACATACCTGGTACAGTGGTGGCCCTTTGCCCCCTTCCATGCAAAAGTAAGTTCCTTAGGCCCAAACCAAACCCAGATCATTAGGTTGAACTAAGTGAAATTGCCACTTGTTAAGTCAAAAATTGACAATTTCATATGGTTCAACCTAGTAGCATCCCAAGGGGTTATAATATTATATCTGTGCCCACTGGACTAGACTGAGAATTAGTTACTTTTCTCTTGAGTGTTTACTATGTGTCAGGAACTGGGATGACTCCTCCATTTACAGATGAAGATACTGAGGTTCTGAAAGGTTAAGTGACGCACCCTAAACAGCACTGGTGGAAAGTGACAAAGCCAGGATTTACACCCAGGTCTGGCTGCCTCCAAAGCCTGTGCCTTAACCACTATGATACAATGCTCAGTCTGGTGTCAGCGGGGGGTCATCACAAGGAATCCAATTCTGAGTCAGCTGAAGGATATCATCAATGGCCATCATCCTAGAATCTTGGGACCCAGGGATTGAGAGAGCCCAAGAAGTTATGGTTTCATTCAAGGAACACGCTTGGCACCTGTCCTTAGACTATGAGGGATTCAGGGTCTGGTGGGAGAGGAGGAGACGAGTCAACAGAGTCATACCCAGTGTATGAGCACCACGATGGGCTTGGTCCACTAGGAACCTCAGCATCAAAGCTGAGTGCCCTGGTTGGGTGACAGGCAGAAAGGGGTCAACTAAGATTTCTAGGATACTCCCTAAACAACTGCCCCCTCCATATAAATGCAGCTTCATCTTCCCGTCCCACTGGGCTTGGGGACATGAAGAAGGAGGAGAAAAGAACTAGATGAGAATGTAGAGGGACTGAGCTCTCAAACCCTGGGGACAGCCATCTATTAGGGGTATCAGAAGGGGAGTAGGGATTCCTCCACCAGATAAAGTAGGGGGGCTGCAGAAGTGGGTTCCAAACTTTGTACAGCCAAGTAGCCCCTTTTCCCACATGGAATCATATGTGGTCCCGATGGTCAGGTTCTGTGGGTTCCCTGGCCACCCCTGTACCCATGCCCTGCTGGGCTCCTCATCTGGCAGAGACTATTCCTCCCGGCCTTGATGTGAACCCCTATGTGGACTTTTCTGCCAGCTTCCTGCGCTTCATACACAAGTGTATGAGACAGGAAAAAAGGGAACAAGGGAAGCAGGGTCCCCTCTTTCTCCCTCCCTCCACGAAGCTTTCCTGACTCTGCTGTCCTACACTGTCCTCTCCTCTCTAGAGAAACCTGGGATAATACATAAACATATAATACAATGTAAAACAATGTAACGGCTCACAACCACCAATGGTCTTGATGTGTTTCCTATGAAGCTACACTGTATTACTGTTTCCACCCAGCAGTGGTGGAAAGTAAGACCTAGCATGTGAAGTAACCTGTTCCACAGGGTTGGTAATAAAGTCTAATGGCAGAGTCTGAGGTCTTAACAAGCATCCACGTTTCTACCACCAGAGACGAAGCTTTGGTTATACTTCTTCCCAGACCCTTTTTCTATATGTTGAAGTAGTTTATGAAATTAAGATCACATTGTATATACATGATCTTTTTCACCTGTGTTATATGGTGAGCATTTCCCCATTTCATTAAAAATTCTTTCAGCAAAAATTTTAAAGGATCCTTAGTAGTCCATTTATTTAATCATGCCTCCAATGATAAACATTTTCAGTATTATTTTAATTACCACACTGCTAAATATCCAAATATACAAATCTTTGGGGAAGACTGCTTTTAAATCTTAGGGGGGTGCATCCTGGACTAGTCCATTTAGAGTATATTTCTCAAGGTGTGGTCATTCCAGATCACCTGTGTCACATCATTCGAGGTTGCTTATTAAAAAAGCGCATCACTGGTCAGGGAATGGTAAAGATGATGATGGTAAAGGTAATATAACACTAACAGGTAACTATTTATTCAGTACTTTTATGTGCCAGGCACTGCTTTAAACCCTTTACATAAAATAACCCACAGTAGGTACTATTCTTACCCTCAATTTACAGATGAAGAAACTAAGGCACAGAGAAGTTAAGTCACTTACTAAGGTCACACACTCTGCCGGTCACCGGCAGAGCCAGGTCAAATCCATGCCTAACTTCCAAGTCCAAACTCTTAAACTTCTACCCAGAAGTTTTTCACCTTTTTTTTTTGTGCCACGGAGCCCTTTGGCAATCTGATGAAATCTATGGTCCCCTTCTCAAAATGATTTAAAAATGACTAAATTAAAGCACATAGCATTCCAAATGAAATACTGAATTGTAATAAAAGTGTTTCAAAAAATAAAATTATGAACATATGTACACTTTTATTAATGCAATAAATAACAAAATCCAGCAGTGGGTCGAATAACACCACAGTTCTGAAGCAGTGATGAGGATAAATGCAACTGTAAAGTGACGTGAAAATATCTGTGAATTTCTACTGGTGACAAAGTCACAGGTATTACTAATATCACTGAGGGTCGCTGCCTTCATTCATAATGGAAGGCGATGCTAAATTGCTATTGGAGGTTAGTGAGAATAAAGATGTACTCTTCCCCCTTCCAAGTTCAAGCACCCTCCGAATTCTACCCATAGTAAAAACTCTGCTAGTTGGTTTTCCCTGTTCCAGAGCACCCACCTCCTCTTGACCCCAGCTCAGAGCGCCACCTCTCTGGTCCAGCAGGGAATGGGGAATGGGCAGTCCAGGCCTCAGACCCCTGCCCTGTCCCCAGAGCCCTACTGCAGGCCCCACCACAGCCCTTATGCCGTGGTGACGTGTTCCAAACAGATGGTGACCTCTATAAGGACAAAGGCTGCCTGGTCATCTCAGCCTCTCTTTGGCTTGGGGCCAGGCCTGGCCCAGGGCAGACAACAAACCCACATCTGTGCAATTGACTGGCAGCCAATGGTGGCCCGAAGCCACAGGCTGCTGATTCACACCTTGGCTGGGGAGGAGGAAATGGTGACGCCACTGAGTGGGTTTCTGGCTTTCTTTGCCAGTGCACTAGGCAGGGGGTCCATGCAATTCTGCTTAATTAAGCAGAATAGAAAATATTATTCTTATGTGCTTTAAGGTAACATTTCCCTTCAAATCTAGGGGGTGAATTGACTATACCCTTCTTTATATTCAATGATAGGCAGCAGAGCCAAGTGTCATCCTGGGCAAAGTACTTCATCTTTCTAAGTCTCAGTTTCCACATCAGTGAAATGGGCTAATAACAGTACCCATGTAGCAGACATTTGTTGTTTCCACTTGTCCAGGCTCCATGCCCCCTTCTTCCAGCAACAGCGCTCTGCATCTCCTACAACTATTGGCAATTTCAGTGGGACTGTGGATCACAGTATCCTGCCCTTGCCTGACCAAAGGATGGTCAGGTGATTTGGCTGGGCCAATCAGATTCTCTCCTCCTGGAACTGGACTCTTGAGTGGCCAAAGGGACTGAGGGATGGAGCAGGTGCCTGCTTCTGATGCCCACAAGCAGTTTCAACGCCTTGGATGGCTCCAGCTGGCCAGGTCCTTCCTGTGACTGGGGGCTGAGCCAAGTTCTGCCAGAGCCATCTTTCCAATACACTTCCTATGGCTTAAGTTCGTTAGGTTCATTTCTGTCACTTGCAGCCCAAGAATCCTGACTAATACTCCTTACCTCACAGAGCTGCTGCTCAGATTCAGTGACATAAAGCATGAAAAGCCTGGAGAGTACAGTAAGCACTCAAATGAACGATAGCTATTCAATAATAATAACAACAATAAATGATTGTTAAGTCTTGAGAACAACACACATTTGGAGTTATTTAATCCCTCCCAAATTTCAGAATTCCTACTGGCTATCATAGATCTCTTTAATATTTCCCATCCCTCCCTCCCTCTCTAACTTTATCTTCACCTCCCTCCCTCTCTAACTTTATCTTCACTGTCTGCAGTCCTCCTGTGGACAGGTGCTCTCTCTCTCTCCCAGGTTTGTCTGTGTCTGCCCCCTCCACTCTCCTGTGAAAGGTGTTCCCACAGCCCATCAAGCCGGGGGAGTGCCCCTGAGTCCCAGCTCCTCCCAACCACTTCCATCTTGGATACCTCTGATCCTGAGCCCTGGCCGTGTGTGTGTGTGTGTGTGTGTGTGTGTGTGTGTGTGTGGGGTGGTGGTGGGGGGAAGGCGTGGCCTTCTTGAGGGTAGAGTCTATGCTTTCTTATGTATGTATGTATGTATGTATGTATGTATTTATGCCACGCCACGCGGCTTGTGGGATTTTAGGTCCCCGACCAGTATCGAACCCAGGCCCTCGGCCGCGAGAGCACAGAGTCCTAACCACTGGACCGCCAGGGAATTCCTCATGCTTTCTATTCTTTTGTGGTTCTTGGGCCAGTCAGAAGCCCCCAGATCCTTGGGGCCCCCAGCCACCTGTCAAGCTCCATCTCTACTACTCAAATCTCTCCTGCTTTTTTCAAACACGCCACATGCCAGGGTTTCAGCTTCCTTTCCCTCCTGTTCTGTCTGCCTGAAATTCCTTTACCCTTCTCTACTTGACAGCATCCCTCCCATGCTTTGTGATCAGCCTTGGGTCACCTGCACTGCATTGCCTTCTCCAAGTCCAACTTCCCCAAAACCCTAAGGCACAGGCCTCTGCTCATTCCCAAGTTCCAGGCTAGCCCTGACAGGCCATCTACCCTTCTCTCAGGACACTGACCTCCGTGAGGTCTGAATCCCTGCTTTGCGTATCTGTGTATCATCCCTGTGCTCAAAAGTGCCTGGTCCCTAAAGGGACTTACCTTTGTTCAGTGAATGCTCAAGAAACATTATCAGTATTACAAAGTACGAAGGTTTCTTGCTTGTTGTTGTATTGAAAGTGGTAGTTTCAGCAGCATTGCCAGATAAAGCACAGGATGCCCCAGGAAATTTGAATTTCAAATAAACAATGAATAATTTTTTAGTGTAAGTAGGTCCCAAATATTACATGTTTATCTGAAATTCAGACTTCACTGGGCATCCTGTATTTTCATTTGGTAAATCTAGCAGCCGTAAGTTTTGGGATGGCCGGGGAGACGCCTGCAAAAGCAGGCGGGAGAGCTCTGCGTGCGGGCGCACGCGTACACACACACACACACACACACATGCATGCACGACAGATGCACCTCTGTTCCCTTCTCCCTTCACCGTTTAAAGAAGGCCCCAGGCTTGGGCTCATTGCCCGCCTGCAGGCCTGCACCTGGGCCAGCACGTATGAGGAGAGAATGCCCTGTAGTTTAGATAATGGGGCAGAAGAAGGATGGCTTGCAGCAAGGCTCGGGCTTGCGGGCTCCTGGCAGAGTCCCTGAGGAGTGAGCCACACCAGCCCCTGCCCACTGGCCCCCTGACGGGAGACACCGGGCCTCCCAAGTCTATCACATCAGCTAGTCCCAATGTCCCGGCAGGGGGCAGGGGTGCCAGCTCTGCCACCCAGGATCTGGATGACCCCACTGGCAAGGGCTCTGTGAAAAGGACCACAGGGTCCCAGTCTCTGGGCAGTACCCCGGGCCAGGAAGCTGCAAGGACGGCTGCCCCAGCGGCATCCTCTCAGGCATTCCGCACAAAAGCTCATTTAATTTCCCCACCAAAGCTGCCCACTTCCCAGAGGAGAAGGCTCAGGGCCAACAGCGAGTGGATGACAGTAGGTCCCAAATATGACGTGTTTCTGTGAAATTCAAACTTCAGACCAGAGCCCAGCTGCTGGGCGCAGAAGCCATGCTCGCAACCCTCCGGCCACGCGGCCTACTGAAGAAGCCTCATCTTCTCTCGTTGCGCCAAGGGTGTTCATGTCTCATCACTTGCGCCCACCAGGCCTACAGGATGCTCATCTAGCAGCTCCCTTTCCTGCAGCTGCAGTGACCTGCAGCTGGTCTTGGCCTCCCAGGGGAAGGAGAAAACTGAGTCACACCAAGCAAGACCGTTCACCCTATCAGAGCTCTTTCTCCAAGGAAAAAAGCACGCATGATTTGCAACAGGATATGAGTGTCCTAGATGAGAAGTAGTACCATGCATGGAGTGGTCCCCTAGGCCTTTTTTGGCAGTGTGGTAACTCTGCCGCTTGCTGACGGCCGTGCACCTCCGGGTGGGTGACAGGCGGTTGGATGATCTGCCCAGGGGAGTGGGGCACAACTCTAACCTGAATGACCTCAGGGTGCAGACTGCTGAACTCCGGCCTGCAAGTCTTTCCAACCTATTCAGATATAAGCACTACAGGAGGGAGGGCCAGGCCACTGAGCAAGGAGCATTTCAACCAGAAAAGCATCTGCTCAGGCCTTCCACCCCTCGTGGTATTTTAAACTCATCTCTTGCCACTTCTTGGGCTGGAGGACTGGAAAGCCACATCCAGAGCCCTGGTTCCATGGCAGGAGTTGGGGGAGAGTCTCGGAGGCCAGCCTCCTCCTCTGGGGAGGACAGGCTCTTGGAGGAGCTGGAGAATTCTGCTGCTTCAGGACAGGATGAGGTGGTGGGGATGTGGGAACCTGGCTGGAGCTGCCACGGCCTGGCACTGCTTCTCTTTTAAAATGAGCATTCGCTGTTTTTTTAGTTTTACTAAAAACAGGAATATGTGTTCCCCACAGAACATTTGGAAAATAGAGAAATGCAATGCACAGATGAGCAAAAAAAAAAAAAAAAAAAAAAA
Source organism: Balaenoptera acutorostrata (assembly GCF_949987535.1). Taxonomy (NCBI): domain Eukaryota; kingdom Metazoa; phylum Chordata; class Mammalia; order Artiodactyla; family Balaenopteridae; genus Balaenoptera; species Balaenoptera acutorostrata. Next base: position 157,918,374 of record NC_080065.1, read on the forward strand.
AGAGTGACATATTTTATCAGCTATGTTTCTGTGCTTTCACAGACGCCTTCACTTGTAACCAGGTGCGAGTCAACCTGAGCACGTTGTTTTGCCACCAGCTTTTACTACTTCATATTCCCATGACAGAAGATGGAATACATTTTTGCCATCTCGATGGTATTCTAGCTCGTGGATATAGTATGTTTTATTTATCTTGTTCTCTACAGATGGGTGTTTAAGTGGCCCCCAACTTTTACTATCATAAATGATACTATGTTTGTACACTCCTAATACAGCTCATAGTTATTGAGCCCTTACTCTATGCCAGGCCCATTTAATCCTCACATCAGCCCTATGAGATTGGAACTATCATTATTCCCATTTTACAGGTGAGGTACAGAAAGGGTAAGTAATTTGTCTGGGGTCGCACTGTTGGTAGGTGGCAGGGCAGGGATCTGAAGGCATGCTGTTTGGTGTACTTTCCCTGCTTACCAGAAGCAAGGAATGGCACAGGTTCAAAGTCTGAACTAAAGGGACATTTAAGTAACTCTTGAGCTATGACAGCCCCACCTGCTTTGATCTTGAGACAACTGCAAGAGCCCAGAGTGTAAGAGCCCAGGCTGAGGATGACCCGGCAGGTGAGGTGAGAGGCCTGGCTCCTTGCAACCATGGACCAGAGGCAACAGGACGGCACAGTGCAGGTGACAAGGTCCATCATTTTTCAGTCAGAAGAAAGCAACAACCATTTAAAAAAAACCTACCCGAGGGACCTTAACGCCTACGGAGGGTACTACCTCTGTGTGACGCAGACAGGGTGCAGGACGAGAACCACCTGTAGAGGAGGTAGGCGGGCTCTGCGTTGCTCACGGGCCTGTCCCAGGGCAGCAGGGTGTCCCGCCTGGGGCCCGGCACCCCAGAAATGCCTCATGAATGAAAAAGCATGGAAAACAAATAGCAGGCCCCTAGGGCAGGAGGCAGGAGACAAGAGAGAGGCAGAGATGTGGAGCATGGCTATTACTATCGTTAATGCTAGTTTTCATGACTACCACTGATTGAGTGCCCTTTATACAGAAGGCATCAGGCTCAGCAGTGTGTGAGAAGTGCCCTATACCTGTAGGTAAGCACTATTACTGCCCCCATTTTACAGACCCTTGGGGAGCTTGTCTGCAAGGTCACCCAGCCCAGGAGCTCATGAAGAGAACTCAAATCCAGGTCCTTTCTTCATGAAGTAATGGTGCGTCCATAAGAAATGTGCTAGGAGCTGGCATTTATCCCTCAGCAGGAGGGATGGAGAATAGGTTGAATGCATACATTATCTAAACAAGCACACAATCATCTTAAAAGGGTGACACTGTCCTCATTTTCCAGATACAGAAACTAAGGCTGGGGGTTGAGTCAGTCACCCAAGACCATGCAGAACTTGAATGTTTGTCTCTGATACCCAAGTTCTTTCCACTCAAGTTTGTTGGCCCGCCATGCATGTTTCTGCAAAACAGGGTGCCAGGATGGCTGGGATGCTGGGGGCAGCAGGGGATGGGGCAGGCTGGAAAACAGAATGCAGCTAATTTGGGCAGCAGATTCACAGTTTGTTCCAGACCACTGAGCCTGCCAGCCAGAGGTCTCCCACAGACTGAAACGAGAACGTTGACAATAATGCCTAATAAGGGCGTGACCCATCCTGCAAAAGTCAGTTGCTCAGAGGAGAGACCCGTTGCTCTTAGAGTCTGGCAGGTGGAGAGGGAGGTTTCAAGGCCAGCAGCACAGAGCCTGCCAACCCATCACTCCGGGGGCACAATCAACCCAGAGGTTCCCTGGGGTGAGAATGACTAAGGGTTGGTGGCAGCTTGTGCTTCATCAGTCCAGGCTGAGTGAATGAACAGTGAGATGAGGGAAGGGCCAGGATGGAGAAACTGGGGCCTGGAGGCTTAAATGATCCACCCAAGGTCACTTGGCTCAGGGGTGGGATCACAGGGCTGCACGTACGTCACATCGTACGTCACATCACGTACTGTCAATCCCCATGCTGCCACTCTTTGCTGTGTGACCTCAGGCATGTGCCTGTACTTCTCTGAGCCTCCAGTCTCAAGGGGAAAACGAGAACACTAACGTAACTATCTGAAGTACCAGGATCCTGAGTGTATAAATAAATCCTATAAATGAATAGAAAACCAATAACTCAATATACCAAAAAAAGGGGCATAAAATAAAACAGGCAATTAACTCATAGAAGAGGAAACTCAAAAGGCTGACAAAGGTGTGAAAAGATACGTAACTTTACTAGCAAGCAGAGAAATGCAAACAAGCACTGCCATGAGATACTATTCCGTACCCACTAAAAAGTCTGACAATTCGGAGTGTTAGCAAGGAGCCAGAGCAAAGAGACCCACAGACACTGCTCCCAGGGACGTTAAATGCGCAGGTGAAAATGCACAAACCCCAAGAGCCAGCAATCCTGCCTCAGCTGTACGGGCCAGGAAGCAGCTACAAGTATCCTAAAAATCTCCTACAGGAGCTCGAATAAACAGGGGTATATTCATAAATGGAATATGAAACAGCAGTTAAAATGAACTGAAGCTACATGTACTAACACAGATCTCAAAAGTGTAATGTTTTGTAGTTTTAAAACTTTCAATACAAGATCTTGGGGACTGCTGAAAAGGTAAAAACATTAAAAGGTACATGAGGCCTAGCTGGGAAGGGGACTGATTGCCACAGGGCACAAGGGATCTTTTTGGGGGTGATGGAAATGTTATAAAACTGGATTGTGATGGTGGCTGCACAGCTCCATACATTTATTTAAAGAAATCAGCCAATTGTACACTTACAATGGGTGAATTTATGGTATGTAAATCATACCTCAGTAAAGCTACTGAATAAAAAAATCATATCTATTGGTCTATTTTTAAAATGTGCATGGGAATGACAAGCACCAAATGTAGGATACTGTTTTTATTTGTGGGGGGGTGATTGTTGGAGTGGGTGCACAGGGGGCTTTGCATTTGCAATACTTCATTTCTTAAAAAATAAAAATAAAAATGATTTGAAATGAATAGGGCAAAAGGTAAAGATCTGACAGCTGGATGGTAGATTGACAGATATTTAACTTATTCTATGTATCTGTATATTTGAAATAGTGTATTAGTATAACGGAAAAGTACCTATGTTAAAGGGCTGTTGTGATGACTAAATACACATAGAGAGCTTAATCCAGTGCCTAGCCCACAACAATGGATTAAATTTCAGCTGTTAAGATTACTGCTTCTATAACTACTTCTAGCATCTTGCTCTTCTTGACATCTAAAGATCTCAAGTCAGAGCAAGCCAGTATTTCCTGGCCCCTGCTAAGGGAGACTTTTTTCTAACCCCAAGGCTTCTGTACATCCCTCTCCAGTGTTGGAAATGGGGCGATCCAAAAAACCCTGCAAAACCTACAGGGAGCACTTCCTCCTCCCCTCAAGCTGGAAGATAACCTAGCTGGGGAGGGTCTCCCAGGGTGTCACACTTGAAAGCCCCCTTTCCATTCATTTAGAAAGCCCTAGGCTCCACGGCAGGAAAGATGCAGGCAGAGAAAGGCCAGCAGACAGAGTGCCAGTGGCCCCAGGGAAGCTCTCTCCAGATGATAATACTGTGTGTTGATATTACTGTCAACAAAAATCCCTACCCACCCATGGGGATCTCAGAGGCCCTGGGAGCTTCTGCCTCTGCATTCTCCAGATGTGGCCTACGGCTCTGCCCTTGGGCCCACTGATGATGTCTCTGCCCACAGGCGAAGGAGGCTGGGGCCAGGCAGTGATGAAGATGCCGCCCTGATCATGGAGAAGATGCCATTTAAGGTGGAACAAGTGGCCCAGCCTTGATGGGCAGCCCTGAGCTCCTGGTGAAGCTCTCCAACGAGATCTACAGCACCTGTGACCTGTTCGCTCCCAGGCAACTGAGTGATGAGACAGGTGGAGGCTGAAGTAGCTGTAAATAGGGAGCAGGTGGTGGGAAGCCTCCGTAACTAACTTGCATGTTCTCATGCAGTGGTTGGGGCAGGGCGGTTAGAAGTCAGGGCGTGTGTGATTTTGCCCTCCTGGGGGACATGTGTGGAGACATTTTTGGTTGTCACAATTAGGGAGGGGGATGCTACTGGCACCTAGGGGGTAGAAACCAGAGATGCTGCTGAACATTCTACCATGCACAGGACGGCCCCCCACAACGAAGAACGATCTGGCCCAAAATATCAACAGTGTTGAGGCTGAGAAATTCTGCCCTAGAGGGACGCAGCACTATTTACAATTTGCAGATTATAGAAGCAGCTTAGAGAGGTAAACTGACCAGCTCAAGGTCACACAGCAGGAAGTGGCCAAGCCTAGGGCTGTCCAACTCTTCTGCTCATGCCATCTCTCCAGAGTGGCTGGGCCAACTTCAGAGAGGAGGATATACCAAATGGGAAAAAAGTCCAGGCCCATGCCAATAGCTACCTCCATGCCCATTCTTTCTAGAGTGGCAGGGGCAGGTATGGTTTGAGAACAGGAGCAGGGGTCACTGGCAGTTGCTGGTGAGTTTCCTGCCATCACAGCACTTAACTTTCTCTGTTCCTGTGGATGACTCAGGCTTCGGTTCAACCCATTGCCCCTATTCATCTGATGAACCCAAAAGGCTGGGTAGAAGGGAGGGGACTCCCTTGAATCACAGGAGTAACTAAACCCACATGCAGAAAAATAAATTCTTGGTGAAATCCCTCCTCATGTGACTTTGGCATGTTCCCAGTCAGAGTAACATGGATACCACAGGGCGGGGAGGCAGGCATCTAACGGTTACGGAATGTCAACCCTGTCAGTCACAAGATCCCTTCTCCTAGGAAGTGGGCACCATTAACCCCATTTTACAGATGAGGAAACTGAGGGTCAGAGAGGCCACACAGCAAGCTGGACACCAAGATTTAAACCCAAATCCATGTTAATATTTAGAGACTTGTCTGAAAGAGCCCCTAAAAAGTGGTTGAAGGCTTACAGAGATGCCCCTCAGAGCTGCCGCACCTCCAAAAAACTGGCAGGGAGGGATCTAAACAGAATGAAAAGCCTCAGAGTGATCACAAATGATGGCAAAATTCCCAGTTCTTAAGAGGACTTTGCGTAGGGAAACTACGGTGTATGAAATCTGCAAAGTGGTGTGACCTGGTGGAATAACACTTTTTGGGGTCGAACATACTTGGATTTACATTCCTGTTCTGGCCCTGACTGTGATCTCAGGCATAGGACCTCATCTTTCTGAGCCTTAGTTTCCTCATCTGTCAAATGGGCTTAAGAACCTGTGCCTGATAGTTGTGTGACGAGAGAGGACAGGAGGGAGTGGACGATGATGCCCATTTCTTGGAGGCTGTATGTATTCTGGTGTTCCCAGCTCACAGATCTGGTGGGAGGCAGCATGGGGAATTTCAGACTTCCTCCTGTCTGCCATATTGGTAAAAACTGTCTTCATAGCAAAGAGGCAACTCAGTTACACACTCAACAGGCTCAAACAAGAAACCAAGATTTGGCAGCATTTGAAACAGTTAAAAAGAAAGGGGGTGCGGGGGAGACAATTTAGCCCAGCTCTGGAATCAAGGGAAACTTCACTCTATTTAAAGATGCCACAGGTCCAGGAAATAGCTTCCCACCGCCTGGCTAAGGCTTGAATAACTGGCTGCCCAGCCAATAACAATACAGGCTCACACAGCACACCCTTTCTCGTAGGGAGTGCAGAGTGGATTCCCGGCTATCTCCTTTCAGAATTGTATAGACTATTCGTGTAAGGCATGTAGATCTGCTATATAAGAACGAGCCTCTTAAGAAAAGAGATCCAAAGACGACTTGCAGGGAGGTCAAGGAGCTGAATTTAGCCAGCCAACGCCCCTTGCTTTTTATTGTTCTATACTTCTTTGTTAGGATTTTTTTTCCCTCCCTCTTGCTCTTTTTTCCTTCCTGGTTAACTTCTCTGCAGCTAGGCGCTGCCACTGCTCCCTTCTCACCACCAGAGACACCATAGCCCCCTTCCCTCCTGCAGAGAGGCCTCCCCAAGGCCTCACCTGGGCCCAACACCCCACAGCCCCATTATCCCTCTACCCAGAACCTCTGAGGTGGTCCAAGGGCACCTTGAACCCACAGATTCAGCTCCTAGGCTGGTGTGGAACCCATTTCCCATCTGGCGGGTCACCATCTACCCCAGGTACACCTTCCAGAGGCAGGGAAAACCGAATGCAGCTCCTCCTTGTTCCAGAACCTGAAGCTTCCCTGCGCCTCAGCCCATCTGAGGGTCCCATCTGCAAAATGAGGCTACTGGCCCATTTTTTCAAGTCCCCGCCAGCTCTAAACAAGATTCCCATTTTGCCAGGGAAATACCAGGAGAAAACTTTCATACATTTTTAAACAGAAGTTATTGGAGAGAAGGGGCAGGGATTTTTTTCTTTTTTAAAAAAACTTTTTCATGGTGCAGGCACTCAAAGGATCCATTCTCAGAGATCTCTATCGCTCCGGCTGTCTCCTCCAAAAGGACGGAGCCAACTTGGCGATCCCTGCTGGGGCTACCTGTGGCTGGGCACTGCGGGTCTGAGCGCCTCCAGACAAGGAGGGACAGGACGGGCGGCCTGAGAACTGGCGCCTCTCTCTGTCTCTCTGTCCCCTACACCGGCCAGACTTTGCCACGGATGGGCAGGGCGGGAGTGGGGGGGACAAGGAGGAGACGGAGAGGGGGAGAGGGGCGGCAAAGAGACGAGGGGGGGACGAGGCGGGAGGACACGGTGGAGGAGCGGAACAGGGCAAAAGAGAGGAGGGGGAGGGGGAGAGAGGGAGGAGCCGGGAGAGACCCGGGCCGCGCAGCAGCAGTGCCGAGAGGGGAGAGGAGGGGAGGTGGGGGAGAAAAGAGCAGGAGGCAGAAGTTTTCAGAGCCGGGGGGGCTCTAGGTCGCCCCCGACGGGGCACGGGCTCAAGGGGGCGTGGGGGTCGCGCGGCACTCACATAATGCTTGTTGGGCACCCGCCGCTTCTGCACGTCCAGCACCTTCACCTCCACGATGCTGCGCCGCGGCGGCATGGCCTCTCCTCCGCGGGGCCGAGTGCGGGTGCTGGGGACGCGGGGTGCTGGGGCGTGCCGCAGCGGGCCGGGAACAGCCGGCCGAGCGGTATCCGGGGGCTGAGCGTGATCCAGAGCCCGGTCCGAGCACGAGCCGCCGCCGCCGCCCTTCGCTCCGCGCGCCCTCCGGCCCCGCCGCCGCCCGCCCCCGGCCCGCCCCGACCCGCCCCCCGGCCCGCCCTCCGCGTCGCCGGCCCGCCCCCCCTTAAAGGGCCCGGCCCCAACGCCCGCCCCCGGAGCGCGGACCCGGCTGGCCCACGTCCGGCCTCGGCAGGGCCTTTGTCCCGGCGGCGAGCCCCCGCGGCTGGGGGAGGGGACGGGCGCGCATCCGGCGTGCGATCACTGATTGACCGGTGGATTCATTCCCGCACTCACTCCTTCTGATACCCGCGGTCTGGCCCCGGATGTGAGGGCCAGACTCCAGGGTTCAAACTCCGGCTCTGCTGCTAATCGACTCTGTGACCTTGGGCAAGTGGCTTAACCTCTCTGGGCTCAGTTTCTTCATCTGTAAAATGGCCCTAGTGCTACAGCCTCCCAACGGGGGCTGTCCTCAGGATTAAGTGCATGTGACGTCGGTGGCACTATAAATGTTGATAGTTGTAAACTCAGCCCCAAGCCATGGGGATTCAGGGAGGAGCAAGAAAAGCCGCCTCCCCTCCGCCCCCCAACAAATGCAAGTACTATATAATGACAACAGTAGCAGCAAAACAGGGTGAGAGGGTGGTGAATGAATGAGGGGCAGTGGATGCTTGTTAACAAGGCCACTGATTCCCAAATGTGGAGCACTCATTCTATGCCAGCTGCAGTGCCTCCTGCTTTTTTTTTTGAAAATTTCTCTTTGAATTCTCAGGACAACTGTGGTGGTGGGGGGTCGGGGGAAGGTGGTTGACCCATATTACAGAGGAGGTGACTGAGAGCAGCCTCTGGAGTCACAGAGCTGGTGGAGGGACCCCATCACTGGCTGGCTCGAGGCATATTCCACAAGTTAAAGCTAAGGGTGGCCGGAGCTGCTCCACATTTCTTTATCCAGTGCCTCCTGTAGCCCTGGCTGGGCACTGAGTCATTTTCAGGCGGTACTGGCTGAGCAAACATCTGAATGAGTGTACACATAATGCATGGATAGGAGGTTTAGGCCCCTGGCCAGTGTTCTCACACTAGTAAGCAGTAAGCAGGGGTCTTTCCAACAAACCACACAGCTTCCCTCCAGGCCTGAAAGAGCCCAGGGCCCCTTACCACCCTGGGTCCAAGGTCAGCCTTTGAAAGAGGGTGGGGGTCATCCAGAGGACGCTTTTCAGCAGCCCTGGCCAGGCCACTGGAGAGTTTGGTGCTGATTCACTTTGGATCTGCCCCACCACTTGCCCCTCTGACTTTCTTGCCAGGTTTTACCTTGCTCTGGTTCTGGAGGCTGGCCGGTATGGATTTCACTGATGGGTTTCCTGTCCTCTGGCTTCCTGCTGGGCTTGGTTAGTGGGGGTCCTTGGCAGGAGACTGAGGGCAGGAGAAGAGAGAGTTCTGGGTATTCACTTCCCAGGCTTCCTTCCTGCTGGGTTGTCCCTGCCAAAGGCACCTTCCCCATACCGGCTCTCTCAGGGCTCCCTCTAAGGGTGGTAACAGTCCTGCCAGTACTGCACCCTCGTTCTTTGGTTCCTCAAGCCCTGCCCACACCTTTATAAATGGACTCTTTAATAAACTTTCCTTTGTGACCCAGTTTGTGGGTGGCATTTCCTTCATGCTGGGACCCTCACTGATATAACTCCTGTAAGGCACCTTCTTCTGAATCATAATTGCAAGTCAAAGAGTGTGGAAATGTCCAGTATGTTGAAGGCCTGGCTTTTCTGTGCCTATTGCCTCAATCCTCTGCATGAGCCAAGCCCTCCTAATAAGGCAGAACCACAGAGGGCAGACGCTAGAGGAAGTCTGTGAATCAGCCAGCTTCCTTGGTTTTCCCAGAAAGGCAATGAGACCTGTCCCCAGTCGCGCCCTGAGCAGCAGAGCCAGTCCCCAGCCCTCCCGAGTGTGTTCACCTCTTGCGCTGTGGCAGACCTGGCCAGGGGAGACAAACCTTCCCCCCACCTGCCCGTAGCAGAGATACAATACCTGCATCTTTCCACACCCTTCCTTTTTCTTTTTCTTTTCTTTTTTTCTATTGTAGTGAAATATACATGACATGAAATCTACCACTTTAACCATTTGTAAGTGTACAGTTCTGCGGCATTAAGTGCATTCACACTGTTGTGCAACCATTACCACCATCCATCTCCAGGACTTTTTTGATCTTCCCAGACTAAAATTCTGTACCCCTTAAACACTAACTCTCCATTCGCCCTCCCTAAACCCCTGGCAACCACCACTTACCAAGTGTGAGACCTTGGACAAGTCGACCTGCCTGTACCTCCATCTCCGCATCTGTAAGATGGGATAAGAATAGCCACTGACCACATAGGCTTGTTCTGAGCTCTAAATGAGATAACACAGGTAAAGCACGTGTATCTTTGTTACTTTGCTACCAGCCAATCTGTTACCCCTAAATATCTCCTTTTAACCTGCATCCAAATCCCAAAGCTAATTTTAATTCTGACTCTGCCTTGACCTACATTCACTCTTCCCAGTCCTGACCCTCTTTTTAGCCCCTGATTGCATGTCCCACCTCATCTGCCACCAGTTGTCTCCATTTTCCCCATGTCCCAACAATAGAAATTACTTGTCATCTCCAGAAGAAAACATATTCTGTTTTTTCCTACCAACATGCCTTGGCATAAGCTATTTATTTCCCCACCTTCTCTGCTGGTGACCTCTTATTCAGCCTTCAAAGCCCGGCCTGAATGTCACTTCTTCCAGGAACCTCTGCCTCCCAGATATGTAATCACTTCCTTCCCTCACTAACACTGTTGTCTTGTTGCAGCCATCACACTGGGCTGTAACTAATGACTTTGCCAGACTCTGAGCTCCCAAGGAACTGGAATGGGTCTTATTTGTCTCAAATCCCCCCAGCATTGGCACAGACCAGCATAGAGAGGCCCTGAGGAAATGCTTGTAGGATGAATGAACCCATCTCCATCTCCTTAACTCAAAACTCAGTCCTCACCGGCCTCGTTAATCAGAACTCCAGGCTGGGCTTGTTTTGTCCCTACCCATGCCCCAGAGACGTCTTCACGCCAAGCTCCATTCTATCCACACGGCTTCTGGGAACACTGGCATTCTCCCTGATTGTGGTGTGGAGCAGACAGGGTAGAGAAGATGGTAAATCTGCCACTTTACCTGACTTTATCCTTCTAAATTCCTGTCTCAGAAGTGCACTTTGCAAGTCTGAGAGCTACAGACCATAGAAAATCAATGCTAGAGCCAGTGGACCGCAGAATTCCATATGGCAGGTTTATTTGGGAGGAGGGCTACACATTCGAGGAGCATTGAGTCCATCAGCGTGAATTAAGTTCTGGTCTTTTTGTGATTTTTAGTGTCTGCCGGGCTGGCAGGTTGCACTTTTCCCAAATCCCAAGTTTCCAGGATGGACAGCCAGGCCCAGGAAGCTGAGGCCTGCTCCTTTTCTGCTTCTCGCTGTCAACTGCCTCTGAGAAGGCACCAGGATTCTTTCCAGGACAAAGCAGGAGCCTTGGAAAGAGACTCCTCCCCACCCCACCCCCAACTGCTGTCTGATTGGCTGGCACGGCAAGAGGCTCCCAATTAACACGGCTAAGCCTGCGAATACCAAATACCGAGTGGCCAGGCACATGTGGTCCTGTGGAATAGGTCATAGGTTGTAAGGAAGCAGGCCTTAAAGCAAAACTCCAGGTGCCCAGGAGGCAGGGCAGAGCCTCCGGGAGTGGGGAAGAGGTTGAGTGAAGTTACCTCCGGGGCAAGAAGGCAATCATGATTTCCTTCCTCCCATCTCCCATCTTCTTCCTCTTTCTTGGAAGCCAAAATGATCTTGCTCTGAAAAGGAAGCTCTGTTCATGACGCTCCCCTGCTCAGAACCTCCCACAGCCTCCCACTGTTCACAGATGTTCATGTGCTTTAGGTTGGCATTCAAGGCCACCATGACCTGGTCCTTTCAGTACTGCTTTCATCTCACCCTATTTTGTGTTTATAAATTGTGCATATAGCTGTCTTTTCCCTACTTTTTAAAGAGTTGTGTGTGTGATCATGTAACTTTTATCCAGCACGTACCAAGTGCTATGTATAGCACCAAACATTCCATATCCATTTCCCTAACTTGCCCAAAAAATCTGCAGTGTGAGAATTATTTTTCCCATTTTCATGTGAGAAAACCAAACTTAGAGAAGATGCCAAGAGTCACAGCATGGAAAGGTGGCGAAGCTGGGATGTGAACTCAGAATTACTGGGCTGCTTGACCTGTGTTCTTTCCACTGAAGCCAGAGCCCCCTTGAGGAAGGGCTGGTGTCTTCTAAATGTTTGTATCCACTCCCCTCCATTAATAGGTGTCTCTCTGCTATATACTGAATGTTTGTGTCCTCCCAAAATTCATGTTGAAATCAAATCCCTAATTTGATGGTATTTGGAGGTGGGAGGTCTCTTGGAGGTGATTAGGTCATGAGAGTAGAGACCTCATGAATGGGATTAGTGCCCTTTAAAAGAGACCCTGGGGGGCTTCCCTGGTGGTGCAGTGGTTGAGAATCTGCCTGCCAATGCAGGGGACACGGGTTCAAGCCCTGGTCTGGGAAGATCCCACATGCCGCGGAGCAACTAGGCCCGTGAGCCACAACTACTGAGCCTGCGCGTCTGGAGCCTGTGCTCCACAACAAGAGAGGCCGCGATAATGAGAGGTCCGCGCACCGCGATGAAGAGTGGCCCCCACTTGCCGCAACTAAAAAAAGCCCTCGCACAGAAACGAAGACCCAACACAGCCATAAATAAATAAAAATTAAAAAAAAAAAAAAAAAAAAAAAAGAGACCCTGGAATTAACATACACACACCTAGATATAAAACAGGTAAACAACAAGGACCTACTGTATAGCACAGGGAACTACACTCAGTATCTTATAATAACCTATAATGGAAAAGGATCTGAAAAAGAATATATATATGTATAACTGAATCACTTTGCTGTACACTTGAAGCTAACACAACATTATAAATTAACTACACTTCAATTAAAAAAACGAAATTGTGTAAAATCAGAAAGTCATGAGATATATGTAAAAGGAAGCTTATGAACGAACATTTTTAGAAATTTAAATGTAAAGAAAGCATCAGTTTGCATTTATTCATGAGCTCATTATTTACAGTAAATATACAATAGCAAAAACTTCAGAGAGTGAAAATAAGGAGGCCCAGTGAAAACAAAAATTTCAAGGCTGCAAAAATTAACAGTGAAACATTATGTTACTACATTGTATCTAGATGTATATGAGCTATAAAGGGCTCCTAATTCTTGTTATTAAATGTAATATTTCATAAATAAATAAATAAATAAGACTCCAGAGAGCTCCCTTGTCCCTTCTGCTATGTGAGGACACAGTGAAAAGACAGGCATTTATGAACAGGAAGTAGGCCCTGACCAGACTCTAAATTAGCACCTTGATCTTGGAATTCCCAGCCTCCAGAACTGTGAGAAGTAAATTTCTGTTTTTTTTTTAAAAATAAGCCAGCCAGTCTATAACATTCTGCTATAGCAGCCCAAAAGGACAAAGACACCCTGTAAAGCCATCCTCTATCCCCAGCTAGATGGGTCGTTAGAAAAGGCCAGTTAGATAATATCTATAAAAGCCAAGTCCTCACCCCAGACCTCAAGGACCAGCAGGATCTGGCCTCTGCTGACCTCTTGCCCTCATCTCATGCCCCTCCCTTGGCACACTCCCTCCACCCACTCTGGCCTTCTCTCCATTCCTAGAACACTCACCACTTTGCACATGCTGTTCCCTCCTCCTGGAATGCTTTTCCTTCAACTGGCCCATTCCTGTCTTTCAGGATTTAGTTTAAATGTATCTCTTTGGCGGCTCTTCCTTAAGTAGCCCCCCTCATATCTCTCCCATGTGTATTTCCTTCACAGCACTTACCACCATTGTCATCTGTATTAAGAAAAACTGCAGTTCTTCCCTCCTACAACTGTTTCTCTCCTGTGTGTCTCCTTTACTACTCACACAGAACACTTCACTTCTGGTCACCAAATATCTGGAGGTTTCCCCCCACATCAAGCAATTCTCTGTGACAACAGCTGGGTGTCCTATAATTTAACTCAATTCTGACACTATCTACCTGGAGATAGTATCAGATCCCACAGGTTAAGGGCTCAGTCCCACAAGGTTGCTCCCACCCCACTTCAGACACCAATTGTAAGTAGTAGGTTCCCAGGCTACCCATGACCCACTCCTCAGGTTCAATTAATTTGCTAGAGTGGCTCACAGAACTCACAGAAATGCTTATTTATGTCTACCAGTTTATTAAAGGATATGATAAAGAATACAGAGAAATAGGTGAGGGAGATTAAGAAGCACAAACTTCCAGTTGCAAAATAAATGAGTCATGGGGGTGAAATGTGGGGGGAATATAGTTAATAATTATATAATACCCTTGTATGGTGACAGATCATAATTAGACTTATCATGATGGTCACTTTGAAACGTATACAAATATCGAATCACTATGCTGTGTAACAGGAACTAACATAGTGCTGTAATTTTTGTACTTCAAAAACAAACAAACTCATAGAAAAAGAGATAAGATTTGTGGTTATCAGGGTTGGGGGTGGGTAAAGAGAATTGGATGAAGGTAGACAAGGTTACAAACTTCCAGTTATGAGATAAATAAGTACTAAGGATGTAATGTACAACACGATAAATATAATGAACAATGCTGTATGTTATGTATGAAAATTAAGAGCGTAAATCCTGAGTTCTCATCACAAGGAAAAATATTTTTTTCTATTTCTTTAATTCTGTATCTATATGAAATGATGGAGGTTCACTAAACTTATTGTTGTCATTTCATGATGTATGTAAGTCAAATCATCATGCTGTACACCTTAAACTTAGACAGTGCTGTATGTCAATTTTATCTCAATAAAACCAGGAAAAAAAAATATAAAAGAATACAGATGAACAGCCAGATGAAGAGATACATAGGACAAAGTCTGGGAGGGTCCTGTGCACAGGAGCTTCTGTCCCCATGGAGCTGGGCTGGATTGCCCTCCTGGTGTGGATGTGTTCACCAACTTGGAAGCTCATAGAAGCCCCTACAATTGTAATTTTATGGAGGCTTCCTCACGTAGGCATGATAAGTTATTAACTCCATTTCCAGCCCCTCTCTCCTCTCTGGAAGATTGGAGTGGGGCTGAAAATTCTAAGCTTCTAATCATGGCTTGGTCTTTCTGGTGACCAGCCCCCAACCAGGAGGCATTCAGGAGGCCATCCAGAGTAGCCTCATTAGAACAAAAGATGCTCGTAGTGTTCTTATCACTTAGGAATTTCCAAGGGTTTTAGGAGCTCTGTGCCAGAACTGCGGGCAGAGACCAATATATATATTTTTTTATGATCTCACATCATCCTTTTATTTATCTTCAACTAGAAGGTTGGCTCTATGAGGGCAGTTCAGTCTGTCTCATTAGTTATTACCCACCAACGCCAACGTGGTGCCCGCAGGCTCTGAGTAAACAGTTGCTGACTAATGAATGGCTGTCTTCTCCACAGGAAGGGCAGGCCCTCTTCTTTCCCACAGTGTCTGACCCCTCCTAACTGTTCAGCAAATCTTTGTTGAATGAATGAATGAATGATGGATGAATGCATGAATGTGTGAAAGATCACGTTGATCACAAAAAAGGTTTGGGCTTACATTTCAGATCAGTGAGCACATACTCAAGAGGCCCCTGAGGGGACCAGGCCTGGTGACTCTCATCTTGTTCACAGAGCCTGGAGAAACTTGCAAAGACTAAGTGTGTTAAAAAAGTAGAGGTCACCTGCAATTGAGCTGCTTCCCAAAGTCAGATTGGGTGCATTTCCTCATTTAGCCACAAGGTGGCAGCCTGTCATGGCCGCCAAGGCACCACTGCAGTCACCCCCCCCAACCCCGCCCCCCAACCACCAAGCCCCCACCAACCCATAGGAGCAACAATGACTGTTTAATCGTCCCCAGTGCTTCCCACACCCAACATTCCAAGGTGAATCTATGTGCTTAGTTACCCTATAAGTTTGTTCCAATGGATATGAAGGTTATGATTCAGCCTTGCCTGCTCAGATAAAGTGTATCAGAGCATGACCCCAAAGGGCAGGTAGCTCAGGGAGCCCAGTTATGTATTCACTAGTATTTATCTATCACTTGTATGCAAGTATTTATCACTTATACAAAACAGGTGTTTACTGAGCCCCTAATATGTGCTAGGCACGTTACGAGGTGCTTGGAATACATCAGTGAACTGAATAGGGAAAGATCCTTTTTCCTGTGGCGCTCATGTTCTAGCAAGGAAGGCAAACAAAAAGCAATAAACGGGGCTTCCCTGGTGGTGCAGTGGTTAAGAATCCGCCTGCCAATGCAGGGGACACGGGTTTGAGCCCTGGTCCGGGAAGATCCCACATGCCATAGAGCAACCAAGCCTGTGTGCCACAACTACTGAGCCTGAGAGCCACAACTTCTTTTTTTTTTTTTTTTTTTTTAATTCAACAGATATTTTATAAGCACCTACTTTGTGTCAGGCACTGTGTAGATACACGGGCAAATTAGACAGGGTATTGAAACAGAATTATAATAGGATATGAGAGATGATATGAATATGATAGAATTATGCCCAAAGGGTGTGGTCCCAGGGGTGGGGGTGGAGAGGGACAGGAAAGAAATATTAGAACTTGTCTGCATATTTTTTATCTCACACTTTAAATTTTTCTATTTTTGTATTTTTTAGATAGACATCATTGGTCCAGTGACACACATATAATTTATAAACAGACATAGGTAACTATGGTGTGTAATTGGTCGTTTAGAGAACACTGCTAAATGAGACCAGAAACAGGAATTGATTGAGGTGTGATCTGAGGTGTGGAGGACTCAGAATAACTTCCCCTAATAAGCAATATTTGATCTGAATGCCCCAGGAAGCCTGTGATTTTGCCAGCAGGAAAGTGGAGGGAGCATGTTAGTCAGAAGAAAAATATTGCAGTGTCTTTCACATGTGTGAAAGAATATGACACTTTAGAGCCACAACTTCTGAAGCCCGTGCACCTAGAGCCCGTGCTCCTCAACAAGAGAAGTCACCGCAATGAGAAGCCCGCGCACCGCAGCGAAGAGTAGCCCCACTCGCCACAGCTAGAGAAAGCCTGCGTGCAGTAACCAAGACCCAATGCAACCAAAAATAAATAAATAATTTAAAAATTTTAAAAAGCAATAAGCATAAGAAATAAGGCAATTGTACAGCACGCCAGAAGGTAAAGTGTGTTATGAACAACCGATCCAAGCAACAGGGCTCAGGAGGCAATGGCCTCCACTTCCAGAACCAGGCAGGACACACACTGGGAAGGGAACTGGGCTAGAGCTACCTGAGAGCCCCCTGCCCCAGGACAACGGACCTCTGAGGGCTCTGTGCTTGGTTACTCTCACCAGAAAGAGACTGAGGGGTGGACCTTCAGAGCAGGGGTTCTGAAGGAGAGTCACAAAGAGACCAATGCCAGGGACTGGGCAGAAAAGGGTCTCAGTAGTGGTGGGAGCCTCAAAAGACCCTACAAAGCTTACCCTGAGAGACAGAGCTATAGGTGTGCCCGAGATACAGCCAGGAGGATAGGGAGGGAGGCTGCAGTGGTTTTGAAGACAGCTGGGGGGATACAATCATGTCGCTTCCTGCTTGTCTCCCAGGGACCTGAATCCCCATCTCCAGCAAAGTGCTTGCCTTGGCCTCAGGCTCTGTTTCCCCAGGATCCCGGACTGGGAGAGAGGTGTCTGTTTGGAAGCTGCGAAGTGGCACCTCTTGCCACAGGGACTGAATTGTGGATCAGGTGAAATAGCAGAGAGAAAAGAATCAGACAGACCTGTGGAGAGAAGCAGGAATGGGAGGTGAACACAGAGTCCTGGCTTCCTTTCAGGCCAGGGTCAGACCCTTCCAGAAGCCCCACTGCATCTCTGTCCTGTAGTTACTTAATACACACCAGTGTCACTTTAATCCCTCTTTTTACTTGTAGTAGGTGTGAAACTCAGGTCACAGATGTAGGTGTCCGAGAACGACATCATTTCTTAATTTTCTTAAATCAGCTTAATTTTTGACCCTGCCTCCAAACTGCTCAGCCACTCTTGGGGTAACCCCTCCCAAGGTTCTAACAGGATTTCACACTAAGTGAAGCCCCAGTAGCTTTCTTTCCATTCATCATGTCCAGCCATTCATGCCGAGTCACCCTTGGCTCTGGCCCATATGGTCCCTTCATGTCCCCTGCATGGCAGGTCCACACCCTGCTAGGGGCACAGGATCCCTGGGGAAGCTTGAGGTCCAGCGTCCCTGGTAATTCCAGGGTCCTCCTCAAGGTGCAGTCTGGGAGCAGGCACAGCTCCCTTCTGCTCTCAGACCTACAGACCCTCCTGCTCCTCCCAAGCCTGGGGAGGGCTCCTTTTGTCCTGGGGGAAATTCCTTGTTGATGCCCACCAGCCAAGCACCCCAGAACACACCTGTAGGCAGACACACCTGTGGGTGTGTTACCTGCCTCTTTAAGAGGGACACACACCATGGGGAGCTTGGGCATCTGTGGGAGAGAGCATGAGGAGGGGCTTGTTAGGGGCTTGGGGTCTGTGTTGGAGGGTGTAAGGGACGGCTCGAAGAACCAGGGTTTGTTCTAGGTTGGTGCTGTCAGGAAGTAGGGGTAATTGGATGATCAGGCAGTACTGTTCACCTAGGAGGCAGGAGAAATGGAGTAGCAGTCACTTGGGTCAGGCAGGAGGGGGATGTTTGCTCACTTGGGGGTGGCTTGAGGGTGGTTGTTTTCACCTCTGCTTGGGTGTGATGAAGGAGTGTTCACTTTTTATTCTGTTCCATCACTGTCACAAGGCGTCCTCATCTGACACTGACGTTCTGGGAAACTGTGTATGTTCAGGACGGACTGGCACAGCCTGGCCGGGAGCAAGAGGCCAGCTGTTAGCCGTCGTCCAGCAGGCCTGCTTCTTCCTTTCTCACCCTCTTCTTCAAACCCTGTTCTCCTCAGGGGGCTCAGGTTTGGAAGGGAAAAGCCCTGCTTTAAATCTCCCAGGAGGCAAGGAAGCCCGGAGCCTGCTACCTGCTTACGTCAGGGAAGAAGGGATGTCCACAGGGAGGAAACAGGAATTCATTTGTAGGCACGTGTTTCTGGCCTCATGGGCTTGGGGGGGGGGGTCTCTGCTGAGTCTAACCAGGGTCCCCATGGCAGGTATGGGGCTCCCCACTTTATAGAACCAAAGCTCAGAGAAGGGAAATGTATGCTCTAAGGTCACATAGCTGGCAAGCAGTAAACTTGGATTGCAGAACTCGTTATTTAGTTGTTGACAGTCATTTTATGTTGAGAAAGAGGTACAATTTGAATCAATGATATGAATCATCAGCCTGGATGTGCTGGAAAACACTGCAGCAAAAAACAGATAAAGCGGAATAGAAAAAAAAAAAAGAAACCCAAGAGGAGATGGGCAGGTTTAAACACCCATCTCATTCTTTGGTAGGTCAAATAGGTAAAAACCACATATAGACACAGAGAACTGGTTCTTGACTTTTTGGAGAATCTAATGAGCTCGATGAACTCTTGCTCCAGTAAAATGCACATCTGGAGGTAGGTTAGTATTTTACACGTATCTGAGGGGCTCATTCCACCAGCCAGGAGCTCCTTGAATCCCTGATACTGAAGACTTTAATCATAATTGAATCCAAATGTAGGAATCAGACTTAAATTTGAACCCCAGCTCCACGTCTCTGGTGATGTGACTTTACACAAGGTATCGAACCTCTCTAAGCCTTAGTTTGCTCATCGGTGAAATGAGGATCACAGAGACATTTCTTAGACAAATATTATATGATATCACTTATATGTGGAATCTAAAAGATAGTACAAATGAACTTATTCAAAAAACAGAAACAGACATAGAAAACAAACTTATGGTCACCAAAGGGGAATGGGGTGAGGGATAAATTGGGAGTTTGGGATTAACAGATACAGACTACTATGTATAAAATAGATAAAAAAAACAAGGACCTACTGTATAGCACAGGGAATTATATTCAATATCTTGTAATAAACTCTAATGGAAAAGAATTTTTTTTTAAAATTTTATTTATTTATTTATTTATTTTATTTATGGCTGTGTTGGGTCTTCGTTTCTGTGTGAGGGCTTTCTCTAGTTGTGGCAAGTGGGGGCCACTCCTCATTGCGGTGCGCAGGCCTCTCACTGTCACGGCCTCTCTTGTTGTGGAGCACAGGCTCCAAACGCGCAGGCTCAGTAATTGTGGCTCACGGGCCTAGCTGCTCTGTGGCATGTGGGATCTTCCCAGACCAGGGCTCGAACCCGTGTCCCCTGCATTGGCAGGCAGACTCTCAACCACTGCGCCACCAGGGAAGCCCCTGGAAAAGAATTTTTAAAAAGAATATATACATATATATATATGTATAACCGAATCACTTTGCTGTACACCTGAAACTAACACAACATTGTAAATCGACTATACTTTAATAAAAAAATTAAAAAGCAAAATAAATTATTTTTTTAAAAAAACACAAGAAGACCCCAAAACAAACAAAACAATAACAACAACAAAAAAAGAGACATTTCTTGCAGGATCCTGGGGGGATTAAATGAGAAAATTCTTGGAAAGGGCTCAGCACAGAGCCTGGCACACAGCAAGTTCTGAGTGGATGGTGGCTTATGCTACTGTTACCATTAGAATGATAGTGGAGTTCATGGACACACCAAATCTTGTCCTTTGCAAAAAATATACCTTTTTTACTGTGCCCATGGACCAAGCACAAAAATGGATCCTATCTGAAGCCAGTAAGAACAGTTATTTTAAACACAAAAGGCAGAAACTGTATTGTCCATACCCTTTGCTCACAAAGCAATAAAGTGAGATGTGAATAACACATGTTTAAACTAAAGGAAAAAACCCAAACTACTTGGAAATGGAAAAAACAAAACAAAAAACCATTCTCCTGAATAGATCTTGGACCCAGGGGGAAATCAATAAATGTGCTTTTATTGTGATGAAGAATCAGTTGGCATTTCTGCCTGTGTCCCAGGGATTAGCGGTGCCCTGGTTTCCCTGAGTCTGACAGTCTCCAGGGCCATTTTCTTTTCTCAGCAGAGTTAAGGACAGACAGTGGAGTTTTCTGTAGGCATGGAGAGGTGCAGGAGGACCTGGGGACAAAGGCCAGGGTAGAAGAGCCTCCTGGGAGTGGAGCCAGGACCACAGTGGCTTTGACTGTGGCCCTTATTGTGAACTTAATTAGTAAAAGGGAAATGGATTCCGGAAGATAGAGGCTTTCCAAATGGATGCATTCAGTGGCATTGGGGACAATCAGGAAGTACTAAACAGAAATGGAGATCAGTATTGATTGCTTTGAATTTGAACAGGCTGGGAAGCCAGAGAATAGAGTTGGGCCTAGAACATCAAGATTCTGAACGGAAAGCAAGTAGAGATAATACGGAACGTGGGGGAAAAGAATGACTATGTATGGAGTAAGAAAGGCAAAAGGAACAAATCAATTAGAGAAAGATTAATAATTGAGTTGTATTTAAAAGCCAGCCAGCTAGCCCAGGAAGGGGCTGGCGTAAACAGAAGGAAGAGTTGAAAGATGGATGGCTGTGAGTTGAAAGATCATAAGTAATGAGAGAGGCAGGGCTTCCCCGGGCACTCATTGGGTTTTTGCTCTGACAGAAGACAGACAATGGAAGAACATTTTTGTAAATGTCCTTCATGAATTAGTATCTTGAATGCAAATGGAAAGCAAGGTCATGAAGGCAATGATGACAGACAATTGAGATGCATTAGTGACTCAGGTCCGGGGAGGCGTCCTGGAGCCGTGGAGAGCTTGCTGCAGGAAAACGTAAGAGATGATCATGGACAAAGATGAATGGAGTTTTTCAAGAATGCTGAGATGGTTGGAGGGAAGACCTTTTTACTCTTTAGAAAAGAACTGTAAGATCACATTTGAAACAAATCTTTGCAGGGCAAGAGAAGCGCTGAACACATTACATACTCCAGAGAACTGTGGAAAATCCCCGTTTGACATGAAGATTGTAAGAGGTGCTGAATTAAATATCGAGCACGTGGTAGCTATTGTATTCATTTATTAGCCAACGTTAACCGTGTGCCCCCATGTGCCTGGCACTATGGTCACATGACAGTTAATATTTACCTAACACTTGCTGAGCTCTGGCATAAGTTCTGTGCATATATTAGCTTATTTAATCCTCACAGCAACACTGAGAGGGAAGTGCTATTGTTATTCCCATTTTCCAGATGAAGAAACTAAGGCACAAAGGAATTAAATCTTTTCACAAGGCAGAGCTGGGGCTAGGGTGAGCTGCGTGAGGCACTTGCCTCAGATGCATAGTTTAAAGGGGTGGGGGGCAAAAGACCCTCAGTAATCAAGATAAGTAATAAGTACTATGTAAATGCAATATTTAAAGAAACCAAAATTAATGCAGAAAAAAATCTATGATGAATAAAATACAAGAATTTTAAATAAAAACGGAATCAGCTAGGTCACACAGCTTGTAAGTGGCTGAGGCAGGATCCAAACTCAGGCTGCTGGCTGCAGAATCCATGCTATTAACCACTACCTCATACTGCATTCGAAATTGACCAACGGGCCATATCTGCCCTTTTTTCCTCTCTCTGCCCAGTGCCCATTCCAGGGCCTGGCACATAGTAGGTCCACAGTTCATGTTTGTTGAAAGAATATTGAACGAAGACATGGGCCTTGTTCTCAGAGGCTCTCATACCACCTACTATGTGCCTACAATTGTGCTATGGGCTTGCTGTGTGTCACAGATTGTACGTGTTTTATAGTTATTAGGATAAAGTCAAGCTAAGCCACGGGCAGTGGGAGCCCAGGGGTAGGAAGGACGCCTTCAGTCTTGCCATGCTGTGGCAGGCTTTTAGAGGGGGTGACATTTGAGCTGGGCTTTCAAGGGCTGATGAATTTCTTTGGGTAGGAAAGGGGGAACGCTCCCTAGTGACATGGCTGAATCCCCATGCATTGTTGAGTCGAGAAAACTCGTCTGCAGAGTGATGTTTATTATGTGGTAACATCTACATAAAGAAACCTTCTCCAAGTAAGCATATGGCTGCACACATGTGTGGGGAAAGATCTTGGAGGATGAACACCAAACTCTGGGGAGGGCTGCACGGGGGTGTGGGGACTGGAGGGGTCTCGAGAGAGCCTTCAGCTTTACATACAAGGCTTAGCTTTTAAAAAACCAGAAGACAGCCATTATTGCTTGTGTAATTAAACATTATTTTTTCAAATAGATTGAGGAGGATCTCTAGGAACTGATATGGAGTAGTTTCTAAGATGCATCTTTTGAGATATAATTGACATATAACATCATACTAGTTTCTGGTGTACAACATAATGATTTGATATTTGTATATATTGCAAAATGATCACCACAATAAATCTAGTTAACATCCATCATCACACATAGTTACAATTTTTTTCTGGTGGTAAGAACTTTTAAGATCTACTCTCTTAGCAACTTTCAAGCATACAGTACAGTATTATTAACTTATAGTCACCATGCTCTGCATTACATCCCCATGATTTATTTATCTTATAACTGGAAATTATAAGATAATTTTGACCCCCTTCACCCATTTTTGCTCCCCGGCCAGAACCCTGCCTCTGGAAACCACCAATCTCTTCTCTGTATTTATGTTTTTTTATTGTTGTTTTTTGATTCCACATATAAGTGAGATCATACAGCATTTGTCTTTCTCTGACTTATTTCACATAGCATAATGCCCTCAAGGTCCATTCATGTTATCGCAAACAGCAAGATTTCTTTGTTTTCATGGCTGAATAATATTCCAGTGTATATCTATATACATGCATACACATATGTATACTACATTTTCTTTATCCATTTAACCATCAATGGACCCTTATGTTATTTCATGTCTTGGCTATTGTAAATAATGATGCAATGAACATGCAGGTGCATTTATCTTTTTTAGTTAGTGTTTTCATTTCCTTCCAATAAATACCCAGAAGTAGAATTGCTGGATTGTATGGCAGTTCTATTTTTAATTTTTCTTTTAACTTTTTGGCCGGACCACACGGCATGTGGGATCCTAGTTCCCCTGACCAGGGATCAAACCCTCACCCCCTGCAGTGGAAGCACAGATTCCCAACCGCTGGTTTGCCAGGGAAGTCCCTATTTTTAATTTTTTGAGGAAACTTCATTTTGTTTTCATTGGGGGCTGCACCAAATTACATTCCTACCAACAGTGCACAAGGGTTCCCCTTTTTCCACATCCCCACCAGCACTTGGTATTTCTTGTCTTTTTGATAACAGCCATTCTGACAGGTGTGAGGTGAGATCTCATTGTGGTTCTTTTTTTTTTTTCATTGTGGTTTTGATTTGCGTTGCCCTGATGATTAGTGATGTTGAGCACCTTTTCATGTACCTGTTAGCCACCTGTATGTCTTCTTTGGAAAGATGTCTGTTCAGAACTTCTGCTCATTTTTTAACTGGGTTGTTTGTTTTTTTGATGTTGAGTTGTATGAGCTGTTTATAAATGTTGGATATTAATCCCTTGTGGTATACTGTTTTTATTACCATAGCTTTGTAATATAGTTTGAAATCCAGAAATGTGATGCCTCCAGCTTTGATCTTCTTTATCAAGGTTGCTTTGGCTATTTGGGCAAGATTTATTTTTATGTGCAAAAAAGCAAAGGGCAGGGCTTCCCAGGTGGCGCAGTGGTTGAGAATCTGCCTGCTAATGCAGGGGACACGGGTTCGAGCCCTGGCCTGGGAAGATCCCACATGCCGCAGAGCGGCTGGGCCCGTGAGCCACAACTGCTGAGCCTGCGCGTCTGGAGCCTGTGCTCCGCAACGAGAGAGGCCGCGACGGTGAGAGGCCCGCGCATCGCGATGAAGAGTGGCCCCCGCTTGCCACAACTGGAGAAAGCCCTCGCACAGAAACGAAGACCTAACACAGCCAAAATCAATCAATCAATCAAACATACGCATCTGATTCAAGATCCTCATTAAAAAAAAAAAAAAAAAAAAAAGCAAAGGGCAAAAAAGTACTTATAGCATGTGATCTTTTTTGTGAGAAAGAGAAATAAGACTCTATGTATATATGTATATGTATCTATCTTTTTGTTTTGTAAAAATGGTACATGGGAAGAATAATGAAATCATGGGAATGATTACCGATGGGAGTAGGTATGAATGGAGCAGAAAAGATAGGAATGGAAGAAAGAGACACTATCCTTTTATAGTTTTTGACTTTTGAGCCATGTAAGTAGTTTACCTAATCAAAAAATAAGATGAAATAGAAATGATGGGAAAAGCGACCCTAAGTTTGAATACAAATAGAAACAAATGAAGCTGTCTGTCAAATTGATACCAACCACCCAGACAGTGGAAGTAGTTCCATGACTGTGACTACGTACTCTTCATCAGATATGTATATACATATTTTAATTTATTTAATTTACTTATTTTTGGCTGTGTTGGGTCTTCATTGCTGTGCACGGGCTTTCTCTAGTTGCAGAGAGTGGGGGCTACTCTTTGTTGTGGTGTGCAGGCTTCTCATTGCAGTGGCCTCTCTTGTTGCGGAGCACAGGCTCTAGGTGCGCAGGCTTCAGTAGTTGTGGCACGTGGGCTCAGTAGTTGTGGCTCGTGGGCTCTAGAGCACAGGCTCAGTAGTTGTGGTGCACGGGCTTAGCTGCTCCGAGGCATGTGGGATCTTCCCGGAGCAGGGCTCAAACCCGTGTCCCCTGCATTGGCAGGCAGATTCTTAACCATTGCGCCACCAGGGAAGCCCCATTGGACATATTTTAAGGATGAAAAGAGCTTCAAATAAATCATGAACTTTACTTAGTGGAGTTTTTGTTGTTGTTGCTAGTGATATTGGTGTAGTAGTTTGTGTGTACTGTGAAACAGAGTTATATATTGATGTTATTGTGAGCCAGAGTTCTCACTCTGGAAGAAGGAAGATGCAAATAAGAATGGCGGAAAGTGCCAAAGAAACCTGTGGCGTTGGACTTGAATAGGGACAATCATCATAAACTAATAACTAAAACTAAAGTAAAGCAGCAGTGAGCACATCTATCCCCTAGGTGTTGGTATCTAAATACCATTTCTCACCAAAAGGAACTCTTTGACCAAATGGCAGATTCCTGGTTTGGGGCAAGGAGAGTACAAGGTAACTCTGGAGCATAAAGACCAATGAGGACAAGATGAAAGGACAAAAAGGACACAGGAGTCTGCCTGAAGGGGCTCCCACTGGTCAATTCGGGCATGATTTAAATATCAAAAAGAAAAGCAATGGGAATGGATTATAATATACTGAATTTTTAAAATCCATGAATTCATAATGACATTGAAGAAGAGGAAAGAGAGTTCTCTTTTAGAGTATCAACTAATACATTTAGAAGGGATAAAAGAAGTATAAAATCACCATTTTGCAACCAATAATTGACTTCAGGCAAAGATCATGAGTGAAGGTTAAAACCCATGCGTGAAATGTTGTTGAACAGAGCTGTCCCATGATCTTGCAGAGCTGTCCTACACTTATCAATTACAAGAGGACTAGGGTACAATGAAGCAATCTGGCGGATATTATTTTCACCAAGGGTGAGGGCCATCGACTCTTCCCTGCTCAGACGGATGCAGTGAGCGCTCATCCGAGAGGCTGCACAGTAGAGCTGTTATGTACACAGGCTGTGCCTCCAGACTGCCTGGGTTCAGAGCCCAGCTTAACCTCTGTGCAACCCTGGGTACGTATCCTCTCCGGGGCCTCATTTATAAACTGGAAATACGAATAGAATTTACTTCCCAGGGTTATTGTGAAGGTGAAATGACCTGGCCTGGGGAATGCCCCTAGAACGGAACACACTGGACACACAGTAAGCGCTTAGTTTAAGTGTTGG
The DNA here is from genome assembly GCF_949987535.1 of Balaenoptera acutorostrata. Classification (NCBI taxonomy): domain Eukaryota; kingdom Metazoa; phylum Chordata; class Mammalia; order Artiodactyla; family Balaenopteridae; genus Balaenoptera; species Balaenoptera acutorostrata. Next base: position 157,944,491 of record NC_080065.1, read on the forward strand.
TGGCTCTTATCACCAGGGAGCCACACTGCCTGGGACACAGACGACGCTCAATAAATGTTATTTTCATCCTTTTCCTCTCTCCTCCCCATCTGGCAAATAGCACCTGGGCTTTGGGGCTCTTGGGCCTGGGTTTGACCCTGGTTCTCCTATTGAGTAACTGAGTGACCTTGGCTGGAGCAGCAAACCTCTTTTAAAGGCTCAGTGTTCTGAATGGGCCTTTGCAGGATTATGGTGAGGATTAAATGAGAAGGCTCATGAAAAGAGCCCGGCACATAGTAGGTGCTCATTAAAAGGTAGCTTTTACTGGCTGTCATGTCAGCTGGGGGCTGTTGGGGTTTTTGGCTCTTTAATCAAGAGTCCTGTCTTCCTGACTCCTGCCACATGGGGGCAGTCACTGCTTTCTTATTCCCCATGTGCTCTGGGAGGACTTCTTCCAGCAGGTGGCTCGCTCGCCACCAGAGGGCTTTGTCACCTCTCTTAAAAGCATCCTTGAGTGGACAGACAAGAGTCCTGGGTGACAGACAAACCCATCAGATTCTAATTTGTTTCTCAGTCGATTGCTTCTTCATCTGAAATGGGTGGTTAGACAGCCCATCACTCCAAGCTCTCTCTGGCTGGGACTGCCACGCCCATTCCAGGCACCCTGCTGGGGACCCAATCTTCTAGAGAGACCGTGCCCGGGTACACAGGTGAGCCCCCGCCTTATCCTCCATGTGAAAGGGGAGTAACTGGTGGCAGTGCCGTGCTTGGAGATGCTACAGTTGCATAGTCAAAGATGCGTACTCAGCCCATTCATCTGCCTTCTGCGCTATGAGCCCTCACGGATGCGGAAGGTGCAGGGCATGATTCAACTCCAGGCTTAGTAAGTCGGTTTTCACTCATTCACAGTTTATGATGGTTTCACCCAGGGGGCTGGATTAATGCTTAATGTTACTGGGCAAGGCTTGCTTGGGGATGGAGAGGAGACACTTCTCCAGTGAGTCCTACCTGCCCAACAATGTGCTAAGGGCCCTGCCAGGGTCAGAGGGAGAGAGTGACTTGCCCAAGGTTACACAGCTAGGAGGGGGCAAGCTGGATCTGAACCCCAGCTGCTGGACATTAAGGAACCAAGATGTGTCCCCCCATTCTCCATCCAGTACCAAATTGGCAGCCTTTGTGGAGGGTCAGCGCTGTGCCCAGGCCTGTCTGGGGGTCTCTGGGAGACTCGGGGAGAAGGGTCAGCCTTGTTGGCAAGATAGGACCCATTTATTACTATTATTATTTATTACTACCCTCTGAAACCCTGGAGGAAGAGAAAGAGAACCAGGCTCGAGGAAAAGGAGCAGGGTTTCTCCTCCTCCACCAGACTGACGATTGAGGAAATGTTTTCCTTCTACTTATATTTCATCTCGGGCTTCTTAAAACTGTTCTTTTTCGGTTGTTTGACTAAACATATATCTCTGTGAACATTTGCACAGATTTTTTATTGTCTTGTCATTTTTTTCCTAGTGACTGGTGTTGTACACAGAGTCTGGGTTCTGGAGTCACGCTGACCTGGTTTTGAATACTAGCTGTGTTGCCAAATGAGCTGTGTGACTTTGGACAAGTAACTGAACTTCTCTGTGTTTCATCTTCATCTGTGAGATGGACATTAGAACATCTTTCTCATGAGGTTCTTTAGAGAGCTTTAAAACATACTTTCTATTAGGAAACATTTCAAACACAAATAAAAACCATAGAAAATACAGCTTAAAGTCCCATGTGCTCACGTGCTCACCTTGTAGCTACAACAGTCTTCAAGTTCTAGACAGTCTTGTTTCATTAGTTCTTTCACCCATGTCACCCCCTTCCCACTGGATTATTTTGAAGCAAATCCCTATCATTGTGGCATTTTACTTGTAAATATTGCAATATGTGTCTCTAAAAGATAAGCACTCTCTTTTAAAACATAACTTTAGAGAGGCTTCATGGAGCTTATTCTCTGTGGCCAGGATTTTTAATAAAATGTATTGGATCTGATGAGAGCTCCCATTACAGCTTTTCAAGAATAGTTATAATAAACATTCCAAATGCTCTTATTGATTGTTGGAACATCTGAATGCAAACACAAGCAGCAGTTGACCGTAAGACTACCGTGTTGTAATCTGGTTACAGTTATATTCCTGAAGATCATTTGCTGGGGGAGTGCTACCTACTGAACTATGTTTTTACAACCCTTTGAGGTGAGAATGACTATCTTCATCTGTAGGCAAGGAAAAAGAGACACGGAGAGGTTAAGGCTTTCCCCAGGTCAACAGCAGTAAGTGGTGGAGACGGAATTTGAAACTAAGGCCTGTTAGACTCCAGAGCCCATGCCCTTTCCTCTGTCTTGTGCTGTAATCTTTAGAATTTTGATTGGCTTCTCTGTTGAGACTGTAAATTCTTCAAGGTAAGGGCTCTACCTTAGATGACTATTTCCACAGTTCCCAGAAGTTTGATGATGGGCTAACAGAAAGTCCAGAGTAATCTCTGCAAATTGGTACTTAAAAGCAAAGCTTGGGGCTTCCCTGGTGGTGCAGTGGTTGAGAATCCCCCTGCCGATGCAGGGGACACGGGTTCGAGCCTTGGTCTGGGAGGATCCCACATGCCGAGGAGCAACTGGGCCCATGAGCCACGACTGCTGATCCTGCGCGTCTGGAGCCTGTGCTCCGCAACAAGAGAGGCCGCGATAGTGAGAGGCCCGCGCACCGTGATGAGGAGTGGCCCCCGCTCGCCGCAACTGGAGAAAGCCCTCGCACAGAAAAAATGAAGATCCAACACAGCCAAAAATAAATAAATAAATAAAAATTAAAAAAAAATAAAAGCAAAGCTTGTCGTCATCATCAGCATCACCATCAGTGTGAACGAACAAGTGCTTGTTAAATATCTCTATGTGGGACTGTACTCAGACCCTGTGGGGAGTAAAAGACACAGTCTCCATCCTCAAAGTTACTTATAGAATCTGCCAGATATTGATTCAGACATAACAGCAACAAGATGGGAAAATGGGTTGGGTATCTTACTGCCTACGAGGGTGATTTCTTATCTGCCTCAATGGCCTCATGTTCCACATGAAGGCAAAGATGTGAGTATGGGCTGAAAAATATTTATCTGGGCCCACTTTGTGCCACAAACAGTACTGGGATCTACCAGTACTAGGGAGAGATAGTAGGAAACAGGATAATGGGGCAGACAGACAATAATATAGACGGACAATATACAGCAAATGAAAAAACACACAAGATATTTTGAAGTAGGGGTAAGTGCTAGAGGGAGACAAGCAGGGTGATGTAATAGAGGGTAACAGGGAACGAGAAGACCTACTTTGGATGGGGTGGTCGGGAGGACACCTCGGAGAAGGTGACATCTGAGCCACGACCTGAAGGTTGAGCCACAGGCAGCCAAGTGAGAAGCCACAGAAGACTCATTCCAGGCAGGGAACTGCACATGCAAAGGCCCTGAGGTGGGAACAGGGTTGTGGGACAGGAGAGGGCCAGCGTAACTAGAGCATGCTGGGCAAGGAGGAGAGTGTGGTAAGGTGAGATCAGAAACATTGGTTGGCCAGGACCAGATCCCATGGGGCCTGTGAGGCCAGGGGAGGAATTTGGTGTTTACTCTCCACGTGATGAGAAAGCACAGGATGATTTTAGAGCAGGGAGTGGTGTGATGTGATCTGACCTTGTCACTTTCTAGATCTAAGTCCCTCCTCTGAGCTCTGGGTGCTGAGGGCTCCTGCATCCAGCCAGCGGCCTTGGTGCAGCCCTGGCGCTCACCTCTCTGCAGGGAGCCACGCTTCTGGTCTGGACAGGTCCAAACACGAGATAGAGCTGGCTCACCTGCTTTCCTCCTGCCTCACCACCTCCAGAGGGGTCCTTCTGAAAAGCGAAACCACATCCCTCCCTGTGGCTCCCATCACCCTCTGGATAGAGTTCAGTCACTTTAGCTTAACTGGAAGGTGACCCCATGACCCCATGACCTCTGGGCGTTTGTCATGCTCTTCCCACTGTCTAGAATGCGTTCTCCCATTGGTTAATCTGGTGACTTACTAATCATTCATTGAGGCACTTCCTCTCAGACGCCTGCCTGAGTTCCCAATGTTCGGCAAGGTGCCTTTTTCTACTGGTGTACTTTTTTGGTGGAACAAAACAGAATACTCAATGAAAAGATGCTGAAGCAATGAGAAACATCATTCATTTAACGAGTAGTCTAGAGATAAGACAGTTCCAGAGTTGGTTAATTTAGGCACAACTAGGTTTTCCCTCTCTACCATCTCATTGATGGTGTTGACTCTCCTCAGGGTTGCAAAATGGCTGCCACATCTCCAGACAAATATGCATATGACATTTGGAGAAGATGTGATAATTTCTTTCTTGTAGCAGGGGGCAAAAGCTTTCTCAAGAGTCCCTCAGGTTCCCTTGGCCTGGATTGGGTCAACTGCATGTTCCGAACCACTTCCAGATGAGGAATATGGGATTACCTGATTAACTCAAATCAATCAGATTCTCTCTTTGGAGCTAAGGAAGGATCGTCTGATTGAAACTGGGGTTTTATTAGCAAGGGAGGAAGAAAGGTTATTACCTACTGTGGCAGTCAGCCTCCAAGGTGGCCCCAATGATCTCATCTGCTGGCATTCATATCTTGTGTAGTCTCCTCTTCCATTGTGCTGGTTGGTCCGTGTGACCTATAGCATAGGGTAGAAGAGATGGCATGACACTTCTGAGATTAGGTTATAGAAAACTGTGGTTTCTCTCTTGGCTGCTCTGTGGATCACTCGTGCACACTCTCCTTCTCTTGGATCACTTGCACTGGAAGAAGCTCTGTCATGAGCAGCCTTGAGGAGAGGCTCACATGACCAAGAGCTGAAGCCTCCAGCCAACAGCCATGTGCGTGTGCTTGGAGCAGATGCTCCAGTCCCTCCACAGACTGCGGCCCTGCTGACAGCTTGACTGCAACCCCATGAGAGACCTAGAGCCGGGACCACCCAGCTGAGCTGCTCCTGGGTTCCTGACCCTTAGAAACTGTGGGAGATAATCAGTGTTTGTTGTTTTAGGCTGCTTAGTTTGGGGGTAATTTATTATGTGGCAGTAGATAACTAATACAGCTGGGACACAACAGTGGCTACCATGGTGCCCCCCACCCAAGGGGTTGTCCTCCTATGGCCTGCGAATCACAATCAGGGCATCACTTCATAATCTGTGTATGTCTCTTCCCCTGTCGCCCACAAGCTTGTGAATGCCTGGATTTTTCATTTGCTTGCGCTCAAGGTTCTAGAGTGTGTACATGCATGCCTCTGTGTGTGTGTGTGTGTGTGTGTGTGTGTGCAGTCAAGTCACCAATCTTTTCCTTCAAGGCTCCTTCCTAATGGGCTCTCTCTGGACTCAGGAATGTCTTATTTCCTCTGTGTACCCCGGGTCTAGCACAGGCCTTGGCACAGAGTAGCCTCAGAGAATACAGAGAAAATCAGTGCAGTTAACAGGATGCTGGGGCAGGTGAGAACCCACTTTGCTGCCATGGCAACCACAACATGGAGAACTCAGAGCAGCCGGGGCCCTGCTAAGGAGCTGGGAGGTTTGGCAGTAATTTTTCTGTGAAATGGCTCAGGGAGGTGGCAGTTAGTCTCTATTCTCACCACCTTGGAAAGAGGGCACCCAGAAGCATGGGGGTGGGGTGGGGGAGGCAGCCAAGTGCCTTTGCCCGCTCGGTACACTCCCAGGTACAAAGCCCTCTCGCTTCCATGTCCTTAGTGGTGCCTCATCATAACTCCTTCAGGCCTGCCTTTTGTTTACTGAAGACCTACTATGTGCCAGTCTCTTGGCTGAACATTTTATGCCCAGCTCTGGTCTATAAGCCTCACAAGGATCAGCCACGGGAAGAGTTAGGTAAAAGGAGGATAAGCAGAAGGGTGGGTAGGATGGAAAGAATATTCCAGACACAGGAAATAGCATGTGCAAAGGTCCTGGGGTGAGAAAGAGCATACAGTTGGAACTCATGCCTCCTTGGCTCCATAAATGACTTTTCCATTATACACCCTGAGGTAAGTCCACTTATTACCAGCACCCACAATATGAAAAGTTCTTCCCATCCCCTCCAAAGGGGTGGGATCATAGAGAGTTGTTAGTGTCATGGTTTGGAAAACAGGCTGCCTGGGCCTGGCTCTGCCCCTGAGTAGCTGTGCTTACCTGGGGTACTGACCTCAGTCTCCTCATGTGCCAGATGGGGATAATAGCAGAACCTACCTCATAGGGTCTTTGCATCACTAAATAAGCTTATGGATGGAAAGCACTTACAACACACAGGTGTCATCTTGTGGGGAACAGAGCTGTGCAGAGGCAGACCCCAACTGGGTCCCTCAGGAGGGCCGCCCTCTTGGGGGACAGCCGGGACAAGGGGAGGGTTGGCCATCGCCCTGCTGAAGTGGGGCATGCCGTTAAGTCCATTCTAGCCTCCCGCTTCTGCCTGAGCCCCCCACTCCTCTGCACTGATCAGAAAGGACCCTTGGTGTAAAGGGTTGGTCCTTTGCCTGAAGCCTCCAGCTTCTGAGAGTTAGAGACAGTGTACGGGGGCCCATTGTCTCCATTTCCAGACAGTTCCAGACAAAACCAAGCGTGACTGCTTCGGAGGAGCATGGGGGTGAGACAAACCTACTATTTTAAGGCAGCTACAGGAGCTCCGTGTGCGTTCTCTTGCCACAGGCTTGTCAGAGGAGCTGGAGCAAACCTGAGAGGTCGGTCAGGGGGGCCGGTGCAAGCCAGGGGCTGGGCGAGGGGAGGGCTGACTCACATACAGACCCCGGGAAAGTCATGGTTGAAGAGGAAACCAGGTGCCGCAGGGGGACCCCTAGTGAGGGCATCCACAGGGGGCAGAGAAAATGTTTCAAATCACAAATGCCCACAGAGATCACGTAGGCTGATGCCTCCATTTTATAGATGAGGAAACTGAAGTTCAGAGTTAGGTGTGGTGGTGGGAGAGGCGTAGTTTTCTTTACTTTATAAATTGACACACATTTTTTGTTTTGTTTTAAATAATCACTGTGTTAAACAGTTCAATAATGTATGCCACCTCAATGCCTAGGTTCTTTGTGGTATTTAAAAAGAACAAAAAAGATGTGTGTGAACTGACTTAGATCTCTAAGACTTGTTAAGAAGAAAAAAAGCTGCAGAAGAATATGTACAGCGTGTTACTAATTATTAAAAAACAAAGCCAAGCCAGGATGACACATTTCAATAGGTCCATGTGTGTGTATATATATATATATAAATATATATATATATATATAAATAAATAAATATATATATATATATATATATATATATATATATATATATATATATATATATATATATGAAGGCCTCAATAAAGTTCTGGAAAGGCGTTCATCAAGTCATGTAGGATGGTCACTTTCCAGAGGGGACTGGATGGGGAGTGTAGGGCAGAGGGAACCTCAACTTCATCAGGACGGTTTTAATTTTTAAGAGAATCTTCTCATATATTACTTGTGTCATTCAAACATGGAATACAAAATATTTTTAAAATTATTGGCAAAAGTTTGTTTGACCCCGGGGTTAGATTTGTCCAGAAAACATTTCTCTTCTGGGTATCAGACCTAGTAAAACCCTGACCTCTCCTCTCTGAAGCCTCAACCCTGCCACCCCCATCATGTGTTGGATTTTGTAAAATACAGAAAAATGATGAAAATGCTAATTAAAAGACACTCACCCAACTCCATTTGCCCAAAGGCCGTGAGAAGATGTGTTTTCTCAGGATGTCTCCGGCTTCCGGGAAATTCCCGAGCCCTGGGGGCCAGGCTGACGGGGGGTGGGGGGGGGGGTGGGGGGTGGGTGCTCTATCCCAGGCGTGATTAGAGGTGGGGAGAGGTGGGGCCTCTGGGCTTCCTCCTTCACTTGAGTCTGTCCCCTCCCCCTTGTGTGTTTCTTCTACTCTTTGCCTTGAGACGAGTGGTCAGCACCCTGGATGCTTTTCCCAGAAAAAGGCAGTTACCATGAGTTAACTATGTTCCCAGATTTGATCTTTTTTTCTAAATTAATTTTTAGGAGCACAAATCAAACAAGAAGACATTCTCCTCCGGGGATGAACACTATAGAGGAGGCTCAAGTCCCTCTGGACAACCCTCATCTCCAGCAGCCGCTGTTAGCAGTTTGATGTGGATCCTTACAGAGCTTCTCCCCTGCATTGTTATCTAGTTATTTGTACTCATAAAACTGTCTATTTCATTGTTGTGTACTGTGTGTGTACACGTGTGTATGTGTGTGTGCATACTTGTGTGTGTACTGTGTGTATATATATGTGTATGTGTATTGTGTGTACATTTGTGTACGTGTGTACTTGCGTGTACATGTGTGTGTAGGGTTATTAAGCATGCCTGGAGCCGGCTCTGCACGTTGGGTAACTGTTGTTTGATGTCACTAGACTTTGCCCCATGAGGCAGCCCTGCCTTTGTCCTGTTCCTTGTTTTCCCGCTGCCTGGTGCACAGTAGGTGTTTGCAAGGGCCCCTGCACTTCAATCTCAGGCACTGCCTCCACCTGGGCACTTGGGCACCACATCAGATATCCTGAACTCTGCCTCTGTTCTTAATGGTGCCTCAGAAGGGAGGCTAGTCGGTGTCTGGGCGGGGAGTGGCCTGTCAGAGCCGCTCTGGTGGAAGGGATGGCCCAGGAGATCTGAGCTTGTCCAGCGACCTCCCGGAGAGAAGAGGCCAGTCTGGAGGCAGCTTCCAGGAGGGAAAAAGAGAGCACTGAGATATGAAGTAAGCCTCTTGACCACAGGAAACAGGACTACCCTCTTACCCTACTTTTGTGGAATTAATAATCAGATCAGCTAGGACCCAAGGCTCTCGCTGCCCAGCTCTGCATTTGGAGACAAGTCCCCTCTCGGGCCTTCACTTTCTTACCTGACTGACCATGCTCTGTCCCCAGCATATAGTGGGTTCTCAATCAGCCTCAGGTTATATTTTCTTAAACCAAGGGCCCTACTGTGCATCAGATATGGTGCTGAACTCTGAAACAAACTTCAATTTGATAAACGTTTATTGGTCCTCTGCTGTGTGTCAGTATCCATTAGGATGTTTTTGGTTGCATGTGACAGAAAAAAAAAAAAGCTCATGTAATTGAACAGCCAAGGGTAGTTCAATCCAGGACTTTTGGGTTTCTCCCTATCTACTTCATGGGTTGGCTGCTTCCATAAGGCATCTGCGTCAAGCAGACCTTCCATCTGTGGTCTAAAGTTGGCTGCCAGCAGCGCCCAGAGTTAAATCTTTCTTCATTCACATCATGCAGAGAAGGACAAGCACCTAGTCTAGCGTTTCCAGCAAAACCTTGAGATTCATTCCTGACAGGTCATCTTGGGTCCCAGGCCCTCCCCTGAACCAGTCCGGCCAGCTGATCCATGGGCAGTTAAGTGGCCAGGCCACTCATAGGTCAACCCTGGCGTGGGGTCAGCCAACTTCCCTGACTGCCACATAGACCAAGGTTGGGGAGGATACTGGGCAGCAAACCCCCTGTGCCCTGAAGGCTATAGCAACACTCACCCTTCACTCACACCTGCAAGGCTGGAAGACGGAGTGAGTTTCAGTAGAACATAGGTGAGGACTGAGGTGCCTGTGTCCATACACGGGAGCTGGGCTATGTGTCCTGGAAGAAGAGGTGTAACTACCGCAGTGCTTTAAAAATCACCTATGAGCATCCTAGCTTCTAGAACCTGGATCTCCCAACAAAGAACAAGATCCATTATTTCATGAACGAGGAAACAAGAAAGTCATGACTTGCCTGGATCACGCAGAAGCTCTGTGGCCCAGCTGATGGTAGAATTTAAGATTTTTAATTCCCAGTGGAGTGCTCAGCTTAGTGGTGTAATTGTTGCACCAAAGGTCACACCCATGCGGGGGGGGGGGGGGGCGGGGATGGTGAGTAAACGCTCCTAAGTGGAGATGAGTGGGGTGTGTGCCACGGGGGATCACCCCTGGGGTGTCTTTTCATTATGCTGGTGGGCCTGGCCCTTTCTAGTCCGATGTGACCCCACACTCCTGTCTGATAGGCTTCTGGTTACTCCCTGGTGGGCAAATCCCAGAAACTCACCCTGAATTCTTGGTGTTGTCTCTCTGGAGTCATAGAAAGAAAGTGGATGCAGAGGCAGAGAGACCTACCATTTGCTGGCTGTGTGACCCTAGGCAAGTTCACCTCTCTGTTGCCTCCTCAGCTGTATAATGAGACCAACCACCCCTACCTCTCCAGAGGTTCAAGAGGAAGAAACAAGATAAGATATGTGAAGTGTCCAGCATGATGCCTGCCCATGGCCAGTGCCCAAGAAGTGTGCATGGTTCCCAGTGGGGCCACAGATAGTCCATTCCCTGGGCACATGCTTGCCCTCAGAGTAGCTACAGGCTTCCTCCTGGGAAGGAATGGGGATTCTGCCTGGTGTCTGCAGGTTGGGCTAGAATTGCTTCTAGAATGATCCAGGCCAGCCTGGGAGCACCACTCCTGGACCTGATCTGCCCACTGGCCGCCCACACTCTTAGGAGGCTCTTTTCCCCAGCCCTGCCTCTGGGGCTCCAAGGTGAGGCTTCTGGGCCACCCGCCCAGATAAGCTGCAGGATTAATACAGGGTGACTCATGTGCAGAGAGGGAGGCCAAGACAGGGGATCAAAACAAGACAAAGAAAGACTTCTTTTTTCCCCAGGGATTATGAGAGGCTCTGAAAGGGCCCCACACATCATCTATTATTCATGGGGCCTGAAGGAGCCCGTGCAAAAATCCCAGCTGGAGAGCAGGGTGGGGTGATGGGGTAAGAAGTGGCAGGCACCTCACCCAGCGGCAGCCCCTCCAGGCCAGTTCCCTCCCCAGTCAGGGGGAGCTAAGCTAAAGCCTTCTGAAGTGACCTGTGTCACCTATTGCTAGAGGATCTGCATTGGGAGGGGCACGCGGTAGCAGGTTTCCTCAACACCAGGCCTTTCTGCAACCTTAGTGTTGTGGCCGTCCAGCTGTGCCACGTATAATGGCTAGTTAACCCCATTGTATGGATGAGAAAACTGAGGGGCAGAGAGGAGAAGTGACTTGCCTAAGGTCACACTGCTATGAAGTAGCCAAACTGGGAATGAAGGAAAGGGAATCACTCATATGAAAGGGGATCAATATTTGTTGAGCATCTACCATGTGCCAGGCACTGCTCTGGGTTCTGGGGATACAGCAGTGAACAAAGCAAAGTCTCTGCCCCCGAGGGGCTTATATTTTATTTGTGAGGTGAGATGCAATAAGCAAGCAACAAAGAAATGTACGAAATAATTTTAAGTAAGGATAAGTGCTAGAAAGAAAAACAAATGGGGTGAGGGAATAGAGACAATGAAGGACAGGATGGCAGCAGGGGCAGGCTGCCATTATAGATGGAGTGACCAGGGCAGGCCTTTCTAAGAAGGTGACATTTGAGCTGAGGCCTGTATAAAGCAAGGGACTGAACCCTGTAAAGATTCAGAAAAGCATTCCAGGTGGGGAGAACAGCAAGTGCAAAGGCCCTGAGGCTGGAGGGTTCTTGAGTGTTCAAAGCACTACAGGAAGGCTGGGGTGGTGCAGGGTGGGCAGAGTGGTAGGACTTGGGCTCAGAGCGGGAGGAGGGGCCGGAATGTGGGGGACCTTGCAGGCCGTGGCAAGGACAGATACTTGTGTAGAAACACAAGGTGCTGTGGCCCCTGAGTGGGAAGATTTGTACTGTGCACCTCATGGTCTCCTCTCTGGGTTAGTCCAGGTTTCCTGGCCTCCTTCCCTTCTGAAGGAACCAGGGACACTCAGCCTGCAGAAGAAAAGAAATGGGAGTTCACAAGTCTGTCTTCACACATCAGCAGAGCTGCTGCCACCAACCCCCACCTCATCCCTACCATTTCTTTAGCTTGGCTGCCTGGTGCCAGGCCTGGGAGATGTGCACATCATTTTGATTAATGTATGCTTCGTGGCAACCCTGGGAGGAGGCATCCCTACATTACAGATGAGAAAACAGAGGCTCATGAGGATGGACTTACTCAAAGTCACACAGCTGGCTGTGGAGCTGATTTGAGCCCAGACATCAGAGACGATGCTCTTAGCCCAGGGCAGGTTTTGAAGACCCTGACATGTCTGCTGCTGGGACCCCCTCCAGACCCACAACCCCTCCCTGTTGAGGCAGAGGTGCACTTACGCACCGGATGCTCACATCTCCAACCTCCCACCCTCGGGCTTCCTGCAGGGACCTTGGATACCCCATCGGTCATGAGCATTATCAGCCTCTGATAGAGAACCACAGGCCCAGCTGACTAGGGAGTTTCTGGTGAGAAATTCCATCCCAGCGCCTTTTTGACCTATTACGAGATGAGCAGCTGTGAGAATGGAAAATGGAGATTCTGTTGGAATCTTTTAGATTCTTTTAGAATCTCTTCTAGAGTGAGAATGAGGCTGGAGGCATTTAGAAGGAGATGTCAAAGTCTTAAAGGGTTCCATTATCCTTTGGGCCACCCAGAAATGCTGCTTCTTAGAACGTATCCAGGGGAAATCACAGGGTGTGTGCAAAGGTAAATGTACACACAGTGGGGATACATGGTGCTGCCAAACCAGCCATTTGTGACTACTGTGCACTCCAACTCATTGGTGCCCAAGCCCAGACCATCCCAGCTGTTACATATTTTGAAAGTCGCTCCTGCATATAAGGATGTTCATTGCCTCCCTAATGTTAATAGGAAGAAACTGGAAACAACCTAGGTGTCCAAGAAGATGGGATTGGTTAAATAAATGATGGTACATTCACAGACTACTGCAGAATGTTGAAAATTGGGCTCCTGAAGAATATATAAGGTTATGGGAAAATCATGATGATCTATTGTTAGATGAAAGAGGGTTACAAAACAGCACACTCCCAGTCTAGGAGACATGATAAAAATTTTTCTGATTCTGGCAACATGGCAAACTGAGCTGACACTTCTCCATCCGCACCACAATGAACAGAAACATCTAGAAGTGCTGGATAATATAAAACAAAGGTATTAAAAACACTTAGCTGAGCTTAAAATAAATAAAGGGAAACCCCCACTGGGACAGGAGACATGGGCTTGACATGAATGTGGTGGCAGGTAGAACTGAGATGCCTTAATGAAGCAGGAAACTCAGCAAGGCGTTTCCTTTATAGTGGTTGCTTATATTGTTCATCAAATATTTCCAGAGCATTTAAATGCCTGTGCAGGTTGTCCAGACTGGGGACGGCTATTCCATCAGCCTGGGTCCCTGAATGAGGACACACTGAACAGAATTCCCAGCTGATCCCTGATGGGTATGGGGAATAAGTAAGAAATAAACCTTTGTTGTTATGTTAAGCCACGAAGAGTTTGGGCTTGTTTATTACCAAGCATAATCCTGCCTTTCCTGACTGCCATAGCCCTCCATGGGAGGGAGCTGGAGAAACCTCAACCAAAATGTGGTCTCCACTTCAGGCTCTGGGTGGAAATGCATAAGTACCCCTGGAGAATTTGAAATCTCAAGACTTGTACCATGTGAGTGAGTGGAGATTAAATTTATACTATCCAATTAGTACAGGAAGCCCAAGCCAAGAAAACACTGTAGAAATTGGTCTTGACTATTGGAAAGTCAGGAGCAAAACAGAGCAAATGTAAAACTTGTTTTCAAAGACATTTCTTCAACCTAGGGCACATAATACTCTCACAGAAATCACAGTGTACAAATTACAGAAGAAAAACAATCAACTATAGGGCAGAGTCATCAAATAGAACAAATTAAGAGGATGTGTATTTTAGTGCTATGAGATACTAGGACAATTAGAAAGAGAGTAATGTACATATATTTAAAAAATGTACCTTTAACTTTTGTATATTGGAATTAAGAGCATGAAGTTAAAGATGTGGTGAACTCCTTTGGTCAACTTTTGGCCTAAAAATATCAATCCACCCCCTGATGATTCATACATTACCCAGGGATCTATAACTTCCTGACATTTCTATTTAAGGTTTCATATTTGTTCTACTCACAGTATTATTTTCTTATCCACTTAAACATATTTCTTTTTGGTGAGAACCTGAGATGTGTATGCAAGTACCTAGCAAACATCTAGGTATATGAACACAGAACTGTATATGCACATGTATGTGGGTGTATATGTAAATGTGTATGCGTGTGCATACACTGATAAATAATACTTGTACAATAATGTGACATTTTTATAATCATGTGTGTAGCTCATACATACTTTTAAAATGATTTAAGAAGATGGTGGCTTTAAGAATAAAAGAAAAACCATGAAAGAGAAAGACAGACACCCTGAAAGCACAGTCATCTGCATAGAAAAATGACTGGAAGGAAATACATTCACATTCTAATATTATTTCTGGGTGGTGGGAAAAGAGGTGATTTTAATTTTCTTCTTCGTGTTTTTCTTTATCGTTTAAAATTTGTTATGACTAAAAATGTCTTTTTGATTTGCATTAAAAACGTTAACAATGTAGGTAATACATATATACAATTAAAAGAAGGTAATACAATGAGAAAGAAGTTGAAGTAAATATGTATATATAAGAAAACAAATTGTATTACTTCGGTACTTAGGAAAAATATCTTTTAAAAATCCAAGGTGGGAATATTACCTTTCCATTTTTATTGTAATTGTAAGTTAGGGAGGGGAGTGAGGCAGATTCTCCTCAGCTGAAGCTGACATCAGGTTCCTAACCAGGGATTTTCATTCATTTCTGGGGCTCTCTGGAGAGTGTGCAGTCAGTGATCCAAAGTGGGAGAACTGCCTGTGAAATCCCACACCTCCTGAAAGTTCCCATAGAGGCAGAAGATTGGGAAATCAATGGTCACTTCATGATACTTTTTGAGGGCTCCATAACTTATTTCTTTAGAAGAAAATCAAGCAACACAAGTTTATTGTAGAAAACGTGGAAATTGACACAAGATGTAAAGAAGACACTAAGAATGGCCAAGGATTGCACCATCCAGGGGCTCCAGTGCTGCTCAGTTTCTCCAGCACGTACCAAGTGCCTTGCTCTTGGCCAGGCACAAGGAGAATATAAAAGGAGTGTGAGACAAGGAGACAAGGCTCGAGTCCCATGGATCTTATCACCAGCTTGGGAGAAGCAGTCAGTTCTTCTGGTTGCAAGCAACAGAAACAGAGCGTCCAACTTCAGCTCAAAGGAATGTACGGGAGGAATATGGTGTGGCTCCCAGATTCCACAGAAAAGCTGGAGGCTTCAGAAAGGGCAGGGGCTCTGGGGATCCAGGCAGCGGGAATAAATAGGCACTCTCCCAGGGACCACTCAGCAAAGGTCATCCGTGCGGAGTCCCTCTGCCAGTGTAGGTCACGGGAGGGTGAGGCACTTGGATCGACAGCCCCGCCGGACTGTACGCATGATGTGGCGGGGATGGTAAAACCCCTACAGGAAATCAGGCTGCTGGCACCAGGACAAGGGTAGTAGAGGTGGGAAGACCACCGCATGGCTTCCTTGACCTGGGTCTGAATCCAGGCTCCGCTTCTCAGCAACTGTGTGGTACAGGGTGGGCTGCTAGCCGGTGGACCCTTCTCTTGTCCTACCTCTAAAATGGGAATGATAACACCAGTTTGTGTGTTGGGGGGGGGGGTTGTAATGAAGAAGAAATGAAGTACAGTTAAGCGTCTGTGCAATGAGTTGAGCAGGAAGAGGAGTCGTGTGTTGGAGTCCTAGAGATCGTGGGCAAGAGGAAGGATAGAAGAACCCCTAACTCCCAGATGAGTTTCAAACTAGGGTCTGAAGACCACAGTTGCCTCCAGTTCTGCCCATTTCTCAGCTGCGGGAGCTCAGGCAAGTTGATGTCCCTCCCTGGGCCTTGTTTTTTGTATCTAAAATGTGGTGACAACCTACCCTGCTGCCTCCCGAGGTGGCTGTGAGGATCCAAAAAGAGGACAAGCATAACTGATGCCAGACGGGGGTTTGGGATCTTATGGGAGAGGAAAGAGGGGGACATGCATTGTAGGGGCACCAGCGGGGAGCAAGGGGTGGAGGGGAGAACACACCAGCTCCTCCCCACAAGCAGGCAGATGCTAATATTCTAACAATGGCATCCATTTTTGGGGCTCCTGTCCTGTGCCAGGCTCTATATGAAGTGCTGGGCCACAGGGACAACAGAAGGGACACAGCTCCTCACCACATGGAGTCTAGGGATGGGCCTGGAACTCAAATAATTAGAGAAGTGCTCTGAGGGTGGCACTTGCTCTAAGCCGGTCTGAAGTCAGGGAAGGCTTCCTGGAGAAGGTGTCCCCGAACTGACAGCTGAGCATGAAGGAGGTCACCAGGCCCATAGGTGGAAGAAGAGCACTCTGAGCAGTGGGAAGTGCTGCAAAAGCCCTTTGGCAGAAGGGAGGGGTGCGTGCTGGGGAGACTAGTGCAGACTGCAAAAGTGTATGCTAAGACAGCCAGAGGGAGTGCAGCTGCCCTGAGGGGCCCATTAGAAAGCAGGGACAGTGCTGCCTATGGACATTCTACTGTTAGGGCCCCAAGACAAGCTAATGAAATGGATATTCTTCCCCTCCCGGGGCTCTGGACCTCAGGGACTTTGAGTGCCTTGCCCAAGGGCATTCAGCCTCTAGGAGAGCTGAGGAAAGATTCAGATGCAGGGGACTGTGCTAGAGAATGCACCGTGATTGAGAATGGTGAGGATGCTGTTGGCAGACGTGTTGAGGTGGACATGCTCCTCTGGGTACTAGGGAGCCATGGAGGTCTTAAGAGCACTGCAGGTTCTCGGTATTCACAGCAGCGATTTAGCTCCCGTGTCAGAAGCCTCAGGATGGTGGCTAGGGACAACACGTCATGGCCTGCCACCCCTCGTGCCACGTTGAGTCATGGTCAGAAGTAAACCTCAGCCTCCTTTTAAGGCAGTAAGTGATGGTGGTGAAGGAATATGAGCGTAATTGGAGGTTGCTGCTGTGGTCACATTGTCCTTTGGGGGAGGAAGGCCAGTTTTTCCTGTGAGATGTCTGTTCTGGGGGAGTGAGGCCGGAGAGAGGAGCTCAGGTTTCTGGGCACCTACTGTGTACCAAGCCACGACACGGCCCCCGTGTGCTTGAAGGGAGGTGACAAGATGCCCTGAGGGTCTCCTGACCAGGCCTTCCATAAACCAGCCTAGAGACAGGAAGGGGTAGGAAGTGCACCTGAGACAGGCCGCCTGTGAAAGTGGATCCTTTAACACTTCTAACACTTTAACACTTGTTTGCCAGCATTCACTGTATAAATACCTTCTATTTGTGGCAAATGTGCCCAGTTTCCATTTTAAGGTAGCGATAGGAAGTTAGTTTCAATAAGGTGCCAATAAATATATTTGAGTAATAAATTGTGATCCATTTAAAGAAAAAAACATTAGTGGATAATTCAGGGGAGATGCAGGTGTGCTAAAAACTGGCCCTGCAACACAGGAGTGGTGGAGGTCTGGGAAGCGTTACCTACTGTGATCCTCACGATAGCTCTGGAGTGGGGACTGTCATCCCCATTTTACAGCTGGGAAAGCTGAGCCCCGAGAAATTAACTTTCCCTCTGCCCCACAACTGAGCCAATTCTGGAACCTGGGTGTCCTCTGACACCTGATCTCACTCCACCCAACCCCCAGGTTCAGCATGTATGGGCTGCAAAAAGCTTTCCCCACCTCTCGGTCGGGCTCCTTGGCAATTCAGAGCTCTCCTGATGACAGGGGTTCTAATCCAGGCCCTGGCTTCACCATTTGCTAGCTTGTGGCCTTGGGCAAATGTCTAACTTTCTCTGTGCCTTGTTAACTCGCTTGTAACATGGGGACATTGCTTGTACCTCAGAGGACTGTTAAAAGGATTTAGTGAGATGATATCTGTTTTAAGTTATTCCTAACTTAAAAGTGAGACAATAGAACCCCAGAGCCATGAAGCTACCTGTCCAAGTTCACAAAGGTGGAAAGGGGAGGAGCTAGACATGAATTTAGGTCCATCAGACTCCCAAACTGCTGGTTTTCATGATCCAGTGGTGATGCCTCCCTTCTGTCGAAAGCCACCTGTGCCTGTGTTGGAAGAAACCAAGAGGGTCTATAGTGGATAAAAAAGATACCCAAATGACATGTCCATGGGGAGAGGGCTCTCGGTTTCCTTCAGGCAGGCGCCCACGGACTCTGCCAAGATCCCCAGAAGCATGCAGGGTCAGGAGTGAGGGAGGGCGCTTTCCTGTGGGAAAATGCAGGGCGCTTCCACTTACAGCCTGATAATTGGGCCCCCGAGGTCCAGAGCACAGATGATGTCATTTATCCTCTGTGGCCTTTGGTGCTTAGGAAGCCTCTGGGGAAAGCGGGGTGGGGGAGGAAGGGCTCGAGAGCAGAGAATCTGGAAAGAATGACAGATGAAAACAGGAATCAGAGTTTTGGGCGTGTGGACTGTGGTGAGGGAGTTTTAGAGCTGTCGTAGCAGGAGGTGGGGAATGCACATGGGAATCAGAGGCAGAGGCTGGGGGCAGGGTGGCAGGGTGAGCCAGTGGCGCCTGAGTGGATGCGCGGTTTTAGTGCAATGCCGAGGAGTGGAGAGAGATTCCTGGGAGGCAGCTGAGTCCGGGACCCATGTGCTCTGTGAGGGTGGACAGAGCCAAGTTCAAATCCCAGTTGTCATTTATCAGCTGCGTGACTTTGGGCAAGTATCTTGACCTCTCTGAACCTCCATGAGGCAGACACTGTCAATTTCCAACTAGACAGCCATTTCTCAAGTCATCCTGGCTAACGAAACCCCGATCCTCCTCAGGGTGGCAACGCGCTCAGCCCAGGGGCCTCTGCATTCCCAGCCTCCCTGACAGCAAGGGGTGGCTTAGCTGCTGTCCTCAGTCTCCTCATCCCCAAAGGAAGATGATTTTAGCCTCTCTGCAGGGCTTGGGAGAGGATTTCAAGGGATGCAAAAGCAGTTGCCCTGGCACATGCTTCATGAACATCGAGAGTGAGGCAAACTTCTGCCCCCGATGGTGGGTCTAAATTCCTGTTTCCAGCATTCATGTCTCTCACTTCCTGGGACCTCCACTTGGCTGTCGCCATCGCCCCCAGTGCAACAAACCCAACCTGCCCCCTCCCCACCGCCACCTCAGCAGCTCTTCCCAGCCTCCTCGTGGTTATGTCTCCCCTCGTGGGTCCTGGAAGCAGCTGTCTGTCTGGACTGGAATCTCAGCCCATCTCTTCCAGCTGCGCGACTTTGCAAATTACCTAACCTGGGATGGTAATAGCAACTACCTCCTGTAATAGCTGTGGGGATACAAATCAGTAATTCGTGCCTGGTGCTTAGCACATAGTGAGCGCCCACCTACGTCGTCCTGTCCTTATCCAGGGGAGGAAGGCTGACCCCCTGGCTTGGCCCACCGCACGCCTGTGATGGGTCTCGCCTCCCTCTCCAGCCCCAGAGCTGGGGGCCCCCACCTCATGCTGCTTCTCGCCTCTCACACCTCTGTGCCTTTGTGCTGGCTGGTCCTCTGCCTGGAATATTCCGCTGCCCTTCTGCCCACCCTTCTTCCTTCACTTGGCTAATTCGGCTTTAACCTTTAAAACAAATTCTTATGTCACCTTCTCCAAGCAGCTGTCTCTTGTCTCTTGCTCCCTCCTGGGCTTCCACAGCCTTCTGTGTCCTGTCTGGCAGAGGTACTTCTGAGGTCTTGTCACTGTCTGTGTTTCTGCCTCCACAGTTGCTGGTATGTGAGCCCCTGAGGGGGCACTGCAGCTGCACCCTCTGTGTCCTCAGGGCCTGGCTCAGGGGGTCCTGAGCCAACTGCTCTCATGCATCGTTTAATACGGAAATACCTGCAGGGGCCCAGCTCACAGTACCAACAGCTAAATCTTGTTTACCATTTACTACGTCAAGCTTCACATGCGGTGCCCAGCCTTCTCACACTTTCTCTCACACGGACTATGGGCTGGCATCCACGGACGATGTAGTGGTCACCATTCATTCACTAAAGCGTCAAATGGAAATTCTCACTTATTGCTGGTGAAAAGGCAAAATGGTACAGTCACTTTGGAAGATAGCTTGGCAGTTTCTTGCAAAACTAGACATACTCTTACTATACGATTCAGCAATTGTGATCCTTGGTATGTACCCAAATGAATTAAAAACTTATGTCCACACAGAAATCTGAACATGGATGTTTACAGCAGCTTTATTCACAATTGCCAAACTTGGAAGCAACCAAGATGGCCTTCATCAGTAGGTGAACGGATAAATAAACTGTGGTACATCCAGACAATGGCATATCAGTCAGCACTAAGAAGAAATGAGATATCAAGCCATGAAAAGGCATGGAGGAATCTTAAATGCATATTGCTAAGAGAAAGAAGCCAATCTGAGAAGTCTACATACTGTAAGATTCCAACTCTACAACATCTGGAAAAGGCAAAACTATGGAGACAATAGAAAGATCAGTGGCGGCCAGGGATGAGGCGGGGGGAGGGGGAGGTGAATAGGCAGAGCACAGAGCATATTTCAGGGCAGTGAAAATACTCTGTAGGATGTTATAAGGACAGATATATGTTGTTATACATTTGTCCAAATCCATGGAATGTACACAAGACTGAATAGTAACGTAAACCATGGATTCTAGGTGATAATGATGTGTCAATGTGGGTCATCAATTGTAACAAATGTGGGGATGTTAGTAGTGAGGTAGGCTATGCACGTGTGGGGGTAGGGGTGTATGGGAACTCTGTATTCCCTCTCAATTTTGTTGTAAACCTAAAACTGCTCTAAAAAATTGTCTTAAAAAAAAGATTCTAAAGGAAAGAAAGGTCACTGGTGGGTAAGAGGAGGGGCTTTATGGGATGGGGAAAAACATTCATTGAGCTGTACCACGTTCTTACATACACCCTTCCTGTAATCCTCATATCAACCCTGGGAGGAATGGTGCTTCCATTTTACAAAAGAGGAAACTGAGGCTCAGAGAGTTGAATTAATCTGGCCAAGAATACACAGCTAGCAATTGGCAGAGTCAGGCTCTGACCTCACGTCTCTCCAAGTGCAAAGCCCCTTGTCTTTCCCTACACTTTGATGCCTGGCCATGGCCTAGAAGGATTCACTGGGTTGACTAAATGAAGCTGGGGGCAGGTGGTGGGACAGGTGTGGGTCAGGGAGAGTGGTAGTAGCAGCGTGAGAGTGACCCTTTTCAAAGGCCCTTTTCAAATACCCTTTTAAACTTGACAACAACCCTGCTAGACAGGCAGAGGTCATAGTGTTATATACCCCCATGCCCTCACTTATTCATTTCTCCATTTAGCCAATCATTAACATTTTAGTGAAAACTAGTTCTTGCCAGGCATTGTGTTGGGAACTAGGGACATCAAAATGAATGCGCACCGAAGGAGCTCACAGTCCAGCAGGAGAGAAAGACCCACAAATGAATGTAGGCATTTGAATGGTGAGTTTGAGGATGAACATAAAGTAGTAAGAGCCTAGGGACTTCCCTGGTGGTGCAGTGGTTAAGAATCCACCTGCCAATGCAGGGGCACGGGTTCGAGCCCTGGTCTGGGAAGACTCCACATGCCGCAGAGCAACTAAGCCCGTGCACCACAACTACTGAGCCTGTGCTCTAGAGCTTGCGAGCCGCAACTACTGAGCTCACATGCCACAACTACTGAAGCCCGCATGCCTAGAGCCCGTGCTCTGCAACAAGAGAAGCCACCCAATGAGAAGCCCGTGCACCGCAACAAAGAGTAGCCCCCGCTCGCTGCAACTAGAGACAGCCCGAGTGCAGCAACAAAGACCCAATGCAGCCATAAATAAATAAATACATAAATAAATTTATTTAAAAAAAAAAAAGCGGTAAGAGCCCAGAGAAGGTGACATGGCAGGGGCAGAGGTCTTGCAACACGTGTAGGAGTTTGTTGTATGGGATGGGGCTCCAATGGACAGCATGTGTAAGGACCAAGGTGGAAGAAAGCACGATGAGTTTGGAGAACAGCTTGTGGCTCACAGTGATTGAGGTGTGTGTGTATGTTGGGGCAGGTGCAGAGCAGGTAGGGAAGGAGGGAAGAGATGGTGTGGGAAAAGGTCAGACTGTGATGCATTGTTGCAGAGACTGGACACTATCCTATAGGCCACAGCAGAGTAGCCAGGCAGATCTGGACTTTGGAACAACCACTCTGGGGGCCTGGGAGGGAGGCAGAGAGAGTGGAAACAGGGACCCTGGGTCCATCCTGGGGCAACTTCTAGTGCCTTAGGGCACTCCAGAGTCTCTCCTTTGCCACTCCCCATTTTTTATTGAAATTTTTATTGAGATAATTGTAGATTCACATGCAGTTGTAAGAAATAATTTGAGAGATCCCTTGTACATGGTGCCCATTTTCCTTCAATGGTAACATTTTGCAAAATGATTCCTTCACCACTTTTGATATGGAGGGTGGATATTGGGATGGGGGCATCAGTGTGTTGAAAGACAGATGCCCAGGACTGGGCATCTAGGTGCCTCCTTTCCCATCACTTCCCCTTCCGCTATGAGCCAAGACCATCTCATAGGTATGTCATGGAGCAAGTTTGGGAAGCCTTGTAATAGCAACTTACAAGTTCATCCTTATAAACCCCTTACAAATCCCTTTTCTTTCTCTTTATGGGAGACCAGGCTACCCCCTTGGGCATCATCTTTAACATGGACTGACAGAGTGGGTACAGCCGAGACGATCAGCTGACCAACCAAGTTTCAAGTTCCCCTGATATTATAAGGTGGTGGTGCTGGGATGTACCCGCCCAGCCAGGAACTACATTTCCCAGTATCCCTTGCCAGTCACGTGACCAGTTCTCACCAATGCGAAGTGAGCAGAGGGTTGCAGGGCACTTTTAAGATGAGGTGCTAAGTAGTGGGTATATCATTTTTTTCTTTCTTCTCCCTGTATGTTGTTTGGATGATTCCAGGATAACCTTGAAGCCAAAAGACGGCAGAGGAGACACAAGATGGAAGGGGCCTGTGTCCTGGAGCATCCATTAGAGGGAAGCCACCCAGGAGAGCCACAGGCCAGGAACGTGAGCACTGGGCTTTGTGTGAGTGAGAAATAAATATCCATAAATGTTTTGAATACACAAAAGTAGAGAGTATAGTATAATAACCCACCTTAGCCAGCCATCATTCAGCTTCACAAATTATCAACATTTTCCCAGGCTTCTTTCGTTCACCACTTCCACTCAACTTTTCAAATTGTTTGCTGGTGTACTTGAAAGTAATTCCCAGACACCACGCAAAAAGATGAGACAAAAAACAAAACAAAAATCTAAACACCCTTTATTGTGCTACGCCACTGAGATGGGGGGCCATTTGTCACAGCAATTAGCCAGCCCTGACTAATGCAATGGAACCTTGGTACCTGGCTGTTGAACTGAACATAACTGACCTGTTTTACTAGGCTGTGCAATGCACAGAGGAATGTTTCTGGGCCTAAAGTAGGAAGAATGCCTAACCTTCTAGCTCTCTGAGAAGTAGTTCTCTTTGTTCTTCTGGCCCAGCTGCACCCAGCCGCACCCACCCACCCTACTAGCCCTTACCTCCTACTTCTTCCTCCTTCCAGGCCCTGGGCAGCCCAAGGTGGGATCAGGAATAGAGAGTTTTCCAAGCCATGTCTCGGCTTGGGCTGTGCTGGGTGTGGTGGGTGAGGCTCTGTTGGAACAGAGAGCAGGCAGAAGGGATAGATGGTGGAAACCCAGAGCTTAGCAGCCAGCGGGGGCTGAGGCCAGGGGAGCAAAACCTTTTGTGCCTTTCAGCTTGGCCTGTGTTCATGACCCTGAAGCACAGAGACAGATCGAAGCTTTATGGTCAGACCCTTGGGTGGGCTCGAGTCCATTAAGAAAGTGGTTATGGAGCTCCGGTGGGGTAGCCCTGTGCCTGGTGCTCGGGATGCACTGGTGAGCAGGATCCTGGCTTAGCTGCTCTCTGGCTTGGTGACCTTGGGCAGATTCCTTTACCCCTTTGAGCCTCAGGCTCCCCATACTGAAAATGTGGATGGGTATATCAACTTCACTGGGCCCTGGGGAAATTAGCCATGACGTACAGAGAGAGCCTGGCACTCAGTAGGCTCTCGGTGACTCATAGCGACTGCTATTGATTTCTGTTAACCACAGCGATAAGGGAGTGCGAGTGGGCACCCATCCAGGAGGTAGATCAGGGCTGGAGGATGCTGAGCCCCACTCTCTCGGGAGCTGTTTTCAGAGAAGGAGAAATGGAGAACGGCGGAAGCTGGTACGGAGCTTTCACTGGGTGTGGCCAGGTATAATTTTGTATGTCAGAGGAGTGAGGGTGGGCGGAATCCTGCAATTCAGGGGTTGTTTCCTGGAAGGGGCTGGATCGGCAACAAAACGCTCCCTCCCTTGGAGACACCCTCACAGCTGTCAGGAAAAACAGCTGCTTGGCTTCCCTTCAAAGAAGGGAAACTTCAGTCCTGGGGGGAGGGGGGACAGGGCAAGATGTTACAGAAAACAGGAACTCCCTGGCAGGTTCTCTTGTGGGGGAAGGGGGGATGATGGACTGGGTTCAAACGCCAGCTCTCTTGCCTCCTGGCTGTGTGACCCTGGGCAAGTCATTTCACCTCTCTGAGCCTCAGCTGCGTCATGCTTTAAATGGGGATACCAATGTTCATCTCACAAGACTACTGTGAGAAGAAGAAAAAAAAATTGTCTAAAGTGCCTTGCAGAGTGCCTGGTACACAGGAAGCACTCAATGAAAGGTCATTGTAAATCACTCACCCTAGAGCTAAAATGAAACTCCCTTTGTTTGCTCAAACAACTTCTAAATATCAGAGGCACCCATCACCTCTTCTCATTCCCTACATTGACTCTCTGCATGGGCTCAGTCACTTCCACAGCATTAAACCCCATTTCCATGACATTGACTTGATAGGTGTCATTTGAAGCTGTGGTGCCTTTGCTATTGTTGGTCACAGATTCTTGAAATTCCCCCCAAGCAGCAACTGTCACCCCCAGCCTTTCCCATCCTGGGAAAGGGCCTCCAATCAGTTGAAAGATCTTGATTGTTCTCTCTCCCTCAGCCCCCAAATCCAATCAGCAAATCCTGCTGCCTCCACCTTCAGAATACATCTCAAATCTCCCCCTTGCCACCACTGTAGTCCACACCGCCTTCCACTCTCGCTCCTGCTCTGCTCACAGCCCCCTCCCCACACTCCCTGCTCCCACCCTTGCCTCTTCTACAGCCAGCTCACCGCACGGCAGCCTCTCATTTTCCTTTTAACTGTTTATTTTGACATAACTTCTGGACTCCCAAAAAATGTTAAGAACAGCACGAAAACTCTCCATACACTCTTCACTCAATCCCCTACATGTACCTTATCATCTATTGTCTCAATATATACACATATTTTTTTCTAAAACATTTGAGAGGAAGTGCAGACATGATGCTCCTTTGTCCCTAAACATTCCAGTGGATATTTCCTATAAAAAGGGGCACTCTCTTACATAACTGCAGTACCATGATTAAAAACATGTGCTATTTTAACGCATATATGTGGAATCTAGAAAAATGGTCAGATGAACCGGTTTTCAAGGCAGAAATAGAGACACAGATGTACAGAACAAACGTATGGACACCAAGGGGGGAAAGTGGCCGGTGGGTGGGGGTGGGTGTTGGTGGTGGTGGGATGAATTGGGAAATTGGGACTGACATATATACACTAACATGTATAAAATAGATAACAAATAAGAACCTGCTGTA
Source organism: Balaenoptera acutorostrata (assembly GCF_949987535.1). Lineage (NCBI taxonomy): Eukaryota > Metazoa > Chordata > Mammalia > Artiodactyla > Balaenopteridae > Balaenoptera > Balaenoptera acutorostrata. The sequence continues at coordinate 157,970,179 of NC_080065.1, forward strand.
TAAAAAATTAATTAAATTAAATTAAGAAACAAAACAACAAAAAATGCACTATTGAGCTAGTATTATTAGCTGATCTCCAGACCTTATTCATATTCTGCTGCCTATTGCCCCAAAGAAAAGTCCTGAGCATATATTGCATTCTGCTGTCACGTCCCTTCAATCTTCTTTAAATTGGAACAGTCCCTTTGTCTGTCTTTGCCTGTCACGCCCTTGGCATTTTTGAGAAGTACAGTCCAGTTATTTTGTAGCACGTCCCTCAGTTTGGGCTTGTCTGATATTTCCTCTCACAGCGAGCTTTTAAAAAATAAAGGCGATCTCACTCCTCGGCTTCCACCCCGCCATGGTTGTCCATCACACCCAGAGAAAATGCAAACTCCACACCAGGTCTCCATGACGACGTGGCGCAGTCGCTGCCTGACTCCCCCACCACTGCCCCTCTGCTCTCTCCACTCAGCACTCTGACCTCCACCCTCAGACGCATCTTCCCATTCTAGCCTCACCTCCCCACCCCCCTTATCCTGCTATACTGTTCTTCACTTGCCATTAGGTTATACATCAAGTCTCCTCCACTAGAATGTAAGCCCCAGAATTTGGCCTCTGTACACCCAGCACCACAGCGGCGCCCTGGTCCCAGCACTCCTTTCTGGGAGTTCCCTGTCTTCTCACTTCTCACTGACTCTTGGTCCCTTTCTCCAATAAAGCATCTTCCTTAACCCATCCCATGCGATATTGCAGGATTCATCCCAAGCCCTGGTGAGTGACGGGGGACACCCAGGAGGGATCCTCTTGTATGACATGGACAGACCTGGGGTCCAATACCCTGTGCTATTTCCTAGCTGTGTGGCTTTGGGCAAGTTACTTAACATCTCTGAGCCTCTACTTCCTCATCTGGAAAGAGGAAATAAGAATCCTTAGAGTGGTGAGATGCTGGATGAAGAGTCAAGAAAATGAATATAGAGATAATGTAGATAATGTTATATACCTGACACATAATAGGTTCTTCTCTCTTACCTCTCTCTAGTTGGTGAAGTAATGAGACCCATCACATCTTCTGGAGAAATTGGAAGGGGGTTGTAGTGGGTTGAATGGTGGCCCCCCAAAAGGTATGTCCATGTCCTAATCTCCAGAACCTGTGCATGTGAACTTATTTGGAAAAAGCATCTTTGCTGATGTCATTAAGTATCTTGAGATGACATCATCCATCCCCATTATGCGGTGGGCCCTAAATCCAATGACAGGTGTCATATTTACAACAGACACACAGAGGAGGTGACGGGAAGATGGAGGCAGAGACTGGAGTGACGTAGCTACAAGCCAAGCAATGCCAAGGATTGTCGGCAGCCACTGGGAGCTAGGAGAAGGGCCTGGGATGGAAGGGAGTCCAGCCCTGCCAACATCTTGATTTTGGCTTCTGGCCTCCAGAACTGTGCGAGAATGAATTTCTGTTGTTTTAAGCCACTCAGTTTGTTGTCATTTGTTGCGACAGCCACAGGAAACAAATACAGGAATGAACTTTGGCAAAACAATAGACGGAAGTTGCTGGCCCACAAGGAACCCTTTCTGGGTGACACTTTCTACACCAGGGCTTCATTCCCTCTTCACCGTAGGTTGGAAGATATAGCAAACATGATTCTCCCGATAGGGTGGATGTGGCCATGAGGGCTGAAGCCTCCTGAACCAGAGGCCTCCCCATGTCCCCTCCATTAGTAGAGTGGAGGGACCTCCCCTGGGCCTCCCTTTGGAAGGACAAATGCCGGAGAGTGGCCCAGGCAGTGGGAATCACAGACCACTTAAAACCAGGCAGAGTGGAGTCGGGGTGCCGGCTGATTACAGGTGTTGTCTGCCTGTCAGCACCCAGGGACCTTGGAGCCTCTGGAGGCAAGTGGGATGTTGCAGTTGCCCTCTGTGGTTGTGGGGAGAGAGAGCTGCTGGCCTGTGGGAGCAGGCTGCCCCCCGATAGCTCATTGCTTGGACAACACAGCACAAGATTCTGGAACCCTTTTCAGACAGCTCTGCCCACTGCACCAGTCCGTCCCCAGATCCACACCATTTCTACTGCATCGCAGGCTTCCCTGGAGAACTTCGTGTCCATAGCCTGAATCTAACATGTGGGGACATAGCTCCTGCCTCAGCTCAGGAAGTTTTGTGACAACTCCAGGAAGCAGGTGCAGGCAGCATGGAACCTACCAAGGCAGGTCCTCGTGTGACTGGATGCCAGGCTTAGGCTTACTCTCATCCAGAGACGTCCTTAGAGTCTCCACAGTCCCCAAAGAAGGACAAAGCTCCCTGCAAGTAGATCCTAGCCAAGGGGGAGCTTGAGCTAACACTTGCTTGCAAGGTGCGCTGCCTGAACTTTCTTCTGGAAAAAGCCACCTCCCAGTTGCTATGGGTCAGCTGGGCCAGAAAGTGGATTGCAGCACCCATGCCAGCAGCAGGCTCTGCCCACAGCACCCGCACTGCTATTAGGGCCAGCTCAGGAGCCGCTAATGAATTCTCCAGTGTGCCTCACACCCTGGGCAGGAAGAGGAAAGTTGCTCTGGGCACAGAGGACTCCAGCAAGCGAGGACCCTGGGGAGGCACGTGGGGGGTGGCTCTTTCACACCCTGTCACAATGGAGATAGCAGTTTCCTTTTTGGGGACTGGAAATGTGACCTACTTCCTTGTAACGAGGAAGCTACTTCAGCATTTGGATGGAAAACGCAGGTGAAGGACGCATTCCTCCCCAGGTGGAGCAAGAAAGAGAAAGGTCCTTGCCTTGATATGTTCCACACATTGTCGACCCGCCTAAAACCCCCTGCTCAGCTATTCCATCTGGAAAACCCCTCTCTGTGCTTCATAAACTGGCTGGAGAGACTCCCCTGGGCAGCCTTCCACCGCTTCTCCAGGCTGAGCTGCCCACGCTGCGGGTAAAGTCATAGCCTTTTGAGCTGGCTATTGGGCTGGTTTAGGCTGCCTGAGAAAGGGGGTTGTCTGCCCTGTAGATGTACGCCCCCAGCCCCTAGCACAGAGGCTGGCACACAGGAGGAGATCAGGAATGTTTGCTTATCATCTGTGGGATGCAGACACGTGGAATCTACTCTCTGAGCCCCGGTGTCCTCATCTGACAGCAGGGCTAGTGTACAAGATCTGCCTTTATTAAGCGCTTCCTATCAACAAACTCAGGAGGTAGATGCTAGCATTAGCCTCACTGCACCAAGATGTAAAATAACTTGCCCAAGATCTCTGTATCTCCCTAGACCTCTTTTAAGGGTCAAATTATGCATATGTACATGTGTGTGTTATATGCTGTATTATATGTATAATATGCTACATATAAAAACATATGAGATAATATATGTTATATTATGTGTTATATGTATCATATGTGATATATATGTGTGTGTGTGTGTATATATATACACCAACTAAATAATGACCTTTAAAGATATCTAAGTCCTAATTCTTAGAATCTGTGAATGTTCATACTGATATGGAGGGGTGGGTGGGGGGGGGGGTGTGTGTGTGTGTGTGTGTGTGTGTGTGTGTGTGTGTGTGTGTGTGTGTGTGTGTGTGTGTGTGTGTGTATTTCAGGGCAGTCAGTGCCTGACACATGGGAACTGCCCAGTAAACAGGAGTTGTTTTATTTATTCTCACTGCCATCTCTCCTCTGCTCCTAGCACTTCCCAGGCATTGATCCACCATATGATACAGTCCTTGTCCAATTCTTCTCCCTTGGACAGGAGATCTCTAAGCACAGGCCTGCTCATAGTGGTGCTAATTAAATGCTAAAGAATGAATACAATGAATGAGGAGGTGACTCTGAATGTGATTTCAGCTCCTAACCAACAGATGCAGCTCCCAGGGAGACTCAAAGCCACTTCTATGAAAGGTCATTGTCACCAGTGAGTAACATTTTATTGTAATCATTTCTGCAGTGGGAAGAGACTTTTCCACATTGGAAAACCCTTTCGTAACTGTTATCTCAGTTGGTCCACCCAGATGAGTGGTGCAGAAGTTCATGGGACCTGTTTTATAGATACGGTTGGCACCTGCTTTGTGAAGGATGTGGTTCAAAGAAGTTTTAGCTTCTTGATGTCCAATCCATGCTCTGCCACATCCTCTGTGTGATCTGGAACAAATCACTTCTCTACTCTGAGTCTTACTTTCTACATCAAAAATGTAAATATTCCTGTTATTACAAAAATGTAAATAATCCTAAGTATCTGATTGGTGTGAAGCTTGCATGAGGCACTGAATAGGGAGATAGTTAATTAGGACCAAATCTTCCACAGAGGACAACTGAAAAAGATATATGGAATATAAAAACCTCTTTAAGCACCAAAGAGCCAGTAAGAGAGTAAAGAATTTTCTGACCACAATATACTAAAAAATAAGAACCCAGAGAAGTAAGCCTATTACCCAAAGCTGCATTTTCCCTAAGGACATTTGCTAATCCAGAAGAAATAGCTGTGGTTTTGGTGGCCTCAGGACAAAATTTAAGTCTCAGAATCTACCAAAAGTGGGGACTTTTAAATGTTCCTCCTTCCTCATTTTAAGCTGGGATCCTGAACGGCTATACTGAAAGTTATGATGAGTCATAAGTAAACCAACTATCTCATGGACTTTCCAGTTCTAATCATCTGGGTAATCCAGGGTACCTCAAGCCTTGAACTTCTATTAAAATGGTTCCAGGCTTGTAGAGTACCCAGACTCCTGGCAGAAGCAAACAAGAAAATCCTCTCTGGGGGCTTCCCTGGTGGCGCAGTGGTTGAGAATCTGCCTGCTAATGCAGGGGACACGGGTTCGAGCCCTGGTCTGGGAAGATCCCACATGCCGCGGAGCAACTAGGCCCGTGAGCCACAACTGCTGAGCCTGCGCGTCTGGAGCCTGTGCTCCGCAACAAGAGAGGCCATGATAGTGAGAGGCCTGTGCACCGCGATGAAGAGTGGCCCCCACTTGCCCCAACTAGAGAAAGCCCTCGTGCAGAAACGAAGACCCAACACTGCCAAAAATAAATAAATAAATAAATAAATAAATAATAAAATAAAAAGAGAAATAACCTGAGGTCCATTTCAAAAGAAAAAAAAAGAAAAAAAGAAAATCCTCTCTGGAGAAAATATCACTATCTTAGGTGACAAATTATTCTTTTTTAAAAAAATTTATTTATTTTATTTTATTTATTTTTGGCTGCATTGGGTCTTCGTTGCTGGGCACGGGCTTTCTCTAGTTGTGGTAAGTGGTGGCTACTCTTTGTTGCGGTGCACGGGCTTCTCATTGCGGTGGCTTGTCTTGTTGCGGACTATGGGCTCTAGGCTCACGGGCTTCAGTAGTTGTGGTTCGTGGGCTCTAGAGCACAGGCTCAGTAGTTGTGGCACACGGGCTTAGTTGCTCTGCGGCATGTGGGATCTTCCTGGACTAGGGCTCGAACCTGTGTCCCCTGCATTGGCAGGCAGATTCTTAACCACTGTGCCACCAGGGAAGCCCCCTAAGTGACAAATTATTCTTATAAATAATTTTTCAAATAAAATGTCCAGCACAAAGTGAAAAAAAGCAGGGACTCAAGGAAATAATAAACCTGAGTGAGAATCACAGACAACAGAAATATACATAAAACTTCAGTTATTAGAATTATCAGAAACAGACTATAAGATAAAAATGTTAACTGTTTTTAAAGAAATACAAAGGGAAAAAACTATAAAAAGCAACATTACATATTTGAAAAAAAACAAAATAAACTTTGAGAACTGAAAAATTAAAAACTCAAAGTCAGTTTAATGGCAGATTAGATATAGCTGAGGAGAAAATTAATGAACTGGAAGACAGAATAAAAGAAAGTATCCAGAATGCAGCGGGAGAAACGAAAAGACTAAAAATATTGAAGAAAGGATGAGAGAATACAGTGAGAACATCTAACGTATGTGTTATTGGGGTGGAGTTCTACAAGGAAAAAGAAATATAAAGAGATAATGGCTGAAAATTTTCCAGTTCTGTTGAAAGATATCAATTTCAATATCTGTGAATTGAAAAAGCCAAAGTGGGATACAAAACAAAAATCCATATATAGATCATAATAGTGATTCTTAAGAAAACCACAATAAAGAAAAAAATTAAAAGAAATGAGAGAAAAGGGATAGTATCTTCAAAGGAGGGACAGAAGGACAGCTGACTTCTCAACAGCAACGATGGAAACAAGAAGACAGTGAAATGATATCTTTAATGTACTGAAAGAAAATAATTCTAACATAGTATTCTATACCCAGAGACATATCCTTTAAGAATGGATGTGAGGGCTTCCCTGGTGGCGCAGTGGTTGAGAATCTGCCTGCCAATGCAGGGGACACGGGTTCTAGCCCTGGTCTGGGAAGATCCCACATGCCACGGAGCAACTGGGCCCGTGAGCCACAATTACTGAGCCTGCGCGTCTGGAGCCTGTGCTCCGCAACAAGAGAGGCCGCGATAGTGAGAGGCCCGCGCACCGCGATGAGGAGTGGTCCCCGCTTGCCGCAACTAGAGAAAGCCCTCGCACAGAAACGAAGACCCAACACAGCCATAAATAAATAAATAAATAAAAAGAAAATAGTCACTTAAAGGACAAAATTAAAAAAAAAAAAAAAAAAAAAAAAGAATGGATGTGAGGGAAGAGATATGGGAACATATGTATATGTATAACTGATTCACTTTGTTATAAAGCAGAAACTAACACACCATTGTAAAGCAATTATACTCCAATAAAGATGTTTAAAAAAAAAAAAAAGAATGGATGTGAAATAAATATAATTTTTGACAAACAAAATGTCACCAGTAGACATTCACTAAGGGTATTCTTCAGAAGCAAATTATCTCAAACGTAAGGTTAGAAATGAAAGAAGACAAGCAACAAAAGAAAAAAATTAATGAATGAACTTCATAAAAATTAAAAACTTTTCTGCTTCAAAGAACATCATCAAAAAAGTTAAAAAATGACCCATAGAATGGGGGAAAATATTTGCAAATAATGTATTTTATGAAGAATTTGTATATAGAATATACTTTTTAAAACTCTTAACAACTCAATAATAAACAATTTAAAAATGGACAAAAGATCAGAATAAGATTTCTCTAAGGAAGATATACAAATGGCCAATAACACATGAAAAGATTCTCAACATCATTAGTCATCAGGCAAATACAAATCAAAACCACTTAGATACAACTTAATACCCACTAGAATGGCTAGAATAAAGTTAGATATAACAAGTGTTGGTAAGGATGTGGGAAAATTGGAACCATCATACACTGTTGGTGGGAATGTAAACTGGTACAGGCAATTTGGAATAAATTCTGGCAGTTCCCCAAATGATTAAACATATGACCCAACAATTCCACTCCTAGATACATATCCAAGAAATGAAAACATATGTCCACACACAAAAAAAACCTTGTATGTGAATGTTTATAGTAGCATTATTCATAATAGCAAAAAGATGGAAGCAACCCAAATATCTAGGAACTGATGAATGGATAAACAATATGTGGCATATCCATGAAATGGAATGGTATTTGGCTATAAAAAGGAATGGAGGGGACTTCAGTTTTCTGGTCCATTATGTAAGGAGCTCCACTCTAACAACAAGTTAAAAGTTGAACTTTTGAAAAATCAACTCTTTCAGATCTGTCATAGAAGTGATGTCGCAGAGCAAACCACTGCCCTCCAAACTGGAGAGACAGGCAAATACTGGGAATTACAGAAACCTCTGTGAATACCCAACTCCAGCCCTCTGTAGCCATCCTGTCTCACCTCAGAAGACATAAAAGGCAAAAGACATGAGGCAAAAACTGATAGAATTTCAAGGAGAAATAGATAAACCCACTATTATAATTGGAGACTTTAACACACCTGTATCCGATGAACAGATTCAGTAGGCAGAAGATCAGTAAGGACATATTTGAACTCAACAGCACCATCAATCAACTGGATATAATTGACATTTATAGACTCCTTCCTTTAACAACAGCAGATTACACAGACTTTTCAAGCTCACATGGAACATTCACCACATAGACCACATTCCAGACCATAACACACACGTTAAGAGATTTAAAAGACTATAAATCATACAATGTCTGCTCTCAGACTACAATGGAATTAAACTAGAAATCAGTAACAGAAAGATAGTTGAAAAAAAACTCCAAATACTTGGAGATTAAACAGCATATTTATAAATAACACATGGATCAAAGAAGAAATCTCAAGAGAAATTTTTAAAAATGTGAACTAAATGAAAATTAAAATATAACTTAAAATTTGTGGGATGCAGTGAAAGCAATGTTTATAGGGAAATTTACAGCATTGAATGTATATGTTACAAAAGAAAAATAATTTTAAATCAATAATTTAAGCTTCCACATTAGGAAGCAAGAAAAAGAAGAGCAAATTAAATCCAAAGTAGGTGGAAGAAAAGAAATAATAAAATAATAGAGTAGAAATCAATGAAATTGAAAATAGGAAATCAATAGAGAAAATCAACAAAACCAAAAGCTGGTTCTTTAAAAAAATCAATAAAATTGATAATCCTCTAGCTGGGCTAACTAAGAAAAAAAAAAGAAAAGAAGATATGAATTACTAATATTAGAAATGAAAAAAAAAAACACTGATCCCATGGATATTTAAAAAAAGACAATAAAGGGATATTTTGAACAACTCTATGTCCATAAATGTGATAGCCTAGATGCGATGGACCAATTATTTGAAAGTACAGTCTGTTAAAACTCACACAAGAAGAAACAGACAATCTGAATAGACATATATCTATTTAAAAAATTGAATTAAGAATTAAACACCTTGGGCTTCCCTGGTGGTGCAGTGGTTGGGAGTCTGCCTGCCAGTGCAGGCGACACAGGTTCGAGCCCTGGTCTGGGAAGATCCCACATGCCGCGGAGCGGCTGAGCCCGTGAGCCACAACTACTGAGCCTGCGCGTCTAGAGCCTGTGCTCCACAGCAAGAGAGGCCACGGCAATGAGAAGCCCACGCACCACGATGAAGAGTAGCCCCCGCTCGTCTCAACTAGAGAAGGCCCGCACAGAGAAATGAAGACCCAGCACAGCCAAAAATAAATAAATAAATAAATAAATTTGTTAAAAAAAAAAAAAGAATTAATCACCTTGCAAAACAGAAAGCACCATGCTCAGTGAGTTCACTGGCTAATTCTACTGAACATTTAAGGAAGAGAGTATATCAATTCTCTATAATCTTTTCCAGAAGATAGAAGTAGAACAAATACTTCCTAACTTATTCTATGTCACTCGTATTACTCTAATACCAAAAACAGACACGGACATTACAAGAAAAGAAAACTACAGAATGGTATCTCTCATGAACATAGATGTAAAAGTCCTCAACAAAATATTAGCAAATTGAATCCAATAATGCATAGAAAGAATTCTAAACTATAACCAAGTAGAGTTTATCCCAGTTATGCAAGGCTGGTTCAACATTCAGAAATCAATTAATGTAATCCATCACCTCAGCAAGCTAAAGAAGAAAATTCACATGATCATATCAATAGATGCAGAGATTCTCTGCATTTGACAAAATCCAACATCGATTCATGATAAAAACTCTCAGTAAACTAAAATAGAGTGGAACTTCCTCAACCTGATAAGAACACTACAAAAAAGCCTATTGCTAACATCATACTTAATGGTGAGAAACTAGAAGCTTTCCTTCTAAGATCAAGTACAAGACAAGGATGTCCCTCTAATCATGCCTTTTCAACATCATACTGGAAGTCCAAGCTAATGCAGTAAGACAAGAAAAGGAAATAAAAAGTAAATGGATTGGGAAAGAAGAAATAAAACTCTTTGTTCACAGATGACATGATTGTCTACATAGAAAATCTGTAAGAATTAACAGAAGAATTGTAACTGATAAGCAATTATAGCCATATTGCAGAATACAAGGTTAATATAAAAGGTAATTGCTTTCCCATGTGTCAGCAATGAACAAGTGGAATTTGAAATTAAAAATACAATATCAGAGGCTTCCCTGGTGGCGCAGTGGTTGGGAACCTGCCTGCCAATGCAGGGGACACGGGTTCGAGCCCTGGTCTGGGAAGATCCCACATGCCATGGAGCAACTAGGCCCGTGTGCCACAACTACTGAGCCTGCGCTCTAGAGCCTGCGAGCCACAACTACTGAGCCCACGTGCTGCAACTACTGAAGCCCGCATGGCCTAGAGCCCGTGCTCCACAACAAGAGAAGTCACTGCAATGAGAAGCCTGCACACCGCAACGAAGAGTAGCCCCCGCTCACCACAACTAGAGAAAGTCCACGCGCAGCAACGAAGACCCAATGCAACCAAATATAACTAATAAATAAATTAATTAATTTAAAAAAAAATCTTAAAAAAAATACAATATCATTTACATCAGCTGTCAAAAAAAGAGAAATACTTAGGTATAAATCTTACAAAATATGTATAAGATCTATATGAGGAAAACTACAAAACTCAGATGAAAGATATCAAAGAACTAAATAAATGCAAAGATAGTCCGTGTTGATGGTTAAGTAGACTCAATATTGTCAAGATATAATTACTTCCCAATTTGATCTATAGATTCAATGCAATCCCATACAAAATCCCATTAAGTTATTTGGTGGATATTGACAAACTGATTCTAAAATTTAAATGAAGAGGCAAAGACCCAAAATAGCCAACTCAATATTGAAGGAGAAGAACAAAGTTGGAGGACGGATACTACCTGATTTCAAAACTTACTCTAAAGCTGCAGTAATCGACACAGTGTTGGCAAAAGAATAGTCACACAGATCAATGGAACAGAAGAGAGAGCCCAGAAATAGACCCCTCAAAATACAGTTAACTGATCTTTGGCAAAGGAGCAAAGGCAAAACAATGGAGCAAAGATAGTGTTCTCAACAAATGGTGCTGAAACAACTAGACATCCACATGCAAAAAATGAATTTAGACACATATGGAATGATGTTCAACATCATATGTTATTAGGGAATTGTAAACTGAAACAACAAAATACCATTACATGTCCATTAGAATGGCCAAAATCCAAAACACTGCCACACCAAATGCCAAGGATGTGGAGCAACAGGAACTCTCTTTCATTACTGGTGGGAAGGTAAAATGGTACAGCCACTCTGGAAGACAGTTTGGCAGTTTCTTACAAAGCTGAACATACTCTTGCCATACCATCCAGCAATCGTGATCCTTGGTATTTACACAAATGAATTGAAAACTTATGTTCACACAGAAACCTGCATGCAGATGCAGCCTTATTTATAATCACCCAAACTTGGAAGCAACCAAGATGTCCTTCAGTAGGTAAATGGATAAATAAACTGTGGTACTTCCAGACAATTAAATATTATTTAGAACTAAAAAGAAATAAGCTATCAAGCCTTGAAAATAACATGGAGTAAACATAAATGCATATTGCTAAGTGAAAGAATCCAATCAGAAAACGCTACATACTGTAAGATTCCAACTATATGACATTCTAGAAAAGGCAAAACTATAGAGACTTATAAAAAGATTAGTGGTTGCAGGGGTGGGGGGTAGTGGAGACAGAGGGATGAATATACGGAGCACGGAGGATTTTTAGGGCAGTGAAACTACTCTGTATGATATTACAGTGTCATTATACATTTGTCCAAACCCATAGAATGTACAACACCAAGAGTGAGCCCGAATGTAAACTATAGACTTTGGGTGATAATAATGTGTTAATGTAGGTTCACTGATAGTAACGCATATACCCACTCTGGTGTGGAATGTTGATAGTAGAAGAGGTTGTGTATGTATGGGCACAGGATGTGTATGGGAGTCGTTTGTACTTTCTGCTCGATTTTGCTGTGAATCTAAAACTGCTCTAAAAAATAAAGTTTATCAATTAAAAAAAGAATGAAGTGCTGATATGTGTTACAACATAGATAAACCTTGAAATCATATGCTAAGTGAAAGAAGTCAGTCACAAAAGTCCACATATTACAGGATTCCATTAATATGACAGTCCGGAGTAGGGAAATCTATTATAGAGACAGGAAGTATATTAGTGGCTGCTTAGGGCTGAGGAGGCGGTGGTGATGAGCATACGGAAGGGTAATAGCTGAAGTGTTTGGGGTTACCTTCTAAGATGATAAAAGTATTCTAAAATTGGCTGTGGTCACGGTTGCACCCTGAAATCCATAGAATCATGCATTTTAAGTGAGTGAGCTGTATGGTATGTAAATTATCACCCAATTAACTTGTGTTTAAAAAAAGCCCTCAGCACTGACAAAATAAAAAAGAAATGAAAGAAGAAAAGAACAGCAAAGAAAGTGGTAAATGAGTGTAAATCTAAATAAAACAATACTAATAAAGTCTCCTGGAGCCTTAAAAATATATGTAGAATTAAAATGCACAGAAACTATGATGTAAAAGTCAGAATGGGGATAAATGGAGTTAAAGTGTTCTAAAGTCTTTTCTCTTTATGAGGAAGATAAAGGTACTAATCAATTATACCTCAATTAAGTCAAGGATGCATGTTAAGCACTAGAAAGGTATGTGACTTCCAAACTGGAAGAGGTAAAAAATGATTCAAAGGAAGTTAATACATAAGAGAAAAACAGCATAGGTAAATAAGTAATTCTAAGTAATTATATTAAATGCAAATGGACTAAATAATTCTATTAAAAGATTAAAACTGTCAGACTGAGGACAAAACACAAAATCGAAATATATGCTATTTATAAGGGTCACATCTTAAACATAAGAATACAGAATGGTAGAAAATAAAAATATGGAAAAAGAAATACTCTTCTTTTGACCAAGAAAACTGACATAGCAATATTAAATTCCTATAAAATAGACTTTAAGGATGCAGAAGTGTTCACAGCATCATTTGTAACACCCTAAACTGAAACTACCCAAACATCCATGGAGAGTAGAATGGATAAATTATGGTATATTCGTGCATGCAAATGAATGAGCTATAAATACCCACAGCACTTGGATGGCTCTTAAAAACATAATGTTGAGCAAAGGCAGTAAGGCACAAAAGAATTCATGCAGTATGATTCCACTTACAAAAGTATTCAAAAACAGGCAAAACTAAACAATTTTATGTAGGGAGGTACCTAAGTGTCTACCCTGAAAAAAGCCAAGGAAGTGACTATCCTTCCATTGGGAGGCCCCATTCAGCCTGTCTACATTGAGAGGGATCTTCCCCCAGAAATACAAGGAGGTGTTTGGCAGGTTCTATACCTGGAAGGGTCAAGGCTCTGCCCATGGTAATGAGGGACAGGGCAAGGAGGGGAAGTTACGAGGCCAGGGCGCGCATGTACAACCACCCACAATTTGAGGCTTCCTTGACCACTCCTTAACAAGTGCAGGCAAGGTCCCAACGTACAGGGTGATGAGGGCAGAGCAAGGCGGGAGAGATCAGATCCCTCCTCACCTCCCTGGCCTGTCCTGTCTGGCCCCAGTGTGCCAGTGCTGGGGACCTTCTTGGGCTGCCCTTTGGGCTGGCTGGCCATATTCAGTATCACGTGACCCTTACTCCCAGGTGGCTGACCCACTGCAAGCTTGGGGTCATGGAATCCACAGGCCATGGAACTGAAGGTGTTCAGGGTAGTTTTCCCTCAAGTGCATTGGACAAAGGGGCCCCCACTAACACCTGTATTGCAGGAGTAATTAAGATGAAATGATCTCAGGCTATTCCTAGAATGAGGTCAGCTTGGAGAGGGGTTTTGGTAGAAACTGGATTTTCCAACAGTGGCTTCTGCTCAGGTCCCCATAGCTGGCCTTATCCACCCCTCGCCTGCATCTGGTTTGGCCACATTTGCAGTTGTTAGGGAATTTGTACAAGTGAGTGCTTCTACTCGGACCATCTGCAGGCCACTCCCTGACCACTTCAAGCAGTAAGAGTGGAAACTGGCTGGGGATGTTTAACTTGACCTAGTGATTCTTGTGGGGTGAAGGTGATGCATGGCTTCCCTCCCTCCCTCTCTTCTTTATTTTGTCTATTCTTGGTCCACACTACGATTCTCAGGTGCAAACAACAGGAATAAATCTTGGCCTACTTACAGAAAAGGGGTATGTTGTAAGGATACTGGGTAGATAGCTCGCAGAATGGATTGAAGGGGATGCGGACGGGTCAAGAGCACAGATAGGTCAGCGCGAGGGCGCAGGCTGATTAGAATGTGGCTGCAGCCCTGGCTGCCACTGGCCGCTGGACCCCTGGACTCTCAACTCCAGCCACAGCCACCCAGCACTCAAGATCCCAGATGACACCATCCTGGTGATGAAATGGAATCAGAAGGACTTCTCTCTGTCCCTCATCCAGACTTGTGTCCTGGACGGGGTCATCTGACAGGCAGGCAGAACTGCAGGGATTGGGAGAACACGTGTCTGGGTCTTTGGCTTCTGTAGAGAGAGGTGCGGCTCATCAGGACTCACACAGTGGCCATTTCTCCAAACCCAGGAAGGGGGCTCAGATGCTGGGCAGCCCCCAAAGTGATGAGCAATACTGACTGTGGCCTCCAGGGCTGGACACCAAGGGCGAGAGGAGAATCCAGCTCATCCCCTGCCATTGGGTGTGACACAGATGCACAAACAATTGCAACATAGGGACCCAAGGGGTACAGTGTTAGCACCACGGGGGGGACAATGAATCCGGCCTCAGTTTCCCCATCTGTAAAACGAGAGTAGTAATGATAGTGCTTGTCTCATATGGCTGTTTGAGATATAAAAAGAGCCTATGTGAAGCACCCTCTACTGTACTGGCACATGTGGGGCTCCGGACTAGTGGCAGGTGTTCTCATTAAAGAGGCAGTTCAGCAGAGTGGCCAGGAATGTAGTCACTCCTGCTTTGGGGTTCCAGTAGCCCCACCCATACCTTTCCAGAGGCAGAATGGTGGGGTGGGGTCAGCCCACAGGCTCTGGAGCCAGACTGACTGAGCCTAAAACCCATTTCTGACATGTAGTAGTTAGGGGACCTTGGGTGACTTACTTTGTTGTTCTGTGCCTCTCTTTCCTTACCTGTAACTTGGGAATGGTCACTATCCCCTGCCTCACAGGGATGATGCAAGGATGGAGCAGATAACACGCAAAGGTCTCTGAGCAGTGCCTGGCACTTACTTACAATCTCAATAAGTGTTAATAATTTTTATTGGTCAGAGTCCATCCTGGGCGCAAAGCCCTGACAAACTCCAGACCGCCCTGTTTTGGAGGGAGATACCATTTGCATGTGACAACAAAGGAATTGTGCCGCACAGCGTTAGTAAAGGCCTGAGGGAGCTAGCTGTTCAGCCCCCAGCTTCACAGGCTCAGAACCTCATATGCACAGCCCATGTGAGTTTGGAGCTCTCTCGATGTTGTCAGCTCCTAGCTGAGTTCTTGCTGATCCCCACGTCCCTGTTTCTGCACTGAGCCTGCCATCTTTGTTTGGCTTCATCACAATTTTTCGCAATACATCCAGTCTCTCTCAGGATTTTGAACTTCACAGAAGACTTGAGGGGGAATAGGTTGGAGTCTGGGCAGTGTCTCCCGATCTCCCATTCCAAATCTTCTCTAGGGAGCAGCCCTATCATCCAGCCTGTCTTCCCCTTCCTCTAGGACAGAGGTTCTCAGCCAGGGGATATTTAGCAATGTCTGGAGACATTTTTGGTTGTCACAACTTGGGGGGATGGAGGAGTGTTACTGGCGTCTAGCGGGTAGAAGTCAGGGATGCTGCTAAACATCCTACGATGCACAAGACGGTCCTGTGCAACCAAGAACTCTCCAGCCAGGCTTCCCTGGTGGCGCAGTTGTTAAGAATCCACCTGCCAATGCAGGGGACATGGGTTCGAGCCCTGGTCCGGGAAGATCCCACATGCTGCAGAGCAACTAAGCCCATGCACCTCAACTACTGAGCCTGTGCTCTAGAGCCTGTGAGCCACAACTACTGAGCCTGCGCTCTAGAGCCCGTGCGCTGCAATGAGAAGCCGGCACACCGCAACGAAGAGTAGCCCCCGCTCTCCGCAACTAGAGGAAGCCTGCGCACAGCAACGAAGACCCAATGCAGCCAAAAAAAAAACCTCTCCAGCCCAATTAAAAATTTTCCAGTGCTGAGGTTCAGAAATCCCATTCTAGGAATTTTGCTGAATTAAAAGGTCTATTTCTTGCTATAATACAATTCTTGCATAAGGAAGAAAGCAAAAATCCCCCCAAATCTCCCTAATCAGAAATGACCACTGTCTACATTTTGGTGATCTTGGCTCCAATTTCTCTCTCTGTGTGTGTACATGTAAATTTATAGATGTGTATAATGTGACAGAAATATGTTCATGCTATACGTGCTGTTCTGCAACCCGTTTTTTTTTTCACTCAGCAATATACCACGGGCATCTTTCCACTGTCAACAAATGGAGATTTGCAACATCCTTTTTAGAAGTCTGCATGGCATTCCATAGTAGGGATGTAACACTTTATTTAGACAATCCCTTACTGATGGATATTTAGATAATTTCCAGTATTCTGCTGTTATAAACACTACTGTGATGAATATCATTGTATATACATCTTAGTGTGCTTGTCTGAGTAAATCCTTAAGATAAATGCTAAGAGTAGAATTGCTGGCCAAAGAATAACATGCCATTTTAGGACTTTCGATACTCAGTGATGAATTGCACTGGAAAAGTACATTAATTTACACAATTCCCAACAGGGCACAGGGGTGCCAATCTCTCTGCCCCTTTGCCCACACTGGATATTATCAATTGTATAAATCTGCAAAAGGGAATTTTTTAAAGCACTAACAGAGAATAACCAGAAATGCTCAAAGCTAAGTGTGTAAGTTTCTCCTTGGCAGCTGAATCCTGGGATTTGATGTAACCCTTCTGGATCCTGATTTTCTGTCCCCTCTCCTGGATCCTCCCTCTCTTTGTGGAGTCCTCAGCCAGGCCAGGGCGGGTGAGGGAAACTTGGTGAACAGACTGTGGCCCCCCATTTGGGGCTGCTGCTCCCCCACCAGTGGTTCTCTCTGTTTGGCTGGGAGTGCTCCTTGGCCTCCCTTTCTCTATGGCCACACTGCTCCCTGATTTTTAAGGACTCAGGAATGTATGTCTATCAGGGAAGTCTCTATGGCCTTGACCTGAACCTATCTGCTCTTTATGCTCTAATTGGGGCTGGTTTTTACTCCCAGTGAGGACTAACATAATAGTTCATATGGACAGAGTGGCTTTGAGTTAGAGTGTGTGGGTTTTCTTTTGTTTGGGGTTTATATTATTCCTTCCAACAACCCCATGAAGCAGTTATTATTATTCTCAGCCTTATTTTTCCCAGTGCAGCAACAGAGGCTCAGAGAGAGAAAATGATTGGCTTAGGTTCCAATGCAGGTGAGTGGCAAGGCTGGGATTTGAACCCAGGCCTTCTGTTTTAGAATGATTTTTCCAATCAGGTATGGTAAGACATTCTGACACAGAAATGACTGTCATAGAGGAAGAAGTTTTTATACTCACAGATCCCTAGAAACAGGAGCCACTGCATGTATACAGGGCTACATGGGGAAGCACCAGGGTTGGTCAGGAGGCAGGAGTGAGGGGAGAGCATGGGCAAATGCTTTTATTGCCAGAGGTGCCTCATCAGCCAATTCCCAGAATGAAAGGCTTTAGCATGTATCTACCATATATTAGAATGGTGTGGGGTTTTATGTTTCAGAAATCAGGGGGCATCTTGCAATTGAAGTGCATATTTCATGTGTTACTAGGCAGTAGGGTGTGTTAGTTAAAAGTGAGAAATCTGTCATTGGATGACTTTAGTTCATTCAAATCCTAGCTGTATGATCAAATTACTTAACCATACTGCACCTCTATTTCCTGTGTGCAAAATGGTGCTAGTCACAATAGCTGTTTCATCTAGTTGTGAGGAGTAAATAAGAAGATGGATATGATTGAGCACATTATCAGACACACAGAAATATCCCCATAACAATTAGCTATTGTTTTTACATGTCTGTAAATCCCCAAAGCTGAAATCAAATGAATGGTTGTAGAGTCAGGGGTCTTGACTGGAAGTTACAGAAACGGACTGACTTTTAAAGAGAAAGGGGACTTTTAGGGGGAATATTAGGGCTCACAGAAATGATAGGAAACTGGATACTCAGGTTCGATAAATGGGTAGAACACAAGATAGATCTGGGGGGACCAAGAATCAGGAAGCACTATAACCACAGGAAAAAGAAACCACTCTAGTTATTTCAAGCCGTAGGTATTTAATACAGGGAATTGGTTACAAAAATGTTGGAAGAGCTGAAGAGCGAAAGAGAGAAGGAACAAAAGGGGAAATAAGGCTATTATCTGCAGGATAGGAAGCTGCTCCCACTCTGTGGGCCCAAATCTAGGATCCACGTGACCCACTAAGCTGCTGGAGGTGCTGCTGGTCCTGCTGTTAGAACCTTAGAGCAGGAATCCCAGGGCCATACTCCTGCAGGTGCTGCTGAAACCACCACCAATGCTGCTGGAAGTCATGCACAGTTGCCTGCTGCTGCTGTTACTGCTGCTAAAAAACATTGCCGGAAGCCTAAAAGAGATGGCTTCTCCCATGTTCCACCTTCCAGTCTCCTGGGAGTGCTTCCCATTGGCAGATCCTAAAAGGAAGCCATCTCAAGGGAGACTGGGAGATGTAGTTTCAAGATTTCCAATCCTGAATTTACAGAGCAGATAAGACTCTGCTGGGTGAGTGTAGAGGTAACAGGCGAGGAACACTATTTGCTTTTGTCCACGTGAGAAATAGTGCAGCCCAGACATGCCTGCCTGACCATGGCTGTCCTTTGGTACTACTTGGCACTTGAGATGCCAAGCCCCATGTGGGACCATCCGATGTACCCTGGTCAACAGGTAGTTGTGAGAGGGAGATGAGAGCCCCTTTTAGCTTCTGGGAGCAATGGGGGCCCCCAATCTTCCAGGAGTACATGTGGTGGGAGGTTTCCTAAATTGAGGTGGTGGTCAGGTGCCGGGAAGCCTCAAAAAAGACAAATGTTCAACTCAGTGAAGCATTTCAAAATTGACAGAGACTTAAAGAAAATACTTAGGATGGTGCTGGAAGGTAGAAGGTAGAAGACACTGAGTGAATGTCAAGGGACAGGAACTGCCTAGTGGTGAGGAGAACGGCCAATCCCCCGAGTCCTTCAGATCTACCTCTGGCTTCACTGCATGTGCAGGCTGCTGAGCGAGAGGCAAAAGGAGCTCCAACTTGCTGATGCGTGCTGGGCACGCAGGCTCTGGGCTGGATCCTCTCAGCAGCAGGAGTCCACGCTGAGCCCTTTGCTTGCACCATTCTCACACTTCACACAGGCCTGTTAGGTCCCTCATAACAACATTTCAAGCATACCCTATTATTATTGTCCTTGTTTTACAGATGAGAAAACTGAGGCACAGAGTGGATAAAAACAAGTGGTCTAAAATTACGGCTAATAAGAGGAGAAGCCAGAAATCAACTGCAGATGTAGGATTCCAGAGCCTGTTTATTCGTTTGAAAGATGGGTCAGCTAAGGCCTGGGAATGTTAAGTGACTCTCTCAGGGTTCTTGAACCTCTGGGCAGTGAGACATGGACATCTTTTGGGGAGGGGAATAATCAGTCAACTGTACCCTCAGAAATGAAGTTTGAGCCATTTACTAGTTCAAGTTATAGGAAATTAAACTGAAAATTTCAGAGAAATCTCCATTACACAATAAATTTCAGAATTCAAAGTACACAATGAGATGGATCACTCTGGGCACATGTAAAATGGTTTACGCAACTTCTGGTTACCTGACTTTTAAGCCCTTCACTGTCACTGAGGATTCAAAAGGGTAGGGAATGAAGTCTAGGAGAGGAGTTGGTGCTGGGAGCCCCACCATACCTCTAAGGAGAGCTTCTCCTTACTTCAAGTCAAGAGAGAGGAAATTCAACAGACCACTCAGAGGACTTGATCTCTGTCCCCTGGAAAATCCACAAGGTAAGAATATCTCGCTGACTGCTCCAACAGCAGATGTGGAAAAGAGGTGGATGCTGTAGTGGGACTGACCAACTCCCCAGGTTTCTCCGGGAAGACATTTATACGTGTTTCCCATGGATGTTTGGAGCCACTTAGGGGATAGGGCTGAAATGAGTCCATCCTAGGTCTGTCCAAAAGGACCACCTGGAAGGTGATGGGCCTTCAGCAGCTGGCAGCTGGAGGGGAAGCTGATTCCGAAAGTCTGTGGATGGAGGAAGCAACGAGCCTCGAAAGAGGATGTCACTCACATTGAGGGGCTAGTATTGGGGAGTATCTGAAGAACTCACAAAAGTACCCCGTAAGTGTCATCTTTAGACATGTGACTAGATGGTGGCTTAAGGCAGTACCCACCAAGTGAGATCTTTCCTGCTCCCTCTTACTCTCCTCTGTTCTCCCTGACATGCCTATCCAATCCCAGGAGAGTCAGTAAGAGCAGCTGGCAAGTGAGAAAGGGGGTGAGCTTTCCTGCAGCAAGTACTGGCTTTTAGCCAAGCATCCCATAAACATTTCTAGGGCAGCGAGTTGAAACCAGGCTCTGGTTGGGTATTTGGGGTAGGGTTATGAGAAAGTGAAATGAAGGCGAGTC
The DNA here is from genome assembly GCF_949987535.1 of Balaenoptera acutorostrata. Classification (NCBI taxonomy): domain Eukaryota; kingdom Metazoa; phylum Chordata; class Mammalia; order Artiodactyla; family Balaenopteridae; genus Balaenoptera; species Balaenoptera acutorostrata. The sequence goes on from NC_080065.1 coordinate 157,990,749, forward strand.
CAGGAGAGCTCTTGCCATCTAGAAGCTCACACTCTAGTGTAAGAGGCTGGCATATGAAAGATAATTACAAAATGGTGGGATGCATATAATAATAAAGACTAATATTCACTAAGCACCTATGTGCTTAGGGCTTTGCCTGAATGACCTCACTTAATTTCCATAAAACCCTGTGATATGGGTATTGTTAGGCCCATTTTACAAATGAAGAAATTGGAACTCAGAGAGTAAGGTGGGTTTGAACTTGGTCCTTTCTGACTCCAAGCCCATGTTCTTCACCACTCTGCTACTTAATGGTACAAGGAGAAGGCAGTCACTGGGGATGGGATGTGGAAAATGGGGTTTGAGAGGATGCGCTGATAAAAGAAAGAAGTGTATTCCAGAAAAATGAATCAGTGTTGCCAAAGGCTGTATATTTGTGTGGGTGCAAGACATTGTTTATATGGCTACTAATTAGCATTTATTGAGAACCTACCACGTTCCAGGCATTTTACATGTATTTAATCCTTACAGATTTCTAGATATTCTTATCTGCAGTTTTATAAAGGGGGGCCTGAGGCTCAAGGAGGGGTGGGCCAGAGACCCACAGACAGTAAAGGAGAGAAGGTAGAACTAGAACCCACATCTGTCTCATCCTCAAAGTGTGTTCCTTCCACTACACCAGTCCTATACCTGGAAATTAACAGCAATGAGATCTGATCCCTGCTCCTGACCTGTCTGTCAATATACTGACGCTCCCCGGCTACCGCAATTGGCTCAGAGGTGGGCACGTGGCCCAAGCTAGTTCAATCAGAGTGAGTTCTGGTGCTTGAAGACTAGCTTCTGGAAAGAGGCTTCATTCTTGACTACCTTGAAGGCAGGGGCAGGCTGGAGTGTGGGAGTAGAAGCTTCAGTTGAGAAGGAGATGAGGTGGCAGCAGTCTTGAAATGCAGGAGCAAGGGCTGCAGATGTGGTGGGTAGGAGAACCAGTGTGCCCAACACACGGGAAGGGTTGTGAGAAATAAAATACTGCCTGCCATATCAGTAAACCAAGGATGTCACAGACATCAGCAATTGCAGCCACCCCCAAAGGCAAGCCCTGAGGGAACTCAGGATGGAAACAAGGAATGCCTACAATCTAGCAATCGTCAGACTGCAGCTACCCCCAAAGGTGCAGCTTGAGGAAACTCAGGGTGAGAAAACTCAGGATACTGGCCCAGATAGCTGAGGCGCATATCAAAGGAAGGATTTCAGTGAGCCCAGGCTCTTGCATCTTCCCATACACAGAAAAGCGCTAAATTCCTTAACTTGAGATATCTGTTTTTCTTTAATTAACAATAATCTTTTGACTTCCTGACTACCTGCCCTTTGTTGCAAGAACTTCTATATATCCTGGCTCCCCCGCCTTGCCTCTTCAGAGCTGTTTTCTCAGAGCTGAGATGCTATTTCCCCGGCTCGAA